>NC_088170.1:1519166-2225833 GCF_028769735.1 Zonotrichia leucophrys gambelii
AGGGGAATTGATTGGAAATAAATGAATTAACATTTAGTTGGTCTTTTCTTTTAAACTGAGAAAAAAATGCAGATCAAAACCTGTCTCTAAAGACTGTTTAATGTTTTGTGTAGGCCTGTGCCAGCTACAAACAACCAGACATGTTACAAATAGGACTTCGCACTCAACTCTGAAACTCGCTTTGTGTGGGTTTGGGTATACTTTGAAACCAGTCAAACAAGACAAAACCATGTTCTGACCCTACATAAAATATAGGGCCTGCTTTAAGAGCTTGCTGATGTGACCAGCCTAAATGCAAACCAGCCAAAGGACGTTCCGCCAGGTGCACAAAACAAATTATTTTAAATAAAACCTGTCCATGGGCAGGCTTCTAACCACTCACAGTAACTATTTCTGCTTGTAAAAGGATGTTCATTAGCTCTGTATAAGCAATTAATGAACCCACCTTTGACAGAAGACAACCTTCTCCCCGTGCACCAAGCTGCCAGCCAGGGAAAAGCCCACATGGCCCCAGAGCAGCAGCTGAACTCTGCTTCCCCCCAGGCAGCAGCAGCCCTGGTGAGGATTAGGAATTAGCAGGAGCAGGGAGGTCATTCTGCCCCTGCACCTGGCACTGGTGAGGGCACACCTGAGTGCTGTGTCCATTTCTGGCCCCTCAGTTTGGGAAGGATGTTGAGATGCTCGAGTGCATCCAGAAGATGCAATGAGGGATTGGGAACACAAGCCCTGTGAGGAACGTTTGAAGGAGCTGGGGCTGTTTAGCCTGGAGAAGAGGAGGCTCAGGGGTGCTCTCATTGCTCTCTGCACCTTCCTGAAGGGAGGCTGCACACAGGTGGGGCTGGTCTCTGACAGAACCAGAGGACACAGTTTCCAGCTATGTCAGGGAAGGTATAGGTTGGATATTAGGAAAAAAAATTTCACCAAAAGAATAACAGAGTACTGGAATGCTCTTCCCAGGGAGGGGGCAAAATCACCATCTCTGGATGTGTTTAAAAAAAGACTGGCCATGGCACTTGGCGCCACAGTCTAGTTGAGGTGTTAGGGCATAGCTTGGACTTGATGATCTTAGAGGCATCTTCCAACCTCATCATTGTGTGATTCTGTGATCTGCACGCCAGCCCCTCATTACTGACAGGACATAACGAGGCAGGAGATCAGGGAGCAGCTCCGGGCTGGAACCCAGCCTCAGCCTTGCCTAGGAGCCAAGCCAGGCAGACTGGGAGCTCCCAGGGGATGGACCAAGGGAGCCCAAACTGTCCCTCCTCTCTCCAAGGGTCTCTGCCTGCCCACCAGGCTCTCACAGGGTCAGAAGCATGGTGAAAGGTGGAAGGGCAGGAGCACAGATGTGAGCACATCCAGCTGCACTGTGAAAATCAGACCAGGAGAAGGGGATGGCAGTGAGAACATTACATTCAGACCTAGTCTGAACAGCTGTGCCAGGCTGCAGCACAAATACTTCCAAAAATGAGCACACACCTTGTGCCAGGTGACCACTCCAGGTGAGTCAGTGCCTCAGGAGAAGGTGTGAGGTAAAAGCCATGGTACAGCTGAGCAGAACTCTTCACACAGGGATCATCCCTTATGATCCTGCTGCTTTAGGTGCAGAAAAGCCTTTCCCAGGGATCACCAGATGGCACTACTCCTCCTTCAAATCAGGACTGTAGCTCTGCTGTGCCCGTGAAATGCCATCATCGATTTGGGAGGAAAAAGATCTTAATCCATGGTTTTTTATATATTAGCTCAGTAATCTCTCACTGCTTGCATTCTTTCCAACGATCTTGCAGATCTTGTACAAACAACAAAGAAATTGCTGCATCTGGGGGAGGTGGAGGGAGCCTCATAGCATTTTGAACTGACTCTCATACTAAAATATTCCATAGCAGAAGGATTGCAGAAGTTTCTCTAGGAACACAAAACTCCCCAGCAATACATGCAGTGCTTGTATTCAGAAAGCAGAATTCCTTTCACAGAAGTAAGTCCAACACATAAGGTTAACATATACATGCCTCTCTCTTCTCCCCATGTTCTGTTTCTGTCTGTTATCAGAGCTGTTGCAGATGCGAAACTCTACCTGTAACTGTGAAGTGTTTCAGCATGAAAGTATTTTCTAATCTAATTAGAAAAATTTCTAATTTTTCTAATTTGGTTGAAGTTTACTGCACTTTTTTCCCCCAAAAAAGAGCTGTTGAGAGTTATCCACATAGAAATAATAATGGAAGATAGAAAATGAAAGCAGATTAAAATGCTAATAAAGAAACATCAACACACATACACACAAAAAACAATGTTTCCACGTGCATGTTAGTGTAAACAGTTTTCTTTCTTTTTGATGTGAATTGCAAAAAGATGCAAAGTATTCACATTTGCATGTCCTCAGCTGGGTACAAGCTGAGGTCAGGCTGTGGAATACAGCTCATTTGGGATGGAAGGGACACGTTCAAACTGAAGTCTCAAAAGCCTCTGATTCTTGATGAGAAGAGTGATTTTTTTTTTTGCTTGTTTGCTTTGTGTTTAATCCACCACAGGACTCCTCTGCACTCAAGACCTTACAAATTGAAAAAGAGAGGGGCAAATTAATCTTGCAGAGTGACTCCTCTGACTTCACCAGGAGTCACAGCAGAACTGAAGTCTGCCTGCTGTGCTCATGAGCTGAATTCCCTCCCAAAACAGATTTTTTGTTTTTCTCTCAGCACTCTCCCCCCTTGCAGCTCCCTAGAAGTTGACAGGCTGTTTCCTGCTCCATGATCTGTGAATCACGACGTGCTCGTTGCTCCCCGGCGAAATTAAATTAGGTATGGGAGCACAGCATGAGCAATAACTTTCCCTGAGATGCCAGCCCTAAAGAAACTCTGCATTTTCTTCCCCCAGTTGAAGAATGGAGTTATGAAAGCAGGGTCAAGTTGGTTATTACTCTTCGGACTCTGCAACATCACCCAGTCTGCTCTGAGCCAGTTTAGAATTATTTCTCCTCTTCCTAGTCAAGAATATAATGGCACCAGATTTGAAGAGTCCAATAATTCACTATATTTATTTGTGTGTTCTTCTGTGATCACTTAACAGCATGTGAATTACAGCAATGCTTAACATACACAAATACCATGATAAATCACCAGACCTTAGAGCATGTCATACAGCTGGGAATTTGGTAAGACAAGGGTAAGCAATATTCACACATGGCTTATCAAGCAGGAAAGGGGAGTTGGTGATGCTGCATTTCAAAGTGCCTTTCAACAGCACTTTGTTAAGGAATAAAATATTCACACTTGGAAAGATCATAGGGTTATGTTGTCCCATTTTTATTTTTTTATTTTTCAGATATGTGGCCCTTGGGAACTTGTACACATCTTTGTCACTGCAGTGTACTCTGAGCAAGGATGCACCACGGGGGCACATCTGAAAGCTGAAACTTTCAGAAAATAAAAGAGAACTGTATTAAAACCTGGTTTGTGAGCTCAGATAATTGCTTATTCTGGAGCCTATGGTAATCTCAGACAGGTTTAGGGGAGTTTCAGTTTGAAATTGTGAGGTAGATGGCAAAACCAGATTATCTAGCCTCCTTTCTGCATCACCACAGAGTCCATGTGCTCCAACAAAGGTAGTTTGTGTTTGCTTCAAGGAAAAATAAAAGATGCTCCCATCTTTCCTTCTCAGAAATGAAAGATGGGAGCACCTTTTAACCTGAGAAACTACTGCAAAGATCAGCTGATCTGCAAGAAGCAGAAATCTTCATGCTACCCAAAATCAAGTGTAGCTTTCTCTTCTCCAACATTCCCATGTTCCCCTGTGAGCCTTGCAGGTTCCTCCAGGTTGACCTCTCCAAGGTCCACTGAAAATCCCGTCATAATCTCCCTCTCTCCTGGGTTAGCTGCCAGACCAGGGCTGGTACTGCAGTCACAGCATCAGTGAGAGATTGTTCTGGCCTTCCAACTCTGCCATGTCCCCTGCCCAGCTGCTGTGGAGATGGCTCAAGCACAGCAAAGTAAATTGGTTTAATCTTGTGCATCTGGTACTGAGCTCCCAGTCATCTGTTCAGGGGTATAAAGGGACTCTGTTCCATTTCAATGCATCCATCATGTCACAGCCCAGCTCTAGTGATGGAGCCTGAAAACTTCAAAACCTAAACCCTGACGGCTCCTCTTCTCTGCTGATATTTATCACATTGTTAGACTTGCACATTTGTTCCACAAGCTACTGAGTCACCTGGGCCTGAGAGACTAAGTAACTCTCTTAGAGCAAAACCCTAAGTCTGTTCATTACCCTAAATTCACAGAAGTATTCCTTTGTCATTCAAAAAGAAATCCACAAAACCTCTGCACAGCACAACTGCCTAGAGACTCTCAGTATTTCCACATCAGCCAAATGAACATGAAGTGAAGCCTTCATCTCTGCATCCCTTAAAGGACTCCCAAGGCAGCGACATCCCACAGAAGGCCCTCTGGGTCCTGGAAGGTGCAGAGCACTCTTTGCCTACAGAGTGAGCAAAAGCTTTAGCCCACTTCTGGGAATGCAAATGAATGGGATCCACGTGACCCCAGTAATAAAAGGCTCCTGTCTCTTTGCAAAGCATTGAAATGCCATCTGGCAATTTTGTTGACGTCAGCAGGCACAGAAAAACAACTACCACCTCCCCCAAAAAAGCAAAAGCCTTGGGCGGGAGGGGGAGGAATGCAGAGCTCCATGGTGTGTGTGCCTCAGGCTGGTGCTACTGCAAACCTCAGCCCAGAGCCAGGAATTCTGCAGCAGCACTGCAGCAAATTCACCCCTTGCCTGTGTTTTACCCTGCTGAGCAGCCCTGGCAGGCAGGGCTCAGATCAGAGATGCTGCCAAGCATCACACAGGCAGCACTGCATCCTCCTCTCCCACTCTGCCGGGCCACTGCCAGGTGCTGAAGTTTGAATGTGAGGAATTGATTTCTCAGCACACACTACAGGGAAAGACACAAAACTTCCAGCACTGCAGGCTGGGGAAGATGCACCACTCATCTGGCTCCTTGGGCTACACTTCTTGCACACTGATCTGGAACCCACTGAAAGAAATTCTGTGCTAGTTTAAATAAAACCTCACACCATTTCATGGTGGCAAGAGAGAAAAGACAAGAGATGTACAAAAAAAGATGTACAACAAATTCTACACTTCTTTTCCTTTCTTTATACTTAAAATTAGTCTTAAAACTTATTTTCAGACTAAATTAACAAATAAAAATACAACTAAACATTGTAAAGTCACACTAGGACCGACGTCCAGATCCTGTGGGGGATAATATTATAAGCTGCAGGTACTAATTTGAAATTCTATTTAATTAGAAAGTGTAGTATTACCCCTAAGTATTACATGCCATTTGGAACAGAAAATCTGCTGCATTTTCATGAAAAATGCCAATATTTTAAGTCAGTAATATAAGTTACCTTATCTGTGATGAGGTAACTATTATAATCTATTATAATACTATGAACACGTGTGCATGCAAAGAAATCAGGTCTCTCTTCGTATTAAAGTATATTTTTTATTAGTATTAGTATATATTAAAGTATATATATATTTTATTAGTATTAGTATATATTAAAGTATATATTTTCCTGTAATCAGAGATCTCTTCAGTTATATCAGTTAACAACTCACATCCAAATGCAGGAAAGGGCAGCAGAGCACTGCTTTAACACAAACTTCAAAAGGATGGACATGTCCTCCATGAAGCACATTTAAATCCTGAAAAAAAGGAGCTCAGGAGTCGCTTTTAACAAGGGATTAGAAATTTGACAGTAGCTTTGTGACAGAAACACAATCCCCTCAACAGTATTCCTCAAAAAAATGAGAACCACACAGGATGGGTGATGATGAGGAGAGAAGGAGGAGGCTGACCTGTCGTCTAGGGCCACATGCTCTCACTTGTCTCACCAAAATATTGTAAAAAAGTACATTCTAAAGGCTCTACTTCAAGGTTTCCCTGACTGAATATTCAAACCTGCCTGAAGTAATAGCCCTTTTTCTCTGCCCTGCTCACTGCCCCCCTCCTCCCCCTTCTTTAACACATCTCCTCTTACTGAATGAAACCGAGGCATTTTCCTTACAAAACTGCTCTTTGAATTCCTAATCTCTGCCCCAGTGTAATTTTTTAACAGCAAGTCAAAGCAGCACTGTGTAAATAACTGCAAGGAGACAGCTCTGCCTGGAAACTGGAAAGTTTTCCTTGCTCTCATCTTAAGCTTGAAAGCTTATGCTCAATTCAATTAAGAAAATTTATGGGTAATTCCACAGTTTCTTCCCAGTTCCTTATGTTCTCAGGCAGCCAACCCAGAAATGAACAAAATCCCTGACAAGTGACTACTTTCTGCTAGCACATGGGCAATTATGCAGAAAGTGTGTATTTAATTGAGTTAGTCGTAAATCCTGACTTAGGAATGAATCAGAGGATGAAGAAGAGATACAGCAATTCCCTGCTGCCATTTCAGGTTTAATCACTTCTGCTTAAGGTTTATTTATTGACTCCATAAAATGCATAAACAACAAAACCATCCTTCCATAATTTTGTAGGTATTAAGCCACCACTTGAAAATGTAGGAGAATAAACTTAAAGCTACACACATGACAGGCAAGAGAGATTTTCTGGATTCTCCTCCTATCTCTCAGGTCTGCATCACATCATGTCTGTTTCAACTATAAACAATTTTCAGAGTTCACAACTGAGTCCCACCCAGTGATTCTGCTTAGAAGACTCTCCAGTAAAGCTTATAAAGTTCAGCAATAAATAAGAAATTTTCAGGCCTTCTTTCACTGGTCCCAGGGTAATATTTCAATGAACTCATGGCAAATACAGCCCCTGCACCTAAAGGGTCATCCTGAGGACTGTGTTATCGCCAGAATCAGCAAGATGCCTCTCCATCCATTCAATCACCCACTCAAAGAAAGTTGTCCTCCCTGTGTCTGTATGACAAGTGTGTGTTTTGCTTCCTTAAGCTGCTGCAGAGCCTGGAGCTCCTCAGCTAAGAAAAGAAATGGCTGTAGAGACATTCCCAGAAAGTCTTACCAGCTCCACTCCAATGAACTCTCAGCTTCTCGTGCACATTATGTCCAGACAGATAGCAAAATATTCAGAATTGCCAAATTTATCTAATTTTCAAGGTTTGTGGGGGCTATTCACACACTGCCATCCACTGTGCATACATTAAATGTGCCTTACTCAGAGGGAGCCCATCACTTTGGCAACTGTACCTAGTGTGGGAGGAAAGCAGCACCACTTGCAGATTCTCCTGTACAAATATTTGTTTGTTCTTGCACGGGGAGCATTTCCTAATGCTATTTCCTGTTTTCCAGTTGCTTTGTTCTGCTCTCCAAGCCAGTCATCTCTCTCTAATCAGTGCTCTCTCTTTCCCTGCCAGGTACCTCTGAAAATTTCTTTGGGCCAATTCCTCTGCTGTTCCAACTACTTGTGGAGTTCCCACCTGAAGTCAACACTCAGGGAAGCCCCTTTCCCCTTCACTGCCCTCTTTTCTTTTGGAGATCCTTCCATTTTTCAGTTTGGAGACTAGAGCTGAGCAAGCTAAACCAGCACAGCAGGCTGGCAGGTGACTGCCTGCACTGAAGGACTTCTCTAAACTGAAGGTAAGCTGAGCTGAAAGGCTTGTAAAAATATTTCAGGCTCCTGAATTCAATATTGAGTTGTCAATCAAAGAAATTAATATAAACCTGTGGAAAACCAGGGCACAGGGAATATTCCTCTGTCTGCTCTGGGGCACCCTGACCCCCAGGGCAGCACTGACTCTGACCCTCATCCATGGAGAAAGCTTCCTGGACTTCAAGATAGACTGGAACCCACAAAAGTGTGAAATAGATTATAGAGAGCAGTGTAGGTGTGTCACTGGGTGAGAAATTGAGGGTTTGGGATTTTTAGTGTGTTGTGGATGGAAGCAAGATGGAGGGCACAGGGTGTTGTCCTGGGTTTCTTCTTCATGCTGCTTCTTCCTCCTTCTCCATGGGTTTGGGTGGCATTTTGTAATTGGGCAGAAAAATCTGCATTGCAGCTCTGTGGGATCAGTTGTTGGGTTAAAAGGGAAAATAATCCAGGTGTCAGTTCTTAACTGGATAGTTTAGTCTGAAAAGACCTTGTACCAAGAGATTGTTGGGCATTTTGTGCCTTCTAATGAAAAGCTGCTGAACTCTCAGCAGTGAGACTGTTTTACTGATAAGAAATAATAAACACCTGAGTCTCGACACAGGTGTTTATTCAATCCAGACCCAGAGAAACCGAAATAAACCCAGGGCCATGTACGTGGTCAGGCCACTGGAGATGATTCCCCTGTCCCTGTTTGTGTGCCAGCCCCTTGCTGAGGGCTCTGTTTCCCCATTCACAGCTGATAGTGCAGTAAACACCTCTGGCAGTGGAAAGAATGTGCCCTTGACACAATCCTGGCAGCCACTGCAGAGCCAGCCAGGGAAGGCAGAATAAGGAAATCCCAGCCCTATTGTATTTGCAAGGAAATGTCCTGACAGAGGCATGAATGATGAATTTAACTCCATGTTCTTAGAAGGCTAATTTATTACTTTATAATACTGTATTATATTAAAGAATACAATACTATAATAAAGAGGATACTTATTAAATGCTAAAAAGATAATAATGAAAACTCGTGACTCTCTCCAGAGTCCCGACACAGCTTGGCCCTGACTGGCCAAAGAGTGAAAACAACTCCCAGCAGAATCCAATGAAACAATCACATGTGGGTGAACAATCTCCAAACACATTCCACATGAGCACAGCACAGGAGAAACAAATGAGATAAGAATTGTTTTCTTTTTCTCTGAGGCTTCTCAGCTTCCCAGGAGAAAAACCCTGGATGAAGGGATTTTTTCAGAGAATGAGTATCCTCACCTGGGGGCACTTCCACAGATTTTACCACAGCAGCATAAATCACAGTCAGAAGCTCAACCAAAGGTTTACAATGCAGGTGCTATGCTCACGTTTTTATAGCCCATTATAGAACAACAGAATTAAATATTTCCACTAGGCTGAAAGTGCAAAAGTGGCAATGTCCTGGGGAGAACAGAAATTATAAAGATTCCAGATAAAATCTCTGTACTAGGATCAGCAGTGGTGAGAAATTACGAGTCATTTGATTACATTACAGCCTTGCAAAGATCCTTGTGGATCTCTGAGACAGCATGATCTTACCTCTCAAAAAAAAGAAAAAATTAGAAACATAGGTTCCCATCAAGCAAGTTAAGCAGGTGTATACTTCAGTACTGTTACTTCATAATGGTGTGACCAAATTTGTTTCCCACACTAGGGTCCTTTACTACCTTTACAGCAGCCTCCACAACCTAAGCAGAGATGTGTACAATTATAATTATTTTGAGAGAATGCAATTTAGCCATGTTTTCACTATCACCACAAGAAGACAGAAAGGATTTTAAGGGAAATGGGGAACCACAAGAAGCCACGTGCAGACTACAAACTGTGCCTACAGTCAAGCATCTTACCAAATGGGGCCCTTGCAAGTGGGGCCCTGTCAGTGCATTGAGCTGATGCAGAGAAATGCTGGACTGGCGGCTGAGCTTTGCCATTTACTGCTTTTGCTTTCTGATTTCGTCAGTAGAAAATTATTTCTGACAAATGGCACCTAATTCACATTTGTGAACCTGCCTTTTTGCTAACCCCTGAGTTCTCTGCTGTGCTGCTGGAATCTGAAATGTGAGGAATTCTCAGAACTTTGGGCCTGTACGCTAAAGCTTAGAATTAAACACAGGATTTGATTTGAAACTTTGGAAAAGGCTTCTAAACTTAAGTGCTAGAAGTGGATTTATAGTTCAAAGCAGTTAAGTAGGAGAAAGTTTAGAGTTTAAGATATAAAAGTAGTTATAGAGGTAAACTAGGAGTTTAGAATGTAGTACTGTAGGTTTGTGTGTCATAACATGATTAATCAAGAATCTTACACTGTAGTGTAAGTTTATAAGACAAAATATTTAAAGATTAAGTCAAAAACATAAATATCCTTGTTGGCAATGTTTTATTAATTAATAAATCTTTTAAAAGTCTTATAACTAAGGGTTTTAGAACCTTTTAAACTATACTATTAACAATGTGAGCCAAACTCACCCTTCTTGCTTATGCAAAAGATAAGAAAAATAATCTGTATCATCAAAATCAATTCAGAAGTCCCATCTCAAATTCTTTCTAAAATTCCTCACCCTGTGCCATCCAATCTAACATATATATCATTGTGAAAAGTTTTAAATTTAATTTACCACTGTGTTGAAGTCTTTAGCACTGAGCAATGTGACAGATTTTACCAACACTTATTAAAAATAAAGCAGAATGGAGCAAGCCATAAATAAAATGAAGTGCTGGCAAAGCCTGGAATGCAATGAATACATCTGCACTTACAGCAGTGGCCAAACCATAGTGCTCTATCATAGGAAAGTAGCTTGAAATAACTTTTCAGTGCATTTGATATATGATACTGCTCTTTTAAAACCAAGACTAGAGCAAGCTTGTGAACTTCAAAGTGAAGCTGTTTCCGGTGGGAGGTTTATTTTGTTATGAGCCTGACGTACTGTAGCTGTGACACTGAGCAGAGTTGCAATGTCAGGGTTCACAAAGTTCACCCAAAGGCAGGCAATCACACGAGCCTGACAGCAAAAAATGCCACAGGTGGGGGGGTTCTTCCAAAGTTTAATTTCCAAGCAGTTTATCTCACACAGATTGCACACAACACCCCCTACTCAAATCACAGCACAGAATGCGGCCTGAAGTGAGTGTTTGAATTTCTTTCTGCCTGGTGTATAATAAATCCAATTCATGTCAGGCAGGTTTGGCACTAAGCTATGTATTTGCACATTTCTGTTGGCTTAAGTCACACTTTCTGTTAGGAAAGCTGCTCAGAAAGGTTTATTTCCTCCACTCTTATAAATTGTTGGCATAAACAACCATTCCAAAATTTAACCTCAGTTACTTGGCATTCTAATGGTTTACACTGAAACCCACAAACCTGGGTTTCTTGTTAAAATCTGTGTGTGCGAATTTAAGTGTATTAACTTTCAAAATATTTAAATTCAATGTAAGAGAATAAGAAGGGGGTGGAAGACATCTGACAGCAGCAGCACTCACTTCCACTGCTGCCTGACTGCAGAGCGACACAGGGGAACCCACACAGATCAATCCTGAACTGGCAGAAAGAAGAGACAGGGAGATACCATCTTTTTTTCCAAATTTTGCTCTCCCCTTTCTATATAGTTTCCTCAGCAAAGCAGTGTTTCCTCTCTCAGCATTATATCTCCTTCTTAGTCTTGGTTCCTTTCTCATTCAGTGGGAGGGATGGGAGAGGGATTTGGTTGTTTTTTGGGGGTTTTTTTTTGGTTGTTTTTTTTTTTTTTTTTTAGTTTTTTTGTTTCTAGGAAGGTCAGCAAAAAGCTTAAATGTTTTAAAAACCAAGCTGCACAGCAGCTTCAAAAAGAAGCGCAGTCAGACTGGACAAAAGGTTTGGTAAGAAGCACCAGAGCCCTTGGACAGTGGCACAGATTCACCTGGGCCATGCCTGAGGGTGCCACAGTATCCCCAGACTGAGAATGAAGGGATGAATAAAACATGCATTCAGGCACTGACTCATACACATCCAGGCACACAGACTCTTGGCACTTCTCCCCCTCTGAAATAATACAGGGGAAAAAGAATCCAAACAACTATCCCAGGGAAAATTATTTTGTGCTTCACAAATTCTGGTACAGAAAGGGGATTTATGTACAAGCAAAGTGTTTGTTCATGCAGCTGGAACTGAGCTTTTGGAGACAGGTACTGAAGCAATGACTAAGTCTTTTGTGTCTCCATTTACCTAAAACTTGATTAGCACATTGACATGCAAAACACAGACACTTTCCAAAAAGAGTTACAGCACATCTACCAGGGGAAAAGGAGCAGTGCCAGAACAACATCATACCATTCCTACTTTGCTAAAAACTCAGCAGCTCTGGTCAGTTAGCAGATTTTGAATGATTTTTCTGACATCTTGCTACGTCATCTGAGCCTGGTAAATGAAAGGCAGCTTTCTTTCTGCTCCCACAGCTTCATCCCTGATGAACACCCTGCAGCTGGCTACGGGGGCAGTGCTGGGGAGAGTTTATGGGTAGGATTAAATCTGGCTCCCTCCTTCAGAAGGCTTTTTGTGTGCATGCAAGGGAGAGCAGAGGAGAAGGCAGAGCTGGGCCAGGAGCACTCTGGAAGGAAGCATCACTGCTGAGAGCTGAGCTGGGTGTTTGGGGGGTGCTCAGGCACCCCAGCAGAGCAGGGAAGCAATCTGCCCCCTGCCCTTTCTGCACAGGCTGTTCAGGGATGTGCTGTTTCCTCACAGCTGTGTTGGGATGGTCCTTTGTTTACTTTTGAGACAGAATTTGGTGTGTGTTCTATGAACTATATCCACCATCCCCGTATTCCTCACATGAGTGTTGCTAATCCTTTTCCAAGTGTTTCATATGTAAAAGGGGAAAAATGAAAGCACAACAGGCAAGTAAATAGCTGAGCAGATAGAGATCATCAAATCCACTGACACTTGACATAAACCAGATGCTAAATGCCTTAACAGTGATGCTTATAGAGTGATGTAGTGAAGTACAGACACACCAAAGCTAAGCAGGGAAGAGCTCTTCATTGCTGGAAGCAGACAAGCCAGGTGAGCTGAGAAACTGGAGATGTTATTGAGGAAGTCTAGTTCAGGCTGAACTGCTCCCAATAACAAATCCAATTCTGGTTCAGTATAGGCTGAACTGCTCCCAATACCAAAGCCAACTCACTTGTGTCTGCACACGTGTACTGCCAAAATCGATGCTTCCCAAAACACGTTGAGTTTGGTAAGTCAGGAAGGAAACAACAGTGCCACACTACAAGAGCCCTTTAATGTTAAAATTAAGAGGGTGCCAGCTCAGTTCAAAAGCATTTGTTTTGCACCCTCTGCCTACATTCTTGAGTTGCATTCACTGTAAAATTTTACACTATTTGGAGTTCTTGAATAAAAAAATAACTCTAAAACCCCATAACCTCCAAAACACAAGTAGTGACTAGTCACAGTCATTTGTAGGCTAAGCAAAACAGAAGTGGAAGAGGTTAAAACTGAGGCAAAGAAATGGACTCTTCTATACTGCACCTATTCTATTCAGGAAACCTTTCCAATGCCCCCTGCTACCTCCCCCAAAAACCAGCACACCCCACAGCAACAGGCTATGTCTAAGAATTCAGAACCTCCATCAGACCACAACTTGTCTTTGAAAGCAGTTAAAAAATATTTTGCTCCTCTTTCTAATAAAATAATTTAGATAAGAAGACATAGACTGTATCCAATAATGGGCTCCTATGGAGTCCAGCAGCATTTAAGCAGCACAAAAGATATTATCTGCTTTAAAATCTGTTTTGCCTCTTTGCTGTGGTCACATGTTCCTTTTGTTCTTTTTAATGTAATATAATTTTACAAATTTTATCAGAAAACAGAGGGAAGGAAGGTGATTTAATTTCAGTGGGAATGTCAAAGGAAATTTGTGCCTACTGTAGCAGCAAGTAATGATGTGTCTGTATCAAAGAAAAGAAATTTATTCTTTTAGTTGTCCTCCTGCTGGGAAGTGCCAAACTTCTTCCCAAAGATCCTATTCTTTAATTCATGCATTTTACATGAATGCTACCACGTACGTTATTCATTTTACATTCAACCAAGGAACTAATTAAGACAATAACTACAAATATGTGCTAATCCACAATTAATGGGCACCCTTGGAAGTACTGTATGCTCCCACATACGTTAAACTACCATACACAGCAGCTAAAAAAGTTACACAAATGGGCTCATGTGTCAGCTAGGTATTCTTGGCTGGAAATACCCGTTACTTGTAATAGAGTAATAATTACAAAATATCTGGCATATCACCTTCCCTGACTATGTACTGGCAGCATTTTAGCAAAATAAAGTCAATCATGTGGTACCCCTCTTGCCATCACCCCCTCAGATACCTTCTGAAAATAGCTGAAGCTTCTTGGCCACTCTCAGCCAAGGCTGACAGCAAGATAAAAGCCAAAACTGTTTAAACTCAGGCCAAACTTCTTTAGATGACAGTCAATTTTCATGAGGGGTGATGCTTGGTATGGCCTCAGAAGCAGAGAGGGAATGGCTTCAATATGAGGTCAGTGGTCACCTCCTCTGCTGTCCAGCATCCATGGATTTCCAGTGATGACAGGGATTAGGGAACTGGGGTGTATACAGGATGTGAAGCATAAATTACTGACTAATTAGATTTAATTAGATTTTTGCCTGTAAAGCAACCCATTTAAGCTGTAATTGCAAGCCATGGGAACCTAAATGATGGCATTTACATGAGGAGCACTGCCTAGCTGATCTCCATCAGTACTTTGTGCCCCAAAAGGGAGCAGTTGATTTCTCCTAGGTTTTAACTTTCTGCCTTTCCTGTTAAAAGATAATGAAATTATTCAATCCAAAGAAAATGAATCACTTAAAGTAAGAAATCCAAGAAATCATTACTCCTCTGAAAACTCCTCAAACTTGGACAGAAGTCCTGCAGATTGTTGAAGGGCCAGGAGAGCTGGAGCTGCAGACCTGCACGCACTTCTCCACAAGATTGTTAGGGAGAAATCTCCCTGATTACTGGGGAGAGAGCAAAAAATAAGAACTGGTTTCAAAATCCAACAGTGCAGACATGTTTCATGCTCAGGAAATAATTTCCAAAGCTGAAAATTCAGGCTCTGCAATGATGCTGCTTCTGCTTTCTCCAAGGCCAGTCCTGGAACAAAACAGCCCAGCACAAGCACAAAACCCTTAATTTGTTCTCCAGAGCACATTTTCCTGATACATCAGATCCAAGTAACAGCAGATAAATTTTTTGTAACAAAGACATGATACATTTCCTCATGCTTTAATTTTTTTTTTGCATTATATAAGACAGCTTTTTAAATGCAGCAGACACCCACCTCCCTCCTACCTCCCCATACAGTCTGTCCATATACCTATGAAAAATATATTATTAAAACATTACTCAGAAAAAAATGCAAATCTAAAGAAATTCCATCTTGAGAGAAGAACAGAAAAAAAAAAAAGCTGCACGCCACTCTAGATTTGTCCCCCCAGTATGTGATAACCTTTGCACCTGAGAAAGGATGTGAGATCTCATCCCTTTGCTAATACTTAAGGCTGTCACAAGGTTAAGTCTTTCCACATCAGAAGCCTCAAATGCTGCCACTCTGAGCTAAGCCTCTGCCAGAAATGCCAAAAGCAGGACTGTGTGTCCAGCACCAGCTCCCACATCAGCAAACACAGTTTGGTGGGAAACACTTCCTAATGCAGGTTCATGATCTTGTTTGGGTTAAAAGGCATTACAATTATTGGAGTTCAGTCATCATTTCTGCCATTCAGCCGACATTTAAAAGTGTTCCTTGCCCTCCCTTTAAACACTAGATTTTGAAAAGAAAGCACATCTCAGCAAAGTGTCAGGGTAAGCTCCTGACTACAACCACGACCGCAAAGTTGTAATAAGAAAAATAAAGCAATAAAAGCAAATTATTGATTGCACTTAAGCAGTAGATTCCTCTCTAACTGCTCCAATACATCAGGTAATCCAGGAAAGAGAGATGGATGACTCGCAATTTACTCCATCTCCTGAGACTATTTGCCTGGAGGACGCTTCTGTTTTCTGTCCGTGTTTGTGCAAGATGGAATATTCCTCCTGCCTTTTTCTTCAACTACTTTTCCAAATAGCTGAATTAAGTACAACTTCAGGAGGGAAAAAGGTCATGGAAACTCAGCTCTTCTTCTCTAAACCTGGAACTCTTCCTCCTCCCTTTTTCTCCTAAGTTAAATCAGAAAGCACAAATATAGTAAGCACAGTGCCTCTTTTTCAGTTTTGCCATTTTTATACTCAAATTTTATTTGCTAGCTAGAATCTATATATGTACATATCATCATTATATATATTCTATATAGAACATATATAGAGAGCACTGTGAGCCTAATTTAAGAATTCTTGCTTTGCAGTTTTCCAAGAATGCTACAGTTTTTCACCACCCATACATGATGCAAATTTCTCACTAAATATATTTTGCTCAACCACTGCCTTGCTGTTTGTTCATCAAACACACCACAGGTTCATCTGCCAGTCCAGACTGCACCCTTCTGCCATTAGACCCTCCAGAATGTCACCTCTGTGCAGCTGAATGAGATGCACTTCTACCACCACAGCTCTCCAGACAGAAGAGACAGAATCAGTGTCAATCCCCTTGTCCTCTTCCCCACTGCCATCCACAGGCTGCTTTTTTATACTTTTGGTGCTTCTGTTACCTGCACCAGATGTTAGTCTGGCTGCTGCTGCCACTGGGGAAATTAGTGACACAAATTCTGGGGAATTCACCAGGAGGATACATCAGTGTGCAGGGATCAGTTGTTGAGTTTCTTCAAGACCACGCTGGTGTTTGGAAACAGAAAAAATTCAGTACAGAAGCTAAAGGTTGTACTATTGGAGACTAGCAACAAGAACCAGTCCAAATTTAAAGATTCTGCACTTCACCTGGTCAGGATCAGGTTCACCAATCAGTGAATGACCACAGGCATTGATGCAGGTGCAACAGGAGTGATGGCTCATCCAAGGCTTCCAAAATTGCTTCAATAGCAAAATTCTTCCTCTTTTCAAAGAAGAAAAGATGTGTTACTGTTATAGGAGAAGGAAACGAAGGCCCAAAATGCAGAGCAGACACTCTTAGAGAAGTCTGCTGCCTCCCTGGTGTCCAGGGCAAAGGTGGGAAGTGAAAACTTCCTCCCCTGGTACAGCCCTTAATCCTTACCTGTCGGTATTCTCCCATATACTAACTACGCTTTTAATTACTGAAAAATAAAGAGGCATTTCAACTTTTCTTAAGGAAAAAAAAAATGGGACACAGGCCCTAATACAGAAGAAATATCATCAATTGTGCAGGTGAAGATCAGTTACTAAATGTTGATATGCACTTTGGCCTGCTGAAAACATGTCTGGAATGCCAGGCCTGGATAGAGAACCCAGCAATATCCATAAAGGACTAGGCAGGAATTGCAACTGAAATGAAGTTAGCAGTCAAGCTGGGGACCCCAAAGAATTACCTGGAAAAATAACAATCATATGAATGAGCTGAAAATTTGCATCTAAACCAGACCCACAATCACCACACACAGAAAATGTAATGGCAGGATGAGAAACTTACAGGCAGGGCTAAGTAAAATTCCTATTTCATGGCAATGGCCAAAAAAGCCTTTTGACATGTTACTGCAAAATGGGAGGGAGTGTGAATGGGACTGAGTGGCTTCATAGTAGGAGGGGTGATCAGGCAAGTGAGAGAAACACAGAGAATCTTCCTCCAGAGGAGATGAAATGAGATGATAGGAAGAATCACATCAGTTAAAATAGTGCTGTCTAATTATTTCCCTAGTAAAGGCAGCTGATATCAAGAGACACCAATCTCGAATTAAACAGAAATAGGAGGTGCACTTTGAAATACCACCAGGAGAAAAGGCTGACCCAGAAATTGTTCTGTGCCTTTATGTGGCTGCCACCTCAAGTAGTTCCTTGAGAGCACACAAGACATGCTGACCAAGAAAGGTTCATCTGCAAGGACTCTGAAAAGCCTGACTTCAAGAAACAAGCAAAGTTCAGATTCCACATCCACAAACACCTCCCAAGCACTGAAAAACGGAGATAGAATTTTCAGTGAAAGACACTCAACCATTAGAAACCGGACTGGGATCCCCAGCTCATTTCTCTTGGGTCAGTTGTTGCTAACATTGTCTTGACATTTAAGTGGAGCACTTCCCTTTGGCAACAACAGAACTATGTGTGCCATATTAAAATATCTTGGATTTGTTTCTTTCTGCTCCTATGGTGAGGACTTGCTAAAAATTCCTGGACTTCAGAACTCCAGCAATAATTCCAAAACAAAATATTGGAAGTACATTTTTTCAAATGCCTGTAGCAACAAAAATAGAACCTTGAGCATCTCAGGAATCCAGTGCCCAGTTGCATAACTTTTCCACTCTCTTCTTCCCAACTTTAGGACTCAGTGTTGGGGGGTGAAGGGGGTTGGAGAAAGGGCATCAGAATCTTGAAAGAAAGGTGCTATCTGTGGAGCTCCAAAGGCAATGGGAGAGATCCCATTCAAGAGATGAAGGGATTTACTCTGTGAGTGGTGCAGGATAAATCAGTGTGCCTTACATGTTCACACCACTCAAGGCACTTCTATTTCAGCTTCTACTTTTCCTCCTCTTCCATGCTCTACTTGATCCTCAGGAGAAAACGTGCACTGCTCAGCATGAGCCCAGACGTGCTGGGGGGATCTCATCACCAGTGAGCTGCTGATCCTCTGTCACACTGTGCAGTGTCCTTTGCTGAAGGACACCCTGTGCCTTTTGCTGCTCCCCCACCAACACCAGGCAGCCTCCATCATCAATTACTACCTTACAGTACCTCAAAACCCAAACCTGGTGTCTGTTTGTAACACAGGAGGTGGCAGCTACACACAGGAGCCACAGGTACAATCCTGCATTTTAACAACTCCTATCTGTATGGAAACAAGCCAAAACCTACAGGGTGATTTTGTCCAGGGGCTGTTTCTGTGATGAAAATGCAGCCACATCATAATCCCAGCAAAATCACATTCTGACACAGAGCTGTCTCAAAGGCAGCGTTGATCCTTGAAGATTCTAATCATTGGCTTCAGCTGTTCATCACTTTCACATCCCACAGAGTTGTAAGGAATAGAAAGCAGTACTGCAGCTTCTCTTGTCAGCTAAGCCCCCCTCCTATTCTGCATTTTAATGAAGAATTTAATCTAAAATAATTATTTGCAGATTGTTCACTCAACTCCAACTGTTAATTTAAAAGAAGCAAGCACATGAAGCCCTCTAGGAGTCCTAAAACACAATCTCAATATGCACAGAGTTATTATTTTTAGATACCTATAAAAATTAGTCCATGGTAATATGACACAAAAGCTTATTGCCATTCCACATTTCTGCTCATATCCATCACCTAACTTTGGAGAATCAGGTCCCTCTGTCCTGGAAAACTGAAAATGCTGAATGTGTGAGGGCTGCTCTGAAGCCAAGGGCATGTATATGAGACCAGCATATCAACTTTCAAAACAGTACATGACAGAAAGATCTAATTTTTTTCTCAGATACCAGAATAGACAGTATTAACAATGACATTTCCCTCATTTTTGGAGAAGTGAGCTCTTGTGCTTCAGAAGCAAAGTTACTGCAAACAGAAAGGTTATCTGGATTTCTACCAAAGCACTATCCATGTAGTCTGAAAAGGGATTACATGTTTTAAATCACTACCTTGGTAGCTGGTTTTTAATATAGCCCCAGCTTTGTTTGGAGAGATATTTTTCCTGGCTTCACTTTTCCATCTACAGCTTTTTTTGCCTCCTCATGAATTTTGTGTGTTTGTGGGAGAAGGTGCAAAGAGAAAACAAAGAGAGAAATCAAAGGATGAAGGCTCCATAACCTTTCCACATAACCAGAGCTTGGTCACCCTTAGATTAAACAAGTTCCTGCCTATTTTTGAACAGGAATTTCTGTATTTTAGCTTGTACCCATTGGTTCTTATCCAGTGGCACCCCTGAAAAGAGTTTGGCTCCATCGCCTTCACTCTCACACCAGGTATTCATATACATTCACAAGATCCTCCTGAGCCTTCTCTTTTCAAGGCTGAGCAGTCCCAGCTCTCTCAGCCTCTCCTCAGAAGATGATCCAGCCCCTTAACCATTTCTGTGCTCCTGTTCTGGACACACTGCAGTATTTCTGTCTGTTCTGCAGAGCACACAGCTGTGCCCAGCACTCCAGATGTGTCTCCCTGGTGCTGAGCTGCACCAAAGGATCCTCTCCCTCAGCCTGCTGGAGCTCCCAGTGCAGCCCAGCATGAAGCTGAAGGCTTTCTTTTCCATCAGGACCCCCAAGGACCTTCAGTGCCAGGCTGTTCCCCAGCCAGTCAGCCTCTGTGTGTGTCTCCTGAGGGGTGGGAGCACTTTCTCCTCTCGTGTCCCCAGTCATTAGTACGGTTCCTGCTGGGCCCCTTCTCCACCTGTCCCCCTGAATGGCAGCACCACCGTCCCCTGCAGCAGCCACTGCCCTGCTTCTGTATCACCTGCACATTTCCTAAGGGTGCAGCCTGTCCAGCACCCAGGGTATTAACACAGACACCTTTCTCATGCTAAATGTTGGGGTTTTTTTCACTTTTTTGCTATTCCCTAACTGATGCCTCTATCTCTCCTCTATTCACCATAACCAGTAGCTTTTCTAGCCCTGCATAAGACCAGCAACTTCATAATTATGAACTCCAGGTTCAACACCTTTTAATCTCCAGCTTTCCTTTATGGACTGTAAGAATTCCTACTGCTCTTGTCACATTCAAGGTTATTCAGGAATTGAAAATGGAGCAAAGCAGAGCCATTACACAACAAACCTTTGATCTCTAAAATCCAACCCCACATGAAATTTTCTTTTTTATTACTTGACTTTAAGATTTACTCCAGCTCCAGCTTATTCAAAAATCTCAGGAGGCTGCTCCAATAACTCATTTTGAAATTTTGAACACTGATCCATCAGACATAGAACAAAATTATAGCTTACTGCTGAAGTCAAGAAAAAGAACATCTGCTGTTGAGAGAAGAGCTGATCAGCTGTGAGCCTTTCCACTGGGGAACTCATAAAATGAGCTACTAGAGAATTCAGCATGTTTTCTTGTAAGGAAGGAACAATAGGAAATACTTTCACTTATTCTTTCAAACTATCCCAGAGAGCAGCAGTTAAAGCATACATATCTGCCTCAGTATGGACACAAAACTCAGATGGAAAAAAAAAATCCAAAACAAACCAGTAGTAATAAAAATGCTTTTAAAATGAAGTTTCCTTTATAGAGGGAAATCAGCCAGTTCATTTTGTCCTCATTAACGTTGTTAATAAGACATCTTCCAACAACAATGGCATCGTGGAAACTCAGCAAGGAGGGTTAGGGCAGCCCATATCCCCCAGAGATGCTACTATTAACATGCCAGTGGAAGTACACTGGCTGAAAACTAGGAATAAGCCCTGCTCAGTAAAAAATTAAATACATTAATCACATTCATTCCATAATTGGGCTCATCTCTGAATAGAGAAAGCTAAAATTTTGCAATAATTGTGTTAAAAATGTGCTTGAAGGTGACAAATACCTGGAATGCACATAAGCCATAAGTGAAATTTAAGGTGTTATTGGAAAGGAAAAGAACACCTTGTGGCACTACTCTCAGCTTTGCACAGTTGTCAGGAACTAGTTTGCAACTAGGAAACAAAACCCAAAAAACCCCAAAGCAATCAAACAAACCCCCCCCCCAAACCAAACCAAACCCCAAAACAACAAAAAACACCCCCAAACCTCCAAAAAAGCACATGAACAAAATCTCTTAGCCTGAAGACCTTAAGACTCTAAATTTATAAAAGGCAACTGAGAAATATAAGCTTTAGTCAGAGAATCACCAGAGAATCACCATATAAAAAACAGAGTTCTGAAAACAAACGAGTTAACAAAATTAGGAAAACTGCTGAAAATTAAATTATGAAAACTGCCAGAAAGAGAGAAAAATGCAGGCAGATTAAGGGGTACTTCAGCAGTCTGATCACCTCAGATGGAAAAAAAAATCTCCTTCCTCTGCTCTGAATGATGACAGTTCACAATCCCACTTCTCAACGCTATTGCCAAGGCAATTCAGATCTGCACCACTCCAGTGGACATGCACTCCCCAGCCTGAGGAAAAGCTTGGGGAAGGAAAAAGAAAAAAAAAGGACAATTATCAGCTTCTGCCACTATCTCTGCTTTCCAAAATACCAAGACAAATGGCACTGTGCCAAACTTCTTACACTCCTACCATGCTGCTTCTCCAAGGAGTCATTTCACCAGCATATATTTCCTACTCCTGTTTGCATTTCAGTGCTGATTTCATTTCCAAAGTGCATTGATCTGCAGCATGGCTGTGATCCTACTGCAGCCTGTCTGAAACAGAACTTGCTGACTGAATAAAAGAAAATAAAATTTGAGTGTTGTCAGCAAGCTTCTCTGTGCCACAGCTGGACTGCCTGACCAGCACCAGCACTTGCACTGCAAACCTGGGAGGAATAAAGGTGGAGAAGGGTTTTGAAGAAGAATGGAAACATTTCTGCAAGTCTGTGTTGAGCTCCTGCTTAGGTATGAAGAACAGTGACATGACAGAGTGAAAGTCATTGCTGAGCTTCCAATCCACGCCTGTCCCCCTGGCAGTCATTTTGGGACAGAGAATTTGAGAGCAGAGAGGATTCTCAGGGTGGCTGACAGTAATTCAAAGGTTCTTCTCCATCCTAGGGGTGAGTGCTGGATGTGCAAAGTTGCAGGAAGTTTGCCCACATCACCTGGGTCACAGCTGCCAGTGTGACAGGTCCTGTCTCCCCTCAGAGCAGCACGGAGAAATCCTGCAGGACACAAAGAAATGCTCCCACAGCCCCAGAGAGTGCTGTGCCTCAACTCCTCACTCCAAGAGAAGCAAGGACAAACCTGAGGCAGATTATTCCTGTGAGATTGCTTTCTGCTCTCCATCACCCATTTGCTGCATTAGAAAGCAAGGAGGAATTTCCTAGGTCACTTCGTAATCCCAGGCTCAGCTTTCTGTACCTTTCCTGCTGTGCAGAAGCAGCTCTCCTCCCCCAATTCCCAGCTCCATATTCCAACCAAACCTACCCAAAACCCTGTCATGAGGCCTCTTTCTCATAACATCCCAAACCCTGCAAATCTCTTCTCTGTCCCTAAAGCTTGGAAAGCTTGTCTGCTGAATGAAAGGATAATGTAAGGTTTTATTAACAGTGAATAGCTGTGGGGACCCACAAAAACATTCTTAACAGGAAAACTTTTTTTTTTTTAAATTGTAAACTGTTTTCAGGTAAAGCAGAAGGGGCTTGGTTAGGTACGAGTGACATGTACCTAAGGGCCCTGCTTTGTACTGAACACACAGTGAATATATGGGGGCTGCATGATGTAATGCTATAGGAAACCCAGAAAATCCCTTGGTTTATCATTTTGCAGTTATGACTCAGTCAGGATGAGTTCATTTGCTGCTGAGCACCCTTCCAAAAACCCTGTGGAAGTTTGTCCCATCCACCACATCAATGGTCAGGAACAGGATATTGCAGCGTGCATGCAAACTGCCTTAGGCACAGCTGTGCTGTAAATCACTGGCAGGTGAGGGAAGCATCACTTCATTGGTTTTACACTAACCCATCACAATCTAATCCTACAGAAAGCATTATCACTGCCCACACTGCTGTAAGCATGAATTCCTACCTAAAAAAAAAAAAATTACTGCTTTTATTGAACTGCATGTTACATTCCTTTCAACTACCCACAGCTATAAAAATATCTATAAATACATTAAAAATATAAAGTATATACATCCCTATAGCAACTATTGGTCATGTTCTTACATCATTGTGGAAATCTAGTTTGTGTTTTAAAGTTCACAGTCACCAATGGAACAATTAGAAGTTTCCATCGTGGGATAATGTGACAATATTTTTCCTGTCTTAGGACCTTATGCTCAAAGGCAACAGCTCATGGAATTTCAGGTAGGTGGAAATACTCAACAGCATCACAGCAAATATTTAACACCTCTGGCTCATATGCCTACCACAACATTTTAAATCCATATCCATTCAGTGAAAGCATTCTCAGTTGCAGTCCTCAGGAACATAAATTTAGAATTTTTTATTCCTAAAAGCAAGATCATCAGGCACATACAACAAATTAAACCTACAGAGAATGACTCCCCAAAGCCCCGTACTGAAACTTCAGGGAGAGCTTTCAAGCAATCTGAACAGCTGGATGGGCACAAAAGAAAAACACTCACAAATTCTTTCCTTAGTTATATAAAGGTAATTCCTCCTGAAATTATTGAGAAAGCCATTCAAGATTAAAGAAATAAGAAATATTACAGTTTGTTAAACAGAGGCCAATAGATGGTATTTAGTTTATCACTATTTAGCTTAAATTTACTCATGCAAAACACCCCCAGGATAAAGATGTATCTTCCACATATAAAAATGAACAGAAGATCAGACATTTTTCATCAACAAAACCCAAAGAAATCTAATTCAAGGTTGCCAGTTAAACCTACTTTCCTCACTCTTTCACATCCATAAAACACAAAACAATGAGAGGAAAATTCCTTTGTCATACCAGAGCCTGGAAACCATGGAGACCTCTGTGATGTAGTGTCTGAGAGCACAAACAATGCTCAAAAGATCAAAAATAAAATTATATAACAACCTAGCTCCAAAAAAGCCACTCCAAACCAACAACCTCCAACGACATTGTCTATAGACATCATAACTACTCTTGGTTTTTCTCCATCCTTACTTCTCAGGCTGCTCAGCCTTGACTAAACAGTTCTGGGTGTCATTTGATTTCATGCCGAGGATGCAAGATAAGAAATAAAAATCACTCTATGACTTAAAAAAAACCACCCAGAAAGTATGTTCAAATAGAGTATCAAACTTCACTGTGGACTTACAGTTTCCACTTTCTTAAAAGTCACACCTGCCACATTGTTTTACACTAGGAACAAGATGAAGAAAAATATCCCATTTTTACAGTTTGATTTTATTTCCTTCCTTTGGTTTTTATTTTCATTTTAGGCGGCAAAAAGCCCATTTGGAGAGGTTTTGTTATTTGTTAACACAAATATCTTTTATCTACTCTGAGTAGAGAAGCAACCTACAATGTCACCGCTTACCTGTCAAAATATCAAGTAATTTTGTCAAGGTCAGCTGTAAGAACACAGTAAGAGACTGCATCCCTTCAAGGACTAAAGAATGGATTTTCACCAAAATCACAGGCAGAGATATTATTTTTACACAATAATTTGTGAGCAGGATCAGCCTAAAGCACTCAGGAAGTTGCCTCTTTGGGGTTGTCATCTTGCACAGTAACTGCATTTTCCTTCAGTCAGCCCTCACAGACTCACACTATGCTCAAGTAAATTCTATTTTTGTGCATCACTTTCTGGTCTCACTGTCCCAGAGTGGCAGACAGGTCAGGGAAATTCCCTTTCCTCTCTTAAAGCCCTCAGAGGGCTTGAGGGACTGATGGTGGAACTGATGCCCGGCTCAGTGCAGCCAAGCACACCTCATATAAATATTCCTAGGTGAGGAATATGTATTTTTCCCACATACTGTGCTACAATAGGATCAATGATGCAATGCAACATTAGGGTTAGAGGGATTCAAAGGAAATGCTGGAAAAGTAAGGCTGAAAACCAGCTTTCCTTTGAAATAACATCAGTGTCTCTGCATCTTAACAGAAACAACATCACAAATGATTCACTTCCTACCAGAGCATTTATTTATCCTTTTTTCCAAGGACATTTAGGAGGAATGCTGGACTGATCTGGATCAATTAAATTCCTTTCAGTGCAACAAAATTGTACTAATCAACAATGCCTTATTATTTTATTGTGAATAATAATGTGACAGCATGGGATTGTATTTTTAATATGTCTGAGATCTCTACAAGTTCCAAGTGGCATGATTTATCTTTAAACATAAAATATGATATATAATCTTCCCTGTCCTTCTCCCTCTTAATAAAAATGCACAGGAGGATGCTTCTCAAAAACTGGGATGCATTTCTGTCTTTCTTCCTGTCAAACAATTGTTTTTTTTCTACAGATAAAAACTACCATTGACAGTCAGATGTTTTATAAATGGAAAACTGAGATGGAATTATGATTGAGAAGAGAGTGGAGCTGTTCGCTCACCAATATTCTTTCTGTAATTATTTCTTTTATTATCTGAACATCTCAAGCAAAGTATTGAAAAAAAAATCAGAGAATCTTGGAGTGCCTGGAGCAAGAAGTAGGAAATACACTAATCACACTGCCATTCATCACAGCTCAGTCCTGCTGCTGGTGACAGTATTTGCTTTTCCCAGCAGATGTTTACATATGTTCTGTTTGCATCTGCTTTACTCTCCTCTTGGTTAGCACACTTGGAATGACACAACAACCAAGAGGACCCTGAGAACACCAAGGTTCTGCCAATGCCTCAGTGACTTCACACACACACACACATGTATGTATGTAAGATATGAAACACAAAAAAGTCATGCACCAACCCATCAACAGTAGACTACTATTGCCCTTAGCCACTCAGTTTAAAATAGTTTTTAATACTCAGTTTAAAATACTCCTGAAGCCTTTAGAAAAGTCTCCTTTCTGAGACAAGGAGACTGTTTTGGTTAAATACACCTGCATTAGTGGGGCTGCCATGGCATCTCCACCTTCACAAGCACATGCCCTGGCAAAAATCAGCTTTACCAGCAATTGGCAGCATTCTTCTTGGGAAGGACAAATAACCAGCAGCTGCCTCTCCCTGTGTTCAGAGAGCCTCTACAGCCCCATGAGGTCACTGTAATTCTCTTTACAGTGACACTGAGGGCAGACTCTGAAAACACCAAGGTTCTGCCAATGCCTCAGTGACTTCAGACACACACATGTAAGATATGAAACACAATAAAGTCATGCACCAACCCATCAATAGTAGATTACTATTTCACTTAGCCACTCAGTTTAAAATAGTTTTTAATACTCCTGAAGTAAGTCTCCTTTTTGAGACAGGGAGACTTTTTTTGTTAAATATCTCTGCATTAATGGCTTGCCATGGCATCTCCACCTTCACAAGCACATGCCCTGGCAAAATCAGCTTTACCAGCATTTGGCAGCATTCATCTTAGGAATGAAAAATAACGAGCAGCTGTCTCTCTCTGCGTTCAGAGAGCCCCCAGAGCCCCATGAGGTCACTGTAATTCTCTTTACAATGGCCCTGAGGGCAGACAGACACCCCAGACAGATTCCCAGAGCACAGTACCTGGTCCCCAGCGGGAATGGACTCCCACCTGCGCTTCAGCAAGGACAGAGATTTCCGGCTCATCCTCCTCAATCTGCTCTAGAGGCTTTGCCACACTTGACAAAAAAAAGGCTTCTGTCCCAAACCAGTGGCAAGAACCTCAGTTCTGACTCCTGCTCTTCATGGCAGGCTGCAGAGCTCCCTGAAGCACACAAGTTGTGGTGAGCTGCAAGGTGGAGACTGGTCAGAGCCCAGCTTGTGCTGCTGCTCTACAGCATCTGTGTCCTTGCAGTGGCACAGCTGAGGCAGTGAGCAGCTCAGCTCCCAGCCACCTCCCAGGAAGGAGCCTGGAGTAGGTAGACAACACCAGACGCACTCACTCTGGAAATAGCTGTTGCTTAGGAACTGGAGGGGTAAAACGCAGCACCTCGGATGGAGAAGCGAGAGCTTTTGTGGTTACAGAGAATTAAAAAGGCTGGACCTGCGTTCCTCTCTCCATCATCCTGCTTCTACAACGCTGGATTGCTCGATTGCACAGACTCTGGGGCTACGCCTACATCTCCAGCAAGCCAAACAAGCCTTGATGACAGAGCAACAAATTACTCCCACACACCCAGGAGCCCTGGTAAAAACATAAAAACGTGTGCACAGAGTGTGCCCTGGGGCCCACCTGCAAGATCCTGGCAGTACCAAGTACTAGTGTACTGTGTACTAGTGTACTGTGTTCTAGCAGAATGATTAAAGGACAATTTGCATATTTTTTTCTGCAGAGCAATAATATTCCAAGGATGAATTCTGCTAGTCACACTTTCCTGTGGTGGCACGTGCCAGCGTTACAAACATGTATGACTATTTTCCCTTCTCATGATGTGGTTCTACAGATTGCATATATATATTTGAGAGACTTTTCCTTAGGTGGATTGAATATTCCTAAACACTTTGGAATTTCTTTCATTTGGAACTCAGTTTTGAAGTTTCATGCCTAAATTCTTAATTCTAACACATATTAATCTTTAAAATTCAGCACAAAATGTAATGAAATTCACTTTGTACTTCCTGCTTAATTTCAAATCCATAGAGAAAATTCCCAGCACGAAGCACTTAGAGCAGGCAGTGCTGACTTCAGGGATGAAAAAAGAAAGGAAAAAAATAAAGAACAAGTATGTAGCCAGGAACTCCCTGCTCTTTGTAAGGCAACCTATAATTCAATCTAATTAGAGCAGCCTTAATAGTATAATTATTCTAAAAGAAAAGGAATCCTACAACATACATACACATACATGAGGGCAGTCTCAAAAGGGGAGTGCAGTGATGGCCATCCTAGAAGCCTGAGCAAGTTAAATATTGTAAAGACAGCTTTCTACTTGTGCCATTAACATTCTATTGAATTGCAGATGCTTATCACGAGACAAACTGCTGCAAACAGAAATTCCCGTGGGCCCCAGTGCATTTCATTTGAGATCCATCTCTACCTGGAGCTGCAGCACTTTGCATTTCACTCCTACGTGCAGAACAGGAACAGAAAAGGAACATGTTTTCCAAGTGGGCCATTAAGGAGTGTGACATGCACTGTAGTAGCTTCCCCTCATGTTTCAACACATGCCACAGAAAACCTACTAGCTCCTAAAAAAAAAATCTCCTTCACTGAATCAGAGCTTTTTTAATGAGTCTTGATGGAATATCTTCAGGAGTTCATGTGTGGAATTTAGGTTTACATTATGGTAAACCAGTAATTCCACTTCCCTTGTTTCTTCCTAGTTTTTAAGGTATTTAAGTATAGCTAACACATCACTCACCTTAATTTTTCAGCAAGATCTTGGGTTTTTTTTTACACAAGTGCATTTTTTAAAGGACACAAGCTGGCAACAGTGTAACTGAATCACAAAAGGATTAAAAAAGTCTTTTCTATTCTGCAAAAACCAGAATCTCCCTAATTTCTCCTAACCTTTCAAGGAACTTAATTAAATTAGGTTTAATGCTGTTTCTATCTAGAAGATTTTCAGAATAATGTAAAAGAGAAAATCTAAAGCTACAGTGGAATAAGTGAGGCACATTTTCTTCTCTCTAATGAAACTTTTCTTCCTAGGTTTTTGTGTCTGGGCGCAGGATAGCACACAGTAATCAGAAAGCTTGGGTCATTTTGGGACTCTTCACCAGGAACCAGAGAACAAGCGGGAATGCCTTCAAACTGCCAGAGAGTAGGTTTAGATTAAATGTTAGGCAGAAATTATTTTCTGTAAGGATGCTGAGGCTCTGGCACAGGTGCCCAGAGCAGCTGGGGCTGCCCCTGAATCTCTGGCAGTGCCCAAGGCCAGGTTGGATGGGGCTTGGAGCCACCTGGGACAGTGGAAGGCGTCCCTGCCATGGCACTTGGTTGGAACTGGGTGATCTTTAAGGTCCCTTCCAACCCAAACTGTTCTATGATTCTACAGTTTTCTTTTCCCACCTTATTATAGATCCTTTAATGCTTTTATGACACCTCTGGACTGCCATTTGTACAAAATATCCACGTGAAAAATCCTTCACCTGAAGTAAAACCCAGTACAAAAGGCTGGAGCTCTAATAATGTATTTATGTTCTTTCAACACTAGATGGGAAAGGCTATTTTAGCCAAGCAGGAAAATTCCTGAACATCAATACTGGTAGTGATGTGTCGTTTGCAGCAATTGCAATAGATAATTACAAGAGATAGTTATTATAGATAATTTTGAAATTGACTGTGATACCATTAACACTACTGGCATAATTTCCTTCCAGTGGCTTCTCTGCACCTCTCCACACAGTTCTAACACCTGGGTAAACAGTGAAAGGATTTATGGAGAGAGAACCCTCCAAGTTTTAACAAGTTTGTCAGGCTAAAAAAACCCAAAAACAAACCACCAAACAGAACATACCCACGCTGTTTGAAATTGCATGGCTTTGATGTCCTGATGGAGACAGCTGAGTAAGAAATGCTTTCTCCATACATCTAATCCATCCTCCTGCTACTAAAAAACCCTTTCTGTTGGATGACTCAGCTCTGTCTGGATCAACTGTTTGAATTACAGCTCAAAAATTATATTAATGAAAGCTGCCATGGTTTTATGCCTTTTTCCATTGCTCCAAACCCTGCAAATATTAACAAAATTAACAACTTTGCAAACTCAGACGGAAAACTTGCTTGAATGCCTTGAATGTACAAAAAGCCAAAATCAAACACAAAATACTGAGCAACTGACCTGTGAGCCTCTGGGTCCTCGTTTGTGATCCCATTCAGAATGCCCCATGAGCTGCAAAACAAAGAAAAGCAGAGCTAAGTGATAAATTGCACTCATTATTTTAATTGAAACACTCATGCTTTTATATCCATTACACATTTTTCTTGGAAATAAACAGGTTTGCTTTTATGATTTATCTCACAGAGCTTTTAGACTCATAATGAAGCCATGTAACATTGTACCTTTGCATTCAGAACCCAAACACATCTGGCATCACAACTCTGCTGGTGCCAATAAAATCCCCACTGCCACAGATTCAGCTTTAGCCAAATGTTTAATACTGATCTGGCAAAAGGACAGCTGATACATCAACAAGGAGATTACCAAAACCAGGGCACATTTGATTAATCAGCAACGTACATTTTATATCAGCCATGATAATTAGCAACAGCTTTAAATCTGTTTCACCATTGAGTTATGGGGGTTTTTGTACATCTACTCAGGGATTTCTTCTGGGCATTGTTTGCTCCTCCACAAAGAGGAATTGCTTAATTCAAATAAAAAAATATGTGAATGAAAGATAGGAGGGTTAATGTGACATGCACTGACTTACAGCCATGAACATTTTCTTGCTCATTTTTCCCAACATTCTTTCCCAAAGGAAATGCCTTCCCCAGTTCAGAGGTAGGCAAGGAGATTCACAACCCACACTTGTTGCAGAACATACTTTCAAAACATTCATCCCAGGACAAGAGGTTAAAACTACTCTGCAAAATCAGGAAAGCCACATGCGCCTCCTATGATGAGATTTTTTTTTAATCTTCTCCAGGAACTGTTCATCCTTATCCTTTTCTTTCCCAAGGGCTCCTAATTTTTAAGTTACTACTCACAACTATCTATCTCCATAACTGGAGACAAACCACATATGCAGACAGGCATCAAAAATCAGAAATGTCACATCATTTTTTTACCTGATACAGCCTTGTGACTGCCACCCTCATTTTACTGCAATTTTTTCCTATTTTCCATGTACTCTTGGTGGAAACCCTATCTCTGCTGGGTTTCCCTGTTTGCTCTCCATTACTGCATGAAGCACAGCTTTGATGTTTTTTTAAATGAATAACCGATGTGCAAAAACTACCAAGAGATGCTCCTACCAAAGGTTATGTGCTTCAAAGAAACTCTGCCAGAACCCTCCTACCTGTCTTTTCTCTGTGGACAAGAAACCCTCTTCAATTTTAATTCTTAGCCCCTGTGCCTTGGGAGGAAGTAACTCCCGCTTTCCTGATTCACTTGGCTAAAAGAAAATTAATTTAGCTCGAGTCTGACCACTGGTGGCTCTCAGGGTGATACCTTTACCTCCAGGTTCCTATCAGTGGAATTAGCACAAAAAGCAAGCCTCACAGTGAAAGCAGAACATCCATTGTGTAGAGGAGCACATAGTAGAGAAAATCCTGTGCTCCCAGTGCTGGGTTTATTTTCTCTATTCAGTCTTTACTGCAATTTTTGATAAAGCTTTAATAAACCTGTTAAAAATTTTTCAAAGCAACTATCATTTCTCACAATAGCTCCCTGAAAAGTGAAAGGTTGCTTTATTACTGCCACCAAAAATGAGAGGTGCAGTCACAAGCCAGGCCTGGAATCACTAGTCCCATATGTAGGGATGCTCCCAGTGCAGCCAGTCCCAGGAAAACACTGAAGTGTGTCAGGGTGGTCACCTGTGGTCAATGGCACTGTCATATTTTATGAAAAAATCCCTTGCAAGGATTTTTCTCCTGAGAAGCCTCAGAAAAGAAATGTAAACAATAATTATCTGATTGCTTGGAGTGTGATCTGGAGATTGCTCACCACCAGGTGCATCTTTGATTGGTTCCATGTGCATTGTGTCGATGTAATGACCAATCTCAGTCCAGCTGTGTTGGGACTCTGGTCAGTCAGGGGTTTTTATTGTCATTCTTGTTCTAGCCTTCTGATGCCTCCTTTCTCTTTCTTTAGTACAGTTTTAGTATATTATTTCTTTTACTATAATATAATATAATATCATAATATAATAAATCAGCCTTCTGAGAACTTGGGGTCAGATTCTCATCTCTCACCTCATCCTGGGGACCACTCACAAACTCAACTTGGCTGTCCCCAGCTAAAACTGTGAGGCTGTTTTTAAGCATTATATCTAATCCATGACCTATGAAATCAACCTTTTCCTACTGCTGTCATAAAATCTTACTTGGCTTTAAAATGCATTTCTCCCTTGTTATCTAAAAATCTGTGCTCATGTCATGCTAGAATGTTCTTGGCATGTGGTGGTCCCTGCTAACACAGAGTAGAGGAATGAAAAATGAAATGGATACCACACAAAAATGCCTCAGAAAGAAGAGAACCCCAAAGGTTATGACAAAATCTCTGCCAGGCCATCATTCTGCAGAGGGATGATTGCCTCAGTGTGACACCCTTTAGCTCAACCAGCCACACTCTGCTCAATTCCTTCTGAACCTGATTTTATTTTCATGGACAAACAGTGCTGGAGCATGATACCCAGAAAAGGAGGAAAGAAAGTATGCCTGAATTATTGGGCTAGGCAGAAATCATGATTTCCACAAGCTGAATAGAAATCAAAAGATAAAGAAAGCAGAATTAAAAGTAAAAGCAAAGCCCAAAACCAAACAAAAACCCCCACAAAAATAAAATTTATAAACCAAACAACAAACCAACTACACTCAGAGAAAACAGAGCGTGTGCATAAATCCACTTGAGTGACTCAATCTTCTGAAATCATGGAAAAAGAAAATAATACACTGCTTAATTGGTGCATGCATCCAAACAGAGATACTGACATAAAAATGCATTTGGAAGTAGGGGCAATTTATGTTTATCACTTACAGATGGGTTTGCTCCAGACCCCACCACCTCCTCTGAAAGTTCTCTGGAATCAATTTGGTCCAGAGTGATGATGAACAGCCTCAGAGCATCAAATTTATTATTCTTACTGACCAGCCAACCAAGGCTATGTGTATCAGCAGCAGAAAGGAGGGATAAAACTGAAATCAAACTCCCACACAGCTTACATGCATGCAGTCTCTGTTAGAATAAAAGGAGCTACTTTACATTTCATCTGAAACTGTCCTGGAAACCCATCTCTGGCAGCTTCAATGCTCACAGATGAAAGCAGCTTTTAGCAGCAAGAACGAGCCTTGCATGTTCAGGGATGCACACAAACATGGCCTGTGCTAAAACCACTGCTTGGTGCTACCCTAAGTACTGACTGACAGCTCTCCAGGGAAAACACTCCCCCAATTCCAGCTGAGCAAAGACCCCAGTTCCAAAATCCCAGGCACAGACAGGAGAGGAGAAGTGAAAGGGCTCATCCTCTTTTGGAGATATAGGGTGTGAGTCTGAGCTCTAAATTTCAGGGGTTTGCTACAAACATCATGAAGCTTCTCAGCTTGTGGTTTTAAAACTTCCGTTCACTAATGCAGCAATACCTTCAAAGGAGTAAGGTGTAAAGTACTGTCTATATTACATCAGATTTTTGAGATAGCCATACTGAAGTAGAACAAAGCCATTTAAAAATTAGCATCTTCAGCCCTCGCCTCTCTAAATGCAGTTCTTCTCCTATATGGTTATTTAATTAAAGCCCCAGCAAATGATTACATAAGGATTTCAACTTTCATTAAAATTCATAAACCATAATTCTTAGCCTCCTTAGTATTAGAGAACTGGAGGAAAATGTGACCCACACAGATTGTAGAAGATCTAAGTAAATCTAAAAAGGACAGAAAGCAAAGTATGACAATTTAAACCTTTTTAGCTGTTTATAAGTCCTATTTTTCCCTTATACAATCTTTTCTGGACCAGGGTTTTAATTCTGGCACGACTGAAACATCAATACTGCTAACTATGCAATTGCTGGAAAAAAAAAAAAAAGAGATAAAAACCTCCAACAAAGCAAACCAGAAAAAAAACAACCCCAAAAATGAGTCAGAGTAATAGAAAAGGCATAATATTATTATAAGGACCTCCCCAACAGGGCACAAGTCAGGGAAAAACGCCAATATTTAAAATGCAAGCAGTCCCATGTATATTCTTTGAAAGGGGAGGGAATCCTCAGCAGCAGAATGCAGCAGCATTTTGAAACCAGATGGATTTATTAAAGCATTGTTTAAACTCAGCACAGTTTCATTAGAGGGAATGGGCAGATACTTTCCTTGTAAGCATTAGAGAGGACCAATGAATTAATTACATTTAGTGTTTAATAAAACCCTTTAAATCCATTCAAAGTCCATTCTAATTCTATTCAGATTATAGACTATTACTCTGGAACTTGATTGTGACACATATTTACACGTACATAACACTTTTACTGTTCTAAAAACAACCAGATGGTGAGGACAAAAGTGAGCTAAATCAGCCAGTGGAGACACCAAAGACAATAAATGGGATTCAACAAGGCTGAAACAAGACCACACAGGCCAAATGCACTTGGACTTGAGAACCTTGCCCCAGCTCACTGCCTCCTTCTCTTGGATTTTAAAGATTTCCACTGTGGCTGGACACCTCATTCCATTACAGTGAACATAAAAAAGTCCTGCTCTCCCTAGTGGAAAGTGGACACAAGGCAAAGCACAGGAATGTGAGAGAAATTGCTCCTCTGCTCCATCTGGAATTAGGAGCCAAGCACTTGCATCCAACATTTCCCACTGAACTGGCTGTGGTACATGAACAGGGCAGCCTGAGCTCTCCCAAACAGCTGAGAACCTGCAAAAATGCCTTTCTGCCACTCCTGCAAGGACTTAGCACATTTAGTAGTGGTAAAAATGAATTACCAATGAGATGACAAGAAGTTTTGGCTGGGTGGCAGCCAGCAGCTTTAAGAGTTGTGTATATTTGGGAATCAGCATCCAGAAGAGTAAGATAGGAGTACCCAATCAGGCTGGCACCTGGTTTCAGCCTTCACCAAAATAGCAGAGCTTCTATTTAAACATGAGCATAACATCTTCCCTCTTTGGGAGAGATGTAGTTGAATGGGCATGTTGAGGATGTGAAACAGCGTCTCACTGTTGAGCTCTCTGACACTGCCTCCTTACAGCCTGTGCTGAATGGGGCACAGTATGATCCATATTCTCTGAATATGGGTATTAGCCATGCTCCAGTCAGGATCACATTTCCACTGGCAATAAGAAACTGTTTGTTACCAGCATGTAGGCACAAAATGTTCCCGATAAGTTCTTTTTTGGGTAACAAAAAAAAAAGCACAAATTATTTCCTTGATTACATATTAGGGGAAACATTTATTTTTACAAACATGCAGGAGTCAGGTCACACAGAAGCTAACAGGGTGTTTTTGCACATGCTATTTTGAGTAGGATTCCTTCTATCCCATAGACTGTTCCCTGCATTTTCATGGTAATCAAGATAAAAGAAATGATTTACTGACTCGATTGATTTAGGGAAGGAATTTTGGTGTGGACATAATCAGCAGGAGCAGCTAAGCAGGCTGGAGCTGCTGAGATTGACCACTGCCAGATCCTGATAACATAACAGGGGAGCAAGTGGCTGCTCTGACCACCTTCCCCACCGAATGGCAGAACTGCGCCTTGCCCTGGGGCATCCCAGGAGTCAGAGATGCCGTGAGCTGAGAATGATCACACAGAGGCATGTGCAGGCCATGACACACAGACAGCAAAGGCCTCCAGCATTTGGAAAAACAATCCCTTTTCCACAGCCCCTGGCCGGCTCCCAGGGTCAGCACAAAGCACAAGATGTCAGAGCTGCGCTGTTCAGCCAGATGTGTGAGGGCATGCTCGTGTCATCACAGCCACTGTGGAGAGGAAACTCTCCACCCAAATACTCCCAACATCTTCTAGCCCTGCAAATCACCAGACTCAGTTCCAAGACTGGTTTAAAAAAAAACCAAACAACAAAAACCCCAAACAAAATAACTCACCACAAGAAACACACCAAAGCAATAAACTGGGGGTAAGCATTTAAGAGCCATTTAGCTGCTTCCTAATCAAATTGCTTGAATGGTTTCTGGGCTGCTGGACAACAACTGGAAGCAGAGATTAGCTTTTTAAACCACAGCAGAGGCAGAAATGGAAGTTGGAACTTGGTGCTGCTTTGAACTGGAGGCGGGGCACCAACGTTGTACCAACGAGGTACAGTGATGGGTTTGAGGGGGAGCTGCAGTGAATGCCTTCTCTGCAGGCTCAGACCCATGTGGGGATGGAGTTACGGCCTCTGAAGCTGCCACCCTGGGGAAGCTGAAGTGCTGGAGGGAGCTGCTGGGAGGAGAACCTGGCTGGGAGGTGCGGAAAGAGCCAGGGCTGCAGAGAGCACTGCTCAGTGTGCTGAGACACCGTGGCAGCAGGGAGCGGAGAAAGCAAGGCCTTGGAGAGGCAGCAAGGCTGAGGGGAGCCCCATGGGCACAGCAGCACGGGGGACACCCAAAGGCAGCAGCAGTGACAGCAGTGACTGTCCCCAAGGCACAGCAGCACAGGGGACACCCAAAGGCAGCAGCAGTGACAGCAGGGACTGTCCCCAAGGCACAGCAGCACAGGGGACACCCAAAGGCAGCAGCAGTGACAGCAGGGACTGTCCCCAAGGCACAGCAGCAAACCGCCCCGAGCGCTCCAGCAGGGACGCTGCTCCGGGGGAATGAGCTCATCCCTGGCACTGGAGACACAGCAGGAGCCTGCGTGCTGGGGGAGCCTCTCATGGCAGCAAACATCCTTCTTATTTCCACACAATAAACCGCAGCTGACTCCTCCAGGGCAGGGGGATGCAGGGATGCTGCTTTCCTTACAAGGGACACAGACGTGTCACACAGCAGTGGGCTCAGGGCAGCTCCACAGCACCCCTGAAAATGAGCAGCTTTCACTGCAGAGAATGTGAAGCTGCTGGGAAGTTACGGGAAAAAAAAAAAACCACCAAAAAACCAAACGTAGGTGGGAAAAGAAAAGGCACAGGAATATCCACCTCCACACCCTGTATCTGGTTTTATACAAATTTTTGTCACAACTACTTAAACAGATGACAGTAGTAAAACAAATCCATGCGTGTTTCTATTATTTTCACTCCCACCACTGAATTTCTCAGGTCCCTATTAATCCTTCACACATCAAGGAGGATTTTAAACAACAGGTTTGGGAGGCAGAGCTGTAGTAAAATAGAGAAAAGACCTGATTTTGAGGGGAGTGGGGGGTGGAAGGGAGGAGGAGGCAGTGGTTTTTTATTTTGTTTTTTTGGAAGCAATTCTTATTCTTCAGTGATCCTCAATGATGGATTCCACACAAAGAGTTACTTGCAGATGTACTGCAGATTTTTTAACAAAGCTTCCTAAATTAATGATCTAATCTGGATATTTCATTTCAGAATAAATGAGTAAAACAATTAAAATTATCACAAATAGATTTCTTATTCCCTTGAACTGATCTGGTAGATAAATAATAGGCATATTGATCTGGTTGACTAGTAATCCACAAGTAAAAGTGTCCACCAAATGTTTCATATTTGAAAAATTTTCCCACTTTCCCATTCTGAGTGCAGTCATGAAAACCAAAGCCTTAGAGAAAAATATCTACAGTGGTGAGATAAAAGCTGTGAGCACAGCTACTCTGATACCCTCCCAGCTTAGCTACAGAGATAATTTACCAACAGTCCCTTAGAGAAGAAGATTTCTCAGTATGGGAATGCCAGGGCAACACAGCAACGTCAAGAGTGCTAAACATAGCAGCAAGTTAACAAAAGAACAAAAGTATATTGATAAAAAGGAGAAGAATTGCTATTTAAATGTTGCTTGCTATTCACAGTACACACATGAAGTTCCTGGAACTCACAGCTACCCAGTCAAGTCCATTCTGGTGAAATTAAGTTCCTAGAAAAGTCAGAAAGCTCATTTATTTTTTCCCCCCATTGGGAATCATTCTCTGTGCACCAAGAATCCCATTCACAATACCAAGCCTGGCACTAGCTTGATAATTAGACAGCTACTGCAGCAGAGTTAGCAAAGTCTGAAATCATGGTGAGGCATCTAACATAATTTTTTCTTATGTTAAAGAGTCTAAAGATTTCTACAAAAAAATCTGCTCTGAAATCCATGTTTCCAATTCTACTCTCTCTTTATTGTGCATAGCTTTTCTCTCACTTTCCATCTTTTCAAAATCCTGGCATCACACAGGTGTCTATGCACTTGGTGTTGCTAACACAAAGCTCCAAGGTGAGGTGAGCCCTTTTAGGCTGGTTAAAGTGCACAGCAGGGTTTCTGCTTCCACAGAAATGTCTTTTTGCACAGCAATTAAAAACCCACTATAAAAGCAGGTAAAGCTTATCAGGGATTTCTCAGTCAAGCTCTGATTTCAGGTGGATCACCCTCAACATGAACACAGATCATGACAGCTCATATGGAAGGCAAATGAGTTGAGCAAGTTTTATGAGTTTAGCTCATATGGAAAGCCCAATGAGTTGAGCAAGTGCATTCATCAAATGGCTGACCATTCTCTGGTAGTTTGCATAAAAATGGGAATTTTCGAATTGGATTCCCAGGGGATAAGTGTCTACCTCACAGGAAAAAGAAAACAACCCAAAGAAAACCCCAAACCATCACAAATTGACATCCTTACTGGCAGTCTCAGCAGAAAAAAGCCCTTAGGACTGAGTAAGCTTGGAGGTTTCACCAGACATTTAACCTTTGGAAGTGGTTCCAGATCCAGCAAGGGAAGTGAGCCACTGCAGCAGGGACAGGGACACGTGTGACTCACTGGGGTCACCTCTGCACTGCCCTGTGCGCACAGGATGGCATTTTGGCACAGCTGCCAGCTCAAACTCTCAGCAGAGCAGAGTCACACCCAAAGAGGAAGGGGGCAGAGAGTGAGAGAGGAAAACAGAGATACCAAAGGTGGCAGTGCCACTGTGCCCCAAAAGTGGGAATTCTGTGAGCAACAAATCCAGCAGCCTGACCAAACCAGATCTCTTGTGATAGCATCAGCACTTCCTGAAAATAAAAAAACAGACCTTGCTTATGGTAATACGGCAACTTAGTGTCCATCTGGTGTGAAACACAAAACATGGTGACTACAGGAATTGGTCCCTGGTGAGGCCAAAACAGAGTGAGGCAGAAAGCCAGCCACGTGACAGCTCCAGCAGCTCCTTTTACTGAAACACATTAACTTTAATGGTAGCACTGAGGGACAGCTGCAATGAAGTAATGAACATTTTAAGATAAGGAGAATTTGGCCTCCCACAAAGCAGCCTGACCCACACAGCCTTCAGCCACTCTGAGAGCATCCCTGAGTCTGGGCAGGTAAAGCCTCAGCTTCCAGGGTTGGCCTGGAAAAGAAAAAAGCTTTGCTCTGCCAAGGCTTGTTCCAGCCTCACACCCACACAAACGAGCCACTTCTTTCATTAACACCCCATTTTCCTGCTTCTGAAGCTTCACAAGGCAGAACAGCACTGATATTTCAACAGCTAGATCCCAGCTAGCAAATGTCCTAAAATTACACTGTAGAGTCTGGTAGCTTACTAAAAAACCTCAATGTCAAAACTCAAAGTACATTCAGTTTAAACACACCCTTGGGGGGATTTTCTACTAACTACTTTCTATTTCAGACTATTCACTTTTAGCTCAACCAGCGATGCTTCATCACTCATCCAGGAAAACTCCCCTCTCTGCCACCCAATCTCAATCAACCTGCCAAATTAATTATCACCCTGCATTTGGCTATTGCTAAGAGGGGGGAAAAAAGCAAATAGATGAATGTAGCAGTGACCCGAGCAGAAATGGATGCTCTGAAACGGAACTAATTAAATCAGCTCAGTGATCTCCTTCCAGCACGACACATTTCACCCACTCCATCCCCATCTCCTCCAGCTGTCCTCGGCAGGGAGCTCACATGGGGCTCAGATCCCTCTCCAGCAGCCAACCAGGGATCTTTTCTACTCATCCATGCAGCTGCGTGATTTAAAATAAAGGGGAAAAAAAAGCCGAGTGCCACACAGAAAATTCACAAGGAGAATTTCCCACTGACATTTACATGCAGATTCCTGGTCACAGAAGATGTGTTTCAGTCAGACAGCAGCAGGATTTGATTACCTACCTCAGATTTATGGGACCACAGGCACCAAAACTTTGGTGCTCTGCTGGCTCTATGGAATGAGCAGCGCTCAGAGCAGGGCTTTGCTTTTGAGACCCCCAAGTCAGGCCTTAGAGCAGAGCTGTCAGGACTAACACACAAAGAAAGTGCAGAATTTGTGGGTTTTAGACCAGTGCCATGAATCAGACACCAAGCCTTGTGCTAAGTGCATTCCCAGCCCACGTGCATGCATGGCCACAGCATTTGTGACCCTGCTGACCCTAAAGGAAATACACACAATTTTAGGTTCTCCCACCAGACAATTTTAAGTGACAGTCCAGTTGAAATGCATGCAAAAACACCTTTGTACCATGAATTTCCCTGCTGCTGGCACTGGCACCAATTCCCTTGGGGTCATGCTGCCAGGCACAGCCTGTGCCAGCTGATCCCACCACACTTGAGTAGTGGGAATACCCAAAGGTGCAGGAGCAGGGCAGAAACACCAGCCTCTCCTGTCTCCATGCACTTCACCTCCCACCCTCCTCCTTCTGCAGAACACATCCAGAGCAAGATCAGCACAGGGCAAGGCAACTTAAACAGGGCATGAAATGCCAGGTGACAGCCCCACACTGAAGCGAGATCTCCTTTTACTACAGGGCTGGAATATCAAGTCAATCCCACCTTGCTTTTCCCCCTACATGATTTTAACACACTCTGTGCTTTCTCAGCCATCACAAATTGACATCAACACTGAAATCTGGGTGCCTGTGGGGTCAGGATGCAGGAGCCCATAAAGGAGAGCAGGGACAGCACAGCAACACACAGAGGCAGGACTCTGAGTCATCTCTAGATAGGTGCCTACACAGCAACAGTTTGTCATTCTCACCCATCTGCTGCTCCAAATCACACACACATGCTGTCACATGGGCTCTTCCCCATCTGGAGGGCAGAGATGCTGGGTATAAACAGGGAAAAGCCAGCAAAATGCACACTGGGCTTGTGCTGAACAAGGGGGAACTGGCAGGCACCTTCATCCACCCTAACAGGAGAGGTTTCAGTGGATGAAAAGAGATTAAAAGGACAGGAAGAGACAAAGAGCCAAAATGCCAGGAGAGAAAGCATTCTCACAAACCGCTCTGATTCACTGAGGTGTGTGAAGCACCTCTGACATCAAAGTGTTCACAACAAGAGCTCCATTTTCTTCTCTTCCACTTTCAATTTTCCTATGAAATTCTTTTTTTTTTTCCAGAAAGGGAAACCATGGATAATTGTAGCTTGCCCACTTTATCAGTATAAAGACCCAAATACCACAAGTTGCATTCTGAATATTGAGTGCCTGTGTGCCTTGGGCCCTCTCAATGGGTCCCTTTATTAGGACAAAGACTCCTTGAAGCAGAACCAGGGCCACCAACAACTTTGGTTCAGGCCAAGGTGACAGAGGCTGAGAAACAGATACTTTATGAGCTTGGGAGAACTACAGAAGACAAAAAAAATAACTTCCCTTCTCATACCTAAATATAGAACATAAATAAAAATGTATATAACTGAAATAGTTTTGCTAACCTTAGACTTTTCCTCCCACACCTCCACCCTGTTCCCCCCACCACACACAGTGGAACCCGCAGTTTAATTTGCTTTTAGGGAAAGCAAAGTTCATGGTAAAACACCTGCAGTGCTTCAAGAGAAAATCAGAAGTCCAAGGTGGATCAAGGAGCTGCTCATGTGCCCGGGTCTCACCAAGGAGCCACACAGAGTGAATATTCCCAGTGCCAGGCTGGAGTGTGACATGATCAAAGAGGGGAAAAGGGTTCCCAGTTCTTTGTAATGCCACTTTTTGTTGGCCCTAGGACTAAAAAGTGACATCCAGCCTCCATATGCATAATGCTCCCAACACTTTCCACAGTATTAAATACAGAGGATAAAGGAAGAAGTGTGTAGAAATACAGGCACAGTTATCATTGTATAATACATTTATCAGTGTTCACACTGATAACTACTGATAAGCTCAAAACATTTGGAATCTCTAAAGACAACAGCACTAAATACTTGTACTGTAACTTACAGAAGACACAGCTGGGTTATTTTCTGCTGCTGTAAAAAATTACAGCATTTAGAGTGTTACATCACAGCATTTCATTTGCTTAGAAATTGCACTTCCTGGAATCTGAATCATAGAAGAAAAAAAATCTTCAACATTGTTAAGGGAGGGAGGAAGGGGAGAGAAAGAGAAAGAACCAAATTACATTTTCTCTAAGAGAGAAAGAAGGTTTTTTAACTACCAGGACTGCAAAGAGGAGAACAAAAATAAATGCAAGGACTGCAAACTGAGTTTTCATGGTTGATGGGTGGCCTGCAGCCCTAGCACTGGTGGGAAACCTGCTGCAGGGTAAAGCCCAGCTCGGCCTGGTATCCAAGGCCAGAGGAGCAGATATGGTAAAACATTATAAATATAATAAACAAGCTGCATCCTTCCACTGAGGAGGATGGGCAGGACAGAACAAAATGCCAGAACTAAAGCAAGCTAATGCTAAAAATAACCTTATCTCTCCTTCTTTATCTCAAGGGCCAAATAATCTCAGTTCTACTTGAGAAGACGAGGCAATGCCAGCATCAGGAAGGTCAGAAAGCATGTGAAAATTTACCCAGTAGCTTACCCACTGCCTAAATACCTGCTACTGCAACAGTACAGAATGGCACAAAAACTCCTCCTGTCTTACAGCACAAACACAAGCCAAGTCTTTATTTGAAGAGCACGAGTTAAAAATGCACTTTGGATACCACAGATTTATGTCCTCACATCTGAATATACAAAACTTTTGGGGATTTTTTTCTTCAATTAAATAGCCTTCTGGTGATTCATTAAAAAACTGACTTGTGTTTAATATGAAGTATTTTGTAGAGATACAGATTAATTCATTGTCTCCAGAATGCAAAGAGCACCTGCATAAAGGCAAATAACACAACCAGTTGACTTGACTGGAAGAATTAAACCTCAAAACTCAAATGCTTCACAAATTGAATCAGCTAAAGATTTTGATTTTGATACATGTACTTCAAGGAAGAAAGAGGATATTTATCAGCCATCAGAACAACTTTTTCAACATTTCAATGTCTAGGACAACAGCATTTCAGTTTTGTTTTACTACAGAATGTTGATATTAAAATCTGAAAGGAAAAAAGCCTCAAAACCCAGGGAAAACCCCAGCACAATTGCTTCAGGTTGTAAAGGGTTGACTGACAGAAATGAGCTTTTCTGCTGCTGTCAAACCTCACTCACAGAGTTGCCCAAGATATTCAGGCTGTGTCTCCTGAAATGCTTCCTGCAAGTCTGGTCACTGGGCTGTGAACCTGCTCGTAGGGCAGCTCCTGAGCCACAAGGAGTGGCCGGATTTTCATGACTTCCAGGCTGCTCAGCCTTTCCAAGGCCAGGATGCAGGAGCTGCACACCTGGGAGAGGCAGGAGAGGCAGACAGCAGGGGCTGGCAGCAGCTCACAGCAACCTGAGAGCCAGCTGGAGATGGGAAAAGCGCAGCACTGCAGCCTGCTGTCCCTGCTGTCAGGTGTGCATCACCCCAGGGCACAGGAGCTGCTCCAGCTGCACTGCTGGTGCCCAGCACAGCGTGTCCCTGGGGCACACAGCAAGGAAACACTGGCCAAACCAAGGAAACACCTCCCCAGAGCCAGGCTGTGAGGACCAAGGAGATCTAACAGCATGTGGACACCAGAGAGCAGAGACAGAATGGGGCCAGAGCCTGATCCACAACCCAGGCAGCACACCAAGCTACAAGGCCAACAATTTAATGAATTTGTTATTGAATGGGGGGGCAGAGGGAGAAGAAGGAATATCCTCCAAGCTCATACAACCACCAGGTAACCAAACAAAGAACCCAGACCAGAAATGTGCCAGGAATGTGGCAAGCAGACGGCTGATTTTGTTTTGCTGTCCAGGATTCCACACCAGGAAGGAGTTTCACTCTTGCAGGCAGGACATAGAACTCAGTCTTTTGTCTGGGTGGTACACCTAACTGCTCAGCAGGCAGACAAGTGTTCACTGGTTCTTTTATTTGTTGTTTTGGTTTGTTTTTTTTTTTAAAGGCCACACTTTCACAGAACTCACACAGAATTCACAGAATGACCAGGTTGGAAGAGACCTGCAAGATCATCAACTCCAGGCCAGCCCCAACCCCTCAACTAAACCCTGGCACCCAGCGCCACATCCAGGCTTTGTTAAACACACCCAGGGATGGGGACTCCAGCACCCCCCTGGGCAGTCATTGCAGAACTTTATCATCCTTTTCACAAAAAGCTTTTTCCCAATATCCAACCTGTATTTCCCTTGACACAGCCTAACCAGTGTCCTCTGGTTCTGTCAGTGCTGCCTTCTAAAAAGGGATGCAAAATCCATCCCTAAATCTAGCAAACAAGGAAGTGATGAATTGGCCAATTTAGCTGCTCCAACCTTCTTGACTAATCTCCTCTAATTGTTCCCAAGTCCCTGTGGGAACAACAGGAAGCAGTAACTTCACTTACAGAAAAGGCCCATGGGATTAGCTGTACCAGGGTAGAGTTAATTCATGATTTTTGTCAGATTCTGACCAAACCAGAAGAAAACACCCAAGATATGGAAGAGGTATGAGACAAAGTTAATTTGTATCTGGAGCAGTCAAGAAAAAAGTGAAAAAGAAGACCCCAGATTTCTTTTTAGCTCTTGTTTTTCAAGTTCATTAGCATCTCTCCTATGCCAGAACCATTTCTTTTCAGTTTTTAACTCACAAAGTGCCCAACAATCTCCTGACTGCTAAAAAGTGACTATCTACTGCCTGAGAATTTTTTTTGCCCTAAGAGGACACAGTCAGTACAGCTCCAACACCTCAACTTTCAGCAGCCAAAAAATTGCTTTGTCACTGAATGCAGCTGCAAAAAAGCCAGAAAAACAACTCGCTGCATTTTAAAACATTAATTTCCCAATGTGAGGGAAATTCTTGGCATAACACATGGGGGCCAGGTGGTATTGAATCAGTTCAAGGCAGAACTTTCCTCCAGCCAAAACTCAAAAATTCTCTGGGGTAAAGAAAGTGTGGCTCTGTCCTGGTTCTGTGCTGCTTCTAGAACAATGGGGCCAGATACCCAAGGGGAAATCCTAAGGGCTACTGTAAATAACAAACCCAAACCAGCAGTTACACTTGAGCAAAGAACCACCCTGGCTACCACTATAAATATGATTTTAACCAATCTATCAGCCTGGAAGGCTACAAAAAGGTCAAGGGTGATTATTTAAAGTACCAGTTATCACATAACTGATAGAGGAACAGCATGACTGTGCAGCTCTTAAACCAGAGACCAGATGCCTAGGCCTGAGAAAAGCTTATTATTGAGATTGTGTGGCTGAGGGGGAAAAGAGGTTTTAAAAACACACTCAAATAGCAACCCTTCTTGAAAACAACCATGCTTATACTATCCTGTAATACTAAACTAACACACTGAAAAAGCAAGCAAGCAAACAAGATTGAATATCTACATGAGGAAAATAAAAAACAAGCAACTAAAAAAAGTGGGCAATATTGAATCTGTTTTGAGAATATTTATAAAAATAAAACTTTCCTTTCATAACAGGAACAATTGGTCCTGACAATTTATACATGAAGCAGATTTGAGCTCAGGCAGTTACAACTCCGTCAAAGAAATCTAAGGAAAAACTTACATCGATATCAAATTTCTGCTTTTCAGACTCCTCAACCTAAAGGCTGATTAGATTTAGGAAAAAAATTTAAACAACAATATGATGAAAAAAGAGGCCATGGCCCTGGCAGATGGTATTATAAACACAGGAAAGTGCCAGTATAAACCTTTATCAGGAGACTGGGTTCTCTGTCAAGCCCTGCCTTCCTTCCAAAACATCCCTGCTGCCGCATGTCTGCATCCAGCCAGCTGCAGGCCTAAGAAGAGGCTTCTTATTCATGCTGCATGATGTTTTACAGGTTTGCCGCGGGGGTCACTGGCTGGGAGTCATCCACGTCACACGCCACCAGCCTGGAGCGAGGGGAGCCAAGAAATGCAGGGGGAGAGGAGGGGGCGAGGGGAAGCATCACACTGGGAGCTCTGTGATTGCACTCCTCACTGAAACCTTGGCTGCCCAACTTGCTCTCCTGCTCTGGGGCCTTCCTGCTGCTTTTACACTCAGGGAAATTAAGTACACATACTTCAATGAAGGCTGCTGAAAGGCCTTATTCCCTCTGCTCTTGTTCCGTGCCTTGTTATTTGCAATCACTCTGCAGTTCTAACTCAGCCATCAGTTTTTGTAACCTGCTTGGAGTATCCTGTGCATTTATAAAATGCAAATTGAAAGACATGCCCCACGTGTGATGCAGCCTTCATCCAAGCCAAAATGGAGCTGTCTGATGAAGTCAGTTTTTAAAAGAAAAACTGCTACCCCACCCTCACAGTTTATCACCTTAACCTGCCTCTCTACAGAGGTTTTGGTTTGGTTTTCAATCAGTATCACACAAGTTGTAGGAAAATGGCTTTTCAAATCTGTGTGTTGTTACAAAGAAGAAATATACTCCCACTACAGCCATATCTAAAAAGCAAAGGACCAAATCTGGAGTGACCAGAGCATCTCTTCCAACTGTCTGCAGTCCTGGAGGCAGGGACATATTTGCCTTTCCTTCTCATTCCCTTTCACATAAACACAGAATGACAGAGATGGGTGGAAACATGAGGGCAAGGTAAAAATTTGCCCTTTTTGCTACTGGAATGATTTGCTCATTTAATAGTCAGTGAACTGAGTGCTGAACAATTCAGACTTGCACACCAAATTCAGAGCCATGCCAAGGAAATCATACAAAGCTGCCATGTAATTGCCCAATAAATGATGAACAACAAAGGCCAGAGCTTTTCATTGTTCATTTCCAGTCAAGTCAATATTTCAAAGGTTTTCTGAAAGCGCAGGTATTCTGTAAGTGTCAAACAGAACACGGAGGGGACACTCTTGAAACATTTTCAATTCTTGCTCCACTTTGGGGAGCTTGGGGCTTTTGTTTTCCTTTCTGTCTGTCTCAGGGGATAGGAAGCTTTTTGCTTCACTATTACTCCCTTCTTTTAAAGGTTTCAAACAAGCCCAGCCCTGCCCAGTCAGATGCTCACCTTTTTCTTTTTTAAATGCTAGCAGGTCATTCATAAGGCAGGATATTTTATTTAGTTAGGAAACAGCTGCAATGGAAAGTCACTAGGAAAATATGAGGCAGGTATTTCCATGGAAAGCTTCATAGCCACAAGTTATTTTGCAAAAATTTTAAAAGTTTAAAGTTTTTTTTTAAACTTTAAGTTTAAAAACGTTTTAAAAGTTTAAAAGTTTTGAAGTTTTAATAGTTTTAAGTTTTAGACTTAGTTTTAGGGGTTTTTTTAAGGTAAAGTACATGAAATGTCTATGTTCCTTTCTCTTACCTGTCAAGTCATGATTTGAAAATATGCTTTAAAATACAGTCTGCTCTAAGAGCTCCTTGTCTTGGAGTCACACAGCCAGAGGAGAACTGCACTTTGCACTTTTGAAATACCAGCCTTCCACCCTGAGCCCAAAGCACTGAACAACACATAAAAATCATCAAGGACAGAAGAAGAAAGTGAAAACAATAACCAAATAAGCAAAAAACCTGATGCTTTTAAATATTTGAATTGGTTCAAAATGATGCACATCTAAAAGATGCAGCACTTGCAGGCTATAGATGCATCCCCAGAATAAAGTGCAGCAAATCTCTGTGCATCCCACCCACCCACAGCTTCTGAAGGAAGGGAGAGATGGACAACCAAACCAGAGATTTATGAATGCAAGAAAGCCTCTCCGTGGAGAAATATAGATCTTTCAGGTCAGCAATCCCTAATCAAGGCTGAAAATAGCACTTCAGAGCTATGGTGCATTTCAGAGCAAGTTAAAATTAGTGTTTGGAGTGCTGAAAGTACAGCAGCTCTGCTGGGAGTCCTGTTAATGAGTGTACAGAAGTGTGGTACTGAAGTCCTGTGCCCCACACACACACACTCCTGTCAGCTAACCTAGAAACATTCTGGGCACTAAATCCAAACTCAGTCCTGGTCTATTTTTTGCCATTCTTCCCATACGAGAAACTAAAAATAGGCCCATGAGAACCACACATGGGACTTTGCTCTTCAGATGTTTAACTCTGGCAAACAAACAAACAAACAAACAAACAAAACCAAAACAAAAAACCTGCCCAGCACTATTTATAAAGAGATTCTTCAAGGGTTTTCCAATGTGTGGATGAAGGATATATTTTATATGTAGATGCACACATGATGAGGGAAGGATAACCCTAAGAAACTGTGGATACACACAGCTGCCTATTTATGTATTATCTCTCAAGTTCATTTCTGTATTATTTATTAAGATAAAAACAAAGACATGAAGAAAATGTGGGCATGACCTCAAACAAGTATGAAGTTCAAAAAAAAGAAAAATCCAAAAGTGAAGCAAAATCCTCATTCTTTTGAAGAATCACTGCAGTATCATCAAGCAAGGTTACACAGATGGGTGTAAAAGAATCCCTCTAACACAGTGGGGAAAAAAGAGCTGTTAAATTCTAAATAAAATATAAGCCAGTAAGAAAAAACAAGAATCACCTTGCCTATGCAGTGATGCCTCAGGTTTAGCTTTTATGTTTTTCAGATTCTGTGCTGCTTTAGTGTGTGGGTCTGGGTTCACATCAGGGCATGCTGAGCTCTGTGCACAGAGCAGGGAGACAAAACAATTCCTGCTCCAGCTGGGCACCAAGGACAAATGACCCAAATCTCAGCCCAGAGCACAAACCCCGTGGGCTGGAGAGAGAAAAACAAGCAGGGTGGGACTGCCTGGGCTAAAGCTGGAATGGGACAATGAACTGCAAGGTGCAAATGGAGCAGAACTGATCCCAGGGACAGACCCTGTGCCCCTCGTGCATTTTGGGGCCATTTTGGTTCATCTTGGGTGCAGCCCTGGCTGGGCTCTGGTGCTGCCCAAGGTGCATCCATGGAGGAGATCCTGTGAATAAATCCCTGCTTTATTCTTTAACTCTGTCCAGCCTCTGCTCTAGAGCAGCCTTCACAAGGCATCAGCAGCCCCTCCTGCCTCTGCTAAAGGCCTTTTCCACAAGGGCTGCAAGGCAGCCAAACTGCAGGAAGGTCACTCTTAAACCAGCAAACCTCCACCTTCCCCTACTCCTGTGGAGAAATGCTTCCCTGGTTTAGGACAGATAACCTCCCTGTTGCTATCAACAGGGCTTTGCTATCTGTGCCTGCAGCCAGCTCGGGGGAGCAGATGGCAGCAAAGGCAGATGGCAGAGCACACCGGTTCTGCAGGCCCAGAGCACACCGTGCTGCATCTTCCAGTGGGGAAAACAAATGCTGGGAGACACCAAACTGAGGTGGACTGACTGCCTCAGCGCCTCTGCTGTTTGTTTTCAGGGGCTGAAACTTGAAAGGAAAGAACCGCTGAGTTTCTGCAGGGATGCCCAGCACTGACATCGCTGGGCAGGCTCCCTGCAGCTGGGCAGAAAAGTGCCTGAGTGTTTGTCTCAGCGCACCATCACCAACTCCACTTTTCTCTCATTTCATTCATTAACAGTGGTGCTCTGTCCTTGCAGACTGCTGAACTGCTTCTTATCCAGGTTTTTAAATACTTTGGAGAAGGAGACTAAACAGCCTTATCTCCTAGGTAGAAAAAGGAAACAGAGGGGTAAAAAGTGCCATTGTCCTACTGCTGTGAAAGCTGAGAATCACTGCTAGGAAAAAAGCCACAGTGGCTCAGCTCCAGAGTAACAGCAAGGGACTGCAAAGGGTCAGGGCAGTGAGGAGCTGGAGGAGAGGTGGGACAATCCAGGTCAGAAAACTGCAGTAGCAATGAAAGGGGCATCGGGCAGGTAGGGATTCATAGTGGGACTTGGCAAAACCAAAGTCACGGAACCACACAAAGGCTTGGGTTAGAAGGAACCTTAAACATAATTTCATTCCTTCCATGGGCAGGGACACCTTCCCCTGTCTCAGGCTGCTCAGAGCCTGTCCAGCCTGGCCTGGGACATTCCCAGGGATCCAGGGGCTCTCAGCAGCCTGTCACCATCCTAACAGGACAGAATTTTTCCCTAGGATCTAATCTAAACCTGCTCCCATTGTGAAGCCAGTCCCCCTTGTCCAGGATCAGAGGACAGCAGTGGAGCAGAAGAGACAGGGAGTCGCTGTGGCAGGGACACACAGACTGGCATCTCCAACACAACGTCCCACCAGAGAGCTCCTCAGCACTGGGAACAGGCTGGGCACCATGACCACAGGTCAAAGATAAAGCCAGGGAAAACTCTTGTCAGATGAGTCAAGAGCAGTGAGAGTTGGAAGAAATTCACTCAACAGAGCACTGGAACTTTTCAGACCTTGGGCTGAGACTCATGGCCCTCCCATGGCCAGAGGCAGGCAGACACTTGATCTCTCTGAATTACTGATTCACCTGAATAATGAATGAAAAAGAAATAAAATGGCTGCAAGTAAACAAAGAGCCCCACTTTTTAACTCAAAAATCCAGTTTTACGTCACTCTTTCCTCTACAGCACAGCATGAAGCTTAATGAAGTGGCCATGAGGTGTTTCACTGCAGGGTGAAATATTCTGATTTGGCAAACAGAATAGGCGCTGCCTACAAAAGTGTTTGAATGAGCAGCTGCATTTTCTCCAGAATATATAGCACTAAAACTTAACTCCAAGCTATGGAAATTCTCCTGTCTGTTCCTTTATTTTCTGGGAGCTTTTAACATTCGTCACCACCATATCTGAGAGCTTCAGAAATATTTATGTGAATAAAACTTCCTTAAGGAAGAGAGAGCTAAGACAAAGAATGTCAGGTCAAATCTGTCTACTAATTTGAAAGGTACAGCATGAGAAGTCCAAGGTCTATTTCTGAGAACTTTTCTTATTATATAATTCTTTCCATATTCAGAAGAGTACCCATTGATCTCTGGAAGAATTCAGTAAATAAGATAAGGAGTCAAGCCATCATAAAAACTGGAACTCATAAGAACCTGGATTTTAAACAAACTGCACAAAAAGTCATCACTCTAGAGCATCGCTCACCTATCTTCACCCAGAAATTTTTCCTTCTGCAGTCTCCTGACTCATTCTCTAAACATATTCTGGCATCCTCAAAGATGTGATCTGAGCAAATGCTGCTGCCCTCAGTGCAGAGCACAGATTTACTTCCAGCACAAGTTTGTGTGCAATGAGTGGATCAAAGAAACTATAGGAAAAAGAAATATGCAGAGATGTGTAGGAGATGTATATAATTTTAAAGGTTTAGGGCATGAGGTGGACATGAAGAGGATAATGGGATGCAGGCTACCATAATTTTAGCCTTCTCCTTATTTCTGAAAGCTCCATAAATCCTTCTACAATGTTTGTCAGTGGAGTTTTATGAGCTATACAGTCAGAGAAGTGAGACCTGCCTTCATTTCTGTTTCAAGTTTCATGAATATTTAAACGATGCAGCAAGTGAAATCATCCAGTGTGAACAAGCTCAGAAACTGTGCCTCGTTAAAGTATAATCAAAAATCATTTTAGGTTCAGATTTTTTTTATTTTTTTTTTTTTTAGTTATGTAAGACAAGTTCCATTTACCTGATTCAGTCAAAACATTAGTCTCTAACAGAAGGAACAAAGCAGCCCTTCAATCATAAGTTTGGGTAACCACATAATGTATTAATGAAGGAAGAAAATGAGGTTAAACACCTCTCACAGTTTCTAAATGTTTTCTTCAATGAAGACCAATATTGTTTTGCTAACAATTTATTTTTCCTGGGAACCCATTCTTTAACCCAACAATTTGTAACCCTCTTTAGTGTTCTTCCAGATGGGTTTCTTTGACATGCACTGGTACTGAGTTACCAGTGCTTTTATGTCATTTACCTTGTTTTGGAGTGAAGAAAAATAACCCTGAAAACCAGCATCCCACTGATGAGCACTTGTACTTGAGGCTTCTGCTTTATCAGGTGTCTAATTTAATGCAGGATGTTGGTGTCTGTGCTCAGGGGAAGGACAGAAGGAATGACCATTTGAAGTCCAGCTGGTACAGTAGCATTCAGCTGGGTTTGTAGGGACTGTAAAATACAAGACAGATCTCAAAACCAATCTGTTTTTAAGCCCTCAGACAAGTGACTTTTGCCCCTTCATTCACAGAGTTAATTTTTTTTCTTTTCCTTTTCCTTTAGCAAACAAGTTTCTAAGGCTGAATATTTACATATTCTGAGTTCCAAGAAGAAAAACTGCAAAATATCAAAATAACTAATTACAAAGAAGATCTTTATATTGAAATAGAAAACCTTCCTGCAACAGCTCTACTGCTTACAGTAGCTCTAGTGACCTGGTCAACATGGAAAAATACATTTTATTGAAACATTAGCATTTTTATATCTCACATAAGATTTTTTATTTTTACTTTTTAGCCATAAAAAGCTTCTGGAGTTGAGTTCAAAGCAGCTGTTACTTTGTACTGGGTTTCAAAGACTAATTGTATATACCACTGCACATTTAGCTAAAAACATATGCTTTACTATGAGCATATTTCAAAAAAACCACTAGGCTTCTTCAAAAACATACAGATCTTTGGCTTCATTTGCTCTTCTGGCCAGAATTACCTATGCCTAAGGATGTAAACTCTATCAAAAAATGAAGCTGTTTTGTTGTTGGTTATTTTCTACTCCCTCTTCTCACTCCAGAACAAGACAGTTAAATAAACCCCATAGAGTTTAATCAGGATTGTAAATTCTCTCCTGAGTTGGTTGAGCCTTCAGCTCCCCTGTGACATCTCAGGGTGGCAGAACCATTGTGTTCAGGTCTATTGATGCTGGCAAGTACCAAAAGCTCAGGGGAGGACAAAGCTTTCAAGTTTTGAACAAAAGAGGCAGTGGAAGAGCAGGCAGAAACCTGTCCTACCTCTCCTGCTCCCACCCAAGAAGCAGAGGATGGGAATGGGGAATGAATGGCTCACCGTCCATTACAATGCTATTTAAACCTCCAGATTTCTCTCCACTCTGAACAGACTGAAGCAGTAAAAATTAATTAAGCAGTAACTTCTGACTACTGCCATGGGTGGGGTGATGGTACAGAAGTCACCTCTGGGTCACCACAGTAATCTTGCAGATTTTAAGGTAAATTGCAGCCAATTCCACAATGCGAAAAACCTGCTCACTGCTTATGAGAATTATTTCCTTATGTGAGGCAATGTGTAAAAAAATGCAAAGGTCTTAACTCATGATAATCACAAATTCGCTGCAGAAACACGGAAATTCTGGAAGGCAGGACAATCACTCCATGCTGAAAAGACATACCATTTTATTTTCCTGTGCTGAGCCAGAGGATGGGCTGCAGAGCTGCCACTGCAGTCATGTCCTACAGGCTGCTTTAAGGTTTTCTCAATGAACTGCCTTGTACTGCTGGGGGGAAAAGAAGAGCCACACAAACCCCAGAAAAGAATCCAAAGCAGCCGACCGCACATCAGTACCTCTCCTGTGCACAGGGCTCATCCTTTCCAAAGTCAACATTTTCCTTCCCTCTCTGGTTTGGGGGCTTGGGGAAGGGGGGTTTGGAATTCATCAAGGCTTTACAAACAGAACCAAGATAAAGCTGAATGTTTTTTTACCTTCATCTACACTGTGACAAAGAGAGACTATGGGGAGCCCTTAGTTTCTCCTGCCCAGGCCTGAGGTCGGTTGAAAGGAAGATTTGAAAGATGCCACTTCCACTTTTTATTCATTACATCACTTCAAATGACTGTACAGGCTAAGGAGCCTACATGATGCAAGCTAAAACTCTTTGGAGAGGAAGATTGTTTCTCTTGGACTAACTCACAAGCTTCAGAGGCCAATGGCACAGTTGAAATTCAAGTATTTGAAAACCCAAACATGGCGTTTTCTTCATCAAATGCTCTGTCTAGCAACAGTCCCCCAAGGAGCAGGAAGACAACAGATTCTTCCCATTTCTCTCTCATTTTCCATTCTTCATTCCTTTCTCTTTTCCCCCCACCAATGAATAGGAGAAATCTCCTCCCCCTCTCGCCCATCCCTGCTTTTTGCAGGCAGTGATTGGGAAATCAGAACCTGAGGCAGCTTACCAGCCCATTCCAAACATGTGGGCAGGCTGTGCACTGCTCCAGCTCTCTGCCTGGCTCCTTTCCATCATGAGCTCAGAAAACACAGAGCCATCCCCAAATATTACAAGCACCAGACTGTTCTGCTTCTGCAGACTCCATCAGTGAAAATGATGAAGCAAGACAGGAAAATATCCCTCCTTCCCCTACCTTTCATTTATAATTGACCTCTTTGATCCTCTCTCTGGAAGGGTCTGAACTTTTCCTTGAGGTAGGCCAGCCTAATGACAGGAAAAACAAAAACTCAATATTCACTTCAAGAAGTGTCAGGCATAAAAGAATGAAGTCCCTGACAGAAAACTGAAGGAGAAACTTGGGAGCAGCAAAACTACCAAAAAAATTTACCCTGAAAGAGGACAAACCAATGGCAGTGTTGTCTTTCTTGCAAGCAAGCAAATAAATCTGCGAACTTCTAGGTTACTTAAGCATTGCTTTTAAAAATTACTTGCTAGGGAACCAAAAAAAACCTGTCAAAGCAGTATGATATTTTAAAATTATTAAATGCAGTTTGAAATATTTTTTTCAAAAGGAACAGCATCAAGGATCCATGAGAAAAAGCCTGGGAGTACATACTGGCACCTGAGATACAAGTAACTAGAAAAAATATAGAGTTTTTATTTTCAGTTTCACAGAGCCTGAGAAACTCCACACATTGTCTAATCCTTTTTATCTGTGTTATTGCAACAATAAACTTCCTGGGGAGACACAGTGCTGCCCCCTTGCCACGCTGGCCTTTCAGAGAGTACTTTTACACCACTGCAAAAAAAAAAAGGTGCAGACACAAAGGTCCCCTAGGCTACCTAGGTACAAATCTGGGGCTACCATGCACAATGATGAAGGCCAAAGAGAAGCTGGCACATCATCACTGCCACAGCAGTGAGGACATGCACTCCCAGAGGAACAAACAGCACTGGAATTGGTCACAGACTGCAGCCAAAGCCCAAACCTGCACCATTCTTACTTCTACAATCTCACCTCCTGAAAATTCTAATTTGCCATGAATGCAAAATAAAACCCTCTTGAAGAGCAATGCGAAAAAATAAGCCATCAAGTTTAGAATGCCCAAAGTTCTTTATGAAACCAGTACAATATGGGTGAACCTCAGCTTGGATTAAAACCTGAGATTTGGATTGAAGTCAGGTTAGAAAACTCTGATTGAGAGCACAGTTAAACATGCAGATTTTTGAATCATGAATAATTCAGGTTGAAAATGACCTCTCAAGGTCACCTAGTTCAGGTTCCTGTTCAAGGCAGGTTAATTCAGGGTGTTCATTGTTGTGTTGTGCAGTCTCCAGGATGAGGTGAAAAATGAGAATTTGACTCCATATTCTCAGAAGTCTGATTTATTATTTTATGATATTATATTCTATTAAAAGAAATGCTATATTAAATCTACATTAAAGAAAGAGAAAGGAGACATCAGAAGGCTTTACAAGAATGATAATAAAAACCTGTGACAGACTCAGTGTCTGACAAAGCTGGCTGTGATTGGTCATTAAATTAAAACAATTCACATATGGGTAAACAATTCTCCAGATCACATTCCAAAGCAGCAAAACAGGGAGAAGCTGAAGCTTCCCAGGAGAAGAAATCCTGGTGAAGTGATTTTTCATAAAATATCACAGTGACAGTTGGTTGAGGTGAGTTGTCCACCCCCAGGACAGATGTGCCCCAGCCTTACACTGCACACTGTTCTGCTGTTTAACTACCCTTGCGGTGAAAAATTCTTCTACTTAATCTGACTTTCTCTTGCCCTGCTGATTGGCCCTGGATGTTGCAATATGCACCTTGGAGAAAAACGTGGCTCCACTTTCTCTCTGATCCCTTTTTAGGCAGACTGGAGAGAGCAAAGAGATCAGAACCAGCTCCTCAGCCTCTCGTCTCAGCCCCAGTGAGAGGAAATCACACAGAGCAGCCACAGAAATCCTGGGGTGCCTGGAGGGAAGCAAAGATGCCCTCCACCAGCTGCCAGCTCCACTCTTGCCAGGGCAGCGGGCTCCTGGGGAGCCCCCATGGGCACAAGGATGACTCAGGCTCTGGCCTGACTCCTTGCTGACTCATTTCCCTGGAAATGAGGAGTTAATCACTCAAGAGTGCTAATGGACTGCTCAACAGGGCAGGTTGCTGGTTTTGCCCTGGTATATTTTGTGATTCACAGAATTCTGCTAAGAGTGCTCTGAGTGCTCCGGAACAGATTGATGCCATACTTGAGGCAACTGTCAAAGAATTAATTTTCTAGAAAAAAGCAAAACAAGGTGTCAGTGTCTACCTTAACAAAGTCACCTACACAACAAAAAATACTTTCCATGGAAGAATATGTAGTTGTAAGGCTGACAGCTCCTTCAGGGGTATTGGCCTAAGGCCACAGCCCCATGAAAATCTCTCCTCTGAGATCAAAGAGTTTCACAGTGCTACAAAGCAAAAGAGAACCAGCACTCCAAAATAAATCTCATTTTCCCTGATTCCCAGCATACAACAAAACAAGAAAACCAGACAACTACTGGTCAAACCAAACACCTGGTTTCCAGCATGCAGCCCTCCAGCCTGCACTCAATCACAGTTTTGGACCTGTCATACCATGAATCAGGAGGAAATACTTTAATTTGAAAAGCAAATGTAATTACACTAAAGAAAGAAGGCAAGTGTTCAATCTGCTGGCACCAGAGCTCCATCTACCTTCCCAGCTTTCCAGAGCAAACTGGGATGCATTTGTGCTGCCAGGTGTTTCCTCTGAGAACTGAGCCACGCTGCTTCAGGGGCACCCAGGCACGAGAATGGGTCCAAGGCTTCTGCATCTCCCCCAAAAGCCTCTCTTACAGCAAGTACATCAGGCATTGTCTTAGTTTAAGTCTTACCTTAAACTTAAGTCTTAACTTAAGCATTAGCTGTTTAAGTCTTTCCCCACAGCATGCCAAAAATCTTTGGAGGTTCTGCCAAGAACAATTTACTAAGTGTTCCCTTAGAAAGGTGGTAAAGGGGGAAAATCATTGAAAGGGGATAAAGAGATGGTTTTCCTTTTGCCCTCCTGATAATTACACAGAATATATCTCAGCCTGACAACAGAAAATGATCACCTTACAGCAAGGGAGTTGTTGGTTTGTTGTTGCTGTGGAGGTTTTTATGGGAAAGGCTTCAGGCCACAGCCCATTACTGCTGTCTTTCCATACAGTGTTACACACAGAGATTTGATGAAGATACAATACAGGGGAAGTCTCCTTTGCATTTGTCACTTTTCTAGGCATTTTCTACTGACAAAATCTATTCCAGCTCCATTTTATCCAGTTTTTTACTGTCAGGTTACCTGATATCAGCTATGAGCAACACATGTTTCAAACCCCACCCACCAGCAGAAAGGAAAAACTTATCTGTCTGGAGCTCTCCCTCAGAGACTCCAAGCCAAGGGACCATCCATGGCTTCCTTGGTATGGACTATTTTCCAAGCCTCACTGAGATACAGACCATTTAGCAGCCAATAAAATCATTGGCCAGTCATCAACTAGGAGACCATAAAAAGCTCAAATGATCTTCTACAAGCCATTTTTCTCATGCCTCCAGGCAAAGGAAAGACAAATGCAGTTCCTTTTAGTTTAATGTCAAATCCATGTTAAGAAAGTGGCTTAAATTAATCTGGTTTTCTTTATACCATAATGAAATGGGAGATCACTGACACTTTTGAGTCTCAGTGGAGGGAAAAATGAGGAACAGTTGAAGGTGGTATATAAACTGGTATTGCTGAAATAATTCATTGAAACCCATATGAAGGGCCTCAAAAAATTTTAAAGTCTTTTTTTGTGATGCCACTGCACTTTATGAAGAAAATAAACTGCATCACAATGGCACAGGGATTGTTTTATTTTGAGCACTGTGAAAACAACAGGAGCAATACAGGATACTTCCTACTTCCAGCAAAGCACAGAAACCACCACTGATAGAGAACTTTATTCTACTGTGAGTCTAGATACCAACAGATCCACATTATTTCTCTTGCAGAAAGGTTCAACAGGCAAACAGCTGCCCCCTAACTAACCTGTTGTAAATATTTAATATTCAGCGACACACAGGCAGCAAAATGGACTCATTGACTTCCAGTACTGACATTTCCACAAGTACAGAAAATCTTCTAAATGAAATAAAAATTTTTGAAGTGTAGTCTACAAAGGAAAAAATAAAAGTCACAAAATTAGTAACTTTTTTATCTGAATGGGTGACATTTTAATAGCCTTGTGCTGTAAACAAACCGGAGTACCACAGATATGTTGGATGAATAAATTGTAGTACATCAAAAGAAAATAAAGAATTTTTTCAGCAGAACCAATAGAAAATAAAGGATTTCAACAGAAAATAAATAATTGTTTCAATCCCTACCAGGATTTTACTGATCTCAGTGCACACTGATCCCAGATGATGGGAGGGCTCTGTCTATGATACACATTCATGGACAAGCACAGACCAGCAGAGGTTTAGGAACAGAAAAGCATTCATACCTATAATATATGGCTCTGTTATATGGCACAGCAAATAAGTGCAAATACAGTAAAATATATTAATGGACTCACATGGTGAGCAAAATAAAAGCACAGACAGACTGGAAAGTTTCCCACTAAAAGAGAATTCATTCCTGAGGTATTCATTTCAATGGAAATACGCTTTTGCTCTTACTGAATTTAATAAGGAGATCTGCCAGTTATTACAAATGCAGAAGAAGGACGTACCCTGAGAGGCTGAGACAGTCAAGAACATTAAATCCTACAAGTCTCAAAAGGTTTGTCACTTTTAATAAAAGGCTCAGACACTGCATTGGTAATCAAATCAATCTATAACAACTATTACACTGTACACAAAAGAATGCAAAAGCACTGTAATCGAGATATGGAATTGCCAGCTCCCATGTATCAGGTGGAATCTAACCCAGGCCAAGAGCAGCCAAAACCATTATCTGCCTGATAACTGTTTGGCAGCTTCTGCAGAACAGAAAAAAACCAACAAACAAGTCAGGCAGGTCCACAGCACTAATTCCAGCAGCACCCCTGCAGGCTCTGGGAGCCAGCTCAGGTGTGGGAGCTGCCCTGCCACGTCAGTGAGTGCAGTGTCCGGGATAATTAGTGCTGCTCAGGGCACAGTCCAGCTGTTTCCAAGAGCACAGCTGGATTCCTGCACGGCACTTCCCTGTCTAGACACACCAGAGCCAGCACTCCCTGCCAGCCCTGCACTGCTCAGGACAGAAGGGTGTCACAGAATCACCAGGTTGGAAGAGACCTCCAAGATCCACTGAGTCCAACCCAGCCCCAACACCTCAACTAAACCCTGGCACCCAGTGCCACATCCAGGCTTTGTTAAACACACCCAGGGATGGGGACTCCAGCACCTCCCTGGGCAGAACATTCCAGAACTTTATCACCCTTTCTGAGGAAAACTTTTTCCTGATATCCACCCTGTATTTCCCTTGGTGCAGCTCGAGGCTGTGTGCTCTGGTTGTGTCAGTGCTGCTGCAGAAAGAGCCCAGCCCCAGCTGAGCACAGGCCCTTTCAGGAGTTGAAAGGTGTAAATTATATAATAAGGTCACCCCTGAGTCTCCTTTCCTCCAGGCTGAGCACCCCCAGCTCCCTCAGGGGTTCCTCACAGGGTTTGTGTTCCCAGCCCCTCTGGATGTGCTCAGTGTCCCAATGTCCTTCCCAAGCTGAGAGGTCAGAGCTGGGCACAGCGCTCAGGTGTGCCCTCACCAGGGACAGGGGCAGGGGCAGAATGAGCTCCCTGCTCCTGCCGGCCACACCACTCCTATCACTGAGAGCCACCACCGTGCTCCTGCTGGCAGGAACTGGCAGCCCTGAGCTGAGCTGCTGGGACACACAAAACTTCCCAAAAATGCTCTCATCCCAAAGGGCTGAGGACAAACGGATGGAAACACAGCTGTACAAACTTGCTGCTGCTTCCCCAGCTCTGTGCTGCTCTCTCGTGATGGGCAGACCTCTAAGGAACGCTTACAAAAAACCTTCTAACTTTCATGCTGAAAATTTAAAGGAATGTTATTGTTCCACTCTGCACTGATAAGGACACAAGACAGTTGGTGATACTGTGCGAGCGCCTCAGGCACTTTCAGTAACCCACCCATTGTGACAGCCACGTGAGAAAAACAACTTTGTCAGAAGCTAAACTGGTAGGAAACTGGACACTGGTTTCTGTACTGGTGGTCCATCACTGGTAGCAGAGCCCTGGCCATCCTGTGCTCTGACCAATTTATAATATCCCGGATTTCAAGGCAAAGAGCAATTTTTTTTCTAGTCTCTCTTGGTACAGCAAATGTGACAGTGAATGCAGCACCAACCATTTCAACTCGTGAGCCCTAAAAACTGCAGAAAGGTGCAGGACATCTGCTGGCTCTGCTGACCTGTGATGGAAAGCAACAGATGACAACCTTATGCTTCAGTGTCCCGTGGCACTTTTCTTAATAACAAGGATCAAGGAGACATTCAACGAAAAAGCACACATTTATGTCATTAAAAAACTTACATCTGATGTTAAACCAGTGAAAGCCCCAACACCATTCCAAATGAGGAATATGACAAGTCAAACTGTGATGATATCTTCTGGGAATTTCTAAATGAAAGCCTAAAAATCAACACATCTTGTAGCCATCTAGTAAAGATTGCTTTCCACAGAGAACTTCAAATCGTAGCACACCTTGACATTTTGTCTAAGATGGAGCCATTATTTTAAACACATACTTATGGCTTCTAGTCTCAAAGAAATTACTCACCCTTGCATTTGCAGTTTCAGAATTCCAGCTAAATGGAAATGCATATACAGCCAATGGTGAATATGACAGAAATAAAGCAGTAAATGAGGTGTAGGAAAAAAAAAAGAGAGAAAGAGTGAGAAGGAAGTAAGGATCCAGTGGAAGCTTGGGAGGGACTAGTGTTTCTGAAATATTGAAATCAGAAATACTAGTTATATTCTCATCTCCCTGTATTCCTTCAGTATTTTTCCCTCTTTGTTTCTTGCAGTCAAACAGCTGTTCCTAAAAGTGGACCTGATTGTTTTGGGGTGTTTTTTGAAAGGATTTAATCCCTCTTGGCAATTTCTGCAGAGAGTGGATCCTACTTCTTCCATCAAGTTCTAATTACAATTAAAATGTTCATTTCTACACTTCTTAACACAACTGTTATGGCAAACTTCACCCTAAAGCAAACTTCAAAAGGGTAAGACTAGAAATCATTTGTATCAGTGTGATCAAAACAAAGACAAAATAAAGTAGATTTAGGAATTTGATTAGTTGCATGTGTATCTATGAATGCATTCTTCTCAAATTGGCTTTGATCTGGAGAATGAAATCCCAGCATAAAGAATTTCAGAATTTGGTCATGAAAACATCATCTATGTGTGTAATTATTAAAAAACACTAAAATAAGTTACAAATTGCCAACAAATCTAGAAGTGGAAAGAAGCAGGTTCATTTCAAGCACAAGACTGCCATCCTTCTACTCTGAACCACTCTGCCCTGCACCATATATGTTTTTCTAGGAAAGCTCAAGATCCATTTATGAACTGAACAGACAAAAACAATCTCCAAACTCTCATCTGGAATCAGACTCAGTGCTCAGACTGCCGATGTTGGGCTGTTAACTTTTTTTCATATCCATATAATGTTTTTTTTCCAAGTGTGGGCTGTGATCCACAAAAAAAAGCCCAGCTCCTTTTCTAAGTAGCTGCTCCTTTTCTAAGTAGCTGCTGCTCCAAGCAGGTTGTTTCCCATCCTCTTTAGGATTGCCTAGCTACACTAATCTGCATTTATCAAACTGAGCTGCACCTCATTTCCCACACTGAAACTGCAATTTGCTCAGATAAATTTTGGAATTTGAACCTGTTCTGCAAGGTAATGACAGTCTCTCTTAGCTCCTCAGGGTTTCTGTATTTAATGAACATTCCCTGAGGTACACCATTCAGCTTGATAGTGAAATTACTAAACCACAAAATCAGCAGTAGTTTTTTTACTTTTGTTTTTCTAGGTGCTTAAACACATTCTGGCTACTTTGCTTCAGTGTTTTTCTGAGAACTAAACACCTGAAGTTTCCTCTCTCACCTACCTCCCCTCTTCAAAAATCAATTTGGACACTAATCCATAGGTCTGTCTCCCAGGTGCTCTCATATATGGCAGCTCCAAGATGTTAGCCAACACCTCTTCACATGTCGTAACCTGGAATTCATTGAGTCAAGGTCACCCTAAAAATGTCTGAATGTCCTCTAACCTTCCCCACATAAATCTGTCACCTGTGGGCACAGTGACTGCACCAGGCATCTTCCACACAACTGATCTTTTCCATAAAGACAGCTGCTCAACAGCCATGAGTAAATTTCAAAAATGTCGGTCTCCCACTGCACGAAGAAGTGGATTGACTCTTTAAACTTCCACTGAGTACTTACATATGACAACTCCCTTTGATTTTGTGTGTATCTTGCAGGTCACCTCTTGGGTTTTGGCTTAGCCTTTCCTGGTTTTCTCCATGCGTACTTCTAGCACATTTCCTCATTTTTCCTTAGCTCCTAGACTCAGCTCCCATGGGTTGGGTATGTGCCTATATATATATATACACACACATAAGCTGATATTTTTACTCTGCTGCCATCCCTCATCACTCATGTTGCTTTCCCTCCTGCATATACTCAAGCTGTTGCTTCCTATTGGCTGGAGTCAAATTTGAAAAGTTTCTTTTCTATTTGTGCTCTCCACTTGCTGAAACAAAAGCCACTTTAACAGCTTGTGTGTCCCCTCACACACCATGGTAAACCAGACCTGACATTCATCATCACAAATTCTACAGTCTTTTCTTTTTCAACTGTCACAAAGATTTTGGGTAAAAGCCCTCCTCATATACAAAGGATTTCAGAGCAAGTACATAAACAGGGTGGAGCCCTATTCCTTGCTTGCTCTTCTTAAGCCAATTGACCACTTTAATATTTATCTTCTGTTAAAATTATTTCCTTAAAATTACTAGCTGCCCCAGGTAATATTGCACATAGTCATCCATGGCTTCTTTTCTGGGATCCCTCACACTACCTGTGCAAAGCAGGTTTTCCAGTTTTTCTCCCCTCCCATTCCCTGCCCCTGATTTTAAATTGCTGCACAGTAATCAATGCAATATCTATCACCTAAAAAACAATTAGCAAATAGTTCCAAATCAGAAAGCCATCATCGTTCACTGTTAAGTCCTCAACATGGATGCAATGCACAGCCTTGCTCCAAAGAGATTGTATTTCACATAATTCCCTTCCTAAGCCAGCCAGCAGTCCCACACCATCAGAATAATTAGCCACAGCTTTCTGTTCTTCACTGAAGATGTACAGGCTAACAGCTTGATTTTAATTCCCTGCTGGAACAAGTAACTAATTACAACCTGCACTAAAAGTTAGCTCCAATAATTTAACAGGGTAATTCTGGAGATCTGACAGACCTCTAAATTATGTGTAAATAGATTGTTATGAATGCTTGAGAAAATTAGATTATATATTTAAAAGTCTCCTACAGAGCCAGTCGAAGACCAGCTGAGCATATGAGTCCCTTATCAGAGCAATTTCGGTTTTTGTGTTTAATAATGCTAACAGCCCCAGCTTCTGGCCCAAATAAATCAATAGCTATCCAGACAAAAACCCAACTTTTCTGAGCACAAAGGGGACAGCTACAAAACAACCTCCAAGAAATGGTATGAAATTACATTAATCTTTTAAATTTTCAGACAAGAAAATGGTAATTTTGCATAAGCATCTTTTAAAAATAGAGGGCTTTATCATCATGGGAGGGACAACATAAAGAATCTTCAGGTTTTATCCCCAAAACTTGATAGCCAGATAATAAATACCCAGCACACTGCACTGATTGCACCTAAAGTTCATTAGTACTATTGCTTTCAATAAATAAAGGTTTTCTTTGGTAACCAGTGTGTGGCTGCTCTCTGGTCTTACAGTGTTAAATCCTGTCTCCCAGAACAGTGAGAGACTGGGGAGGGGAGGGAGAGGCAGGCTGTCTTAATTCATGTTAGTTTGAGAGGTAGAAATGGGAGGGCATCACCCAGAGGATTGCTGAGAGGAAATACATCAACTGCAAATTTCCAGCTTCAGCAGAAAATCTGGCTTATTTCAGTTCACAGTTACAAGATCACACCAAATTTAATATAAAGATTAAAATAATTTCAAAATTCAGCCTGAAGATGTAAGAAGCTTTATACTCACACAGTCAGTGTCCACAAGATGCAAAATGAGTTTCAAATCAATAATGTCCTAAAAGCCTTGAACACCTCTCCTTTCACATTTGTGGCTGTGTGACAGAAGCATGGCCAAGGCAATACTGCTGCATTTTCACCTCTAACTTCAATGGACAACTGTCTCCTCACCAGAAAGGCACAGCATGCCACATTTCCTGAGCTTGAGCACAGCAATATTTATATTTCTTTTCCAACTTCTTTTTCACACGTCTCTCTTGCACCTGTTCAGACCCAGTTTCTCCTTCCTCTGGATTGCAAAGACAATTCTGCGTGCCAAAGGAAATGCACTTGGGAAATCTTGGGTCCAAAAAGGCACAACCACCAGAGTCCATCCTTTCCAAGGGCAGAGCAGGGACCATCCCCTGCTCTCAAAGTGGCACTGCCAACTGCAATGCCAATGAAAACCAGCCAGGATTTCCCAGCTGTCTGTCACCAGGCACTGAGACAGCAAGGTACTTCTACAAAGTGTTTAAAAAACCTCCAGGTATGTGCAAAACAGCTTTGGACAGCACACAGCAGGCAAGCTGCAACTTAAAAGGACTCCTGAGCAAGAACAAGGCTAAAAAATCCAGAAGGAAGATGAAATTCTTGTCTTTCATCTCCTATAGACATGAACTGTCACTTCTACTGGAGAAAGCACTTGCATTAGCTTATGTAAGGAGAATAAGCTTCAAGTGGAATATATATCTAAATAAAATCATCTGCTTTCAGACCTTTCCCCCCAGATGATATAATTTAATAGAGACATTTTGCCACTAGAAGCCAGTCTAGCTGCTGTATTTATCACTGCTCAGAGACTGCCCAAAAAGCTACACTTATGACACACTAAACCCCACTGGACCTACTGGAGATTTTTCCACATGAAATCACATGGTGCTGCTACAGTTCTGATTCTGATTTACCTTTCTGATTCTGCTGTGGAGCGGGAAGAACATAGCACCTTCACCCAGATGGTGGCTGTGCATTCAAACAGGCTCCCCAGAGCCGTGGTCACAGCACCAAGAGTTCCACAAGAGCTTGAACAACACTCTCAGACACATGGGCTGATTTTTGGGGCCATCCCATGCAGAGACAAAGATCCTTGTGTGCCCCTTTCAGCTCAGGATATTCTGTGATTCTGTACCACGGACGCCTCAGAAATGCATTTTATTCTGTAACGGTTAAAAATTTGCATTCTTGAGCCTAAGAATAAGCAATTATTCCCATTCATCAGAATTGCAGGTCCTAGAAACGGTTAAACCTATAATGTGTAGCCCAAGGCCAACTGCTGTGCATACAATTGAAAATAAGATTTATATGTCTTTCAGCCTCTTGAAAGGATTTTTTAAAAAGTTCATAGGTTATTTTGATAAAATTCACCCCAGAGCACCACTCATAAATCAGTTTTATCAAAAAACTGAATAAGAAGATTGGCTCAGATTCTTTTCTTGAAAAAAATCCATATCTAATTAAATGTATAAACCAGACTGATGATAAAGGAAATTTCTGCCCTGAAGACACAGCCTATGCTATCAACTTTTACCCAGGAGTTAGCCCCACACGTCTTTCATTCAACTTCACTCAGCTTTCTCAATCTGTGGCTGTTGCTCAAGTACCAAAATACATTCACTACCTGTTACAACCTTCTGTACCTCTCACTTTTTCCAGGACAAATGCAGATTCTCATATACATAAAAATTATCCAGACTGCTCCTGCCTCCACTTTTTACACAGCTGTGCTGTGTTCTGCATTTAGGCTCAGTCTCAGACTGCAGAAAACCCCTTTTCTGCATGGTTTCACCTCCTACACACAACAGCTAGAGGTGGCCCAGGTTATTCCATTTAGGGTTTCCAGCTCCAGCTGGAGTTTGTAACTAAAATAGTTCCAGCAGAACATGGGACAAGCAGATGTATTGATCTGTGCAGATGTATTGAGCATTCACAGCAGGGCTGGGAAATCAGTGCTGGCCGTGTGAGTCCTTTCCTCTCAACGAAAGAGCCCAAAGGAAATCATACCCCTCATGAATTTGCGACTACATTTGCACGTCCATGGTGGAAAGCCATCCTTGTTCTGTTTTTCTGTTGTTCTGCAGTCATTCCAGGCTGCCCTGCCTCACCTGCACGTGGGTCAATTCATCTCCTTTCAACTCAGACTCACACAGCAAACCCCAAATTCCAATAAATCAGCTTCTAGAGCTGAACTTGCTTTTGTGTTCTTTGCAATTATTTGCTTCTGAGAAAAAAGAACTCTCTTGGAATGTTTTTAATGCTGGCCGGCAGAGACACAGCTTCCCCTTTTCTGCCTCTATCTGCACAGAGCAAACCTCAGCTCTCCCCACCAAGGTGCTGACCTTGGCATGCCCAAGTGATGGCAGTGAAAGGAGAAAGCTTTCCCTTCAGACATGTGAGAAGCTGCTGCATAAAGCAGCAAAAAAAAGGCACTTGCTCTGCAACCGGTAGCACTTGGGAGATAAGGGCATGGTCAGCCAGAATCCCCAACAGTGTGACTGATAACCCAGCTCCAGTTACCAGATAATGCATGAATCCAGGCTTTCAGCCTCTCAGAACACCACACAGTCTCTGCTCACTGGATTTTACACACTCCACAAACCATTTATTCTCCTCTTTGCAGATTCCTGAGTGCTCACCAAGCTCTGGACAAGGGTTTGCTGCCATCAGGTTATCAGCAAGAACTCCACCCCTGGCCTGCTCTCAAGACGACTTTACCATCTCTGCAGCCCTTGAACAAGTTATACAAGGAATAAAGATCCTCCTTCAAGGGCCAAAACCCCCAAATTAGTATTTCCACAACGGTGTCCCTTGACAGAGATCACCACTGCCACACCTCAGATGGTTTGCTTGGGTCCCTCACTGTAAGAAGGAGATTGAGGTGTTGGGACTGTGTCCAGAGAAGAGAAACAGAAGGGTCAAAAGAACAAATCTTTTGAGGAACAGCTCTGGGATATAAGGTTGTTTAGCCTGGAGAATAGGAGGCTTAGAGGGGACCTTGTCTAAGACGTAGTGAGGTGGAGGTTGGTCTCTTCTCCTGGGTAACAAAGGAAAAAAGAAGAAGGAACAGGTTCAAAGGAAGGTTTTTTAGAGTGGATATTAGAAAAATATCCTCTCACCCCCCAAGAAGGAACTCACCCAGCCAACTGCAAAAATCATGAATAAAATCCCTCAACCTGTAGAAGAACAGCCATTACACTCATCTGGCCAGGGCTAAATTGTGACTTAAAGCACCATCCTATCAGAGACAAGGCAAAAAGCTCAGTGCAGAGAGATGCTGCACAAGTGCCTCAACAAGACTAACAGACATCTCCAGCTCTAATGCATTCCTCCTTCTTCCCCGAGATCAAGGAAATTTGCTCTAAAGAAAAGGCACCCACACTCAAGAGTTTCAGAATGGCTGTGAGGCTCACTCCCACACTCTGCTCCCCTTGCTTGAAGACAGACTAAAGGGGATGATTATCAGCTCAGCAATTTGTTAAGCATGAGCCCTAGGCCTTAAAACATGTCCTACAGAGCATCAAGGGAAAGTTTCCATATTCTAAAGCAATTCTGTGGCCAATTCACAGCTAAGTCTCTGTGATGAGGGCCCCACAGGAAGCAAAAGCCATCCCACTGAAATGGGCTGAGACTTGCAAGTATCTCACCAGCAAAGGTGATGGCATTTCCCTGCTTTCCTGAACTTGTTCCAGCTCTCTTAGAATATTACCTCCCTTAAAATTACCCACAGGCTTCAGCGTCTACTGCTGCTGCTCCTTCAGCCTCTGCTGCAGCCCAACAGCACTGCTAATGATGCCTCAGGTTTTGCTTTTATATTTTCCACATCCTGCACTGCTTTAGTGTGAAATTCTGAGCTTCCTATTAGGGGATGCTGAGCTCTGTGCACAGAGCAGGGAGACAAAACAATTCCTGCTCCAGCTGGGCACCAAGGACAAATGACCCAAATCTCAGCCCAGGAGCACAAACCCCGTGGGCTGAAGAGAGAAAAACAAGCAGGGTGGGACTGCCTGGGCTAAAGCTGGAATGGGACAATGAACTGCAAGGTGCAAATGGAGCAGAACTGATCCCAGGGACAGAGCCCGTGCCCGGCCGTGCATTTTGGGGCCATTTTGGTTCATCTTGGGTGCAGCCCTGGCTGGGCTCTGGTGCTGCCCAAGGTGCATCCATGGAGGAGATCCTGTGAATAAATCCCTGCTTTATTCTGTAACTCTGCCCAGCCTCTGCTCTAGGGCAGCCTGTACAAGGCATCACCAATACCAGGGCTCCTGACTTGCCTCAGGAAGCAGAAATGGGGAAACAGAAATGGCCAAAGGACAGTTTGGCTGACAAAGCTCCCACTCCCGATATCAACAAGCTAAGCCATGGCAATGACAAGCAGCAGGAGCTCTGCTGAAAGGCTGCTGTGTGTAGAAAGCTGAAGAACAGAAATAGCATCATGGGAACCCAAGCTCAGGTTGTTTCAAAGGACACTGAAAGAGATTCACAGAGACAGCTTCCAGCATTTGCACATTTCAAGCCAAGGACAAAACCACTTAACTGGTGCAAGTCTCATCATTACCATAAACAAAGCCATACATTGTACACACATATATGGAACAGTCTGCGTGTTTAAGATAATTTTTGGTTTCTCTTTCAGGGGATTCAGTCCCAGCTGACACTATGGTAGAGGTGACCTGACATAGCATCTGTGTTGCAATGCATGAATGTGTTGCTGGGGTGAGCTAAGGATAGGAGCTAAGATTTGGCTCTGCATTTTCTGGCTTTTTTCAGCTCATGTCAGCCCTTATTGTTATTTCCACATAGGGAGAGGAAGGTGTGATTAAGAGGAAGAACACTGTTGCTTTGCTTGACTGTTTCTTGGCAGTTGGTGGATTTTGCTAAAACCTTATCAGAATAAACCTCTTTCATGTAGTGGAAGCAATTTCATGGAGAGGAAAAGATATGCTGCAAGTGAACTGTTCCCCAGGCCAACACTGCACACAGCCTCCCTGCCAGCAGGGGCTTGATCCCTCTAATCTGCAGGAAAAGGAGACTGAAGTTGAATCTCTTTGAAATAACCTTTTCAAATACTTATTGGGAAATAAAACAAACTAGCACACTCAGGCAGACAGATGATTCACTCCCAGCTCTTAGCACTACCTCATTTTACCTTTCCTGGAAATTCAACCCACCCAATCATTTTTCTTATTTCCCTACTCTTCCTACCACCTATTAAATTGCAGATGTCTGTGTCCCCAGTAAGAACTGTGAGATATATTTTGAACAACTCTGAACTCCACAGACTGTGCTTGTTATTTCTGGTAGACAACAGAAAAGGTTAGCAATTAATCACTGTCTGCTATCTGCACTTAAAAAGTGGCAATTATTGATAAATGTGTTCCCACTTCAAGCACGTTACTGAGAACTGGTGAGAAGTCTGGACTACTACAAAACCTGAAAACATTAACTGGTCAAATAGCTTTTGAGGCCAGAACACAAACACCAGCCTGGCTAATTGAAAAGATGACGTCATTGCACTGATTTATGAAAGGCACTGCTGATGTTTAGATTAGGAAAATTTACTTGAGATGGCCAAAGTAAACTCCATGGCCTTTGTTTTGGATAGTTCAGTTTATGAAGCTGTCATTTAAAAGAGCCATAAGAAATAAACAGATACGTGGTGACAGAACCTATGGAAGAGGCTGGGCTTGGGGGTGCTGGTGCTGGAATTGTTTTATTTTTAAATCCACATACAACTGGCCCTGCAGTGTTTCCTCCAGGCTCCCACTCCTGTCCCCTCTCAGAAGGGAAAAGTTTCCAATACAGCCTCCTGCCTAAAATACCATGACAGCAGCATATGTTGTTTATGATACAGGTCTACTCAGTGTTCCAACGACTACAAAGTAGGGAATATTCTATATTCCCAAGAGAAACAGGCTGAAAATACTCTCCCTGAGTCACAAATGTTCACTAGGCCACAATTCAGGTAGTTTCCAAGGATTCAAGCTGTGGATGAAATGATTTAGAGTCACAACAGCAAATTAAAACATTTGGGATGCTTAGAATTATTACCAGTTTATGGACTTGTAATTACAAGTAGTTTTCTTTTCTTAGCAATTTTATTCTTTTACTATGTAATATATTTGACATTTACTGCTTTTTCCTGGCTGAAGACTAGAGTGCAAGAATGTTTTAAGGCACCCTACCCCAAAACCTTGGAGTTTTCCTTGTCCAGCAAGGAAAGACATGCCCTCCTGTGCAGACTGCATTGAAACAAGTGCATCCATTCCCAAAGGAAGCAGCAGAAACTCCTCCAAAATCTGACTGCCAGGCCCTGTGATGCACAGTGAACTCTTTTTTTCCTGCCTTTACTTGGCTTTACCTGTTTAACCAAATATGTAGAAAAGCTGCTGTCCAGCTGAATGGGGGCTGCTAAAATCCACTCATAATCACTGGATCCCAACTATTTATTGGTTCAGCTGCTCAACACAAAGAAAGAGGGGAAAAAATTTAAAAATGCCTGATTGTTCCCAAAGAATATGGACTTCAGATAGAGTCACTGCTAAAGAGCATTGATAAGCACTTCCACCTGTCTTTGGTGGGTGTTCTCTTCAGGGAAAAGTGGAATTTGTGTAAGGGAAAGCTCCCACCTTATTGTAAATCCAATCAAAAAAGCAAGAAGACCTCAAAATGCCCAGCTTTTATAACCATGAGTAGAATTCAAGTCAGCTCACAATTAATTCCTGGGAATTTTAGATAAGTTAAGCACAAACTGCTGAGGGGAAAAGAGACTTATCCAAAGAATCCAAAAAGAATTACTGTGTTTTTTACCCACTGGACCACAGTAGGGCAGGCTCTGCCTTGTAACCAATTAAAGTAACTCCAATTGGCTTCAGTGGTTTACACTGAATTTACACTGAATTTTTAATCTATGTATCTATATTAATCTCTCAGTAAGCAGCTTTTCAAGGCCTATTGCAGTACAAGAAATTTCATATGTGCTACTTCAACCAGAAATTAAAGTGAAAAAGTTTAAACAAAACCAGACAAAGCCAAGCAAAAATCCCCCACGACTTCCCAAAAGCACAGTGTAAGGAAGGGAAAAAGGCAATTTCAAATGCAAAAACTAAACAGCCACAAAAATAAACCTTAACACTGCCACCCCCCCCAAAAAAAAACCCCAACCAACCAAAAAACCAAAGAAACAAGCCACAAAAAAAGAGAGAACAACACAAAAAAAATCTCATCTGCTGTGGCATCTCAGCAGGCTCCCTCAGGGCCACAATAAACTCTGCTGGCTGATGAGCAGAGCACTCCCAGTGTTCCTTCTCCACTGCCTCCAAACTCAGTGTGGATTTCCCTCCTCTCACTGAACACCTGGATTTAACAAACTGGTAGAAATTTAAGACTTTCAAGGAAAACAGTGCAATGGTATGGTTTTATTTGCAATGCCATTATCTCTATTATTTACTCAAAAATTAGATATTTAAAAATAGTACACAAAATAATGGCATCCATAATTACAGGAGTTGTTTATCTTCAAGAAATTGTAGTCATTTACATTATAAAAGTAATTTCCCTCAAAAAACTGCACTTCCTGATATTTCACCTCAGTTTTGACAAAAGCTGAGCAGCAGGCAATGTCTTCCTGATTTTTATTTTTGAAACAAAGTCCTTAAGGATGATGGTTTTAAAATTCCAGTATTATATTACCTGTAAAAGACTGAAATACCCTGAAATCTTTTTGTAGACATTTAATAATTTATATCTACAACAAAGACAGAAGCCCTTCTCCAGGACTACTGAGAGAACCAAGATTAAAACTCTTCCTCTCCTAATTTAGGAACCAGTAAGAACTAGTTATATTTTAAAGTATCTTTATAGAATTCCTCTCCTGAATTTAGGAAACTCACTCTTAGAATGGGATAGTTTAGGAAAAAAGAAAGTCTCCTTGAGACATGCAAACTCACTCCCATCAAAAAGTGCCAAACAGCATTCCATTACACTTTCCAAAAAAACCTTTTGGAGTGAGAATATGGAAAAATTTCAGCTCTGAATTGCCTGCAAGTTCACAGCTCCTGTTTTCACATACTTCTAACAGTAAAACTGCATTACATAACCACAGGGCTGCCCTTGCCATAGGAAGGCTCTCAGATGATTTCCACGTTGCATGTGGCAGGTCAGGGGAGCAAAGCTGTGCTCAGCTGATGATAATCCAGTCCCATGGCCTTCAAAACCTTTCACAGAAACACTGCAGTGGGGCCTGCTCCAGTCTGACAAACTCCAGCTATTTCACAAGATTTTCCTCATTTTAACAAAGAAAAAAAAATTATCTTTCTACTTGGTTGACTGCAACCAATACCCTAAATCACAAAGCAATTGGTGTCAATGGACACTGTGGTACAGCTGCACCCATTTAAAAGAACAGCTGCTCAAGAAATAAAAGCACATTCTTTTTATCCAGCCACAAAACTTTCAGAAACATGAGTGACAAATCTGCCTAAGTGGATATTTATTAGCAACACTAAGGGCTCCTCCTTAGATCCCCAGTGTTTTGTTCCAGGCCCAAATCTTCTCTCAGCATAAAATTACTCATTTTTTGTGACTGTCCTGGCTTCTACGAGCAGCTGCTTTTGCCAAGCATTAATAATTATTTGTCTACAGATTTATCATCTCCTCAGTGCTGCCCACCACGTGAGGGTGCTCTCATAAGGCCCCCCAATACCAGCTGCTCTTTATAGCTGCTCCTACACCCACCACGGCCCAGCTTTGCTGCAGCCATCTGGGTTTGAGGCAAAGGAGGAGGTTTCACTTTTTCCCATGGCCTCTGTGTCATATCCTGTTTCTCAGAGTCCTCCCATTCCCCTAAACATGACTTATCTCTCCAGCACTTCTCTTTCTCAGACTCCAGGCTGACTCTCCTGCTGACAGAGGAGCAGCATGGGTGCCAGCTTTGCATGGAATTATGTAAAGATTTCAAACCATGCTCCACTGTCTCCTGGCCTTTGGTGATTCTAAGAAATAAAAACTTGAGAGTTTGAGGTTTGTGAAATGTTCTGGAATGCAGGATAGGAATATTATGCAGAAGTACTGTTTATATTTATTTGGTACAATAGAATTTTGTTCAAATAAACCTTGTAAGTGATAGGAGTAAGAAAGTATTTGTTTAAAGGACTACATGCTAAAATGACTAAAACGTGTTACCAGATTAAAAAGTTACAGATGCACAAGCACAAGCCAAGACTGCATTTTGCTGTCCTTAATCAAGAAAGATGACCCTAAAGCTACTGGAAGTCTAAGGCAGTTTGCAAGAGGAGGAAACTGGATTTTTAACAAGCTGGTGTATGGAAACAATACAACAATCACACCCTAGAGATGCTTACATCTAGGTCTGAGAGCAGATGCTACAGCAGTACCAGACGTGGGTGAGATTTGGTGGGTTTGGTTTGCTCCTTTTGGTGGCTTCTCTCCTTCCCTGGAAATAATCCAGGGACAGCATATGGAAAAGAGGACACAGCAAAAAGGAAGGAGTGTTCCTGAGAAAAATGTTCTCAACAGATCCATGCATGGGTCAGGAAATGGACAACTGACCCCTGCTCGGGGGAGATTTTATCAATGAAGGGATTTTGGGTTTACAGTCAACATCCTTGCACAAGGGTGGAGGAAGGCAGCACAGCTTATCATATCTGCTGCTTTATTTCTCAACTTTACACAAGAGATTTGAAAAACTGCTATGGAAATGCTGGCCTTTAATGTACAAAAACCTTTTAAGGAGGATCACAGAGCAGGGGTGAGTAGCTGGTAAGAAGTTCCATCTGCTGAAGCCAGTGGTTCAAGCAGCTTCCTCTGTGCAACTTGAAGCCTTTTCTAAACACACACTTTGCTCTGCTAGCCAAAAAAAGAAATACAAGTGTGCTCACATTTGGCCCCAAATGAAAGCCTAGAAATTATTATGGTTCTAGTGAATATCAGTAAAAACAATCTTCTTCTTTCTTAACAATCCTGCCCCAAACACCTCTAAGGAACAAAGGCTAGGACAAAAAATGCCTCCGTGCTCACCCAGGAACACACAGAAATAAATTCTCTATAAGCCTGCAACAAATTAGGTGATCAAGTAGTCCCAGAGCAGGGGAACCTAAAAGCACCACTTAGTGAAGTCCTGGAAGGGAGAAGATAAGCAGGGGAGGGGAGCACAGGTGACCAAAATCAGGGCTCAATGCCAGCTGTGAGGTCAGCTCTGCTCTCATGTATGCAGGCACACATCACTCTTTATAAAATGGACATTTCCACAGCAGAGCAGCAGCAGCCAGCTTTAAAAGATTCACTCATATTTATACAGAATACACACAGAGATTTGAGGTTATACCCTTTCTGGACTCAAGGATGAAGGGAGCAACTTGGTTTGAGCTGCATCTGAACTGCACAGACAGCACAGAGAATAATGGTTCCATATGTTCCTATTCTGAACTGACAGAAGAAGGTGTTGCTACAAATGTAAAGCTCACATTATTGCGCTCTATTCAAATATTCCCCTCATTCAGACCACAGCCCTTAGAAATGGGTTTCATTTCTCTTTCCCTTCTTTTTGAAAACCTAAGGCAATAATTCAGACAGGCAAATATAAGAACTAGTTACATTTTAAACTATCTTCATACCAGAAGGTACCAGGAGAGGTTTCTAAACTGCTTTTCCAACAGACATAACTCTCCACTTTGAGAAGAAAACCACTTCCACAGTGCTCCAGGTACAGAGGAAGGAGCTGAACCCACGTGTTTTAGGTAGGATGGTCTGAGGCAGGGCAAGTGTTGAATAAAAACCCCAGGCAACCATACAAACTAGGCTGTCTCTAGTCCACAGAAGTCCTTCTGCATCCTTAGATTGTCATGGCTGCTCCTCCAGCCTCTTTGGCACCTCTTTGAAACACACACAGATCCACTTCAAATTCATTTACTATCTTGGCTATTTAAATTAACTCCATTTCCCCAATGCAAACCCCACAATTCTCAACTGAAGTGCTGAGAACAGAGATAGGAGAGATGAGCAGCATGTATATTCAGCAATAACTGGTTATCTGACTTCGTTCTTCAAAAGAAGAACCTACACCCAGGCAAAACAAAGCAGTTAAGAAGTAAACAGTAAAATGTATAATGCATTCAACTTCATCTTACTCTGAGTCAGTGAACAGACACAAACCATTACTGTCACTGGCCTATGTAGGAAATTTTTTGTCTTCTCTAACAGCTCCAGGACAAGGTAATCTAAGGAAACCCCACATTTTAAAAAATACTTTTCTACACCCCAGCTCTGCACAGGTAGAACTAGGATCAGTCATCCCTAGTAGTATAAAAGGGCTGTGGACCCTTATCATCTTCCCACTTTATCTAACACGTGCTTTACAAGCAGGGGTAGCAACATCCTGGTGGTTTAAAATTCCCAGTTCCAATAACATTGAATCAACAGCACATTTGGACCAGTCCATGAGCCCTTTGAACACTCTTAGATTTTTCAAGCTCTCTTTGTTACATACACTGTTGTTTAAATTCAGCCTTCAAGGCTTTGGCACTCTGGGCACTTGGTGGAGGCTGGCACACGTGGCTGAGCACTGTCCCTGTCTGGGGAGAGACTTGGACTCAAACCTGCCCCAGCCCATTCATCCATCCCAAGGACACCATCCCAGCCCCAGCTGCCATTTTTGGTGTCACTTTACAGCAGGGCTGACTCTGAAATGGGTTTATTAAAATACAAGCAAGAAGCTGTTAGTCACGTTTAAGACCACCAGTGTCCCCATGTGAGACCCTGTTCTCCATTATTGCTGCTACTTGACATGCATTCCCTTTGCCCTAAGACATTCTTTCCATTGAATCTGCAACAGAATGAACATAAAACAGACCTTAAAAAAATAAAAAAAAAAGCCATTACTCTGAAATAATAAGAAACAGACAAAGCCATAGCAATTTCTGTTGGCACAGGACAAATTAGTGGAATTTAACACACAGCCTGATGAGTACCTCCCACCAAAGGATCCACCATAGACAGATGAAAAGATTAGGAGCAGCCATTGCCAAATACAAATTCTTATTTGAGCTAAGAGTAATCCAGTTCCAAGCAAAGACTAAAAGCATTGCAATGCTAGCAGAGCTCCCTGCTTTTTCAGTAAGTCAGGAATTAGAAACTTGTTTGGTTTGTGAAGAGGAATGCATAACACACTTGACCATGACAGGGAAGAATTGGAACAGATCACACCATATGTCCTTTCCAGACCTAAGATTTTTAAGATGACTGGGTCCTGAAGGCAGGATGATCCAGATGGTTTTTTGTTACCCCATTCTCCTGCCCCTGTGAATCCCTCCTTCCTTCCCAAGCAAGTGTACTTTCTCTCAGCTCCCAGAACACTCTCAGTCTCAAATGAAACATGCTCTCAGGAAATAATACATCATTTCAGAGTGATAAGTTCGATGTAAATTGCAGCTGAAACAGGATAATATTTGAAGTGATCAATTAATCTGGTCAGCATTCTGAAATGCCCAATTGTATGGTTAACATAACCATGCTGAGAGCTTGAAAGCTGAGTTAAATGAGTAATGAAGTTCTCTGGCTTTGTGGTTCAGTAAAAATAAAGAAGGGAAGTGAGGAGAGCAGGAAGTGTCTTGGGCCAAGAAACAGCAACATTTCAAAGTAACCCCAAGAGCAGGTTCTTCTCAAAATAAAGCTTTATGTCATTTTCGGCAAGCATATATCTCTATGAATCTTTTAAAAGTGAAACATAATTTAACATTTCAGCAAAAGTGACAAATTCTGTTTTGAAATCAGGTCTGAAAAATTCTTTACCTAGCTCATTTGGTATTTCTGGAGTTCATCCTATTGTTATCTTTAATTCCTTGCCTTAAAATACTCAAATCATGTTAGTCCTCTTCATTTCCTTAAATATTTGTGATAGGGTGACAGAAGGGACATGGCACTCCACTGACCATAATTTTCTTTGCACAAGTCAGCTTCAGATGCCACTGAAGCTTTAAAGACTTCACTCCCAGATGATGCTCACACAGCTGCTGATGTCAACAGACAAAACTCAGGGGAACATGAAAAGACGGTTTATCTTCAGTTCCAAAATTACTTCTATCAAAAGTGCTACACAGTCAAACTACAGAGAGGGAAGCTCAAAAAAACCCCACATGAATCTTTAATTAAAATATTTTATAAGCATACAGTAACTGTGGTTGAAAGGGACCTTGGGAGTTCATCTGGTCCAACTCCACCCAAAGCACAGCCAACTTAGTAACTTCATATTTCTCATGCTTTTTCAAAGAGACAACAAGAATAAGCACAACCACAATGATTTAGAAAGGGATATCAAAAGTCTTTGTGGCTTAGATGAAAACAGAGTGTGCAATTCAACCAAATAAAACCAAATTAAAAGGAATAAAATGCAAGCCCCCATAAGTGCTTTCTAGGTTACCTGCTGTTGATTTATCATTCTCCTTTACAAAACACACTTAAGTCCAAGAGGAGGAGGCATGATATGAAACCTAGACAGGAATGAGATGGTGGCAGATGAATGAAGGCACTTCAAAATTACTCTTTTCTCTTAATGTATTTTTTCCTTTCCACTGGTGTCCAAAATGCAGGCACTTTACACCAATCTTTGTAAATTAATGATAAATTAAACCAAAAAAGGGAATGTCTTTAAATGCTAAGTTTCTCCATGGTTGGACTTTCTGGAAGCCATGCTTCTGGCATGGGCAAGTCCCTGAACAGTTGATTGCTGTTTCAGTTCAGGGTCCCTTGCCCAGCTGCTATCAAATATCTAAGGGGATGCTCCAGGAGCTCCCTGAAAAGCAGATATTACCACATCTCCTTAGTCTCTGGAAGGTCTCTTCCTAAGCCCTAAAATTTGGGTGTAGTTCTCAAGAAGGCTCTATCTTACTCCTTTCCAACCACTTTTGTTTTTCTCTCTCTTAAAAAAAAATACAAAAACCCCCTCAAAATCTAACAAATCCTAAACTTCTTTTTTCCTTGTAAAACCTGGAGGGGCCAAGAAGCTCACATGTAACATGATAAATTTATCTGTACATTTGAATGTTTTAATGTCAACAAAGGTACAAACAGGCTGAGATCTGAGATGCACAAACCTTTTGTCAGGGCACCCATGAGAAAATCAGAGTCCTCCTTTAACAGTGTGACCTTTAACAGGAATCTCAAGTGCAATCACTTCACACAAGGTGAGCTGACTGAGCACGAGGATGAGGTTAAGTCAGACAGCCAAGACTTTTCTGTGATCAGGAGAGAGTGACAGGAAACCCCTGAAGGTAATTCACATTGGTGTAAAACAAGGAGAGAACTGAGAGGGAAAGGAAGTGGAGGAGAGTAATGAAGGGTTTCTGAAGGGGATTCAGGAAAAGAGCACAACACCTGCTTTTCCTTGCAGCCTTCTAAGCCCTTTAAAAGCAATACTATTAAAACACATATATTGAAGGACATCTGAGAGCAAAGATAACACAGCCCTTGGGAAATGGTAAAGCTAGAGCTCAAGAACGTTTCTTCCTGAAAAATTCTCTTCTCAGATGAGAGATGTACATATATTCTATCAAAAACAAACAAACAATACTCACTGTGTATTTTCATATTGTGTACAACTTGAGACTGAATTGTTAAATCCTTATTCCCAGTGTAATTGATTTTAGATACTGGAGGAAAAAACCCACCGTCTTTGAACATGAATGGCAGCAGGGTGCACTTAACACTCTTTCTCCTTTTCAAACATATCTTTACACTTGACTTAAAAATGTAGAATGGGAGCATAATACTCCATTCATTGCTAGCAGCACTATGAATGAAAGGCTCTCTGCACATCTGTTCAATGATATTTAATGCATGGCCTAATAAGCACTGGCATTTCCCACTCACAGATTTGTAGGAATTGCACATGGGCTACAGCTCTGCTGACAGATCCTTGCTCCTCTGGAAGGGCTGTACCCACTCCTCCAGGCTTTGATTTAATTCCTCACAGAAATCAGCAGGTTCCTGCAACTCTGGCTGGTTACACTGAGCCAGGGCTGACCATGGCATTGGATGCACATTGTCAAATGTGGAGCACCAAAAGCCACTGCCCAAATTGGCTGTTGCTAGGAGAGAAGGGAATGACAGGGAAACACAGGCAGCAGAAACACTGGGGTTTTTTCACACAGCTGGCGTGTGAAAAAAGGCACTATCATAAAGTTTACACAGTCATGTCCACAGTCTCTTCCCAGCCCTTTAACTCATTGAAGAGTTAAAGCAGAAATCACAGGAAACAGCAAGGAAGTTCAGAAAGCACTTTCCTTATTATATAAAAAAGGTAAAAAACAAAAGCCTTCATTTTTTTACAGTTCTAGACTTGGAAATGCAAAGCACGCCAGTGAATTTTGATTTGCACATGAAAGCACACTCACTCCCCATTTAATCTTTTAAAATCCAGTAGGGAAAGTTATTTTACTTCAGGGTAGGAGAAGGACAAGCAACAGAGAAAACTTTTCAAGGCTTATTCCTTGCATTTGAATATTCATGGAGACAAAAAGATCTGAAATTTGTGCACCATTAGTCACACTGAAGAGGTCCAACATAATGACAATGCAAGAGCTAACACAACATCTGCGTGGAAAGAAACCTGACCCAGCATAAGGAATATCTTTCTTGGTTTGTAAAGCTCCCTGCGGACTTCATCCAAGATGCTTTGTGGATCTGCTCTCCCTCTATTCCCCTGCTGCAGACTTGCACTGCTCTCAAGCTGGCTGCCTCCTCAGCTCTGTGCATAACCTCAGTGCTGCCTGAGCCAGCTCCTCTGCAGCTCTTGGGGCTGGAGTCACCTCCCTGTGCTTCTACACTGCACAGCCTTCCTCCTCCCTCATCCTCCTCTCCACTGCAGGAATGGCATCACACAGCCCAGCAGTGCTGAAACACAATTCAAACCAAATAAAGAGAAAAACTTTGAAAATAGAGCCATTGGAAACAAGGTGGTGTTATCCACATACGTGATGATGGAACAGGAAACACAGCAGGATAAAAGCAGAAGTAAATGCAACTTTCAGGAGGAGGAAAAGCTGAGCAATGAGCCAGCTCAAATTAGCTGCACTGATCCACACTGCTCACTGCTTGTCATCCTGCTTGGCCCTTTTCTCTTCCAGAAAAGGCCCTCAGAAACTTTCCCTGGATAAACACACCACTTAAATATCAGAAAACTCTTCTGTGTACTGAATGCAAGTGACTTTTGCTGCTTGAGCAGCCATCCTGGCTACAAAACCATCCTGCTCCTCGTCCCCATTCCCAAATGATGGGACTGTCACCTGACACCTCTGCCACCCACATCTGCCACTCCCTGACTAAATGCAGATCAATTATTGAGCATCACATGGGCAATGGGGAGCAACCTGCCCTCCAAAGGGAGAAAACAGCCTCGGAGAACATGAAATAATGCACTGAAATGCATGAAACAATGCATTTGTGATCTGACAGTGGAGAAGAACAAGGTGTAAAGGTGAGGGACATACAGACAACTCGGGAAAGACTGAGGAGCCCAGCTGAGATATCAGACCCTGTGCATGTACTGATCTTGAACATAGCAAACAGAAAAAAAATGGAAAATTCTGATTAACCTTCCCCCACCTCTGGCTACAGGAAAAGATCTGTATTTCCCTGCTGTCAATGTGCTTTCCACTACACAGCATTACAGGTTAATAAAAACCTGCCTTCCAGAAAATGTCCAATTATGAAATACTTCAGACAGGCAACCTTGGTAAGAACAGTAGATTTTTACAAGTTAGGTTTGAATTTACAAAACTCACATCAATGAATTAACTGTAGCCTTTGGTTTACTCCAAGCCACCAGGTATGGAAAATATGGCAGAAACCTTAAATATTTGGTGCCTGGGCTCTGCACATTTTGTAAGAGCAGACATAGACATTTCCATAAACCTGTTAATCTCTTCAGACAAAAGATCCCTTATTGCATGTAGGAAGCCTTTCCAACCTGCATTTTTTTTTCTTTCAAATGAAATTTTTAAAAGAACTCACAAAATGAAAGAAAGTGATATAGCAGTCTTTTCCCATTACCCTTGGTGGTGATCAGGACACATTAAAAGATGTTTTGCTTCACAGAGGTTGAGCAATGGGATGCCTTACAAAGACAGGGAAAATATCAAGTCATTCATATCTAAAAGGCCAAAATAAATTCCACAGTTGCAGCAGTAAAATCTAAGAAATTGAAAAATACAAACACTCGCTGAATATTTCAAACAAAGGAAATGGAAAAAAAAATCAAATTAAAATACACTCTGGAAAGCAAATGGTAACAACAACAATCCAAATACTAGATGGAACATTTTAATGTTATTCATCCTATTCCAATTGCTAACACTACATTTAAACATGTTTTTTAGACAATCTACAACTTCACGTTGATTTTCCTCTACAAAAAAATGTCTTGCTCGTGTCAAGACCCAAAGTTTCAGACAAAAGAGAGAGAAGTGGAGCTTTTTAAAAAACGAAGAGAAACACAAAAGAAACACCCCCACACCACTTTTAACATGAACAGCAAAGAAGTTTAGCATTCACTTAAAGGCTTTACCTTCGACCATCTGTGACTTAACTGTTCTTATTCTTTAGTCATATATCACTTATTGCTACATGCTGTGAGGAGAGGGGAGAAGGGCAGGGGGAAATGACAGTAAGCAGAGTACTTGCTAATTTAAATAACTCCCAGAAATGTTCTTATCTACTGAGCAAACATTCCAGTGTTTTAATTAAGCCAAGCAGACAGAGATCAAATGACCATGTATACAGCAATTTATGAGCAACTCTCAGCAGTGCAAGATGCATTTTTGCTCCTGAGGCCAAGCCAGCCCTCGAGTAATTTTTCCCTCCTTTAAGTTAGGATACATGGGGAAAAACATTCTGGAAAGTAAGTTGCATGGAGATTCCCTAACCTACTTTGTTACTTCCTCTATAATTCAATGTTTCTAGCATTTAGCTGAGTAGATAAACGACTAGTAAAAATCAGTGGTTTTGCTTGTTTTTTGGTTTGTTTTTGTTTAGCTTTGGGGGTTGTTGTTTATTTGTTTGGGGTTTTTTTGGTTGGTTTTTTTTTTTTTAACCTGCTGCTAGGGAAGCAAAGCCTTGAGTAGTAGACATTTCAAAGATGTATCCAGAATTACCCACAACTGCTGAAAAGAAAGGGTTAAGAGCACAGCAATCAATGTGCAGTGCTTTTGGCAGGAAGCTGGAGACCAGACTGAGCTGCAGGGGTGTCCCTGACACAGATCTGCACAACCACAAATTTCCCAGCGCCTTTGAACACACAGCACCAGGCTTTTGTAGCAAGAGCAGTCACACTGGTTTGTTTGCTCAGCATCTGTCACTGCTCCCCATCCAGGGCTACAATTACACACGAGCGCAAAAGGCAAGGCTCAGATGGGCTGTCCAACAACTTTATTACAGCTGATGTTGTTCCTTTTGATTTGTTTCAAGAGAAAAGGTTTACCTCCAGAGAGCACCAAAGGAATAACACATCCTTGGTCCCAACACCTGGAGTCTCAAGTCAAACTGAGTCAACCAGCAAGGCATTACCAAATACAAGTGTAGGTGAGTGCATCTTAAACCAAGTATTTCTCCATGTTATGGAAAACCAAACTAACAGGCATTCTGAAACATGAACAGAGAGCTGGAGGTGAAAAGAGGTTACATCAAGATTGCAGTCATGCAAAAGTGGAGCAATGCTTTTAAATGACTGAATAAGGAAATGTCACAAGTCTAGTCATAAAATATTTTTTTCACATAACCTTCTAAGTGATCTGTTCTTCATAAAGAAGAATTTTCCACTGTAGAAGATACTAAGAACATACTTCAGAAATTTATTTCAGCAAGAAACCAGGATAGGATAGACAGGTTCTTCCTTTCATTATTTGATAGCATAATTCTTTCACCTTTCAAAGCAGCAAATACACTTTTCCAAAACTGCTATATTAAATCACAAAACCATTCTGGAACACTTTGTTTCTCAGATATATGTCTGCTCTCCCACATCAGCATAACAATCGCAGTTGAAACCAGTGCAGACAACCTTTAGCAAATTCATGCCTTACAGTTGTCTTTACCTTATCATTAGGCACAGAAATAACTGAGGCTTTATTTCAAAACAGATTCTAAATACTTCACTGATCAATCAAAAATGTATAGGAAAACGTTCACTATATGCAGACCAATTTAAAACCCACAGTTCTACACAAATTTCACAGTGAATATTTCAAAAGCATCAAAATGCAGTAGAACCAGGTGTCTGTGTACATCCAAAGAAGAGGATAAAAAGGAGCCCAAAAATTTACAGAATTATCTGGAAAACAGAGACTGGTGACCCATGAAGATAATCCACATTTAAGTTTAAAACATGGGAATCAAGAATAAGGACCCAAACTCCTCGCATTAAATTCTAGGACTGCATAAAATTTCAGGATGGGGAACAGACCTCAGCCACAAACAGAACACACATGGACACTGCACAGGTTTTTTCTGAGTCTGTAAACTGAGGTTAGCATGCAAAAGAGAGTGATTTGTTTAGAAACAGCTACAAGGAGAGGAAAACAAGCCCACCCTGGCCCTGTGACAGCCAGGTTGGTGTCTGCTCAGAACAGCGCGCAGTTTGTAAAGGCTGCATTGCATAACAGCCCAGGGCTCAGCACTGGACAGAAGGGTGGGACTGGGAGCTCACAGGGAGTATTTGGACATCATTTGAGAAAACAAATGTTCAAGCAGGCCACTTAAAGAGGCCTCCAAACTCTATCAGCCCCTGGCGCAGCCGTTGTTTTATCCAGCCCGAACCAGAGCGACGCGCTGATTGCATTTTTGCATTTTATTTTTTTTTCCTGGGAAGCGAGCAGATCAGTCTGGCACACTGATTCATGGTGTTACTACACTGGCTTTCCTCAGCTGGAACATTCCTTGTGCAGCCCATGAAGGCCTATTAAAACAAGCAAATCACGAGAACCATCTGCGCTGCGCAGAGAGGAGGGAATGGGAGCTGCACTGGGTTTCCCTCTTGCTGCTCAGAGCTGGCTCCTTCCTGCCTGTGAGTCCAGCCTGTGCTGTGCTGAGAGCTACAACTGATATACAACATTCCCTCTGCTCAGTTAAACTTGCAGTTGGCAAAGGAAGAACTAGACCTGGGGTCACATGGGACAAAAGACAGCATCTCCCAGTGTGCTGGGAGAAAGGAGCATCATCTTTCTCTTCCCAACAAAACCTTCATCAGCTGGGTTGTTTTATTTCACTATCTTTTTATTTTACTTTTTACTTCATTATCTTCTTCCACTTGAGCTCACATCCTTCCTTTAGGCTAAAAGCTACTATAGGCTAATGAATATACATATATATTAAAAAAGAACTTGGTCACTGATCTTCCAGGGAGAAAAGTTGCATTTTCCATGAAAATTCACTCCATACAAGAGTGCCTGCTTTCACTTTTTGTTAAAATAACATTATACTGAATTTTCACTGACACCAGCAGAGTATTTGTCTGCCTTCTGAGCAACATGATTTACCCCTCCACTAGCATCAAAGCAGAGGAAGAGTAGGATGCAATTAAGCAATTAAACACACAATGAGCTGACGTGATATACACCCTTACATGAAAGTGAGTGAAAACAGCAAAGAATAAGCACTCATAAAAGTGTCTTTCAAGAGCACTATGTTTTTGCTTTGAGATAGGCATCTAATCCTCTGTGCCTCATCGGGAGGAAACACTACTTGTCATTAAAGGAAGTTATTGTTTCCAGTTAATTAATGAATGTGACATGCCTTGGGATCTTGGAATGTAAGATATCATTGCTGTTACATGATGCTGAGGTCTCCCCAAACTGTTAAATATTTCTATTAATGGGGAAAACCCACATGTGTTGTGATGTTTACTTCGAGCATATTTTCTCTAAGCCATTTCACAATCTTCCTCCCATCCTGCAAAATACGGCTTGAAAAAATCTGCAAAAACAGATATAAAAATACTGACCCTTATTGATCCTCAAATAAAAGATCCACATTCCACAAATGTTTTTAGAATGCCTCCTTCCTGCAAACAGCTCCTGACCTAGCGGAGCAATGTGTTGCACACGAGTGTAATAGTCTTTACAAATTTGGGATGCCAAGGGGTCCCAGCCATTAAGACCAACAGGATTAATTCCTTTCTGTATTAAAAGACAGTAAAGATACACATTTTTTACTTAAGACCAAACAACATCACAGAAGATGCCCTTTTTTCTGGCAGGAACGGGAAATCACAGGAGAAGAATACATATTATATGCTGCAATCCTTTCCTAACAGACATACAGACTGTCTCATCAACCTCTAAAATTCCATGTTTTCTTTGATAATCATCCTTCTCTACCTCAGGGTTTGTAAATGGGTTTTATAACCTCTCTTCTAAGAACAAAGGGAGCTTAAACCACAAGAAAACAGTGCTTGTCGTTGCTAAGTGGTGCAGGAAACACAGAAATATAATTTATGGCAACCAAAAAGATGAACTCAATCAACATATACATATATGGGAAACACTCAGCTTTGGAGATACAGAAAAATCATGCCAAGAGTTTAAGAAATAAAGAAAAACAACGTATTTCTGTTCACATCTACAAAAAATTTCTCTTGTGCCTTACGCATTTGCCAACAGAACAAATTGAAATTTGATTGCTAGAACCACACAGCAATACAGAGTGCCCTAGTCAGAACCACCATAAAACCACAAATAAAAACCAGTCCTTTGTCAAAGGCTGCCTAAAACCAGGAGGAGCCAGCCAAGTTCCAGGGCAGCAACTGAGTCGTGACAGGGCAAATTAGCCTTGAATTCATCAGTGCCCAACTGCTCTACTTGGGACAGCCAGTAGGGAGACAAAACCCCATCTCAGATCCCACTGTTTAACTCACACTGCCCCATGCACTTTGTAAGGGGCTCTCATGGCTTTCCATAATCTCCAGAAGCCCAAGACAGAGTTTTTGTGAATCCTTATCAACAGCATGATTACAAAGGGTGTATACAAGGCAAATGGGAAATAATAAAAATACCCGGCTTGATTAATCAACAAGTCAGACCATGGTGGTTCTAACCATGCCTTTCCTTGCTGTTCATGGTCCTGATCTCGTGCTGCTACTTTGATTTCAAACACTCCATGGAGCAGTATATTTACCTTTAATAGCCTGAAATTTCTGGTTCATGAAAAATTAAAAGAATCCCTCTGAGCATAATGGGGAAAAAGCAGTAAGCATAAAACTCTAAACTTAAGCCTTTATGTAATGTTACTACAACAGGAAGGCAATTATACCTATGGGATAAAGGATTTTACATTTGTTTCTAAACAAGGGACTTAAGCCAATGAAGAAAAATCAAAAATAATGGGATGAAATAAAAATGGGACCCCCTGATGTCCAAACATGAAACCTGCAGGTGCTAAACCTCCTATTTAGAGGTTTGTAGAGCCACGAAGAATCTATGATGATCTCAAAGAAAGGATTCATCCTTTCCTCCTTGAAAGGATTTCAGGGTCTCCTCAGCTTCTAGGCATTACAGAAAAAGCAAGAGGCAAGCCTCAGACACAAGGGCCACAGGGAAAGTCAATGGTCACTGAAGACTTTGATGGCATCAACAGGCAGAGCCTGCTGACATCCTGCAGTGATGAACCATGGCCCAAGGAACACACCTGCTGTTGTGTGAGTGTATAAATCCAATACCAGGCTCCTGGCAAAAAGTAGAATAATCAAGGGATAACCAAAAAACCCAACCAAATAAAAAACCCCACAAAATCCCATTTTCAGCAGGGTCAGTTCCTGACAGCTTACTCTGCAACTGATTTCATAGCACTGCTGGTATAAAATGGATAAAAATGGTTAGAAAGCACTATTACTCTGTCAACAGCCACCTGAACTTAACAAGACAAAGTAACCATGAAACCACAGCCAGCTAAGCACCTTGAATATTGTATTTTCAGAAACTCAAGTTTCTGGGTATTTTGTCTGACCACCACAAACAACTATGGGAATAAGGAATCAAGTTGTCTTCATTCAGGAAAGAAATATACCTGCCTCTCTCTCATTACAAAAAAACCTTCACAGTTGTACCACAATTCTGTATAAATGCAGTATCTGCTTCCAAGGCAATTCCACTTCCCCTGACTGCAGCACTTTAATCCATGCAGCCTTCAAACTTATTTTCACCCTCCAAAATAAAGAGAAGTCATGCAGCTTCTCCATTGGCTGGAAAAAAGAATTTGAACTTGACTGAATAATGAATAAATTCCTGTTTACAAGAAAAACTGGCTTGCTTGTATTACACCAAGGACAAAGTAATTCATAGATGAATTAAGGTGAATCTCTGTTTAAGATGCTCTCCAAACTGCATTATTTTGGAGCACTCAAAACATTTGGTGCACTCAAAACATTAACAAAGATTATACTGCAATGTCTGGAAAATTGATTTTGTGACTGTGAAATCCAGTTTGTAGGCAGAAAAATCCTTCTTCTGGGAGAGAAAAGAAAATGGACAGCCATAGCACTTCCAAAGGAGGAAGATGATGGCATTTTGCTTGCCTTCAAAATCAGCATAGGTGAATGAAAACAGTAAAATAATCCATGCTTCCAGTGTACTTGACACAAAAAACACAAAAAGTGAGGTCCAAGCCCCATGTGCATTCCTGGCAACAAGGGTCTATCCAGACACAGAGAGGCACATGCAAAGCTTGAGAATTAAAATAAGTCTCCCTGCTGAACATGGGTACCCTTGGTGTTGGCACTCAAGAGGAAAAAGAAAACATCAGCAATCATTTCTACAAGACAGGAGCTTTTTTTAGTTCCACAGGAGTGGCTGAATCTCCCAGGTGCTCCAACTCCAGCTGGCACAGTGCAGCTCCATCAACAAAATGCATGGCTCATCTTTTACCACTGCCAGAAGTGCCTGCACATGCAAACTCTCCAAAATGCATTCAGATCATTCCTTAATGTGAGAACTGCCCAGTCCTCCAAAGCCATCTGGAAAATATTTTATATCAGGCAGTAAGGTCCAGACATCTACATTGGTCATATATTTGGATGGGCAGCATCATACCACTGTAAGGCAAAGCCTGGTATTAAATAGCTTATGTATTGCTGAAAGAACTAATATTAAAAACCACAGAGATAAGATTTATAAAAAACATTCAAGCTGGAGCTTCAGAATTTCTGGAAATGCCACCAGTCGTCAAGTCAAGGACAGTAAAAAAAAGGAACGAATTTGACCTGCATGTTTAGTGAGGGAGATGGGAAGCCAAGGATCAGATAACTTTCCAACACAGCAAAATGTCTCTACAGAAACTGGTTTCTCACATAAGCCAGCATGAATGCTTGGTCTGCAGGCATGAGGCTGTCCAAGTGAAGTAGCTGGAGCATCACAGGAAAAGGACAAAAAAGGCATCAGCTGTTGGTATGAGAAAAATCACAGGAACTACCCAAGACAGACTGGCTTGTGGTTTCCTTTGGGTTAGCAGAAATCACAGGAGTGCTTTGCTGATTGCCTTCCAGCATTTGCCAGCAAATTACCACAATGGTTTCCTCTTAAGGATAAAGTGTGTGCTCAGATTAGGATCCTGCACCACTGGGACAGGGAAGCTCTGCTATTGATTTTCATGGCTGTTAGAAAAAAAAATACAAACCAAATCCTTTGTAGCTAATCTCCTCTGGAGCAAAACCCTTAGCAGAAGCTAAAAGGCAGAGGGCTTTGCAGCACCAAGCTAAAGGAAGTGCAGTGTGATAACTTTTGGCAAATGCTATCACTATAAACAGTGACTGTGGTAACACAAAGGATGGGGTTTTTTTCCCTCCAGACCCTAAGAGGGTAAAAACCCCATGGAAATTTCAGTGTGTGTACATATATCAGTGCTGTACATCACTGCCATGTTTGTGTGTCAGGACCTTACTTAGGGTAATGTATATTCCCATTGATTTCCTGCTAAAAAAGGAAACAACACATACACAAAATTTTTCTGTCTCTGCTTGTTGCCCAAAATGGAACACCTCTAAAAAAAAAAAACTGGAGAACTTTTCAGCTGACAAGCAAGGGGCAAGCAAAGAAAGAGGATGCTACATAATAAATATATAACAAAATGGTAATTGTCTTTTGATGTGTTATTTCTGGCCAGGTTTTCTTCCAAGTACATCTGTTTAGAAACCACAATTAAATTACTTTACTCTGCAGCTAGCATGGGGGTGATGGCAAAAAAAAAAAAAGTCAACTACTAAAATGCTGATAGCTAAAAATGTCTTTGGGAAAGTGAGAGGCAATTTTTTTTAAGAGATTACAAGGTTACAAGTCCTTACCAAGTTATAAATCACTTTCCAAGTATACTGTGGCACAGGAAGCTCTTCTGTGATGAAAACAGTGTCTAGATCATGTACTAAAGTGGCACCACATTACTCAAAACAACACTTGTCATGCAAAACTGAGGCTTTTGAAATATCAGCAGCATTCAATCTGTGTTCAGCAGAACTGCCTGGACTAACTCACTGGTTAAAACCAGGTCCTGTTTGCCTTCCTTAAAGATGTGGGTGACATGATTGAGTAAAATTTCCAGCTTTTTTTATCCTTGCATCATAGACTTTTGCATCACTGTGCTTTATACCGAAGGTTTAAGAGACACACAGCGCTCCCACCCTGCTCAGGCATCTCTGGTTTACCTACCACCAGGACACAACTACAGGGTACCCATCAGCCTTCTCAGGGGGATACCAAAAAATGAGGCCTATGAGCATATTTGTGTTCTGAGTGCATAAAATAAAAGCTAATATCATTATTTCCTCATGAAAATTCACTTTGAAGACTACTTTACCATCAACTCATTGGTCTTGTGTAATATCTACCACACCCTTCCATAAAACTTCCCAAGAACAACCACAGGACAAATAAAATTGAACAGCCCCCTCAAACTCACCATGGTCTGTGACTCACTCCTAAGAGCAAGCATATTTTTACTGAAATCAGGATATCTTACAATTCTGAATCAATGATATATTTTCATTATTTTCTACTCCACTGCCATCCTTCAATGAAGCACTGCTTTCAGATGCAAAAAAATCCTGTGTTCTTGAGCACAACCACAGTGTTCAATAAAAAAGTGTATGTGGGAAAGCTTTGTGACCTAGAAAGGAGATGTGCTGTATGAATGATGCACCAAGCCCAGAGAGTGAGACGTCATTATTCTATTTATATCTATAGGCAAAGGAAAAATGAGCCCAGTAAAAAGATGAAACATTTCATGTACTGCAGGAATTTTTATTTACGTGAACAGATTTAAAAAAAAAAAAAAACAAAAGACCAAAAAAATCCAGCACCCAGACACAAAGACTAAGATCCTTGTGGTAAAAAGAAAAAAGTAATCCGATTTACAATGATCAAATCTCAGTCTTGGCCAATTTGCTCTCTTGTGTATTTAGTTTGCCACATCTCCAGTTGTCTGACACGAAGCAAAAATATTTCAAATCCATGGTTTATAAGTAGGCTATCAAACCCCTTTTAAAATTGTGCTCAACTGCTTCCAGCGATTTCACAAGATACTTAGAAATGCAGTCGGTTTTTTACAGCTTTTCTTCAAGAAACACCTATTTTCTTTCCTCTCCTGTGGCTGCACAGTGTCAGGGGCACGTCAGACCAAACAGAGGTGTCAGACCAAACCACCACTCCAGCAGTTTATGGAACTAAGTCTGCAGAACACAATGGAGATTCCACACCTGTGATTTCATTTCAATTCAGATTAGACAAAGTGCAAGAAGGAAGGAAAGGATGACCCATCCTTCCCAGGAAATCACAATGTAGGGCAGTTTTAGTATCCATACATCCCGCTGTAACTTCTCAGGTGTTTTTCCTGTTTTATTCCCCTTGTGTTGTCTGACCAACAAACAGCATCAACAGTGAGCAGAGGAAGAGTTCCCTGAATTTATTATAAGGCATCACAGGAGTCCATTTGTAAGAAGTAACTGTCACCATAACCAGCATCTCTCTCTTATCCCTGCTCTTCATTCAAACATTAATTCACACAAGTAAAAATCCGAGTGAAGTGCCTCTCCCATTTTCATAACAGTCTGAAAAATCACTGGCAAGCACAGGAGAGCTCAGGGACCTACTCAAACACATTTAACCTACATACAGAGAGCTAAGGGAGCTATTTCAGCACTGTCTTGGAAATAAAGAAGAAAATGAAAAGGACAAAAAAAAAAAGGAAGGGAAGAAAGGAAGAAGGGAAGATGGGAAGAGAGAAAAAAGAAAATCTCCCCAAAAACAGAAGAAAAAGGAAAGAAAAAAGGAAAGAAAAAAGGAAAAAATATTAAAATAGAAAAAAGGCAAAAAAAGGGGAAAAAGAAAAAATGAAATAAAAGAATAAAGAAAAAAGGAAACAAAAGACAAAGAAAAAAAGAAAAAAGGAAAAAAAAGGAACAAATAAAGAAAAAAAAAAAGAAAAAACACACACAAAATCAATTACCAGTTCTGCCTTTTTGAGTCTTTGGATCTAACAGCTGTGGCTCACAGACTCCCTCACATCACATGTTTATTTGACAGCCCTTGTCCGTATTTTAGTCATGGAAAAAACAAAACCTTTGATGGCCATTTCAGCTGTCATCAAAACAAGCAGAACCTTGTCTGCTTCCATTCTGCATTTCCTCCTCTGTGTTCCCCAGGGACTCACAGCAGGCTCTGGAAGATGCACCCTCAGCCTGCCTTTGCTAGAGGACTTCTGATCGGCAATAAAATGAGGAGCTGCCATGGTTTTTGGGAGGAAGTTTCACCTGCACGACATTCCCCCCTGCTCTCAGCAGGTTCTCTTGGCAGGACAAAGCTGACACAAGCAGTGAGCAGGTCTAGGCTCTGGGAAGGAGGATCCATCAGTGACCTGCTGAAACATGGCCAGTCACAAAGGAGTAACACTCTCAGAGTAGAGAAAGGACACGACCTTCTAGTGCCTCACCATGATGAAAATGCCAGTAAACAGCATTATTCACCCTTTTTAGCAGCCATCAACAGACTGCCTTAATGCTTGCAAAGGTTTTGTAGCTTCAGATACAGCTCGCAGAACCACAGGAAGGGAACTCAGGAGAACATCTTGTCCAGCTCCCCAGTATTTAGTTGTAATAAACACCAGACCAATCTTAGAGCAGCTGACTCTAATCCTGTACTCATTAACATAACCAACACCAACCCTTACAATCAAATGAAGGAAGACAGAGGATTAAATACCCAACCTCATAAGCTTCCAAGAGCACCAGAATCTGTTCTCCATCGATTTGCTCACCTCTGATTTGCCTGCAGTTTTGAGTGGAAGCTATTGTGTGCCTGCAGAACCCCAGCTGGGGGCTGCCAGCCCTGCACCCAGCCATGTGCTGTGCTCAGCTTGTGGAAAGTGTTTGGGACAGTCAGACCTCAGAGTGCCAGCTCGTGGCTGTGGAAAAATACCAAATGGTTACTGAGGAGAAAGCCTGGATAAATCACCAATTGTTCACTGAGTGGTTTGGTCTTGTCTCCCCCTTTTCACTGAGTGTCTCCTCTTACAAAACTGCAGCTTTAGAGTTAGGACACTTTGTACTTTCCTTCCATATTACTAATTACTGCCACCAAGCCATGAAGAACTACCCCACACTAAGGAATTTTTCCTTCTTTTACATCATTACATTCTTGGGTTGGCTAGAGTCCTTTATTGAAAAAGGGGTAACAAAGTTTAATTGTTTCTTTTATCTGGTTTATATGCACACAAAACCAAACCAGGCATTGTGCTGTTCACTACAGGTTTACTTTACTCAAGCAACAAAGTTAGCAAGTCCAACTTTACTATTTTATATTTTTTTTTTCCAATTCATCAGGTCTCAAAGGCAAACAACTTCTTTTAGTGAGAAGCAGCTTAGGACTACATGTAAACAGCAGCGTGAAAATAGGTCAGATTTTGACAAGTCTCTGAGTTACCTCACAGAAAGTCTGTGAGGAAATTGGAGATTTTCTGGGAAACTTACCCACATCATGTTTCCATTACTGAACAAATAATAAAATTATGAAAACAGGAAGGAGGTTTTTTGCTGTAGCCTACTGTATTCGTTTCTTTGTCTCCCATTACATTTCCAATGCTCTGCATACTTCTCAGTCCAATAATTTCTAGAATAAGAAACCCCATATTTGACTTTTCTTAGTTTATATGCACAGTATTACAAATCATATGCTGTCATAACAAACAAACAGACAAGTCACTGTGAAAATCTAAGTTGTTTGGTTTGGGTTTTTTTCAACAAGCCAACTAAACCCATTATGGCAAAATAATTTATTTTTCAAGGAAGCATAAGTGGCAGAGTCTGAATGCTCAACCTCTTGTGTTTTTAAACTGAGATGGCTGATACAGGCACACATGAGGTCACAAATTACAGGAATGCTTTTAAGAAAGCATCTGGGAATGAGTAACTGTGGCAAAAATTGAGCACATGGGAAGATCCCCTGACCTACCAGAAGGACATGCTAGAAAACATCTGGCTCCACTTCACCATTTGTGGAATTCCAGAGGAGCACAACCAGAAATGTGTCCCCTGTCTGCAAGAACCAAACTGTTTTACCACTTCCAGGACTGATTAATTCAAGTGAAAAGAACATGAAAACAAAGCAAGAAGTCCTTTTAGGATATGCAAAACAGGCCAACATCAGAAGGGTAAAAGGAGCCAAGAGCTGAGGTGGGGCTTGCGATTTCCCCTCCATGGGCTCTTCCCAGGAGGGGCCACAGTCCCCAAATCCATGTTGGCAGGTGCTCACATGCCAGCTAGCAAACAAACCTCACTGGAATCACTGCAGGCCTTCCCTTTTACTGCTGGGCTCAACACTTCAGCACAGTTAAGAGCTCATCTGGTTTAAGGCCAAAGTATCCAGTGTTTTACTCAGCCATGTTGATAAAAAAGGATTATCAACCACCTACTTAACACACTCTTTTGCAGTGTTTCCATCCCTCTGACTGCTCACCTATTTGTGTTGAAGATAACCTGTTTTACAATATATGCAAGTTAATGATTCTCACTAGTGTACAAGGTGTACACCATGTGCTTGGCAGAGATAAAGACTTGGTGTGCCCCATAAAGCTTGCCATCAAAGCAGCCACATTAAAAAAAAAAAAAAGAAAAAACAACATGAGGGAAATATGGAAAGTTAAGTTAGCAATTTTTTGAGGCCCTCTTTCACACAAAACTTAAATATCTCTGCAGAAACATAAGGAGAACCTGTTATAATTTTTTTGTACTGCCAATTTTAACAAAATTCAGAATAAAAGCAAGCAAGGTCTGAACTACAGTATCCCAAGCAAGCCTCACTAGAGCACTGGGAATGGAACTGTGCTAGCTGAACACTGTGATCTCCAGAAACACAGCACACATGCACTTCTCTATGACCTTCACAGACACTGCCATGGGCTCTACACCTTCAAAAATTCAAACAGTGCCTAAGGACAGAAATGTCACTGTTCACACTTGTTTGGTGGTGGTTTTGTAACGTAAAATAATTTACTTTATAAATGTAAAATGACTTTTTCATAAAGTAAAATAATTTGTTTCAGAGTTTTTATGTTTCCCTCACATTTTAAGAAACTTGCAGTTTGAATAAAGCAGGATGCAATTTGATTTAAAACGCTCAATTTCCTGGCCTGCTGCCATTTGAAATGAGGCGCCTTCTATTCTGTATGGAATGAATGCAAACCAGTCACATGAATATGTTCTCCATTCTTTGAACAACCACCAATGAAACTCAGGTCTGCATCTTTTTGGTCCTGAAATTCCATCTGAGATCAAGCTGAACATTTCTTAATTATTTCAACTTTCAGTGCTTGCAAGTCTAAGTAAGTTTTACAATAGCTGAAGTTCTCTCTTGAAAATACCCATCAGTGGCCATATCAGAACTACATCACAATCTTTCCTTACACTTGAAGGAAAAAATAAAGCAAACCAGACCAAATCCATTAGTTATACCTGTGAGTGACATGCGGGAACAAAGCTTGAAACACACAAACCCTAAAATTTTTTTTTTTTTTTTAATAGGTGCATTCATTTATATGAAATCACAGAACATTCTAAGTTGGAAGGGATCACTAAGGATCTCTGCAGTCCAGCTCCTGCCCAGGACATCCCAAGAATCCCACCATGTGTCTGAGAGAGTTGCCCAAATGCTTCTGGAGCTCTGTCAGGCTTGGGGCTGTGACCACCTCCCTGGGGAGCCTGTTCAGTGCCTGACCATCCTCTGGGTGAAAAACCTTCTCCTAATAACTTCAGAACATTTATTATCATAATTCTTAAATTCCTCTCCCAGCTCTAAGATGTGTCACTGGCCTAGAGTTTCTTGGCTTTTAACACTGTAGTTCTGTAGATTTGAGTTCTGATACATGAAGGCTGTATATGATTACTCATGCAAAAAAGTGACATTAATCCAAGCTGCTCCAATTAGAAGCTCTAATTCCAGTAGAGGGAGAAGTCATTAAGTCCCAGATTCAAGGGCATCCCTTTGAGGAACTTCCATAAACTTTAACTACAGGGGCAATAAACACAGAGTGACAGCTCACATTAACTGAAATAAAGCACTGAGGTAATTTCTCTATAATGCTTATCAAAATTTTATCTCAAGTGAATGATTTATAGTACCCATCAGGGCTACTCCTCTTTCTGCCTCACAGTCAGACATTCTCTTAAGAGGAGATACCTTTCAAAAAGAGGAAGAGGCAATCTTCCCTCAATTTGTCAATTGGCAGTCTCCAACAGATTTGATAAGATAATGTTGCAAATAGACACTAATTGCTCATTTCCACTCTGAGGGCCTCAGCGCACATCTACAGGCAAAGAACATTTTTATTTACCTTCTCCACTGGTCTGGCCATACAGAGATCAGAAGCCAGAACCTGCTCTTCTGTCCTGCTCTCTTCCAGCACCACTACAGGCTCTTCAAGCACTGCTTCATTCAGCCCAGGGAGGGTGGTGTTCCAGGTAGCAAAGAGAAATAAAGCACAGTCTGTAAAAGACTTCACAAATGGAATCCTGGATTCAGAAGAACCCATGGTTCTTGACTTTAAGGTACTTTGACATAAGGTACTTGACATTGAAATGAGCTGGGCCACTGACTTCAACCACAACACTGACGTGGATTTCCTCAATTTGTGCAATGCTCAAAACTCCTGATTATTTGACAGGAATGCTCCTCTTCAGTAGCAGTTTACATAAATTTACCAGGCATTAATCTTTCCTTGTCTAGATGAAGCCTGTCACACAATACTGCCACCAAAGCTACTTTTCCAGAGTAAACTCTAACTTGCACAAGCTAACACCTTAGCCTGTTCATTTATATTTTTCTTTAATGACTGCATCTGAAATTCTATTGGCAAAGAAATTTTAAAAAACCAAACAAGACCAACAAAACCCCAAAGCCTGTGTTGCACTTCCTTATCTTCTTCTCTCCTGTCCATTTCACTTTACCACGAGAAAAGGCGAGCTCTATTCCAAATCAGGGAAGAGAGGAACACATAGGTTAGGAGATCCACCCACATCCTGCAGATTGCAGAAGCAGCGTGAGAACCTGGATGTGAATATTCAAACACTCGATAATTAAAACATTCAAATGCCCACACGCTTTTTTCCTTCTGATGTTCTTCATTATTGACACTACATGTGAAGCTGCATTTAGCAGCCCTTGTGGGTGGGTACAGGTCACCCTCTGCTTCTGTATATTCCATTTTCCCCCAGAGAGACTTATGCAATATCCTGATGTTCAAACAATAAGGGAGTCATGGAAAATGTGCTCTCGCATGAAAACTTTCACTGGGGGATGGGATGAGATGGAGATCTGTCCCATTATACTCAAAAGTTTCAATTTAAACCAGCTGTACAATAAAAAACTTCCTGCACTTTGCCACAAAGACACTGCAAGGATACCCTCTGAAAACAAATATTTTTTGGGTCAAGAGTGTATATCCATGATAATGATAACACTGCGAGTACTTCCTGCGAGCTCAGCAGCAGCCAATGGGATTCTGTACAACTGCACCTTTTCCAGGGCTGTTCTGCTGCAGAAGCAGCCCCTGCCTTTCCCTCACCACAACATTTCAGCCTGCTCAAGCAGCTCTCCTTGGTGTTAGGAGAGGGAGACCTGTCTGCTGTCTCCTGTCCTTGTGCCAGTGGAAAGCCAAGCCGGACTCCATGACCACAGTACACCTACATGCCCAGTCCATACAGATTTTTCCCTGTGAAATTCAGGATGAAGTCATCTAAGTCTCTTCCCTTCAGCTGTGAAATGGAGGTAACTGAGTCCCTTTCTCTTTCCTTCACCCATCCATCTTTTTTTTTTTGGCATCAGGAAATCAGTTCCTTTCACCTTTCTATATCCTGTAAAAATTTGTATCTAGCAGGCTCAAAGTCTTAAGTGGCCAAGGCAAAACACATATTTATACAAGGAACAAAAACAAAAAATTGAATTTGTGTGACCAGAAGAAACTCAGCTAAAAAAAATAGTTCATGATCTGCCACCATAAATTGAACGCTTTCTGCCATATAAAGACACCCATGACCAAAAATCACAAGCAAGACACCATGATGCACACAAATTATGCATAATTTTATCTATTTTCACATAATTGAAATAGCTAAAGTTTACTACTACTACACATTTCTATTTTATTGGGTAATGCAAAACATGGTTTAGGTTCCTTATTTCCATGGAACCACTGAAATTATGATGAGCTGTGACCTAACACAATTCTTCTGGTATTTCATATTTTCCCCTACAAGTTTTGATGCCTGCTGAAAGGTAACGATGGGGAAATATCTGTCTGCATTTTAAAGTAAAGTTTTCAGTGAGGATAGTCTAGGAAAAGCTTGAGAAACATACCAGGGAAAAAGAAAAAACATAGCAAACCAAACCACAAACAAAACAAAAACTCACAAGACAAGTGAAAACAATGTTTGATATTAACAGGTATAAACAGTTTTATATTAACAGGTATATACACTCTACATAAAGGTTTCTTTCTCTTCTTTTCTAACTTGGGGATGACATGGCTCATTCAGGCAGCTGTCACAATAACTCATGACATATTTGGCTGAAAGAGTGGAGCCGTATTTCTTATCTATAAAACTTATTGTGTTTTAAAATTTCCCATACAATTTCTTCCAGTTAAGGCAGTGGGCAAACATGCCTGATCAAACAACCACACAAAATATCATTAAATCTAACCTGAACCCATCTGTCAAGTCTTTGGGGCTTCAACAACTTTAGCTATGACAAACTGACTTGTCCTCCTCCAAATCCTTTGGCATTGATGCTTTATGCAAGTGTCTTGCAAAACCCTTCAATGGTAAATAAAGACAAGCCATGCTGGCACAGAACAAACATTTTTAAGTTCATCTGGCGGCAGGAGGAGGCTCTGCTGGAAGATACCAGGCATGTGTGACCTCTAACGACCCAAAAGAGCTGTGCCAGACCTGCACTTCAGAGGCCACATTCCCTCTGGAGCTCTTACCTTGATCCACCAAAGCACTGCAAATTATTGCTGATCCAGGCAGCTCAGCTGTTCAAGACATCACAGTGAAGAAATGTACCATTAAATTACATTTCCATGCACAGTTTACAGGTGCTGGTAGTCCATGCTGGGCTGGAAAAAAAATGGGGGGATTGTTCTTTATGAGCTTGGTGCAGCTTATGTGAGTGTTAGACAAACACCATAGAGGCTATGGCAAGAGAGCAAGGATGTGGAAATAAAATAATCACTTCTTTCCTGCTGCCTCTGTGGCCATAGAACTTCACAATACAGTCAGTCTCTATCTAAACTGAGGGGGTTTTAAACTCATTGTTTGCTGGTTTTATCTTATGGGATGTTATGGGGGAAGGAAAAAGATTCTTCTCCCCTTCATACTAGATGTCTGTATTGATTAACACCTTTCCCTTGAAATCCAGTATTTAGACTGTTTTCTTAAAGGAGCAGGTCACCAGACACCCTTCAATGATGATGTTACACAAGTCAGATGCCTTTTTGTGCTTAAATATTTTCAAAAGAGCTTCTATAAGTACAAGGCAAAACTAACAGCAGCCACAAAACTTGTCAGCACAAAGGCTAAAATGATCTCCACAGTACAGGACTTTAAGTCACCTCACCAATGTCAGCCTCCGCCCTCAACTTCTGTCCTCCAAAGGCATCAATATTCTCTGCAACCTGTCATTCCTTTGATTTCCCAGCATTCAGACTCTCAGCATTATCATAATGATAACAGCTATTGGAGACTCTCCTGCTATTCATTAATAATCATAGCCCATCAGTTGGTGAGATTATTTCAAACAGCAAATGTACAGCAAGTCCTTCATTTGCTTTGAGCAATTATCTCAGCACCCCAGCCAGCCACTGAAGTGCTGGGCTCTGACTGCTTCAGTGCAATGACATCCAGCAATCTTGGCATCCCCTTCTGAAGGGATTCAGGGTGCTGGCACTTACAGTCCCCTGCCAGGGGTTTAGCATGATAATTCAGAATAAACTAGAGCTACCTCCAGGACTTTGCCCCCAATCACCACTAACTCTGTGCCTATAATTTTCTACCAATGAAGCATTAAGACATTAAAACTGACCTATCCTGATGAAATCCTGATGGCAAAATGGACCAGGTTTGCTGGCAAACCACGAAGATAAATGGACACATAATAATCAGCATAAAGATTGTGCTTTTCATTCCGGTTTGATAAAGTTTTCAAATCAACACATCAAATGCTCAGCATAGCAAACATCTGCAGACAACCAGGAGCAGGAACACACCTGGCTTTTTCTGGAATTTACCTTAGGGCATTGCAACAGCGCTCACATATAGGACAGAAATCACTTCACAACCGAATATAACAAATCAGACGTGCAAAATAAAACCACTACAAGAAGGTAATCTGACAAGATTAGCATTCTCTCCACCTTTTTTTATCTTTTTCCCCCCATGGAATCTCCACGTTTTCCCTCATTTATGCTTATAAACCTCAGCTTTAAAATGCTATGGGCATAAGAGAATATTTTTTCTCTCCTCCCTTGCTGAAATCGAAGTCTGTTATGAAGTGGAAAGAAGTGGTGGTTATTAATTCACTGCCCCACACACAGAAGGATCCATCACCACCTCAGGATAAGCAGAGATGCTGGAGAGAGAGGGAGTGTGTGCCTGTGTATGAACACACACACACATATATGGTAACAACTGGTTTTTCACTTTTCAAACTATTTGCTTGGAGACTGGAACATTCTGATCCTGGCAAAGTGACGCAACTTATTAGTGGCAAGAAGTGACTCAGTGCCTTGCACTATTTTAGACAGCCAGAAAAGAGGACTGCTAACTCTGCTACTTCCAATTCACACACACTTCCAAATTCAAAGTTTATTATGGAAAAAGGGAAAAAAAATAGAAGTACAATGGAAAAAACCTTCAAAATAACTCGTAAGAAAGTACAAAGAACGTTACAGAGCTTTCAACTTGTTCTTCTTAAAATTACCTGGAATGAGAAGGCACCTGATCTACTATTTATTCTAGTATTATTCTAGTTATTTTAATTAGTTCTGCTTTTAAAAACAGATCATGAGACAACAGAAAGAAAGGCTTACAACAAGTCTCCAGACTTTCTCCATCCTTAGCTCTTTCGGTAAGCCAGAAAAAGATTGGTTTCACCCAACTGTGCACTCATGTCTCATACAAAAATAATCTCCCTCAGGTAATTTAGGTGAGCACCAGCAAGAGTGAAGGGGTATCCTCAGAGGTGTCTCCTCCAGTCATTTCTGAAATTCTGCTGCATCACTGGCAGACCACACACTGCATCAGGGCAAAAAGCACATCCCCCAAAGGTTACTCTAGATTTGCAAAAGTAAAGGTGGGAAGTCTTCAGTTCACTTTACTGTTACTCCTATTTCTCCACACCCATAGTTTTGCCTGGTTAAACAAATTGTCAGAGGAAGCATTTGACTTATTTTATGCATATATGAAAAATACAGATAAATTTATGTATGAAGGCTCTTTGACACAGTGGTCACAGCACTGTAGGGAGTTACAAGACTCAGCTTCCATTTTGAGCACCTACATTTACATATACTGAAACAGAACTTGTATTCCCCTCTCAGTTTGCTTATCCCCAAAGTTGAACTCCTCATACCTACCCACTTTGAAAATAAGGCTTGAAAAAATGTTAAGAAAGAACTTCTCTGGGTCTGACACTCCAGCTGTACCAGCCAAGCCTTCTAATACAACTCCCAGGCACCAAAAATATTATTTTGATAAAGTTTATGACTGGCTTGTGAAGTGAAACAGGCTAAATACACACTTGTTAAATACAAGCATGCTTTAGCTTAACAACAACACACAGAGGAGTGTAAAATTACTAAAGAAGAAAATAAATTTCCAACCCTAAATTCTGAAAAAATGTGGCACAGGTTTAGCCTTAAAGTTACTAAAGCAGTTGGAATATTGTTTATTCAAGAAAAAAAAAAAGAGGGAGGGTTTAACAATTGACATTTGTTAGAGACTACAATAATGTCATACTGGCTCTGTGTCATACTTGGTCTCTGTGCCCTTATGCACACACTCAACTCAGAAATGCAGGCACAGCACCCAGGGAGAGCAGGAGACTCCTCTCTTACCTCTGTAGCAAGTACTGAAAGTATCAGCTAAGCAATTCTCTGACAGCTATTTTCAAGATTGCCATTTTTATGTGGAGTTTAGAATCCAGCAGAGATGGTGCTTGTTTTGAAGCCAGAGTAGTCTACATAATCCTGCAATTTCATGTCGTGTAGTTTCTGAGTTCACAGCAGTATCAGTGTCATATACAAGCTCTACTACAACAAAACTCCCTGTAATCATCTGTGGTGACTGTTTATGAAGAAAGAGAAACCAAAGTATGCCTAGAGAGAAGGAAAAATTAGAAGTAAGATGATTAAAACACAGATGGAAAAAAACCCCCAAACCTAAGGCTTGGAAAAAAAATAGAGAGGATTATTGTCTTAGTTAAGTGATCCCCTGTATTGAAAAGAGATTGCAATCAGAAATCTGCCACTTATCCAACAAATTAGCCTGACTTTCAAAGGCATCCTTTAGCAGATGTGCGCCTTGCAGTACCCAGCGCACCCATTGCATGGAAAGCCATTTATTGCAGGAAGCAGGATTAGACTGAATCAAGGACACAAACCCAACTCTCCACCCAAAAATTTCTAATCAAAATGAGGCAATGTATCTTTCAGACAAAACTATTTTCAACCTGAAGCATGTTCTGGTACAAAGTGTTGAGAATAACTGCAGGAGTAGAATTCAGGGCTTTCTACACCTTTTTTTTTGTCCAGTTTAAGCCTGAAGGTTTGTGAGTAAGCTACACAGTCCCTAGAGGAAACAAGGAGTGTGCTTTGTATCACCTTCAGTATCAGCCTGACTTCATCAACACACAAATTCACTACACAGTGTAAAAACTTGGTTTCTCACCAGCCACGGAGGATGGGGGGTTTGTTCTCCAGCTCTGCAATCAGCTTTGGCACATCACACCCTCCTCTGCCTCTCTTCTCCTCAGGGGAAGCCATGGGCTCAGAGCGGCCTGTGCCCCACAAACTCCTTCAGCTCCCTAAAACTCATCTGGGGACTAAGGAGTACCAGACTAGGGATGCAAAAGCACTCACTGATACTGGCAGAGAGGAAAAAATAAAAATAAACCAAAACAAAGCTACCAGGGACACACTTTTGATTGTAGTGTCCCACTCCACAACTCACCACCAGTGGCCTCATGGTTAAAACCATTAAAATTCCCCTCTGTCCCATTCCAAACTGCAGCACTGATTCACTGCAGAACCCTGACCAAGTCATTCAACGTCTCCCTTTGTTTGAACCAGCTGTGGTGGGAGGATGAAGCTCCACATCACCTGAAGTCTGGAGAAATTTCTTTGAACAAAGATGCTCTGAAGGACAAGCAAGCAACAGAAACAGCACAAAGCACAAATATGCAGTAATGAATCAGCTACTATAAATCAAAATATTTTCTTTAAGGAAAAAAACAAAGATAAAATCTGAAGGACAGATTTCTAAGAAGCAGCAAAAGAAGTGAACTCAGATATCTGATTATATTTGGGATGCTCTGAAAATGAAGTTCACTAAGCAGCAAGTTCACACGTAAAGGAAAACGTTGTTACAAAAATGCAAATTTTTACAAAAAATGTGCATTCATAACAGTGTTCTAATCTTTCAGATTCTTTAGGACTTTAAGTCCAGTTTCTCTAATATATGGGCATTTTTGGCCGTTCCTACTACCTCTGTGGGATCCTTTGCTTAAGTATTCATCAGACGCAGGTAGTGAACATGGGAACCCCTCTCCTACCTGTCAAATATGCCCTAAAAGCCTAAATGGGTTAGCACGGACAAACAAATGCATAAGAGAATGTAATATGAGCTTTTGGACGTTTGACCCACTTTGGAAATGACCACTTTTTTTTTCAGCTGGTTTCTGCTCTTTCCATTTCCCAGGTGAACGTCCTGCCTTCCCAGCTCTCAGCTTCTCTGGTTAAAAAATAAATCCCAGGCACTCTCTGCTCCAGAAACCTTCACACCCCCTTTTTATTTAGGAACGCGTCAATGGAAGGGTGACCATCACTGGATGACCATCTTGTCTATGCCACAGTGCAATTCTGGTGCTTCTAAGAACATGAAAGAATAGAGTCATGACCTTAGCAGTTCCTGCAGGATAGTTTTTTCCTCACTCTGCATCCATAATCCATATGTTTCATTTTTTGCATGGCTGCCATTTTCTTGTGATTTATACTGCTGCTCCTCCAACCATTAGCCAGAGACATTCTCAGAACATTCAGCATTTGGAATAACATATGGAACAGCTCTGTTTACCTCAAACGCCATTAAATCTATTGTACTAGACAAGAATGGAAGTAAAGACTGTAAAAATGTAGGCAGAAACACTTGAATTTATTGTCAGTTTAGAGATTAATGAATTCCAAAACTCATCTAATCTGGAGTGTACCCCTGTAACAAACTCCACCCTGCACATACAACCACACGTGCTCACCCTAGAGCTTTGTTCCAGAACACTTTGCTTATTCATTAGCATTTTGCACCCCTTATTTTTAAAGTATATACATTGCAATCTGACCTCTTCGAAGGAGTGAATTTTATACATTATCATGATGATACATTTTTAAGAATTCAGTCTCCCAGTCCCAGTTAAGAGGGAGATTTCATACTCTCATCTGTGTTCTTGCTCTGCCTCTGCAAACAAGTGTCTAAACTATCATCTGGTACTCTTAAACTTTGACACTCCAACCTGGTCCTAACTTCTCTCTAACAGCGAAGCAGCAATTGGTCTGGACAAGAGCCCACACCACCAAACCCTCTGTCAGGAAAAAAAAGCCCTTTTTTTTTTTTTTTTTTTTTTAAATTGGTTCTGTTCAGTCCCTTAATGGCTGTCATTAATTGCCAGGGTCCACCTTTCAATTGAGCAGCTCTGGTGTTTAACAACATACACAATTAGCCGGCCCTGTTAGTGTTTATCTGGGAGGCAGGCACGGAAATTTCCAAGTGTGTGGTGTCTGCCTTGCCCATTAGAAGGAGGAAGAGTGAGGACATTAGTCTTTGTGACATATGGCATTCAGATGCACCCCACTGACACAGAACATGAGCGGCCCCGGGGCACTGACGGGCAACACGTAACCTCCGAAGCCATCACGGCCCAACTGTCCACCAATTTATCACTGTCTCACAAAAGCCATGTGTGCTCACTCACTTCATGTCAGAGGGGCTGGCGTGTCACAACAAAAGGGACAGTCAATAAAACTGTCAGGGCACTCCAAAGCTTTTTCTGTGCTGAGAGCTGGGTTAGGTGGGAACCAGCAGAAGAAATTCTGCCTGCCTGCCTCTCTCTGTCCCCACACTCAAATGCACATCTGGGAGCAAACATCAAAAACAACTTCTTTGGAGGCAATGAAAAACAGGAGCCAAATGAAATTCTTACCTCTCATTTTGCCTCCATGCTTTGCAAATCCTCTCAAACTCCTTGTAATAATGGAAATGAAAATAGATGCAAATGCAGGCAGGAGAACCAGTAAATAACTGACTGTCTGATTACCTTGTCTGCTCCTCTGCAGAGCTCATTTGGTAATTATGAGGAACTGTAAACAAGCTATATCGCTCTATGGATGCATTTAAAATCAACACATCTGGGGGGGCTGGGGGCAGAAACACATTGCAACACCATTGTTCCTTTTAACTCTTATTTTGAGCTTAATAAATCTACTACTTCACTTATTTTGCATTTAATAGAGACCGGTAAGTCAGAGATGAATATTTTTGCTGCTGTACTGAAAGAAATCAGAATCTTCTATTTCTTGTTTACCTTAATCTATAGCTTAACAAGCCCCATTTCCTTTCAGCTGTGTACAAATACTAGCGTGACTGACACATGTCCAGCTGCAAAACTGCTTAAAAGATGCATTAAGCATTGTCCCTAAACCCAAAAAATCTCTCTTACCAAGACAAGGTGTGCCTGCATTTCCAGAGCCAATGGCCCTAGCCTTCCAAAGGCACCAGAGCTGAACAAAGCAACCAAAGAAGGGTTCCCAAGATCTACTTTCTGAATACAGCTGGGTATTTTTGATACTAGTTTGTAAGGACAAAACAGAACTAGGTTAATACCAATATAGAATAGAATAACAGGATTTTTTAAATCCCCTTAGGCCAATAAAGAGCTGTCACTAGGAACAAAAAAACCCAAAAAACATTCCAGTTGAAACGTCTTTCCTCCCATGCTCAGTGCTTATGCAAGATGTGATATATTAATAATTTAAAAATACTAGAGCAGTTAGGAATCCTGCCTGTTTCTTTCCAGCTACCCCAAGCCCCAGTCTCCCACAGGCAGGTAAAAATGCATAAATTATTCCATAACCAGTCCACCAAGCCATTTTGTTAGGGAGGCTGAAGGGCCAAGAATGCAGTTTTAAGTGTAAAATAGCAAATATGGGACTAAAAGATAATGCTAGTTACTTCTGTAATAGTATTTTAACATTAGGTTAAAAAAATGGAGGGGAATTCTAAGTTCTTGCCCATGAGTTTATCCAAGAAGGAAAAGCAAACAAACAAAAAAATCTGGAAGTTAAATGCCAAATACTGAAAGTAATTTAAAAAACAAGTTTAGCTGAAGTTCACATAAAAACAGAGAAGAAAAAAGTTATTTTGAAAACATACAGAAACAGATTTAGACTTAGAAAATAGGGCGTTTTAGCACTGAAATTCTCCCTGCTGCTCTTAAACTGAACCTGAAGAGTTGATGAGTACTGAAATGCCTGATACAGGAAAAATCCTACATAAGACACAAGAACACAGCTATTCATTTGTGCTGGCCAGTGCAGCTGCTTGAATATCCAACTGAGGACATCACAGCCAGAACCAGAACAACTGCTTTTGCTGCAAGTCCTAAAGACTGTCCCAAATCCCCACTGCAGCAAGCACAGCCACAGCTCTGTGATGAAAACATGTCCCTGGTAAGTTTGAGGCTGCAGTGACAGCTTCTACAAAAACTTTCCTTCCAGCTGTTGTCCTCTCTACCAGAGGATGGCATCTTAGGAGCAGCTGATGTTCAGCAGTTTTTAATAGCGCTGCCTGATTGCCACACCATAAAGCAATACGTGGCCACATCCCTGTATTGAACAGTCTAATCAGGACAGATTTCAGTGATGTTCAGAGTCAGAAGAGGGCTCTTCCTTTTCCTTGGAAGTTACAGGAACAATTTTATTGTACTTCCTACTGACATGTGTCATTCTGTCAGAGGAAGAGAGAGAAGATAAGGAATGTTTTCCTCTCTCTGACAAGCCACTGGAATTTATTTAGATCTCCATATGTCTTTATATGTGTTGAAAGAAAGTCTGAACTGCAAGCATGGGAATATTTCTTCCACAAATCTGACCTCACCTTGTCCAGGGAGTGGCCCAGGGGACCAGATTACAGTGTTACAGTCTGCAGGTAATTCAAGCACATTCACAATCAGTGGACAAATCCTGCTCTGTTCATGGCCTCATTCATGCATCAGAAAACAGAAAATTTTTCAGTAGAAAAATTCTACTCTCTGGAGTAGAATTTCAAATTTCTTAGAAGACAGGGTCTTATCTTTGAAAAATAAGTAAGTTACCACTTCAAAAAGGGTTTTTTTAAATAAAAGCGATGTCACTCAAGACAAGTGGCACATTCCAACAGCAGCCCAGTATTTGTACAGAGCTGGAGTCTAAAGCTGCACGTGGCCATCACACCCCGGAGCTGCAGCTGACACAGGGACAACCTTTTCTCCATGGAGCAATGGAAAGCACATGAGTCCTTCCAGAAACGCACATCCAGTCACACTTCACAAGGCCAAGTACAAAAAAAGACAACCACAAAGAGTTTGTTTGCTGACGAAGCGGCACCAAAGCCTTGGAAAATTCTACAAATAGTGACAAGGAATTTTGTGCTAAATAATATGTCTGTGGCAGAGATGAATCCAGTTCAAGGGTGATTAGGAGCAGGAAGTAATAAAGAAAGAGTCTCAGCATCAGACTCTGTTGAAAGTCTTTAACACCCAATTATCTTAACTATAAACAGCAGGAAAAAAGTTTAAAAATTATTGAAATCAGGCTAGCACTGCATGCATCCCCATCTAGAATTTTTATTTCTATGAAACCCCCTAGCATATCAATCAGCTTTAAGGAATGACTAATAAATTTTAATATTCCTCTTGAAGTTCATATTAAAGCATTTTACAGCAGGAGTTATTAGTTTATTACTATTAGATCAATATTAATATTGATTTGACATAATAAAGTAAGTGAGCATTCATTTCCTTACTAATCTGAAGACAGCAGAATGATGGGAAACAAAAATTACCAAACATCATTAATAAATATTCAGTATACACCAGATTTTGAAGCTCTACATTCTCCTCATGAAGCAAATGAGTCCTAAAAAAGGCAGAACTCCAATCTTAACTTCACTTGCCATTATGGTCACAACTGCGTCAAATGGAAAGAAACGGTCCCTTATTACCCCAAAAATGACATTAGAAAAAATGTAATTTTAAATAAAAATTACATTAAAAGACAAAACCCGAGAAAATATGATTGGATTATATTATACATTAAGCCAACACCTAACAAAATGAGGAACTGCACCAGAGTATCAGCCTGAGGAAATTGCATTTACAGAGAAGGGGTCCCACAGGTAAAAACTTAAAATGCTTTAGGACTGCAGAATAACTGCCAGTGTGGGTAGGTCATCTGTGGGCTACCCAATAATGTCCAGGTGACTGAAAAGCTCCTGAGTACTTTTGTGGGTCCTGCTTAAAAGGTACCATTATAAAGCATGTGCTCTTCCTTAGCTTCCAGCCAAAAAACCCAAGATAATAAATCCATTTTCCAGCAAAGAAGTCAACAAGCCTCTTTATTACCAATAAAATTGCTAGTAGCAAACATATAAATATATTTCTAAACTATTTCCTTATTTTAAGTCAAGTGCTGTAAACTAGTTAGCTTGATGATAATTATTCAGTCCTGAAATTTATTTCTGCCTTGGCTGAAAAAATAAAGCTGGAGGTAAAAAAAAGAAAAGAAAGGGAAAAAAAGAGTAGTCTTAAATCCCCAGCCTTGCAATAGATGTGGATTTATTTTCCATGGCAGCACGTGAGGTTTACTGGTGCAAGTACCACCAGAAGAAAATACTCCAGACTTGACTCACAGGCAACAAGTCCAAGCTGTAGCACCAGCTTAACATGGCCAATAGTTTCCATAATATAGCTCATTTTAAGCTCCACATGCAATATTTGATTCTTTATTTTGTGCCTAAGATTATGGATATGGATTGAATGCTTGCTGTGCAGATGATAGAGAAAAATATTGTTCTACCTGTGTGGAAAATTACGTCTGCTTTCTTATGAGTCTTATTTCAAATCATGAATTTCAAAGTTTGGAGGGGATACAGTACTGCAGAGGCCATTCTGCGTCCTTCTCACAAGCTCCCCCAAAACGGCCAAGTTGTAGACAATGAAAGCAGAGCCGTGGATGCCTTAAGCCCTGCAATTCCTGCCCTGCCAGGAAGCTGCCAGGGCTGGGGCACACAGACAGCAGCACCCAGCAGAAAGGACTTCTCCAGCTCACCTGGTAGAACTCTGCATTCACTGTCTAGGTGATGCCTAAATGTCACCACACATGTCACAGCTGAGATGGCAATGGCACACAAAATATCACCACACAATATCAGAAAGCTTCAACCTAAACAGAATAACACCATACCTCGTCAGCAGGCTGCAGCATCTGCCCTCCCTGTCCCTCAGGCCAGGCTTTTGTGCCCTGCTGCTGATGCCCTGCACCTGTGTGCCCTTTGTGCCGTTCCCTTCAATGCTGCTCACCTGTGGGCACAGCTGGGGCCAGTTGGGGATGATGGGGCACAGCCCCACCCCAATCACCACTGACTCTGTGCCTACACCTAAAGGAAGCTGTAGTCTCATTTTAGCTTCACACCAAACCTGCAAAATTTATCTTTAATAAACACTTATGAAATTCAGTTTAGACAACAACAAGGGAACAAATACACAAACTTGGAATAGCTACACAAATAATTTTAGGAGTTAGTGCAGAAAGCAGATTGTGATTCAAGACATCCGGACATGCAAACTCTCTCCTCTGCTTACTGCATGACCTCAGACAAATAATGCTGCTCATTCTCTTAATATTTCTGTTCCCTTGCAATTTCCTGTGATGAAAGGAGGATAGTGAATCAGATCTCACCATTCAGGCAGACATCAAAACACACGTGAGAGGGGACTCATGTGAGAAGGTGAGACAATCAAGGTTCCTGTAGGTTGAAGTCCCCAGGTGAAAATTAATCCCATTTAAAATAGGGCTGACTGTAACGTGCTTGATAGCACACAGACCCCAAGTTGCTCATATGTCAGAATCCCTTTGAGTCACAGAAATTTTACAGCCCGACATCTTTTCCCTTGGGGAGCTGGTAATGTCTTCTGACATTCTCACAGTTCTCTTTCCCCTTTGTGCTGAGGAAGAGGCACCTGTGCTTCTCCAATAATTTATAATATTCAGATTCTGCTTTTGAACTTTCCTTTGCCCCAGTTTCTTGTCATCACTGCTTAGTTATCAGCATGGGGAAGCGAGCAAGTAGCTTTCTCTCTTCCCTCAGGCAATACCATTGCTGCGCTTTGATTTGCGTCACAGAGACAAAAAAAGTAGAGCAGCTGCAGCCCTTAATTGCAGAAACCACGTATGTGAGGCCAAGCTGCAGTTTCACTGTTGCTCTTTCAGCTAGAAAAATTATTAAAGGCCCAGTCCTGCTTCCCCAAAAACACATTTCCCAGCTTGCACACTAGAGCAGTATGCAACTTTCAGACAGTGAAATATGGTAAAAAATTAGAAACATCAGTACTTTTGAGAAGAATAAAGGTGTCAGAAATAGGCTCCTACTCCAGGTACATCACCTGAGTGTTTCCCATAAGTCTGTTAAGGAAGCAAATCCATCACTGCTTGTCCCAGTTCTCCTTGGAGAGGGTAGATGGGCCCAGGCACTTTATTCCCCTTGCTGAGGTGGATTACTGCAGAGGGGAGGGTCAGGTGTCTGGGTTGCTGTTTAGGTGCAGGTAGCTTTATGTTAATAAATACAAGATCCAAGAGCCACATCTGGCATTTGCAGTGAGAGGCAGACCAGCAGGTCTGGCAGTACATCCCAGGTTCCTGAGGATGTCTTTCCCCAGATTTGAGCCCTAACTATTTCACACGCACACACTTCCTTTTTACACATCCATAGGTACACTCCCACAACAAAACAAGGAGTGGCTTTCATTAACTGAGCATGGAAATGAGGAGCTTGACCTGCTGGGAATTCCCAAGCAGTGCAAGCTGGTCACTCTGATCCAGCTTTGGCCAGGAAAACAATGACAATGGCCAGGCCAATACTGATATAGACTAGAAAATACTGGACTAGAAAATACACAAGTTTATTATGTGCAGCTTCAGCATATAATACCTTTTTCCTACTGAAACACTTTCTTGCAGGTATATAATCCCTCTGGTTCTGAAGTTTTCATCAAGATGATCGTCTCCTTTCATACTGTCCAAGTTACCAGATGGTCCCAGAAAGTATTTTAAGATATATTTTGTTTACTCTGTAGAGCATTAGGACAACTTTATACTGAGAAGCATCATCATCTGCTGCTGATCTTTTGCTTCTAAAGAAAAGAGCAGTTCTGTATTGGATGTGCTTATACATTAATATTTCAGAAAAAGGAGTAAGGATATCAGGGTGGGTGGTGCAAATATGAAGTGTAGAAGGAACACAACACACTAAGAAAAAGAAAACCATAAATTAGAATTCCTAAACAATGTAATGATTAATTACATGAGAAAGAAAGCTTCCTGTACCCCAATATCTTAGCAAATCCTTACACAAATTCAGATGCAGAATGCTTTCAGACTGTGCATTTAAAACTTTCAGTAGCCATGTGCCAGTGATGCAACAGCTGGATAAATCCACTCCCCCATCCAACCTCCAGCAGCTGATTGAAGAACAGCAAGGAGCATGAGAAATTTCTCATTTTACTGTAATCATATGCATGTTACTGATGCTTACACAGCCCTGCTTTCATGAGGAAGAAAAGCCAAAAATAAAAATGTCCCAACTTAAAAGAGTGCCCTGTTCTAGTGGTATTTACACTGCTGCAGAAGTGTAAGGTTTGGATTACTAACGTGGGCTATTCACCACCAAATTCCCAGGAAAACGCAAGCTGGTAAAGGTTGTGCTTGCTTTAACTTCTTGACCAAAAGGTAAAACTCTTCTAGACAACTTTGCAGTTTTGTTTAAAAACTATTTTGGTCCTGATGAAATTTGTCATTTAACAAAAACCACACTTACTACCTTGAAAAAAACCAATCACCTTGAAGCACTGTTTCACCAGCTTGAAGAACAAGAAAAATCTCTAAGTCACTAAGATTTGCTTTTGCTGGGAATTCCGTAATTATTTTCCCTACATTACTTGCTTGTACTGGGTGAATATGGTGAAAGCTCTGATCTTCACTGTCATGTTCTCAGCACATCCCATCTCTTTTCAGGAGAGATCAATTTTGCCACAAGTGCAGGGTGCTCACTCAGGAATACAGTTTTTTCCCTATTCAAGGGCATTGCTTGATGATACCAAACAGCTCTGGCTTTAAGCACAGACCTGTCCTTTTTCATGAACACTCATTTTGGTGCCTCACAATCAAGCTGTTTGCTCTAGGCAGTTACTATGGCTTCTGCTCATGAACATGCTTTGTTCCTCAGTCTCCTTCCAGAAAATAGGAAGCAACAGCCTGACAGCAGAAGGGTAAAGAAGACAGTAGAAACCTCTGTATCAGAGCTACCCTCACACATTTGCTTCCAGGTCTGGATGTACTTTTGGGCTCACAGTTGCTTATTCCAATCAAGTTCTGTCATGGGATATTTTGACAGACATAGAGAATAACAATGTTTTTCACCTACAGTGAAATGTTCTGAAAGGCAAGATGCCTGGTGGTTAATTTTCTCCTTTTGGTAAATATGCATACAGTCTGCCCTGTTTTTGACTCAAATGATATTTGAAGTATTTTTAGAGGCAACCACTGGCTAGACCAAACATTCTCCCTTTCCTGAAATAGTAGCTCTGTTTTATGGTCTCTGAAGCATCCTGGCTTTCCCCATCTCAACTGCAACTCAGTTCTGCTGATCTACTCGAGCACAGCTCTTCCCCACACCTTCAGGGATGCTCCCAATTCTACACAGCTCATCTCAGCCTTTGCCTACCAGAGCTGCATTTCAGTGAGCAGCATCACCCAGATAATCCAGCTTCTGGTCCTCTCTGGACAGAAGAGAAAACAATATGATGGTATCTCTACTCATCCCACACAAAGAGATGGTCTCAGGAAAAATGGACTCATTCTCCAGTACACCCAACAAGAAGAGATGTGTAACAGGACAAATTCTTTCCTCCACAGGCACTGAAATCTTCCACCAAGGATGGAGCTGGCTCTGAGGAGTGCTGGCTGAATTCTGTGCCCTTCAGATGAGGACCTCATGTACCCTGATTTCGTTCAAGTTTAACGAAAGCATCACAGAGGAACGAGGTGTGCACGCTGGAAAGACACCAAATGGTGACATGTTTGTACTGCTGTTTGGCCAGCACAATACAGCATTTATCAAAAGTTAAACATTTACTCAAAACAGAGCTTCTGAACACTTTCTGCCACAGTGTAAATTGCTGTAATACAGCATGAAGTTCCACAAAGGAGCACATACAATGCAAGAGGTAAAACAATTCCGCTGACTTGACCCAACCCTTTCTGCTCTGTTTTCTTTTGTCCTGAGCATGAGAAGAGTGAGATAAGACTATTACATGCTTAAGGAAGATAATAAATTACAACAGCATCTTTCCCTGTTTGATTTCACCCTTATTTAACTTAGTTAAGGAGAAAAAAATTATAAAGACGGTGGTACAACAGAGTAAGTAATTGACTTAGGATTTGTTAGTCCTGTAGCCTTGATCCAGTTTCACCTTTCATATCTAGATGCCTACACACAAGGAAGAGTTAGGAGAAAAGAATCACACGGCCCAAACAACTGTACAACACATATCAGTAAAGTGTCACTCAAATCATCCTACTTCTCGATGGCAAGGAATTTGCCCCAGGATATGTGACTCAGGCAGCAGAATTCTGAGGTGCTAGGATAAAGGAACCCTTCTACTGCCATTTCTCAGTTTAGAAGGGCAGCAGTCTGTCCCAAGAAGGATCATAAAGCAGCCCTGCCACACAAAACCTGACTGGCTTTTTTTTCTAGCATGCAAACTTTAAGACTGGTATTGCTTTAACACTGTCAGTTAAGTGATGCTAATTTTCATGAGTTCTCCAGCAAGCACTCAAGGAATTTAGTCTTTGCTAGAGCTTTCTTGAGACACATATGCTCCCAGTCTCCTAAAGTGAGGGATTGGCCTGAAATCTCTGAAAAAGAGGACTGCAACTTCCATTTCCCTTCTTACCACCACTGCTGCAGTGTTTATGTATTCATATACAAAATCAATATACAATGACAAACATCTAACACTCCTCCAGGGAGAGAAATGACATGGAAACTGCCCCCACCTCCCAAAGGTACAAACTGGCAGATGGACAACTGTAACTGAGATGAGCATGAGGCTGAAGAGCTTTTCCACATGTACTGGCTGTCCTGCCCCACTGCCAGTGGTGTCTTTCTTGCTTTGTGTTGTCATCTGATGCAGACTGAAGGAATGAGCCCACGCACAGGACTCAAGCAGCGCAGAAATGCATTTACCAGGCGCCATGGAGGCACTGAAATAATTGCCCAACATGCAAGGTCACAGTGTGCTGTACTAAATCTTCCATGTATTGTAAACAGGCAATTTCTGCACGACAAAAGCACAGGCAGCATTGTTCTGCTCACCTATTATAGTGGCCTCACCACCAGAACCATTACAAAAACAGGATATGTGATTAGAGAGGAAAATAATCTGAGTTTTGTCCTCAGGCCACGGGCTCTCCATCCCAGCAGCTCCTCCCAGCAAGCACAGTGGTTTCTCTTACACAGGGCTCATGTTTCTGCCATCTGCCCACCATATTGGTGGGGAGGTTTGGAAAAGCGCTGAACAAAGCAGGGCTTGTGTCCCTCCACCAGCCAAAGGAAAGCCTGGACTGGCACCCAGCAGGCAGCCCCTACATCAACAACCAGCCAGGAGTCTGACAGGGCTAAACACAGCAAGAGATCATCTTGCTAAGAAATATTTTAAACAGAATTGAGGCTATATCAACAGCTGGAAAAGGACCTATTGAAAGAGTTGGGGGGAGGGGGGAAGACCCCTTCAACTACACGTGTGATAAAACTAAGGCAGCACAAAAATCCAGCAGGAAGCAAAGATTTATTCACAGCCCTTTCTGTAGAGCTGCTTAGCTTACAGCTTCTTTAAGAAGCCTCTACTAATTCCAGGTAAATGAGTGGCTAGGGCATTGCCAGGGAGGCTTTGTCAGAGTTACAGATTTCCCTGTTACAGCAGGTGGGAAGAAAAGACAGCTACTGGGAAGAAACCGTAATTAAAACCCAATAATTAAATAATTAAATCCCAAATATATTTGTATTAAATGAGTTAACGCAGACAACTCTGTAAGAGGAGGACGAAGAACTCCAGTGTGACCAAGATCTTATCCAGAAATGGAAATTCTTTCTGGGAACTCGGGAGAGGCACTCAGACAATTGTTATCTCCCATTCAGTTTGAGGCTGGGCAAGCAGCTAGGGCTGAAAACATCAATTTCAGTCACTTGCTCAACACTAGAAGTTGATACAGCAGTGATAACAAGTGTCTGTGGCAAATTTCCAAAACCAGACTTTATGTCAAAGAAAAACAAAAATACCACAGGGTGCTCCATCATTCCCTCAGCTTGGAGTCTACCTTATTTTCCAGTGAGTAGGGGGCCATAAAAGAGTAAAAGCCCTAGAACTGAACACAACATTTCCGAATAGCTGCTAACAATCTGGAGATTAGCCCTAGCTGGATGTTTATTAAACAGCTGCTAGCACAAAAGTCATATGCAACACAAACCAACCAAAATACACACAGTGATCTTACCATCTCAAGGGGATTCACAGTCTACTCAAACACACAGCTGCTTCATCAGTTATCAAAGACAGAAAAAGAAGGTGTGACTGCACACTGGAAAGACCTAATTGTTTAAGGAAAAAAAAAAAAAGAGCAAATAAGGAGTATTAAAAGAAGCAATAAAATGGAGAACTGAAGTGAATCTTGTAATTTTCAGATCAAAATAAATTAACGTGGTCTGAAAATTAAAAACATCCCAGATTAAAACTCAGCCACACCATTAATGCATTCCTCCCAGACCAAGTGGTCTGAGGAATTTATAAATTTGGCATCACATAAAATGTGCTATTCCTGGCAGATCGTGGAAAGAGGGGAAGTGGAAAGGCCAGGAGCACAGGCAGAGCAGCAGCAGGGCCAGTTTCAAGAGCACAGCTAGGGGGTATTTGCTGCATTTCTGAGTCTTTTAAGTCCCAAATCCAGAGCACCAAATAGGGTGAACAAGTTGTGCTCATCAGCATCCCCTTGGAATAATCTACAGCTCTGATACCTGCTGGGATTTGTAGGAAATCCACAGCAAGTTCAGCCATGTAATATTCATGGAAATCAACATATAGACTTTTTTCGTTCTTTTAATTAAGAAGTACAAAAGTCATCAGCTGGGACATCCCTCTTAAAAGGTTTAACATGGACAAATTCTGAACTACAAAACACTACAACTTTTCATTTTCCATGCTAAGGAAACACTTATGAAAAAAACCCCAAGAAACCAAAAATAATGCAATCAAAACAACAAACCAAATAGAAAATTCTTTTCCCACAAGGAAAAGCAGCTTTATGCACAAGATTATCTTTCACCAACTATGCAGATAGTCTGTATCAAGGGAATGGAAAGACTTATGAGGCATCTGTCACACACAGCAGCAAAAAGTAGATGGCAAAGAAAAAATGGAAGTCACAAACCCATACAAACTCCCAAACTACCAGGAGGGTTTGGATAGAAGGACTCTTGCAAATGACCCTATCTGCTCACAGCAATGACATCTATACATTGGAAACATGAAGCTGTTCTTGGCTGGGCCTGATTTTTTAATATCTGGAGTATTCATTGCAAGCAAGATGCTTCTTCAAGCGTTAGGAAGAACACCTACATATCAGCAAAAGGAAGGAACTCACTTCAAGTATCAAATTCTACTGAATTTCCAAGTGAAGGCAAACGAAAGACTGCAAAGTTACTGCTCTCTGCTCAAACACCTCCATGTCAGAGCACATTAAATGTACCGACTCCATCACACAATTCCAACTCAGTTCGTGCCACAGATCCAATCTCCATCAACTCCAGAGTTGGTGTCAGCCTTCATGAGTTTCTCTGAGACATTGATCTGTGCCTCTGTGACAGAAAGTAGCTCCACCTGTCACTCATTAAGGACTGAAGAACAGAGCTTGAAGCACAGCACTTCCTCACTGCAGCAAAAGAGGCAGAGATGCTACACCATGCTTGGGACCAGCTTTGTCCTGCTTTTCTACAGTTAGCCAAATTGTTGCTCACGATATTACAGGCCTAAAAACTTAATCTCCTCACTGAAAAGTGTGTTGTGCCATTGATAGCTGTTCCTACTCCAAAATATGTTCAAGAGAGATGAGGCACCTTCTGGAAGTGCCTGGTGACACTGAGGTGGGACAGTGAGGAGCTGTGAGTTACGGACTGAAGGGGAATTTGTTTTCACAAGTGTGATCATCAGAAGATATCTTGGAACCAGCTCCCCAGCTGCTCCTGACACAGACCAAAAACCCAGAGAGAAACACACAAAACACCTGCCTCAGAAGACAAACATGGGAACCTGAACCACTGCAGCAAGAAAATATTCTCCTGTTTCCTTCTGCACCCCAACCACATCACCTCTGCAGACCCTTTGGGCACCATGTCCTACCCCACTCCTGAAGACCATAAGAACATCTTTGATTTGCAGAAGGAAAACACACATAGAAAGAAAAGATCCTTGAGGTTTAGCAGCTAAGGAACTTCTGAAATTCTCTATTTCTAAAAAGCAAGGAAAGGCAACGGGATGAATCGGAGGTACAACACCGATCTAAAAGCAGAGCCACTAAGAAGAAAGGAAGAGCAACCAAAGAATGAATTTCCTCAAAATCACACATCCTAATTCTGCCCACTTCCTTTGCACTCCCTCAGCTGAATTTTTGTCCATGTGAATAAACATGTGCAATGGGAATTCAGCTCAGGACCTCGCTCCCATTACTGCAGCTTGCATTTAATTGAAATGTGCAATCCCATGGAAGTCCAAACTTTAACCCATTTGGGTGGAGTGACTATTATTACAAGCTTCATATTTTTCCCTAAAGCTCCAGCTGCTGGAACTGTAAGACTCCGTGAGAATCCAAAGATCTCAGTTGCAGGATTTTTGTTTTGTTTATTTTAAAAGATAACTCAAGTTCTCATGCTTGTGGAGAAATAAAAATAAATAAAAAGAAAAAGCTTAAAACCATGACTTGCAGGTTTATTAAAGGCTCAGAAACCAGGAAAGGAGAAAAAAAAATACTTTCCATCTTTTAAAAAAAGCTTATGAATCTTTTAGTTTCCTATCTGCTTACTCCTTTGAGTTTTTATTCTGCAGCACTTTCTCTCAAATAACTTTTTTTTTCAGAATATAATTACTCCTCAATAAAGTGACAGATTAGAGGACCCATTCTTCCTGTAGCTTTACTGAAGGTGATCATATTTCATGAGTCCAAAGTCATTCCTCTTCCATGCATATAAGATGTAAAATTATTTCAAGGGTTAGTTTAGACCACAGTGCAGGAGATGAGAGGGAAGAGAAAGGTTTGATACAAGACTTCTTAGATAAAATATAAAAAGGTAACAAAACATTTATGCAGCCTCAGAACAAAGGAACCAGGCCACAGTCTGTCAATCAGGTTTGTACCTATCACCTAATCAATAAGAGAAGCAGAGAATCAATAAGACAAGCAGAGAATTTGCTTGATTCTCCATGGGCATTTCTCTGGGAATTCACTAGAATACTTTACCTGCAATACCAACACCATTAATGCCAAGGGAAAAAACACCCAACACAGTGCCTTAAAAATTGCTCCATTACTTTTTAATGGTGATTTCAAACTATTTTCAGACTATGCTTTCAGCCTCATCACCTGGTTCACATGGTTTATTTGGTTTTGCAGAAGCAGGGGAGCAGCTTTGTGATGCAAATGTGTTTGGTGGTAGCACCAGATGACCACAAACAGAATCAGACCACCTGTATCCCCTCCACAAGAAGAGTAAAGTAGTTATCAGGACTCATTTTCTTCATAGATGTTATGAAAAAAGTTGAGATACACTATGTCCAGCTCTAATGCTTTTATGTTTTCATGGAGAAAAAGGAAAATATTTTTTTCTAAGCAGTTTCCAGCTTCAGGGCTCTCAAGTTACAGAACTGAAACCCAGTGAACAACACAGGATCATTGGTGATGAAGATGAGAGATAGAATGAAGTGCAAGGAAGAGCACATGTGTGTGTATGTATTATTGTATTAAGCTATGCATAAGCACTGCTTGGCCAAATTAAGTTTTCAGTTTAACTCCCACTACTGAAACACAGATTACAGAGTTAATTAAAAAATAATTCTCGCGGAGTAAAGCAAACTACAGCTATGTAATAGTGATGGAGACACTGACCAAAATTCACTCAGACCACTGTGCAGCTAAAGGGGTTAAGCACTGGAGGAGAGGGCAGAGAGGTGCACTGCCATTTCACTGCTATGCTGCAAGCCCAGAAAGCCTGGCTGGCTCAGGAGGAGCTACTCAGTTCACAGAGCTGCTTCAAGTAAAATTCCACCCATTTTCCAATCTGCTGCGAGGTTTCCTCTCCCTCCTCTGCAGTATCAAATGCTACTGACCACAGCTGGAAAAGACATCTAAAATGAAATGAAGCCCTGTCTCCTACCAGTACAAACCCACTAATGAGAAGTTATTAAAAATATCCTGTTCATTTCACCCACAAGAACACTTCCCAAAAAATTTATTGTCAACGTAGACCTTGGTAAAGCCACTGATCAAGCTCAGCCTTTTCCACGTGGATTGCAACAGCCCAGCACAATGCAAGCAGCACCTAGTCCTGATGCAGCCTCAATCTTTTTAACATGTCTAAGGAATTCACAATCAATTTCTTTCATTTTCAGGGCAATAACTGCTCGGGCCAAAGGAAGAAAGCAAGGAATTGTTTCATTTGGCATTCTCTTGTATCAGTACATTTACCAAACAGCTCTGACGTAGAACTTGTCATGGTGATTCATTTTATTGCATCCAAGCCTGTTGTACTGCCCCAGTAGGTATTCCAGCTACAAATGAGTCATAAAACCCCTGAATGTGGTGTTTTGTAGGAAAGGCTGAATTCTCCATCAAAGGAGTCTCAAGAAAAAATTTAAAAGAACAAAAAGAAAGCACCATTACTTGGGGGCAAGGGGCTGGAAAAAGAAAAAGAATACATGAATAAATAATGTGGAAGCAAACAAAGTCCTTGCCGTGTTGAGCACAGCTGTTCTACAGCAATTATAGAGGCTCTGGTTACAGAGTCAGGGCCATTTATCCAAGGAAAGAAAAGCCCTGGATTGCACAATATGGGAACAGGAACACACAGGGAATATGCATTGACTTGTTAGTGCTCAGGAAGTAAAGATTTTGAAGACATCACTGATCTACAACAATTTCAAACAAACAAACAACCTGATGCTGCCAGAGGACCTGCACAGAGATGACTACACTTGGAGTTAAAATTCTTACAAAGCCAACATTCAGCCTACTGTGCTTTTGGGTTTTGTGTTGCTGAAAAGGCTCCCCAGGTATTAAAGAGTCTTGTTTTTCAGCCTCATGACTGAAGAAGTAGTCAAGATTCTTCCGTTTTGGTTTTCAAGGTTGTTTATTTTCTCTCATCTAATACATTCTTTTTGGACTTGCAGAGGTCTGTCCAGCAGGTCAGGTTGAGGTACACTGACTGCCTTCAGTGTGTTATTTTTTATACTAAAAATTTTGTGTACTTTATTTACAATAATTTTCCAATACTTATCCCCTATGTTAAACAGTCTGCCTCTACTCTAAACCAATCCAGAAGTGTCACCATCACAGCAGAAGATGGAGGGCAAGAAGAAGGACAGGACACGCCCAGATTCCTTCATTTTGCTTCTTGAACCCCCATTCTAAAACCCCCAAAATTCTACTTTTTCACCCTGTGGGAAATTAACTATCACTCCATTCAAACTTTTGTGGCTTGTAACTCCTCACACAAAGTTGGTAATTGTTTCCATGGGCTAAATTCAAAGGCACAGGTGTTTGTGATTCCATGCCGAGGTCTCTGAGCCCCTGCCAGGGTCTGGAGCCCTCCAGGGCAGCAGAGGAATCTCCTGGGTTCTGACACTGTGCTAGACACCCACCTAAACACAAGTAACTCTGCCTCTTTGAAGCACTCTGTGGACAAGGGAACAGCCTATCAGGAGGTGCAGACACTGAGTAAATCATTGCCCTTGCTCAGGAACAGAGAACAAGCTGTTCTGCTCTGCCCTCCTCATCCGTGTGTGTGGAGTCTGTGTCCATTCCTGCACAGGGATGGGAAGGCAAGAAGTTAAGTAAATTATAATGGCATTAAAAGATGCCCTGTGTTGGTGTTTGGTTTTTCTTTTGTACTGAGGTTGGGATTGAATGTACTTGGGATGACAGTTTGTGTTTGGATTGAGATATTTATTTTTTTATGTATGTTATAGTTTTATAAGTAGAGCGTTTTTTAGTATTTCACTAACAGGGTATAAAATGGTTAACTCTTTTTCTTTATCAAGTTTTTTAAGGTTCAACTACCTAATTAAGAAATGACACTTAAATTGTTTTTAACTTAGTAACTAATTATTTAAAGTTCACAATGTGGAATTTTGTTTAATTATGAAACAAAATAACTTATTAAGAAAGAGGATTAGTTACTGTTTTAAATCTACTATTTTAATTTTATATATTATTATATTTTAAAACTTTCAACTCTAAGTTTTTAATTTCTGATATTACATATTTTTATTTAAACTATACATTCATAAGTTTAGCATTATTAATTAATTTTTGAGGTGTTCCCTACGGTTTTAGGTTAAATATAGTATTTTCTTGTGGGTCTGTGCCTTGCAGCACAGGAAGTTTAAAATTCTCAGCAAAGTCAGTCTGTAGGAAAGGAATGAGGCAGAGCAGGCTGATGGAGCAGAGCCACAGCACATCCAGGGCTGCTTAAAGTGCATCAACTCAGAGAGCCCACGGAACTCAGAGCAGTCCACAGGTGTGAGAAATGGATTTGTAGAGAGTTTTTAGGGTTTGACATAAGGTTTATGTAGTAGGTATTCCTATGTAAATTTTGAGATAAGAAATGTTGACTTAGAAATGTTATGGAATAGGATAGATATTGTTGAAAGAGAAATGGAGTTAGAAAAAAGTTTTAAAAACTTGCATTCCATTTTCAATCTCATTAAAAAAACCCCAATACAAATATTATAGTTCACACTACTGCAATCAAAACCCAACTGCTCCTTAACTACCAAACACTATAAACATTTCTTATCCTATCAATTTTTTACCACACCATATTATAAATACCTTAAAACCAATAATTTAAAACTACCCCTATAAATCTTATTACAATACATCTTTCATAATTCTATTTCTCCAAAGTACCTAATCGTATTTACAAAACCATCCTTTAAAACTTTTTTCCTAACTCCATTTCTCTCTCAACAATATCTGTCTTCTTCCATAACATTTCTAAATTGACATCTCTTATCTCAGAATTTACATGCAAACACACAACTATATAAACCTTCTATCAAACCCTAAAAACTCCCTACAAATCCATTTCCCACACACAGGCAGCGCAGTTCTCTGCCCTCTCAGGGCCTCAATAAATAACCATAACAGCACCAAACTAAGTGGGAAGTGGTGTTTTCCAACAAGCCTGACAGCGAGAGACACTTGGATTCATCCTCCTCCTCTGGAGGTGGGCATACACCACCAGGCAGCTAAATGCACAATTTTACAGGATTCAGGGAAAGCGCTTCTCAACTCACAGCACTGCAGCACAGAGCTAGCTCAAATATCCAGAATATAGCCAGGGAGTCAGCCAGGGTTTGTTTTGCTCAGCTGGAGAAAATTGTTGCTTCTAGTAAGGAAGCCAGCTCAGTGTACCCATGTCTCAGGGCACACAGATGTTCTTTGGCACTCAGAAATACCATAAACAACCATCCTGCTCCACTGTTGGTTCCTTCAGATTTATTCACACAAATCATCCCTTCTGTTGAAAGACCAGGACTCTGCCCAACATTTCCAGCTGATCCTGGGGTGACAACTCCATTCTGAAAATCAAAAATCCCTGCTTTCCAGTTCAAGCAAGCAAACCATTAGTCAGAGCAATCTCCCAGCAGTAAGAAAGCACTGATTGAATTTTCACTCCACCCAATTCAAAGGTCAGAGAGTAGTTTTCCATCCTGCATTGCTCTATACCATGCAGACCAGGAAGCTGAACCAAGCCTTGCACATCTGAAGCCAGTCCCTTAACAGCCTACCATACCTGTGCACACTCACGTGCACACACACACTCTCTCTCTCTCTGAGTTTCTTCAGAGCGCTCTATCATTTTCCCCTGAAAAAAACCCCAGCAAAACTGATGAGTCTTGCAAAATACCTTGGCTCCAAAAACAAAAAAATCATTTCGACAAAATTCCAAGTGCAATTTTTCTGTGCAGTGCTAGTATTGACATCAATTGTCAAGATAACAAAACCAAAGCGAGCCGGCAGAGTAAAACTAATCATCCGAGACCATGAGCTAATTAGGTTGGAAAACAGACTTCTGTTGCATTATGTTTGTATTGCTCAATGTTTGTGAGGTTTCAGGTGGTGTTAAGACAGATCTGGAATTCTCACTCTTATACTGGCATGTGTCTACAGCAAATACTATACACTCAAAGCTGCTTTAGTGTTTTCAGGAATGCAAAGATGAGCTAATAAAAATTAGATTTTGATTTTAACATAGCCTGTTTTTAAAATCATCAGAAAAAGGGGTATTTTGTGTAGAAAGCTGTTTTTCTTTCACTGACTGCAGGGATGGAAAAAGGAAAGAGAAAGGAGAAGAAAAAAAGACTCAGAAGCCACATTCCTACTCCTCTGCCTTCTTGAATGACTCCATTATGAGGCTGAAAAGGAGATTTAATTAAATCAGTTCCACTTACCAACCAAACCTTACCTGTTTCCTTGCCAGAGACACCATTCCTTCTTGTTCCCAAAGGGGTGTTGAGGGGAGGGAGAGAAGAGCAGCAAAACTGGATTTTAAGAGCAGGAAAGCAGAGGGGGCTTTAACTTTTAACCCAATGAAAAAAAAAAAACAACAGTGGAAAAAACCCTAAACAGAGATATCAAGCACTCACTAGTGCCAAGGCACCACTGCTAGGACTCTTCTGAAGATCCAGGATACCACATGCCAAACTCTCAGATACTAAAAATAAGTAAATATTCTAAAAGGGCTTGTGCTGAATTGTACTTTCACAGCAGAAGCTGGACAAGGTCCAAGAAGAACCATGAAACTGAGGCTTTCTGTATATTGCAGCCATTAAAATATGCAGTGAGTTAAAAGGCTGCAAGGAAACCCTGTACTGTGGTAGCCCCTGCTAAACCTCATAACCATCTCTTTCTTCTCAGCTGTTGCATGAGGGGAGAAAAATTATTACCCTCTGAAAATTAAGAATCAACTTCTTTAAACAGATGAGTCAGCAGATGTAAACTTCAGCAAAGCTAATTCCCCAAGCTGCTGACATCACCACACACACAGAGACCACCTAGGAATTACTGCAGGCATGCTACTGTTCTGAAAAACATGGAATTAAAAAAGGCAGAACAACCTCTGTGATGGTAGGTGTTGTTTTACTGTGATTATCTAGGATAACAGAGCTGCTGATTACCTGAAATAGTCTGAGTGCATTTTGCTCTTCAGAAGCTTTCATGTAGCATCACCTCACACCCAGCTGGTTTTGACAACAGAGCTGGCATCACTCTGGCTCCCTGCTTCGGCAAAACAAGTCCCAGCACTGTCAGGGAGCTGAGAGCAAAGGGGCACCCATTTCTGCAGAGCCACAGGCCACCTCTGCCCAGGCCCGCTGCCAGCAGCAGCCTCACCCACAGCTCTGAGGGGGCCCAGGTAGCACCAGCCATCCCAGGGGGGAGGCTCAACTGTCCAATTCTCACAGCCACAACCCAGATTTTCGCCCCAAACTGAAGCAGCACTGCAGTCAGCTAGCAGGATTAGGAGAAGAAGAGAAATACCACGTTGTCCCTGCAAATAACATTAAGAAGTTGTAGCTCTATTATTCCCCACACTGCAGAAGAAAAATGCCACTATTAAAATCACTTGCTGATAAAAAACACCTATGGTATCAGCTGGGCTTGACTAGAGCCACCCATGCAGGCCTGTGGCCAGATCCAGACAGAGCCACGAGGCCACACATGCTTTGGACCATGCCAGACCTCCCCAGCCTGGCTCTACCCCAAGTTTCACTTCGGCAGGAGGAGAGGGAAGCCCAAGGTCACCCATCCCTGAACCTGTGTGGGCTGCCTGAGCTTCACAAAGCTCACCAGTTGGCCAGTCTGATAATAAATCACACTGCTGTCTCTGCCCTGACATCACAATTCACTGCTGGACACACACCATGCCACTGCAGGATGCCAATTCTCATGAACAAAAGATCCAGCTAATTAAACAGAAAAATAAATCTCAGCTGCTAATAGGAGAGAAGGGAATTTTCAGTCCAAATAGCTGCAGGATTTCTTAAGAATATTTTTTTTTTCTAGTTGGAATAATTCAGACCTAGAAGAGGCCTGTTAAGCCAAGCACAGTAAGTTAAATCCACAGCCACATCTGAAATAGGCATCTGGCTCACTAATAAGAGACCCTGCATTTTACACTTTACCTAAACATCAGTATAAAGGAAAATCTCACCATGGCAATGCCTACAGACTTCACAAATTCCTTTTACTGTAGAAATGTAACCTTATAGACTCAGAAAACAACATCTGTATTCTAGAAAATCAGAAAATATCTCAGCAAATTTTATTTTATTTTGTCTACTTCTTTAAACAAAGAAGAAAAAAAGTAGAACTGAGCTGCTCACTATCTGTTTTGCAGATTAAGGTGACACTGACAAATGAACAGTCAATTTGCCAAAAATTCAAAGAATTAACTTTGTAAGAGGAAACAGAGATACTGAACGTATTACAGCTGCCTTTGACTTTGTAATGCAAAGCACTGTGCTGAACCATGGAAATCAGAAAGCCAAACCCACTTGGAAACAGATCAGTCTGCATTTCACTGCAAGCAGTAAACAGGAGAAAAGGCTTTGAGTCTTAGGGATTTTTTTTCAAAGCATAATATAACAAACAAAAAGCAGCTTTTCCCACCTGCCATCAAACTGACTATCTGCCTTTTGATATTTGTGTCTTTTACAGCAAATACAATATTTATCATTTTCCTAGTAAGCATTCCAGAGCCTCCCCAGTAATTGTGTGCCCAGTTTATACTTGAGGTGCCTCTGCAACACATATATTGCCTGCCTGAGAAAAAAGCTAGTTTTTCTAAGTCATCCCTACATGAACAGAGCACAAATTAGAGTTTGACCATGTGACTACCTAAAGAAATCATCAGAAGATTAAGCACAGATGATTATACATTTGTAAAGCTTTAAAACTCTTCCAAGCCCCAAGGTGTTCTAGGTTAGGACACTGTTCTTCATGGCTTGGGATTCTCTTCATGGGAATCTGCAAACAAAATGCAAACAAACAAGAGCACACAGCTACTCTGGCAGGGCCCTTCAAAGCCCTGTGCTGTATTTACCCCAAGTCACATTAACAGATGCTGTTGGTCCTTTCAACTACTCTGAGAAATATCTATGACCTTTCACAAGATCCCCAGCAGACTGAAGTGGCCGAAATTAAGAACAGTAGTTTCAATTTTTGCTGATATATGACTCCCTGGTCCCCATTTCCTGCTGCACTTTTGGACACTGTCCTGCCAGGGGATGGAGAAGGGTGAGGAAACACAGAGTTACCCAGCGTGACTTGGAACAGAGGGCCCCTGTTGGGATGGAAAAGCCACAGAGTGTTTTTAGAAAGTTGCAGGCTAGCAGGACAGCTGATGGGAGGAACAGAGAGATTCACACACCCAATGTCGGTGTCACTTCTGAGCTGTCAAACCGAGCACCAGGAGATAAACACAGCACATGTGAAATAATTATCAGCTACTTCAGCCTGTCAAACATGTCAATGGAACATTGTCATCTCAGTGGCAGACAAGTAAAAAAACTGTGTTTAAGTAAGTCTACATTCATTCAAAACACACCTCACAAAATCACGGGGGATAGAGGGAGGGCAAATAGAAAGCACCCTTCATTTGCCCACAGAACACACTGAAAGCTCATGACAAAACCCTTAATGCAACTCTTTGTGCCCATTTGGGCAGCATACCTACTAAACACTGCTAAAGTAACATAAACCTTAAACCATGGGAGCACAATGTGGCTGTGTCTCAAAAGCCTTGTTATTTCAGCTGGCAGAGACAAGATGAAACTAAAAAGGAAATACACTGGTGCACACAGAGCTTCAGTTCCACAAGCAGGACAGGCTGGGCTCGTTTGGTTGTAGGATGGAGAAGATTCAAAGTCAAAGCCTACCATGGAAACAGCTGGTGCCAGCATGGCACTACTTGGTTGTTAGGGAATATTCCTTGACCAGAAATCCAGGAGCCACCCTGGAATCACTCACACCCCCTGAGCTGGGCTGAAAGCCCCTTTGCACCTCCACACAGGCAGAAATAGGTTTCCTATAGCAGAGTCTCAGACCTCTGGATCCTTAAAGCAGTTTATTCATAGCTCAGTAGCAGAGAAACAGCTCAAGGTGGTGTCTTGGAGAGGGAATCCAAACAAAGGAACTGCTGGGCTTTTATCCACTCACAGCTAGGCCTGGGATCTTCCTGTTGAGTCCCTGGCTCCTGCTGTGTCTGGGAGTGTCCAGCCACCTGGATGTGCCACAGGTCCCCCATGCCCTTCATTATCAGCAAGGCAAATTTAAGCACAGCCTGGTCTCTGCCAGAAAATACCCACTGTAGATGAATAATAGCATTATTTCCTCACTCCATCATCAGCTGCCATGCACTGCACAGCCCTCAAGGCAGGAACTACCACCAGCCCCAGGTGGGGCAAGCCATGGCAGAGGCTGTAACCCTGACAGATGTGGTCCTGACCCAATCTGGTGTCCCAGAGCTCTTCTGGTTCTATCAGCACCTTGTGTGCAGCTGGACTGAGCAGGTTGGAAAGAGCTGGCAAAGCTGGTGTGCCACAGAACCTCAGGGGGGAAAGATGAATTTGAGAGCAATGAAATTGGTCAAACACACACTTTTGGAAGGGCTCTCCAGCTCTGTAAAAGCCAGGAGATTCGCAACACGACCACGAATGGCCAAAAGCGGTCTTCTCCCAATTCTTAACATCTAAACAGCTAGTGCAATTAAAAAGCAAATATTTCTGTGAGCTAGAAGATGGAAAACAAAATTGTTGGGTTTTTTTAGTTATTCTCTGTTTCTGGAAGTCTGATTTTTATTAATGTAATATTTCTGTTAGCAGCCTTGTCTGCGTAAGGCATCTGTAGAAAGTTTTTATTGTTAACTTAATAGTGAAAATCTAATAGAGGTTCATTTGAATTTTCCTATTAAATTGACGTCAATCGCAGTCTGAGATTCAGATTGTTACAACCCAGACTATGAAACAAACATTCAAGTCAGATGCTATAAATGTAGCCACTGCACACTGGTAAGTGTGTTTTAATATTTTTAATCAGGTCTCTGGGTAGAGCCAAGATACACTTGGCATATAGATGAGGGGAAAAATTATAAAAATGTAGATATTTTTACTTGGAATGTAATTTATAATTTATTTCCAGAAAAACTGGGAAAAAAAAAGGAATACAGAGAACTGAACTTTAGCAAGCAGATGTACAAATATAAAAGTAACTAGAGCTTGATGTCTTAATCAACACTTGCCACACAGCAGACTAAAGGTGAGACATCATCTTTTTCTTAAGGTTACTCCCAAAGGAACATTATGTGTGGCACAGGGATCCCAAAAAGGAAGGGGAAATAAGGGAATCCTATGGCAGCATTGGAGCAGCTGAATGGACTGAATAATGGTACAGCAGAAAGAAAAGAAATTGTCGGTAGGGAGAGGAGACTTGTTTGGAGGATTTATAACAGAATTACAAGAAATCTGAAAATTCCAGCTAAGATTCCCATCAAAGGGACAGCAGGGTCCTACACCTCCTCTAAACCTTATACACTTTGGAAGAAACTCATCCTCCTCAAAGCTATAGATTTTTACACAGAGACCAGCAGAAAATCAGATAAAATAAATACATCACAAAGAGGTAACAAGAAAAAGCAGATAAAATAAATACATCACAAAGAGGTAACCAAGAGCTGTGCTGGGAGAGAGAGGACTGGGATGGCCTTCCTCCCCTCTCCTGTGCTGGTCCCCAGAAATCCATGGGGATGGCATGGGGTCCAGGGCACACAGCACTGATGCTTCTCTTGCCAAAAGCCACAATGAGATCAAAGAGAGTTGAGAAGAGTAAAAAAAAAAAAGTCCACACAAGTACACACAGCTCTATTATTTGCAATTGTTTACTGCTACAAAGAAGGCCCGAATCCTTATCAGATTTCAAAACCTTTTAGGGATGTGTGAAAGAAGGATGAATCAGAGCAGAAGAGGCTGAAGAGCTTTGTCATTTTTCCAGCAGAGGTGAACTACATAAGTCATATTTTCAACTCCAACAGAAAAACATTGGAGCTTTGTGCTAATTATAAAATGATTTAGGATATCACCCAAAACACAGATTCTTTTATTAACTAGAAAAACAGCTGGGTAAAAGTTTTCTTCTCTTTAGCCCACAAGATATTTCTACGGCCTGCAATAGGTTTGAAATTAAAAAGGTTTTTAAATTAAACTAACAAAATGAAAAAAGATAAATTACAGTTTACAGAATTTCAGATTGTTTCTTATTTATTACTAACGAGGCTGTAAGTTATACACAAGTGCTAGAAAAGTGAATTCTCTTTCCAAAACTCTTGGCAATAATAACCAGCTCGGGTTTGGATTTTAGATTAAGGAGAGGGGGAAAGAGCCCTGTGACCTGTATTGCATGTTAGAGTAAGAGTAATGAATGGTAATGCACAGCTACCTGCCACAGACCTGACCTCTGTCTGGAAATTATTGGCACTGCACTGAAGAACGGAGGGATGTCAGTACTGCAATACAAAATGCAGGTGCTGGAGCCCTCAATGCATCCCTCTCCTTTACAAACCCACGCTTGCAAAATGCAAACTCCCAACATTCAGTAAGAAGTCATTTACTTGATGCAAACATAAAAGAATTCAACCTCCTTCCAAGCAGTGATTCCGTGGGCATGGAAAGGCCCTGGGGAACACAGCTTTGTTGTGATTTAGCTGGGGGCATTTGCCTTGCACAGAGCCCCAGGTTTCCTGAGCAAGGCTGGCAAGCTCCCAGCGTGATTTATGGTCTATTGTTCCAGCCCTGTCTAGACGTGACTCGCTCGCTCAGGAACCGATAACAGCCGTGAGCCCACGACAGTGCCAGCCCAGCAGAGCCACCACGTCCTGCCAAGCCTGCAGCAGGCACAGCTCCCTGGGACAAACCTCTCCTCTACAGCCTGCTCAGCAGCTGCCTCCTGCTCCCAACCCGCTCAGGGACAGGGAGATGCACACTGAGCTTTAGAAGCTGTGATGTGCCCACCACAACCTTGGCTAGATCAGCTCCGGGGGTTCTGTAGGTGTCCCATGTCACTTTGGCCAGCTGGGAATGGCTGATCAAGGCTCCAGCAACAAACTCAGGCTGGAGCATGTGGTGGTGTTCGCAGGGGTCCCAGGACTAGGGAAGAGATTAGATTCTTGACTCCATGTTTCAGAAGGCTGATTTATTATTTTATGATATATATTATATTAAAAGAAAATGATATAACTATACTAGAAGAAGAAAGGATTTCATCAGAAAGCTAGCAAGGAAAGTAATGGAATGATAATAAAATCTTGTGACTGACTCTGGTCAGTCACAAGATAGCTGGACTGTGACTGGCCATTAATTAAAAACAACCAACACAGACCAATCAAAGATGCACCTGTTGCCTTCCACAGCAGCAGATAATAATTGTTTTTCTTTTCTTCTTAGGCTTCTCAGCTTCTCAGGAGAAAAATCCTGGCAAAGGGATTTTTAGAAAATACCATGGTGACAGGAGCACACTCTGCAGTCATCTCATTCACACACTGGGAAAGAGCTGGGTGCCTGCTCTGGGGCCTTGGGCAGAATCTGATGGCTTCCTTTTGCCATACCAGTAAATGCCATCACCTAGCCAAGACACAGCTTACTTTGGCAGAAGACTCTGCAGGATTAGCAACAGCACCAAGAGGACTTTCATGCTTGGAATAAGCATAGCTGCACCTGGGCTTCTGTTGACAGAATTATGCTGGTAAAAGTGGAAGGGGGAAAATGAGGGGGAAATGACTTCCTGACCAACCAAACATGCCAGCAGAATCAGCAAGTGTAGGGTCAGGCTTCAGAACAAACCACACCACAGTCCCTGGCACACGCTGTTATAGTGGAAATTTCAATCACAATAACCTGCAGTAATTAAATGGACCATGGAAGGACTTTTGCCCTCAGGGAAGGGATAAAAAGAATAATATTTCCTTCAACAAGCTGGAATACATCCAGCACCAGCACAACTGAGCAGGACTGGGTGTAGCAGTATCAACCTCTCACGCGACAGCCATTGGCAAGGAAACCAGATGGAGAAGTGTGGGAAATGCCAGAGCTTTCTCTTTTCAGTCCCACAGCATTCCTTGATACCTGAAACTGCTACTCCAAGGAGGAAAAAAAAAAAGCACAGCTGACTTGGAAGTCAGCCAGCGTGCACTGCTGCTTGGAGAGGTAGGTGTGAAGAGAAACTGCAAGTCTGGAGCATTCCTGGAGGAGCACTCATTGATTCCTTCCTGCAAGCAAGCTCATTTAAAATTTCAATTCTTCAAGGGCAGGTCCTGGAGCAAGTTTGGCCAATAAGAACACCAACTTTTATGGAAACTATGCATCTAAAAGGACAGTCACCAATTCTCCTTGCAATAGCATCCATCCTATTTTTGTCATCACTTGAAGCCTTGTTTAAAGACATGTGAGATCATAAACTTGCTTTACTTCTTTCTGGTTGACTTAGCAAATCTTCCCCAAATCAAATGCTAGTCACACGTACATTCTCTAGAACTTAATGCTTAGCAACACCCAGAATAATAAACTCTTCAGGATTTTTATGAGTCAGTATGCCCACACTCCTGTCCTACTAAATACCAAACCCCTTCCTTTGATCAGCTGGCACTAATGTCATTGTGGCTGACTCTGGCCATCCTCATGTATTAAGGAGATCTATTTCTATCTGAATTTCTTATTTAATGCATTTGAAAGTTTTTAAGAGTCAAACCAACTTCCCTGCATCTGTAAACTTTTTTTAACCAAACTTGAAATATTTCAACTCTTTTTTTATCGCAGCCACAGCCTGCTACAGAGCTGGCACCTCCAGCACTGCAACTACAGGTTCACAAAGATATCTGATAATTCCCTTCCCAGAAATTCCTTAATACAGATTACCAAGCATTAGAGAATCCTGGATAATGAAGAGCTGAATGTGTAGTCAGCAAAAGATGAATGTCCTTTCTGAGCCCAGAAAGTAACAAAATATAAATGCTCATATTTCAGAGAAGACACAAAATTGAGCAAATCTGCATGGAGAAACATGTTTTAGGAAAGGGCCAGTGTTTGTCCAGCATTATTCTTGTGTGCAAGCTCACAAGCACAAAGAACATCAGCTACTCTGAGTAATATCCACACCATCTCTCTCTGTTAATAATAGCTGAGATCAGAATGCTTTTAAGCTAGGAAGAATTATGACAGCTAATGAAATCTTCCACTGCAGTGTACTACACATAAAATTAGTGTCTTGTAGTGAAACACATAATACAGTGAAAAATAAAGCAGCCTGTATTAGCAGGAACATAGCTGGAAAATTGCACGTTTTCTTTGCTATTATATTTTATCTACCACTACAATTTCAATACCACAGTGTCATCTTGCTTTTTGAGTACATGACAAGTCAGAATTTACAGGTCAGAGAATAAAAGAAAGGTGAAAACAGAAAGACATTTACCTACAACTTTGCATTTTACAAACCCTATTTTATGCCTAACATAGCTATTCACGTTTGGTCAGCTACTGTATGTGTGTGGGAAACTGTTCTGAAAACAGTAATTTGGCAAAGGCAGCAAAAACACACAGCCAGGACATTTGCTGAACAGAAATATGTGTAAACTCCATGAAGGGGGTTAACACAAAGCCAGGAGTGCTGGTATTCTAAACAGTGGTAGTGGCAGCAGCATAAAACTCAAGCAAGTAATTCAGACAACCAAACAGCACATTCTCTGTCTTTCCTCTACAGAGGAGAGAAGAAAATGATGACAGAGGTATAAAGAGTTTCATTTCTATTCCCCTATTCTTTCCATTTGGACAAAGCACCAAAGTGCATTCACCAGCTAGAGAGAGCAGGACCTTTCATAGCTCACTGATTTGGGTGAACAGGATGGAGGGTATCTGAAGTGTGCTGAGCAACAGGGGAAATACAGAACCAATCTTAGAGTCCTGCAACACTTGGAACCAAAGGAGCAGCACTACAGCAGGCCTGACTCTGACCAAGAGCAGTTCTTCATGTGGGAAAACCTGCAACAGCAGATCATGGAGAAGAGAAAAAAGTGGGGAAGAGAACCATCCACCAGGCAAGTTAGCAAACCAGGCTGGCTCCAAGCAGCTTTTGTCACTTTCCTTGGGAAAACCTGTTCAGGGGCTGTGCTGGTTTTGGCTGGGATAGTTTTGGTGGTCAAAAGGACTGATTTGGTTTAAGCCCAGTCAGCCCCACAGAGCCACTCACTCACTGTCTCCTTCTGAGATGAACAACAGAATCAGAAAAGTGAGAAAACTTTGTGGGTTGAGACAATGACATTTGAAGAGGCAAGGCAAACATTACACATACAAACACAAAACAAGGAGTTCATTCTCCACACACAGTGACAGGCAGGCGTTCAGCACTTCCAGGAGAGCAGGGCTCCATCACACATAATGGTGTCTTGGGAAGACAAACACCATCACTGCAAACATCCCACTCCTTCCTCCAAGCTAAGCATGATCCATATGGTCTGGGACACCCCTTTGGTCAGCTGGGCTCAGGCCTGTCCTGGCTCTGTCCCCTCCCAGCTCCTTGTGCACCCTCATCCTCCTCACTGCTGGGGTGGGGCGAGGAGAAGAAAAGGCCTTGTGTAAATCCTGCTTAGCAACAACTAAAGCATCCCTGTGTTATCATCAGTGCTTCCAGCACAAATCCCAAACACAAATCACACCAGCTACTCAGAACAGAATTAACTCTGCATGGCAGCCAAAACCAGCACAGGGGCTCAGTCTGAGAACTCACAAATACCACAGCCACCAGTGTCTGGATGTACAATCTGGGCTCTTTCAGAACTTTCCTCTAGTGCTAGTATACATCTTCTTCCCTCTCTGGCTCACAGAGTTCCTGTAACCACCCAACTATTACTTCTAGATTTGCTTGGAAATTTGTTCTTCCACTTGCATGCTTTCAGTCTCTGCCTCAGGAGCACAACAGAATAGGTACAGGTTCCATTCCCAGCTGAAATACCAACTGCAACACCCAAGTCAAAGTTCCAGGAGTGACCTTAGCTCCTATGGCCTCAGGGACAGGCTCGGTGGCACATAAAAACCTCCCCTGCCCATCTCCTCAAGGAGAAAAGGAGCACACTACAGTTTCCATGTGGGCAGAGACCATCAGGGTGTCCACAGCAACACTAACCCTCAGAAACTCATACCTTCATCACGAAAATGTACATTAAAATTGCCTGAAAAAGCATCAGTGAGCACAGAGTCCTGCTGAACTGCAATCCTGAACATAACTGACTGCAAGGTAACTTAGCAGGGTGTGAACACCGGACACCCTTACCATGCCTCTGTCTTCCCAAGTGCTGCACTTGCATGGTTCAACACATGCAAGTCCAGCAGCTGCAACCAAGTTACCTTTCAGCACACCAAGAAATGAAATTTCTATTTTCAACAGCATTTCTATCTGTCCCAAGAACGGTCTTGCAGGTGTAAAGAATGAGAAGCTCACGCTATGATGTTGGGACTGGAAATAAACATTTACAGCATTCTACTGAAAACCTCTATCACATTAATCAAAATAACAGCAGGAAGGTGAGAAAAAAGAACATGTAGTACTTGTGTTTTCAAATTCATGTATGCATCTCAATTTTCAAGTACTAAAAAGATCCTATTTTTAATTTAACTACAAACAGAGTTCAGATATCAAAATGTTCACAAACCCAAAAACTCAAGTCTGCATTTATATATAGGTGGCTAGAAAGATTAAAAAATAATCTTTCCATCCAAGCACATGTTCATACTAGTGTCTTATGGTTACAGAATGAAAATCTGCCAACTTGAAAAACAGACAAACCACCAAAACCTGCTTAAAAATCCATGCTACTGAACACTTTAAGGTAAGGATCTAGAAGCTTTCCTTGAGGAGGTAACAGAAATAGATAAATTTGATTCCCAGTCATTTCTTTCAAACACCTGTGGGTTCTTCACAGTCAAAGAAAATTCCCCCAGGGATAACAGGCTAGTGGCTCAACTTGGGGATGCCCAAGCAGGTGCTCTGTGGTCACCATTTCATGCTTCTCACCAGACAAATCCACCCCCTCGTGATAAAACAGCTCGTACAAAGGTTCCAATCTCAGTCTGTCCTGCATATTAATGTCCTTGTCCCAGTACAATTAATCATAGAGCCACAGAATCATTTAGGCTGGACAAGACCTCCAAGCTTATGGAGTTCAACCTAAGACTGAACACTCTGTGGCCCTGAATGTCACACCGTCATTTCTTGAACACCTCCAGGGGTGGTGACTCCATCACTTCCCTGGACAGCCCATTTCAATGCTTGCCAACCCTTTCCATCAAGAAATTCCTCCTGATGTCCAACCTGCAGTTCCCCTGGAGGCTGTAACATGTAATGAAGCTCAAGCAAGAGGAAACAAGGGAACATAAATATCAAAGCATACCAGTGGGAAAGGGCCCTGTGTCTGGATGCACACCAAAACAATTACATATTATTACCTGCAAAGTATAAAATACATGTCCACACACCACGTTTATAGGTATTTATAAAATCAGAAGTGTTTCCAGCTTGATGTGTTTGTTACCTGAATTTGTTAACACCTGGAAAGATGCTGCTGGAGTTACACACAACAAACTTTATAAGGAGAAACAACCCTAAAGGTTACAGGGTTATTTGATTGCCCACATACACATTGCTCCCAAAAAGCTGTAGACAGGAAATCCTGTACTCATGCTACCTTCAAGCAATTTGCAATTGCAATCAAATTTAAAACATGCAATTAATCAATAAAACTCACTACAGGATTCAAAAGTGTTCACATATGCAGTTAATTCTGTACTTTTTTCCATGACATTCATTAAGGAAAATTCATCCCGTTTCTGTTAACACTGAGAGTATTTCATTACACCCAAATGCTATGGAAACACCATAAACCAGAACATCATCATTTTGATTAGCAGACCATCACAATCTAAGCTCTTCTTATTACTGAAAAGTTTTCTTAAGATAAAAAAAATCATAAGTCCCTTAAAGCCAGTTAATTCCTGTTTTAATGGAAAAAGCAACTTTTTCCAGCTGTGAAGCAGCCCTAAACCCCTTCAGGCCTAAACTCCCACAGCCAGATTTGACTTGAGAGACTATTCAGGATTAAGAAATTGGTTTGAGCTCAGGGTGTACTGTCAGACCACAATAAAAGGAAAATGAATACAATATGCTGGAAATACAGCACTAGTCACATTTAAAAAAAACACTTTCTGACAGCATTAATTATGACACTGTGCCTCCCGCTCTTATCACGCACAGCCCTTTCACAGCAGCTCCACAGACCTCACCCTCAGCCATCCCAGGCATGAAACAACACAACAGCAAGCCTTCTGGAAGGCACAAAAAGAGAGTTACCGCTTAGTTCAAGTTCACAGAAAATCCTTGCTGAAAGGTTTTTTTTTTTTTGTCTGTTTTTCAGTTTCATCTGTTTCAAAGAAACTTCTGCATTTGTCTTTGGGAGAGAGGGTGATGAAGGCGAGTGGTAAGGAAGGGACAAACACTGGCAAACCAAAGCAAGTCACAGTTTTCATAGAAAAAAAACCCCAAAACCAAAACCCCATGCTTTATGTATTTTTATTGAAAAATTTCTTCCAAACGGGAGGAGGGAGAAGGAAAGAAAGAAAGAAAAGTGAAAACTCCTGGGCTGCTATATCTGCCACCCAAGAATCCAACATAACCCTGCCAGGGCATCCTTGGGCTTGTAACCTGAACAGTCAAGTCACATTTTCTTTTGTCCTGCAAACCCACAAATAAGAAACTGGTGCCACAAGTCACACTAATGACACGAAACACTCAGCTGAAAGCAGTCAGTGAGTGATGTGCCAGCCTAACCCAGGCACCCCAGCACACCTATCATCACATCATGGGGTCTGAGTGCCAGAAGAGCCAGGCTGCCCACATGGCTCTGCCAACCCCACTGGGGAGTGCCAGCAGCTGAGATGGGCAAAGTGGCAAACCCATGGTGAGGAATATAAAAGCAGTGCTGTACAGCACTGGGACAAACTGGGAATGAGGCCAAATCCCCTTTACCTGGAGTTCTCTACCAATACAACACCACACAACCCTTTGCTTAACAAGACTGCTGGACCCATTCAAATTTAGGCAAATCCTCTGCTTTTGGGGCTGCTCTGCACAAGAGAAACACAGAATAAGCACAGTGCAGTGCACAGCTGGCAGGCAGAGCTGTGCTGCAGAAACCAGCCAAGGCCTCCACACCAACAAGTTAGGTGTAAACAGCTCTTTCCCCTCCCAGTTTAGGCAGTATTAGAAGTTGCCATGGCAGCAAGACCAAAAAAACAACAGCCACGTGCTCAAAGACAATGTACAGATTTACTGCCCTCACACAGATTTACTGCTCCTTATCACAGAGCAGGTCAAGAAGCAACACGTGTCCTATACACAGGTATTCCAACCCAGGAGAAACAAAGTACAGCAAAACACAAAGCTGCAGGATCAATGACCTGCAAAAGCTGGGCAGTGAATGCCTGTAGCTGTTCTGGCATTTGGAGTGGCTGCACAAACAATGATTTATGGGTTCTGCCATTTGGGACTGTCAAACAGCAATAGCACAGGAATAATCTTTAATTATGGAGGATTTAAATCACATATACAACCATTACAAGAGTAAGTTTTGAGACAGAGAGATGGATTTTCTTTATTCCCACAAAATTTTGGCCAAATTATCTCCCTGACTCAGTTATTTTTCCTTCATAGTAAAACCCATCCACATCACTGTCCTATACAGCAACACTCCCTGCTAACAGAATCCACATATGTGGTGATCTTTAACAAAATGTTCATTTTTAAGAAAGAGCTCCCAAGCACACATACATACCACAAAACATCCAAGTTACAAAATCAAGAAGAAAAGTTAAGAGTTGGCTTTGTTCAAAGAAACAATACATGTACCAGCATCTTATTTCAACTGCACAAAGAGATGAAACAAACAGAACAAGGAGCCTGAGCCCATCACAGCTTTGTGATAAAACCATCCAGGATATCTGAGTTCGCAGAAACCTGCCACCCGGAGAAGAACACAGATGATGATGCTGATTTGTTTTTCTGGCAGTCAAAATCCCTACTCCTGCTCAAATGCCTGTTTTCTGGACTCTGCAGGACCATCTCTCAATGCCCAGCCTTGATAAAGTGTCTTTTCTTTTTTGTATTTTGAAATTATGGCTGATGTCCTGTTGTCAGTAAATATGGCAGCAATTGTATTCATTTCATAGACCTTTTCCCATTTTGTTGTATCACATGTCCAGTTTGTGATTACAGAGATTGACACACTTAGCATATTACTGAATAATCAAGACAGTCTTTCAGAAGGTGCAGACACTGAAATTACACAAAACCCTTTCTCAATTAGTAAATTAATCTCTTATTTTTAATTTTTAAGTACAAGGCAGAAAGACCAGCAGTAATCCATCTCTGATGGCAATTATTGATTCTCTTGCTATCTCCCAGCAGGGAAAAAAAAAAAAAGAAGCTGCTTGATTTTTGCATCTCAAAGAAACTGAATGAAATAATGTCAAAATTCCTATAAACATGAACTACAAATCACTTGTTCTTTGAGCAACATAGATGAATTCAGGATACAAACTAGCTTTCTTCATCAATTTCAATTCTTTTGTTGATCTCCTTCCATTGCTACTTTATTCCTCTTCCTTTTCCTACATTTCAACTCTGTAAAAGCCTAGTAATATGCTTATAAAATTTTCTTGAAATAAATAATTTATAGCAAGCAGAATAAAGTTGTACTAGTGCTTTCCCCATGGCAAACATTCCAAATAAATTTCAGTTTTGGTCAAAAATCAATTCAGAAACAGTTTGATTAAATGTCACTTTTATAAATATAGAGGCAATTAAAAACATCTGGAATATAAAACACCTCTTTGTATGCAATGTTTTGAGTAAAGTCCAATAATTTCTTGACATTTATTTACCACGTGCTTCGAAGTTAACTGAGGTGACTGAACTAGGTGTTACCTCTGCAGTCACAGTCACTGCTTGTGCACCCACACCAGAGGAGCAGAGCACCCACACACCAAAAGCTGCTAAATCCTTTGGGAATGGCACACAGCTCTGGAAATGGCAATTTAGGCTGTTCTGTAACAGCCCCAGGCACAACTGCAGCACCTCTGCCTTGAGCAGCCCCACAAGCATTTTCTTCATGCAGGAAAGGGACAGAGCGGCAGCAGGGTAACACAGAGAGGCAGGGGGGCATTTTAGGGTTTTATATCTACAGCAGACAAAGACAATTTGTTCAGTCTTTCTGGGAAAAATACACCCTGAAATCCCGCTGCTGTTTCTTGAAGCAGTGTAGCCAGCACACATCTTCCTAGAGTGGGTGGTGGGGTACAAAGTGATGCAGCAGTACTTGGCATGTAACTGCATAAACAGCTGGACATCAAACCAGGGGCCCAGCAGCACCATGCCTTTGAAATGTGCTTTCAGTTACCTGGGAAGGACTCAAAGAAATGCCTTGGGCTCCCCAGCAGACCAGATCACCCGTGACACAGCAGAAAATACCCCTCGAGCACAAGCTCCTGCAGAAACCTCTGACTCCTGAAATGCTGAAGTGGCATTTCAACACTGCAGAAACACTTTTTCCCCTTCCCTCCACAATTTAGCCTTCTACACTATATTTAGAAGATAAAGCTATGTTTAAAAACATAAATCTCATCATTAAGTATTAAGATCACACAAGAAAAGCCACAGCCAGAAATCCTTTATTTAGTCCTCATCTATCATTCTTTTCCAATCTATGTGCTCAGTACAGGCTAGAAGGGAGCTCAAGGTTATGCTTCTTGCAAATCCTTTTCTGTCCTGTATTATCAGCCACATTACCTAAACTTTCATTCAGAAACAGCATTTGGAATAGTTTTTCAAGGGGGAAATTATTTTTAATCAAGTCAGGTCATGGATGATGTTAACCAGATTTGTTTTTATTTCTAGTCACTCTTCATATTATTAATATAATTCCCTGCAGACAAATGGTGTGTTTGTGGTTTGAGATACACATCGAGAGGAAAGACTTATGAGCACAAGGCATTCAAAGTCTTTTTGCCAATGAGAAATGGGAAACTTCTCTGGGTAGGAGAAAGTAGAGCATCCAATTAAGTAGTATTTTCCTTTTTTTATCTATTTTTAATTTCCACCTCAAAAAGGCTTTTGGCTGCATTTTTGACAGGCAACTGAAGCAGGAATGGTATTGAACACAGTTCAAAAAAAACCTTTCTAAAAACAAAGACAAAAATAATTGAATGCTAGAGAGGTTTAAGGACTTGCAGTGTTAAGTGAAGTGCTGCCCTCAGGCAGGTAAGTTTGGCAACATGAACTTGCAACATTTTAAGAGACAAATTCAAGCCATGGGTTCACCAAGCATTTTCCAGGTTCTTTCACCCAAACCATTTATCTCCATGCCTCTGGTTACTCATGGTACTTGACCATTTTGCTGCCAAGACATCGTTAGGATTTCAGATGCTTGAGAGCTGGAAATAGCTGCGATGCAGACAGGGCAAGGCAATTCCTTCTGCCTCCTTTGAGAACCTGCACAAAAGCTGTGATTCCTCCCAAAAATTGGTGGTGAGACACTGAACAGGTTCCCTATAGAGGCTGCAGATTCCCCATCCCTGGAAGGGTTCCAGGCCAGCTTGGATGGGGCTCTGAACAAACTGGGATAGTGGAAGGTGTCCCTGCCCATGGTAATGGGATTGGAACTGGATAACCTTTGCAATCCAAACCATTCTATGACTCTATCACCAAACCACACTGAGGGGCACCTTCTCTTCCTCCACTAAATGGAGCACACCAGGCAGGAATACCAAGTTCTCCCAGCCCTACATTGAGGGAACATCAATGCCCTTCAGCTTCAGCACACCTCCCAGTTAAACACAAACTAAATCCCTCCCCCACCCCACAGCTGCACTTTTAAGACAGTTTTACATGCCAGGGAAAAAATCCCATAAAGAAGAATTTGACAAGAGGAAAAAAAAAGGCATCTGAAGCAAACAGAAAGCCCAACATCAAGAGAAATGGAGGAGGGGAGAAACAATAATTTTAAAGTGACCCTTTGCGGGGGGCAGAGGAAAAAGTCTGTCTGATTTTCTTTAGATGTAGCTGAGCAGGAAATCGTTGAGGTGGGTTAAAATACCTTTCTTGTACATGCTTTACAAAGAATTTCCTCTGAGTACTAAAATAATATTTGTTTTCACGTCAATCTTGATAAATCACAGCTGTGGTGCTTTATTTCCTCTTTTCCCTCTCCTTATTTCCATCTATTAATAGGCCTGCATCTACCCACGTATCACTTAAATCCACTGATATATATTTATTCTATACATAAACACTTCTGGTTTGCAATCAAATTCCCTATGTAACATTGTTCTGATTCTGAAATGAGCCCAGGATCCCAGGGATGTCCTACACTTCACAAAGCCCCATGCTTGCAGAAACACAGATGATGAGGAAACTCAAGCAATACCCCTGCACCCACTGCAAGCTCATGAGTCAAAATGCCAGAACAAAAAAGCATTTTTTGTTTGATTCTGGTCTTTTTTTTTTCCTTTCTGCTTCCCCAGTTCAAGAGAAGGAAGGCAAGACATCTGAAGAAGCTTTAGTATAATTCAGAGCTATTCAGTTCTGCAATTTCAAAACTATAAAGGGCTCTGGAAGTAGTTTTAACCAAGTATTTTAGGCCACCAATATGGTCAGCATCAGTTCCAACTAACATTCTTCAATATTTCCACTGCTCAATGTTGGAATCCGGCATAGGAAGGAAGGGATTTATTCTTCAAGTTTCATACACCAAACCTCACATATTTTTAATCATTTGACTTACAGGAAAACTATGAAAATCTCAGTTCTTGTTGCAGCTTATCTCCCCCAGGTGTCACTTACCCCCTTAAAATGTAACTCTGAACAATTCTCGGGCCCAAATTCAACATATTTCTCAGACTCCAAGGAGAAAATGGAGATAAGAATGCACTGCCATAGCCCACTGAGTTTCATCAACTGATCAAGTGGGAATTCTTTCCAATTTCAAGTCTTTCTTAAAGCCTCTGACAGTCACAACAGCTGCTTTATTTCTATGCTGAGCAGAGCAGCATTAACGAGAAAGTTGTTTGCTTTCTTTAAGAGGATTTAGCACAACCATAAAAGAGGACTTTTATGACAGGTCCCACTAACCAGTTCCTTAGTCCTTAACAAAGCAGGGTAGATACAGTTTTGAAAACAAGGCTCCCTTCCCACAAAGTTACCTGGAGGCACCTGACCTATTCCTGCTGACAGTCAGTGCATTCAAAGGTCCCCCCATGGGAAGGATTATCTCCTGCAGTTGATTAGGCAACTTTACAGCTGCCATGCTGAGATTTTTAACAGCAATCCAGTTAGTTCAGAGTGAAATGACAATTAAAAATAAATAAATAAACCAACATGGAGTGACAGGAAGCATTAAAACCCAAGCAGATGAGAACTACTCAGCTGGGCAGCAGGGCATAGCTCAGGTTCTGAGTTGTTGGAATGGCTCCTGAGGTATTGAAAAGTCTTTTTTCCCAGCCCCACGCTGGAAGAAGTAGTCAGGATTCCTTGGCTCTGGTTTAAAAGGTTTTTTCTTTTGGGTTTTTTTTTTATTTTCTCTTATTAAATATATTGTCTTTCTGACCTGCTGAGATCTGTCCAGCAGGTTGGGTTGTGGCACAGTCTCTGCCCTTGGGGTGGTGTTGGCTTTTTATACTAAGAACTAAGTGTACTTTATTTACAATAATTTTCCAATACCTATCACCTATGTTAGACAGTCAGTCTCTACTCTAAACAAATCCAAAAGTGTCACCATCACAGCAAAAGATGAAGGACAAGGAGGAGGACGGGACATGCCCAGATTCTTCCATCTTGCCTCTTGAACCCCCATTCTAAATCACCAAAATTCTACTTTTTCACCCTGTGACACATTGACTATCATTCTATTCAAACTTTTGTGGCTTGTAAATCTTCACACAAAGTTGGCAATTCTTTCTATGGGTTACAATCAAAGGCACAGGTGTTTGTGACTCTGTGCCAAGGTCTCTGAGCCCCCTGCCAGGGTCTCAAGCCACCCAGAGCGGTCAGAGGAATGCCCTGGGTTCTGACAGGGCATAAGGCACAGAACATGCTGTACCTTCACACACCCTTCCCAAAGCTTTTCCTCCTACAGGAGCTCTCTCCCAAGCCCAGTGCTGCTCCCTCACGTGAGCAAGGGTGGCACGGTGCTGCCGTGCCCTTCACACAGCTGTCCCTTATCTGGCTGCTAGGAAACCTCCCTGCACACAAAGTCTAACAAATCCCAGCCACTCCATCTCACTTAGGCCATGTAGCACTCTCTTGGCAGCCATAAAAGCATTAAGTTAACAAGTGGACTTGATAAATCAGCTTTGGAGCCGGGCCAAAATGAAGAGCAATTAGGAGCCTACCTGGAACTTGAACATTATCAGTTACAGGGAAGAAAAGAGGGGAGGAAAAAAAAAAAAGAGTCTGCCAGCAATCATGACTTGGTAATACAAACTAAATAACACAGCACCTCCTGAATCAGAGAAGGGCAACAGTGTAAGAGACACAAGAAATGTGATCTGATCTTGAGCAATCCCCTCTAAGGGCAGGCACCTGGGCTCTGGACTGGGATTAACACTCCACTTTAGGCACTGACTGGAACATAAACGGGGCTTACTGGCTGGGTCTGCACCAAACAGAACAACAGGCACTGCAGATGAATCTGGCCAGCAGCTGGCACAACCCACAGGCAGATGCAGGAAAAATTGGCAGAAACAACTATGGCTTCCTCTAAGAAAAAGTATCTGCACCCACTTGGAAAACTACCCAAAACGCTATTCTGAAAGAACCCTCCACCTCCATGTACAGGGATGAAATTGCCCTACATAGCTTGTTGCAGAACTTTACAACTAGTACTCATAAAAAACCTAACCATGCTTTTCTCCTCTACAAAATAAACAGGAAAAGATGGCAGAAAACCTACAGTTTTCTCTAAGAGAAATTCATCTAGACCCACTTGGACAAATATCTAAAACGCTATTCTAAAACAACCTTCCATGTACAGAGATTAAATTGCCCTACATAGCTTGTTGCAGAACTTTACTGGTATTATTCAGAGAAAAGTTTTCCTCAATATCCAACCAAACTTTTTTCCCCTCTACAAAATAAACAGGAAAAATTTGCAGCAGCAACTGAGTTCCTCTAAGAAAATGCAGGTATCTAGACCCACTTGGAAAAATATCTAAAATGATATTCTGAAAGAACCTCCTATGTACACAGAAGAAATTCCCCCACATAGCTTGTTGCAGAACTTCACTACTACTATTCACAGAAGTTCTCCCCAATATCCAGGCTTTTTTCCTCTACAAAATAAATAGGATGAAAAGAAATCAGCTACCAGCAGACATGGAGCACCCTATTCTTCTCTCGTATCTTCTGACATATCAGAAAATATATGAGATTTGTTCATAGCCATTTCCGCCCTCTAGGCCTCTTAAAGAATGCTGTTTGCATATAAAAAGCAGGGAGGAACTGTAAAGTACCAGAGGAATTCCAGGGGAACTCTGGACTTCCAGGCTTCATCCAGCCAAGACTGGATGTGATGGCAAACAAGGGAACACTGAGAACCACACTTCCCTTCAAAAGGAATTTTATCCACACACATCTGCCCATGGATTTTGCACCAGCCCGAGCCAGCTGGTCTCAGGTAAATCACACAGCTGAAGTGAGGAAGAAGATGGGACAGAAGAACATGGAGCTAATTCATCCCTCCTGATTGAGTATTTCATTTACCTCAAGAAAGGCCAACAAGAGATATTACATCCTACACAAAGAGCTCTCACTTTCCCTCCCTCTCAGCTTCCAAGAATCCCACAGAGATCTAGGACAAGCCTAACTCAGAAGACAGCAGGTCAGGGCTAACAATTTCAGTACACATCTCTGACCCAAGCAAGGAATAACAGTGATTTCTGTGGCTCTCCCACAATGCTATTTAAAATAAAAGTCAACACAGGATTAATCTGTCAGCATATTCATTCCTGGGGGATGCCAAATGCCCTTGTTGCCCATCCAGCTCAGCACAAACTGAATACATGACACACCTCAGAAGGCCAAGCCAGTAGTCTGCACACTGTCCTAAAAGTAAGAAGACCAATACAAATGCTAAGCAAGATTAGCAGAGGGGACACTGATTTGCCACTTAATATTCAAACACCAAAGAAATAAAAGACTGCAATGCTGGCAGCTGTGTGTGGAAGCATCTGACAAAACCACTTAATGATAAAACCTACTGGCCTGAGGAAACATTTTCTTGCAGCATTACTGCTCCCACAAATGACAAAAACGTTCGGGAGCAGAAGTAGAGCATTGGTGAGGATGGAAGCTCTGAAATCTTACCAAGACTTAACAAAAAGAACTATTCCATCTCAGGAACCTGAGGAGCACACAGGGACTCAAATGCAAGATAGCAATTCCCTTTCCTGGCCAACAAGCCATTTGCAGGATATCAATGCCCTCTATGCAGAATGCTTTCCACTGCCTCCAGATCAGGGACAACCTAAGAAAAGTGGAGGTGAGCTGTCTCTCCAGGTTCTAAGCAACAGCTCATGGTGAAGATTTTTACCCTGGCAAACATAAGGAGATATAAATTATCTTCTCATCCAGATAAGAATCTTTTTCCTATTTTCTTCTTCGTTTTGTTGCTGCTTTGATCTTCTGAAATGGTAACAATTTCAGTAGCAGCGCTAACAGCAGGCCTAAAAACTGCACACATCCAAGAAGCAGAGGTAAACAAATAAAGAATAAGGTCTTGCTCTTATCTTCCAGCCCTAAAGGCTAATTTATTGCTTCCTATTTCAAAGCAGTGTGTGGTCACATCAGGAGTGAGCTTGGAATATCATGCTTGCTGGGAAAAATAACACACACATGGAAAAAGTACAAGAAACGTGCATGGATCAGTTAAAGATCTAAAACACAATATCCAAATGAACCAAAGGCTTAGGTCATCACAGTAATAGCTAAAACAAACCAGAACTTTTTTCAGTTACAGATTCAACAGGAACAATATATTACAAATTATTTCCAGGACAAAAAACTCTACCCACATGCAACGAGCACATAAAGGTAGTTTTATTTATAAAAGATTTCTGTGTATACTATGGATTATGCCATAAAGGAAGATGGGTTTTCTAGGCAGAAAATCTTACTGCAGCTGCACAGAGAAAAGCTTGGGCCTTAGCACACATTGAGCATCAAAACTCCTCTCCCAAGGCTGGTATCAAACATGTTATGAAAGAAACTGAATTATGATTCCATGTCTTTGATACAGCTCCTTTCCAGCCCTCACACACTGTAAGTGAAAATTATTTCCCCTTCTTAGTAAACCACTTTGATTATAAGCACCATGTAATATCTTAATATCTATGGACATTTGGAGGCAGTGAAAGATCTCACAGCAAGGCTACCATTAAGTCTTTGCTGAGGAACAAGAGGACACATCTGTGTTTCATTATCTTTGAAATAATTAACTGATTTTTGCATTATCAAAGTGAAAATTATTTTTTTTTCCTACTGTGAGAAAGTTTGGGAAAAGTCTTTAGTAATCTTCTGGAAAAAAAAAAAAAAAAAAAAAAAAAGAAGTCTAGATTAGGCCAGACAAAGAACCAGTTCCCACAAAAGGCATGATGGAGCTATGCCAAATGTTTCTAAGAACAGAGCATTTTTTGGTTGTTTTTTTGGAGCCAAATTTCTTATGCCTCCATTCTCTCTTTTATGGGTATTAATAAGATTTCCACATAAATCTGTCTCTACTTAGTCATCCTCACCACTGTCAGACTCCAGAGCCCTCCAGGAGCAAGGACTGCCAACACAAATGTTTGTGATGTCACCCGAGCCACACCAGCCATGGCCCAGAACAAACAGGCCCAGAAGATGAAAGGTCACCACAACCCTATGGAGGGGCAAAGGATTAAACAATTAATAGATCCAGCATTAGAATTGAGAGGGGAGAGGTGAAATAACAGCAGTAATCACCTCAATGCATTTCTTGATTAACAAATGGAAAAGCAGTGAGCATCTTTCTGCAGTTAATACATGTTGTTAGGACAAACTTCACTAGTGGGAAATTTGGCCTGTGCCCATCTGAAACTGCCTTCCCATGCTCATCTCACATACTGTGACCAGAGCAAACCTGCCTTTGATGTATGGAAATTTCCTCCGAGGCATCAGTGAGTTTTTGCATTCAAGCTTTAACATTTAGAGCCAGCCAACTCTATCATCCCTTAAAATCTGAGGTAGCATCTCCACAGACTGACACCCATTGGTGCATCTCTCTGCTTCAACAAACACACACACATCTATCTCCCCCTACTCTAAAACAATCAAAAGCAAAAGCAAAGAAACAACAACAACATCACCAGATGCTGGCTGAAGGGAAAGTAGTAAGATAAGCTAAGGAAAAAAAAATCATCTCACCAGACAAAACTGCAGTCATTCTTGGGTGGTCACTCACAGACAAGCATCAAACAAATCTAATTCACTTTTCCTAACATGTAAAAGCAGAATCAAGTGCCCAAAGCCCACCCTTGTGTTGTTTGGCCTGTCTTTCATGAGAGAGGAAAGGGGGACCAGATTTGCAGGACTAGAAGATAGGGAATGAGGCAGGAAAAATCAGCTCATTGATGTAAGTATTCCTAGATCAAAAAAACTTTCTGGCCATTCAGAAGAGTGGTACTGAGGAAGCTGTCAACTCAAATCATGTAGCCATCAAGAGCATGACCTTTAAGTTTGCTTTTTATTAAATAAACACATGGAAAAAGAAAACAAACCTGCATACAGCTAAGAAGCTAGATAGCTAAAATTTCATTAAAACCATCTGTGACTGCAGATCCAAGCGTCCAAAAGATAGTGTATGACATAATTATGCTTACAAGCACTGACTCACTGGTTTAGATAGCAATGCATTAAGATCACAGGAAAGATACTCCCTGGGCTATCAAGTTTCTCCCTAAAGTTCTCATCTCCTTAACCTGCTATTATAAATGATTAAGACAACCTGATTTTTACTTTCATCTCAGTTCTAAAAACCTTAACTGAATAAAAGAGCCAGAGCCCCCGGGCCAAGTTCTCATGAGTGCACTGAATGACAGCAAAGGAAGCTGTTTCATCATATCTGAGGATTTTTTGGGCTGGGTTTCTTTCAGTGCATATCAGTCAATTTTGCAATACAGCGACTTCAGCTTAAAAATCAACGTTTTTCTCAGCATGACATTACCACTTGCATTTGAGAAGAGACAACATATAAAGCAGATCTGAACGTGAAATAAGCACATATTATTGCAGCTGGAAGAATTTTACCATTTCTTAAACACAGATAAGTTGCAGTTTCCAAAAGAAAAACAAAATCCAAAGGTCTAAACACGACACCATGTCTAGGCATGACAATATGATAAATATCCAGAATTTTAGATTTTGAGTTTTCAAAAAGTCTGCTCAAGTGGCAGATCACAGCCAGGAAGTCTTAAAGTTCATCTTAAGGATCTTCTTTTTCACCTATGCATAATACAAAAGGAAAAGATCATTCTAGATCCAAGGATGAGGGCAGCTACAATATTGAAATGAAAACCACTGAAACTCTACCTCAGTCACTATTATCACAAGTTCATACTATCCATAGGAACATCACACATTTCAGGGTTAGATTTATACACCACTCACAGCAGAAGAGAAAGCTGAAATAAAGATTGGATAGCTTTGAGAGGAAGGGGATAGACAATCTGTCTTTACTGCTTCACTTAAAAATGCTCAGGAGCTCTCCAAGAAACATTTGTGTTTGCCATCTCTGCCTCACCACAGCAGATGCATCCAGCAAGCCAGGTTGAGATGTCCTCAATTTCAGTTAAGCCCTGGTTCCTCAGATTTCCTCTGAGCTGGCCCTGATTCCAAAATGCCTGGCCAAGAGGAAAGGACCAAGGATCCAAGGCTTGGATCCCTGAGAGGAACTGAAGCTGGAATATGTGATGGAGTGCTGGCACCCCAGTCCAGCTAATTGTTGCGCTGTTAGCCCGTGCTCCTCTGTGACCCTGCTCGACACAAACACAGCAGGCTCAGCAGGAGTCCGCATCCTGGATTCCATGGCCCACAAGTCAGTTTGCAGTCCCAACAAAGCACAGGCAATATTTCTCTTCTCACTGAGCAGATTTCTTACTGTGGTCACTGTAATGAGGCACAAACAGAGCCCATGCTGCCTGGAATGATGAGATTGCACACACCTATGGATACACCTGCCTGCTCCTAAAGGTTTCTTGCTTCTCCACAATCCACAGGAAAGATGAATGCTCTGTAACTCTCAGCAGCAGAAGCCTGCTGGAAAGGTTCAGGCTCCCTTTCCACCCTTATCCCTCTTTTAGCTTCCAAACCATCCTCACATGAAGCACAGCATTAAATCCTTTAATAGAAAATGTTTATTCATTTGCAATTTTTTGTAATCAGTAGACAATTAGGGCTGCGTTTAAGAATGGCACTTACAGACACATTAAGCTGGTTTTAAAAAAAACCAAACCCTCAGTAATGGCATATGAATTAACTTGAAACATTTCAGCTCAACAAAAATGCAGTGACTTTCAGGGAACTGCTTTAATAAACAACAAATATAAACTAGTCCACATCTTCCCAGAGAACTGCTACATAGCAGCAACAACATATCCACTACACCTAACAGGAGTTTTGCCAGGTAAAGCTCATTGTGCTTAGCTGTAAAAATGCAAATCACCTATTTTCTCCAACTGGTCTTATCATACTTCTCACCAGCCAGAGCTCCACACTGAACAATTGTCACAGCACATGTCACAGCTGAAATACCCATAATACACAGAGCGTCAGCACAGAGTTTCAGAAAGCTCAAACCCAAACAAAATAACACCTTACCTCATCAGAAGGCTTCAGGCATCTGCTCATACAGAGTAGCACATTTTCACTCCAGCAGGCTGCAGCATCTGCCCTCCCTGTCCCTCAGGCCAGGCTGTTGTGCCCTGCTGCTGATGCCCTGCACCTGTGTGCCCTCTGTGCCCTGCATGGCTGTTACTGTTAATGCTGCTCACCTGGGGGCACAGCTGGGGCCAATTGGGGATGATGGGGCACAGCTGGGGCCCATTGGGGATGATGGGGCACAGCCCCACCCCAATCACCACTGACTCTGTGCCTACACCTAAAGGAAGCTGTAGTCTCATTTTAGCTTCACACCAAACCTGCAAAATTTATCTTTAATGAACACTTATGAAATTCAGTTTAAACAAGGGAACAAATACACAAACTTGGGATGGCCACACAAATAATTTTAGGAGTTAGTGCAGAAAGCAGATTGTGATTCAGGACATCCAAACTCTCTCCTCTGCTTGCTGCATGACCTCAGACAAGAACGCTGTAATGCTGCTCATTCTCTTAATATTTCTGTACAAACAGCCCCTTCTTTGTGCCCCCAGGAGTGGCTCCAGTTCAGGCTGCACTGGGACCTGCCCAGCTCCTCCTGCCCAGCCAGCCCTGTGCTCCACATCACAGCTGGAGCCAGCAGCAAGGCAGCCCAGGGACACCTGGAAAGCATCTTTATGGCTTTCACCTCTAGAACAGACTTGTGGCACCAGTCTCCAAATTTAACACTGGAATGTATCATTTGTAAGATATATGTGGTAATCTGTTGATTAAAATCACTACTCAAGTGTTTACAAATAATTGCACAACTTGGCATACATTTGCACATCAAGAAAGAAGAAGAAATATTTAAAGAATAGAGTTAAAAGTCAAACAATAGTTGCTAAAGCTTGCATATTAATAAACAAGCCTGCCTGTGGAAACATCAGGAAATATGATTTAATACCCAGAAAGAACCCTGTCATATGTAACTCAGGCTTGTTGACTGTGCTGTCAAAGTCAAGCAAAAACACCATCCCTCTCAACTGCACAATACTAATTTGTGTATATACATACATTCATATATGAACATTTACATAGATGTCAATATGTGTGTGCACACATCTATAAAAACACGCTACAAGGTGTCAGGTGACATTTTCAGCAGCACAACAAATGTTAGCTTTGAATTTCTTTCTTTAAAATAAGAAAAGGAATTGTTAGCTGTTAAAAAAAAATAAATTAAGAAGCTCTCATTGGATTTTAGGATGTGAACACAGCTCCTTCTGCACTAAGGACTGAACTGAAAGGATCACCCAGTTACCCTGGAAGGGCTGAAAACAGCAGAGACAGGAGGAGGTGATTACTAACCTTTACAAAAAGAATTTTAGAAAAATAGTGTTTTTAACAAACCTTCACTTGTTCAACATGAATTTTAAAATAAGAGGCAGGCTGCAGCTCAGCACAAGCATTCCTGTAACAATCCCAGTGACAAATTCCAACTAAAACTCCAGCCACATGAAACATTTTCCCTGTTATCTTGCAATTATAGATGCACCCAAACACGTTGAAGCTCCTTATCAACACAAAATACAGTGATCAGACTTTGCCAAGAGTAACCTATAGTTAGCACTACCAGTACAGCTGAAGAGATGCACCAGAGAATTCAGTGCAGCATCCAATAGGTTTTGCCTTTCAAAGGTGAGTTTTGGGGGAAGGACTTCAGCATTACCAACACAGAAATAGTGGTAGATGCATTGGGGGGTGGGTTTGTAGAGGAAATGAAGCAGCAAAATGGAAATCCCAGTTAGATCTGTCTGCTGGTGAGCTCAAACACGCATCAATAAGAAAAAAAGAAAAGGAGAAAAGGGGAAGAGAAGCCAGGAAGGGAAAGAGAAGAAAGAAAACAAAAGGGAAAAAAATTCTCTCAAAAGCACTTGAAAGTGCATTCACAGAGGCAAGGGTAGACAGTACACAAGGCTGTGCAGCCCTTTTTAATCTCCACTTTCACACACAGCTCTGCACCTTTCCACAGCTGTCATCTCAACTGAGAGTCAATACTCCAGCACAGATGGGGTTTCACAAGTTTTACTCTGCAGGCAACAAAAAGCTTGGGAGAGCATATCTAGATTTCTGCCCACAAAGTGGAGTAAAACTTGCTTGGATGTGGCTTTTCAGCCCATGCACAGCCCTCAGCCACATTTCAAGGTAAATTTGGGGTGTATGTATTTGCCAAGAATCAGTATTTTCACCTAACATCAGTAACAAAACAGATGAATGGTCTGCCTCTCCTTTACAGCATTGAACACAAACATGCGTGGATTTATTTAAAACCATACAGTAAAAGTGGAAGAGACTCCAAGTATCTGTAGTCCAGGGTGAGGAGCAATTTAGGTTATGGCTGGTGCCTGGCAGCAGCTCCAGCACACAGAGATGCCAGCAAGGTATCATCAACCTGCTGGGAGTGCAATAGTTCAAAAAACAATTAACCTTCACCGCTCAAATACTCCATTCTTTCCCTGTCTGGAATTCATTTCACAACTGTGCTTATGGACAAATTTACTGAGAAATCAGTCAGAAGGATGCTGCTCAGAATAAGTAATGTTCAGTTTTGAAGTTCAGTTATAACTGATCCCCCACAGTATTATGATTTACTCAAAGACAACCAGGAACAAGAAGCTTTTTTAAAACAAAAAGTAAACCCATCAACCCTCAGTGACTTGATCCTCAAAACACAGCAACAGTTTTCCAGCAGGCATCATCCTATTTATATTTCCCACAGCTTTTAATGAAGCTGAGATATTTCTAAGAGGACCAACCAGTCTGAGAGGAAGAGTTGCTTTTTTTAAAGTGTCAGCAGGGAGTGCCTCAGGACTTCAGCAGCCATCAAAAAAAGCATCATGAGAATATTTGAAAAGCACCACTCCTACAGAGTTAGGCAGACAAAAATCTCATTAAAAAAAAACAAAAAACAACAAAATGACGCAGAATGTAATTTTATTTTACTTTAAAATCCAAACCAAAGCATAAATCTTGGTACCAAACAAAGCCAACTCCAGCAACCTACAAAATACAAAAGTCAAATAAACCACTTTAACCCCACATATTTTACTGGAGGATTGGGGGTGTTAGCCAAGGAGGCCTCAGCTATGCTCTGAGCTATTTCTGATATGTGGAGGTTTTGTAATTTTCCAGCCTTCTGCAGGGGCAGGAGGAGAGCCTTTAACTGTATTGATGCCCATAAATATCTTCTCCCTAATTTTTTTTCAGTAGTTAATTGCAGTAAAAGTACAGAGAGTTGTGCAGTGATAGGTCCAGATACAGCAGTACAGTCACTAAAGCACAGAGTGAGCAAATGGGAACTGTCTTCCTAACTAGTATCAGATTTAGAAAAAAAAAAAAAAACAAACAAACAGTTTTTCTAATCCCCAAACTGTTTGGCATCAGAAACTTCACACATTTCAATAACTAATAAATACAAATGTCTAAGCTGGAAGAACTTCGTTCGTACCTTGCGGCATGCACGTGTTTTCCATGATCAGTGTCTATTTCTATCTCATACAATCAGACTTCTTCATAGCAGCTTAAAAAGAAAAGGTTTGGGGGGAATTTGTTCGGAGGTTTGGGGGGAGTTTTTGAGGTCTGGGGATGGGTTTGTTTTGGTTTGTTTTCCAGATTCCTTTCTATTCATTTTTAGGCAAACTCATCAATACCCCTCAGTCAGATCAGGTTTTATGTACAATTTCAGTCCCTTCTCAGATGAGGCTCAGAAGTTTGGGCTATCTGTGGATCCTAATGGTTCTGTATGTCTGACCCAAACTTGATACACCAGTCCATACCATGCCTTCACTAACCCAATTTCATTTTAAAACCTCCCGCACACAAAACCTTTTCAGTGACCAGCACTGAAGTGACCAGCACATTTCCAGTGGCCAGCTGACACAAAATCCTTTTCTTGACAGGTTCAATAATGAACAATGCCATTTCACTGACCAAACTCTTATAACCACCAGTATCGTCCCTGTGCCCCATATTTTCCCTTCTGCTCAGCAGCCCTTGAGGTGGCACTATGAAAACATCCATCCATGTTCAACAGTAGTGAAGGACCATTTGTCCCATCAGCGCATCACACAGAATCACAGACAGGCTGGGCTTGGAAGGCACCTCTGGAGATGTTCTAGTCCAACCCTTCTGCCCAGCAGGCTCACCCGGAGCAGGAGACACAGTGGTGGCCAGGCAGGTTTGGATCTCCCCAGAGGAGGTTCTCCAGCCTCTCTGGGCAGCTGTTCCAGTGCTCAGTGCTTCTGGCTCACATTCAGGTGGAGCTGGCTGTGTTTCAGTTTGTGCCCCTGCTCTGGCACTGGGCTCTGGTCACTCACCCTTCAGACATGTGGGTGCACTGATAAGATCCCTCTCAATCATCTTTTCTCCAGGCTAAACAGGCCCAGCTTTCCCAGCCTTTCCTCCCAGGAGAGATGCTGCAGTCCCCTCATCATCCCTAGAGCCCTGTGCTGAACCTCCCCCAGCAGTTCCTTGTCCTTCTTGCTCTGAGGAGCCCAGAATGAGACAGCGAGCCGCAGCTGTGGCCTCGGCAGGGCAGAGGACAGGGGGACATCCTGCTTTTCAGGCGGCATCTCCAGTTCCATTTATAAATGCTACACAGAGTCAGGACGTTCTGCACCGGGCCGTGCCACCGCTGGAGCGGCAGCGGCGGGGCAGCTCCGGCACGGGCTGAGTTAAGGACCACGGACAGATTTTGTGGATGATGCTCCGTGCCCGGCTTGGCTCTCGTGCCCTCTAGGGGGCCGCGCCCGCCAGCGCCGGCACCGCCCGCCCGCCGCGGCAGCGACCGGAGCCGCCCTCATCACCACCACCATCATCATCACCACCACCACCATCATCATCATCACCAGCGCCACGAGGCACTCGCGACAATGACATGCACACACACACAGGGAGAAGAAAAGCGGCTCAAACCCTTCATTCAAAATAAATAAATAAATACAAACATACATAAAAGAAGCCAAACCGGCTCAAACCCTTCATTATAAATAAATATATAAATAAATAAATACATACATTAAATAAGCCAAAGCGGCTCAAACCCTTCATTACAAATAAATAAATAAATAAATAATCGAAGCCAAAGCTTGACAAAGGGGTAGAGCACATCCTCTCCCCCCAGCCCCAGCAAATCTCCAAAAGCCGCTCAAAGCCTTCATAAAAAATAAATAAATAAATAAATAAACTAGAGGCCAAAGCTTGACAAAGGGGTAGAGCACATCCTCTCCCTGCAGCCCCAGTGAATCTCCAAAAGCAGCTCAGAAGGAAAAGCGCTGATATTCCACCCACAACTTAAAACTCAGACAGATATCACATTTCATGATATTTTTTTTATTACTTACAATATAAAGAATTGATGCTACCACTTGGAGCAGGGCTTAAAGCAAAACTTGCAGCAGGACTTAGAGCGAGACAACTTGAACACAAAAAAACTCCACGAACAAACAAAAAGCAACAAAACCCCACAAACACACACACACACAAAAAAGACAACCAACTAAAAAAAAAAAAAAAACCAGGGAAAAAAATAAAACAAGAAAACCAACCCCACGACCTTCCTCCTGAAACCTGAAAAACTACATAGTCCAAGTGAGAGGTGTGACACCCTGACTAACACAGAAGAGACTTTCAGGAAAGTGCTTGGTAATTGATGAAAAACTTCTTCAAAACCAAGCAGAGGAAAAAAAAATTAAAAATCCCTCCACAAAGTAAAACACGGCTTCCACTTTGTTATCTGAATCTGTACATTTCTTTCCTTATCTGTGAAGGGATATGCTCCAAGCTGTACATCTTCCATCAGATTGCCTGGGTAAATCACAGCAACTGCCTCAAAGCTTTACTTGCAGCAGTGTTCCTTTCATTCTCAAATAGTTCAGGAGGCAGTCAGTTCATCCCCATTCCAAGCCCTGCGGTTTGCAGACACCAGAACCCAGCAAACCTTTTCACTTACAGGCTGAGATTATTTCTTTATATTACTTTTTTTTAAAAAAAAGCCCAAGCACTATTCCTTCTATTTGCAACACTCAGTCTCCCACAAAAAACAGCTGGAATGCAAGAACACTAGCAGCAGATTAGGAGAAATTCATACAAATGTCACAGTTAACGTCCAAAACATCATGTGTCACTGTTTTTCCCCTCCAACCCCCAACAAGCTTCTCAAAACACATTTCATACACAGGGTCACTGTTCTGGCTGTTTATTTAATTAACATGACAACCCAGAGTACACAGGATTTCTTTCAGTTCCCCAGCTTTGCATTTTCACACTTCAGGCAGAAAGAGCAGAAAGTCACTACTGTACTTTACTTTTTAGCCAATATACCGTAATATACATTTCTTGATTTAACCAATTGACAAAAATAGAATCTAAGCCCTTGGTGAGAGTCTCAGCAACAGTTTTAACATTTTTGCGAGGCTGAAAGAGAAATGAAAAAACCCAAGTGGAGCAGGTTTGCGTAAATGAAGCCATGCAAAAGAAAATAAAGCATTACGTCTGGAATCCCTGGGTGATTTTTCCTGGAGCCTTTCTTTAATATTTTACATGATTGTGTTTCAGCAAGTCACCAGATGCCACCCCATTTAGAATTATAACTCTTCAGTATTCCTTAGTTTTTAGTGACCTAAATGGCAATGCCATTAAATCTTATCGGAGTAATTACAGCTCAATAAACCCTATTAGGAGGAGGTACACGGTATATAAAACCTCACATCTAATAGACACAAAGTTCAGTAGCTAAATTCAATCTGCCAGTCCCCTCTAAAATTTTAAATTTCTCTATGTTACACCCCGATCGCTCCCATTTTCAGGCCAGAGCACAGGATCTGTATTAATAAAAATTGGTTATAATATAAGGGAACATTTCTCTACTTTTTAAGGTAAAATGAGGAAGAACCAACAAAGGGGAAGAAGTAACATATTCCTGGCACTACCAAAGCTGTCACTATATCAAACAATGAGAAGAGATAAAGCTTTAAGTTTTCCCTTGGAAACAAAAAAGGAAAACTGACAAATACATTTCTTTTTCTCCACTGTTTCTTAGATCTTATCACTGCAGAGATATCTTTGGCCATGTGAACTGTTACAGGATTGTCTTCTCAACTCCAGAGACAGGCAGTGATAACGACAGTCCTGCACACAACTTTCCCAGGCTGGGGCTGGGAACAGGCAGGGTTACTACACAGAACCCCATGAAAAACAGTCAATTGAGGAAAAAACCCACTGCTGATGCTGAAGGAAGGTAGACGAGTCTGGCACCAAGTTACCAGCCTGAAAAAATAGGAGAAAAGGGATGGGGAAAATGCAGCAGAATAAAACAAGTCTCAAAGCAACAGAAAATAAGTGATAGACCCTCAGATGTCCCTCAGGAAGGCAAAGAGCTTTCTTCTTCTCCTGCTGCCCAGAACAGAAATACATAAAGAAAACAGAAATAAAAGCAAAAGAGAAATACATAAGGAAAATGGGCAGAAAATCTGTCTGCCTTTGGAGGAAGGGCTCATGGGCAGGAGTTTGTACGTGGAGCAGCCGGCCTGGCAGTGGGGACATGGGAGAAGCTCCTCCACCAGGACTCAGCACCTTCTCTCACACAGGGCTGTGTCACCCTCTAGTTGGGGAACCAGAAAATCCTTCAGACTGTGTGCTGGACCCCTACCATCTCCTGACTAAGGTAAAAAAAATAAATCCTGCAAAAGCAAATCACACTATTTGCAGCAGCTGCAAATAACGCATACTTGTAATAAATCCAAGGTAGCCGAAAGCTTCCCTAAACAAAACAAACAAGCAAAGCTTGAAAGCAAAATCAGGAGTGTTCAGCATGGTTTAGATTTGCCCAGCTACAACCTCCTGTGCAGCATTCTACCCACCAAGGCAAAATCATCCCCTTGGACTGCTGTATGTCTAGATTAACACATCATCAGAGGCACAAGCCTCAGAGCACATGGGCATTATAATGTTTGAATGGGAAAAAACAACACATACAACACATTTCTGCTCCCCTCCCTATGCCCACCAACCTCCTCTCTGCACTTTTAGGAAGAGATAAAAATGTTTGCAAAAACCTGGAGAAAAAAATCCAAAAGCCATCTTCTTAGTGGTGCTTTTGCATTTACTGAAAAAAAGAAAAAAAAAGGCATTTCTTCATTCATTCATTCGCTGTCTTATCCATCCATTCACAATTTTGCTCTGCATCCTCTTTCAAATCTGGCTGAGTGAGCCCTCAAGGAGCAGCCTTGATGAAATCACAGGCAGACAAGACTCAGCTGGGAGCAAGATCAGGCACACACTCCTCAGTGAGAGCCACACTCACACCAGGCTGGAAGCTTGTAATCCAAAGACTTGGCCCAAGTTGGGAAAGAGAAAGATCATATACAAAAAGCAACCTCAAAAAGCATAGAATTAAACTGAAAATGGGGCAAGAGCACTTTTAGCAACAACAGAAGGTTGCATCACGGTACCATTTCAATTCTGGATGGTGGCATTTTAAATGGAAGTTTTTCTTTTCAAATTCCTTTTGGAAGTGATAAGATGCTAACACAAGGTGTGGTAATACAGTATCCATGTTGTCAGTTTGCAACTCCTGGTACTGTCCTTTACAATGCCGCACAGATTCACCTTCAAATTCTAGTAGAGAAGAATTCAGATTAAAATTGAGATGTGTGTGACTAAATAAGAAAAATTCAGAAATTCTAACTTTCATAGAATCTCGTATTAACAGAAAGAGTCAGATATGAAGGGAATTGAATTCTGGAAAAACAAAAGCTCAATTAAGTGCTCAGCAATAGGAAAGGTTACACGGGAGGTGATGGGAAAGATCATTAAAACTTTGCCTAATGTTACTCACGAAATTCAAGTACGTGTTTCAAAGCAATAAAGTGGATCTATTTCCTGATGAAAACTATTGGCAGCTCATAGATGTACAAACAAGACCAGAAACATCCAGAGGATGTTTTTTAAAAACAGAGGGGCAAGAGAAGGCCTGGTTTTCTTTCAAAGCCCTTATGTCTATTTTTAACATGTTATATTTTAAAACTGTCCTAAAGAAAAACATTTACCTATACTTTCTTTAAGTCTACAGGGAGCTGTTTTTTGCTATAAACATAAACTGTGTTTGCTGTAAGAGAGTCCCACTCTCCCATAATTTCTTCAAGGTCCTTACAGAGCTTTATTTCAATTTTTCAATTTTCACTCACGCTAGGATTTATTTAAGAGCTTTTAGGGAGAGAAGTTCACATACACACAACCACACTGTGCTAAAAAAAAAAAACAAACACAGAAAGTCTCCCCAAACTCCAAAGTTATCATCCATTTCTAATCACATAGAGACACAAGCAATACCAGATCTCACTACTGATTAATAATGAGTGAGAACAAAAGAAAGAGAAATTTGCCAAAATCCTGCAGTGGGTGAAGGGAACAGTTGCAGGTAACTCCAGGCAAGCTCCACAGCCTGGAAGTGGGAATTGCTTGGGGCAAAGCTGGCCACTGTCCCCAGGTAATGCACCAGCAGGGAGGGAAAACGAGTCTGCCTTGTTATCCATCATCAGTCCAACCTCCTGGTACATGCAGGAGATTTGAAGTTCCTCCATGAGAGAAGACAAGGACCATGGTCACTGAGTCCTGTCTCCGAATGATTACATTTAGAGATGTTAACTAAAAGGCTGCATTTATTGGAAGTGTGAAAGCAAGTGGAAAACATGTTTAAGACCTTACAAATGATTATTGTAAGAAACCACCAGAAATGCCTAGCTTCACCAAGTAAGCATAAACAGTTTTAATTTTGTGCCTTATTGTACTTACAAATTACTCTTACACCATTGCCTCTCAGTTCCTGCTAAAGTCAGAACTCGGTCAGTTTTCTACTTTTTCACACTGTATTTGTCTGTGGTAAATATTTACTTTACCTAAACAAAACTGTTAAATAAATAAGTACGTTTGTTGTAAAACAAGTCTCAAGTATGTAAGGTTGTCAGGAGCTCTTCTAAGAAATGTCAATACCAACCACAAAGGGATGTAATCAAACAGTTTCCAGAAACACACCAGCCACCCACACCATATAGTTAGATATAGCCATTACTTGGAAAATACTTTGCTGCTTATCCAGCAAGCTACCTGAAAGAAAACCTTAGGTGTATGACAACACGCTTCACTTGATCACAGCCACAGAATCCTTTTCAACACTAGTTGAAAAAGAAAACTTAACACAGTTTGATACTTATTTCCCCCCCAGGTTTCCCTTTCCACTGCTCAGCAGAAGTTGCACTGACTTTCAAGACATCCAAGTGTCAAGTAATATTTTTGTGGGGCAATCTTAAATCTCAAAACAACTGATAAACCCTTCAAGCGCAGAACCAAGCCCACTTTGTGTCCGTGTCAGGGCTCTACACAGCTGTGCAGTAAAGATACCGGTGCCTGATTGCTTCTTCCTCCAGCTTTTTTGAGGTGTGCATTGAAACGAACGCTTCTCTGGTAATAAAGTTCTCACTCAGCCATTCCAATCACAGCCTCGCAGAGGAAACAAAGTTGAGATAAATCGCGTGTGCCTCGCACCGGTTCCCACAGCCAGGGCAGAGCCGGAGCTATTGATTACAGCACGGGAACAGCGCTGGGGAGGCAAAGTGCAAAGACGAGCCTGGGCTACCGCCCCGATAAGGGACTTCTCCCACCGCGGACAGCCGAGCTGCTCGGCTCACACACGCACACACCCCTTTCGAGCTTAAAGCAAGTTTTAAAAGGCTGAGGTACCTTTCTAGGAAACTACAGCTTTGAAACAGCGGGGTTCCTACGTGATGCTGGGAAACCCGAGGGCTGCGTTCGGGGCAGGCTCCCACCGGCTCCGGGAGCCCAGCGGGCACCGTGCACCCCAGCCCTCCCTCTGCCAGCTTTAGGAAAAGCCGGCGCCGGCCACAGCTGTAAGGGAAAAGCACACCCCGAGCCCTCTGCCTGGTCCGGAGAGCCCGGCTTCAGCCCGGCTTGCCCCGGCCCCGTGCCGAGGCGTCCCGGGGCTCTCCGCGCCGAGCCGGGCAAAGCCGGCACCGTGCGCGGCCTCCCCGGCCAGGAGCGGCTCCTCCGCCGCCGCCGGGACCCCCGGCAAAGTTTGGAACCCGTCTCCCCGCAGCCCTACCTGCTCCCGGGGGATGCAGGGCAGCGAGGTCCTCCGGTGGGTCTTGTTGCCGCTGCCGCCGCCGCCCGACATCTCGGGGGAGATCATGGAGCTGGACCGCCGCCGCCGCCTGAGCACCGGGGCTTCGTCCGCGGCCGGGGGGGCGGCGGGAGGCTCGGCCAGCGGGGCGGCCCGCCGCGGGGGCCAGAGCCGGTCGGCGTAGCCGGCCAGAAGGATGCCCAGCAGCCCCAGCAGGTAGGCCAGGTAGGGCCGCCAGGACGCCGGGACCCTCTCCAAGGCGACGAGGGACGTGGTCTTGGCCGCGCTAGTCACGGCGAGCATGAGGACGCCCTGCCTCAGCTTCAGCACCAGCCATGTCACGGCGGCCAGGCAGCTCAGCACCACCCCCGTGGCGGCGAGGGAGAGCAAGTGATCCTCCTCCTCCTCCTCCCCCGCCGCCAGCGCCGTCTGCGCCACCGCTTCCCCCCCGCAGCAGGCGGCCAGCAGCAGCAGCAGCAGCGCCGCCGCCCGCGGCCGCACGCCGCCCCGCACCGGGCAGCGCCCCGCGCCCGAGGAGGCGCCAGCCGGGCACAGGGGCACCGCGCCGGGCGGCACCCGGCCCCAGCGCCGCTCCCCCCGCGCCAGCCTCACCGCCGGGGCCGGCAGCGCCGAGAGGGAGCCGCCGCTCAGCGCCGAGCAAAGTTTCCGGCGGCGCCGGGGCTCCCGCGGCGGCGGCGCGGTCCGGGCGGGCGCCCCTCGCTCCGCCGCTGCCGCCGGGCTCCGCTCCTCCATGGGCTCGGTGGGCTCCCCTGCGCGCCCCGCGGTTGTTCGCAGCCGGGCAGGGTCCGGGAGGGACCCCGCGGTCAGCGCTCGCTGGCCGGGGGGCGGCGGGCCGGGGGCGCTCCCCGCCGCGGCAGCGCCGGCATTTCCTGCGGAGCGCCCCCCGCCCGCCCCCTCCGAGGCACGGGGGCCCGGGGAGCGCCGCGCCTCTCCGCGGGCTTGGGGCGGTAAATTAAAATGTCTTTTTGAAAGTACAGGACTGGGAGACCCACGGAGAGATCCTAAGCGGTGTAAGGAAATGGTCTGGGGGAGAGGCAGATGTACCACCTCGGAAGTGCTGCTTAATTTCTAGGCCGTCCTTTGCCTTGCAGGCGCTCCCGGCGGGGGCGGAACAGCGCTGCCCGCCCGAGGGTCCGGCCCGTGCCCCGCGGGAAAGGGGAAGGAGCCTCCAGGTCGTTGTGGATTGCGGGGTATGAGAAAGGACAGGGAGAAAAAGAAAAAAAAAAAAAGTCCAGAGCTTTAAAAAAAAAAAAAAAAAAACAAATAAAAGGCCAGCGGAACCGCGGCAGAAGTTGCGAAGTCCTGCCGGGAGGGCGAGAAAGAGACCTGCGGGAGAAACTTGAACGTGAGCCTGCTAGGGAGGAGAAAAAGAGGACGAGCGAAAAGGAGAGGATTTCCCTCCTGAGGGCTGCAGGGATAGTGCTTGAGCCTGACACGGGAAAAGCGCTGCCCCCGGCCGGGAGAGGAGGGAGGCTGCCCAGAGCCCCGGAGCAAACCTGCGCCGAGCCAGCGGGACCCTCTCAAAGCCCAGCAGCGGAGCGGGCTGCTGGAGGCGATAACCAGGGAGGCTGAGGGGAAAACCGGGGGCTTTGCCGCTCCCAAAGCCGCCAGAGCGGCTCCCGGGGAAGGGCAGCCCGGCCCTGCCCCGGCGGAGCTCCCCGGCACCGGCCGCTGGCAGCCAGGGCATAAATCCGCCTGTCAGGGTCGGGGCAATTACGAGGCCGTAAAAGAGTCAGGAAGATGGATGTTTATGAGTGATTATTACGGGTTGTGTTGTTGTTTTAATAGGAAGCCCGAGCTGGAATCCCAAAGCCAGCGGGCTCCGAAGCGTTCTGGGTTCCCAGGCTGTAGCTCCATCCAAAAGCCGCTGTTTCCTTCCTCAAAACCTGCCTCGCTCTTTGCTCTCAGGGCAGTCTGGCCCTGCCCCTGGGCTGCCCAAAATTGGCCTTCACACGAGTGGAATCAGGTGCGGACAAAGTCTGTGCAAAACCCCGAAGTTTTTACCCTGGAGTAATGTATTTAGCACTTAATACAAAGCACGGAAAAATACAATCACCAGCTGTGAAGTGACAGAGCATTAAGAGTCAGGAAACGAACGGATTAGAAAAGAGAATTTCCCAGCCGTCCTTCCCCCCTTGCACATCTACAAATCACTAATTTGAGACAGATTTATAGCCTTTACATTTTTATTGGTGCATCTATCTGGATAGCATGCCTATCATCCGGGATCTGGGTGTCTGAAATGGTAGCATTAGTGAAGCATACTTGGGATTTTTATTAGAAATGGGTCATAAAAACTGAGTCTGTCTTAAAATAATAGTTTTCCAGCCTAACTATTATGGAATATGGATTTATTAGTCATTTTAATGTTTGAAGCTTGGTTTAAAAACAACCTAGATATTGTTAGCAAAGTTTGGCTCCGAGGAATGGAAAGCCTCTGGTTTTTTTAAAGGTTAAGGGGCCAGATTAAGAACAGCTGGAAAGGTTTGGAGTTTATTCTGGTGAGACAGCAATCAGCAGGTTGCCATGCACATCTAGAAAAACATAGCTGGTTTCATCTACCCTAAACATCAACCTCCCAGAGACAGAATAGTAATACCCAGATAGTAATAATTACATTACTCTTTTCCACTATTTTTTAAAAATAAAAATATGCATCTTCCAGGTGTGTATAAGTCTAGATGCATCAGAACAAAATGCAAATAAATGGATATTGCAACACTGGATAGCACACATACAGCAGTTGCAAATCAGATAGATCAGACTTTTGACCTAATACTCCCTGCCAAGTAGCATTTGCTTACATCTTAATTTATCTCCACTTTGTTACTTTACACTTACACCTCCTGATACCAGAAATGTTGACACTTTAAATAAAATAATGAAAACAAAAAGAAGGACTAGAGGAATAAACACCCCCTACCTTAATGTTTTTGCTGCCACCCCATTTAGAATTATAATACATAGATCAAAGCAGATAATTGACTATATTCTTTTAATTCCTTAAGCTAAAACATTAATTATTCTGTTTAGATTAAAAGCAGCAGCTTTTTTTTGGGTTTTTTTTTTTTGGCTGGACACATTTTAGGTTCTTTCCAGTCTCACATGAAACAGACCAGACCTCCCCAAGGCATCTGCCACTTTCTGCACTGAAGTTGACACAAGAAAGTCAAATTAAGAGTCCTTTTTCCTGGTATATCCATTCTCACATCCTGCATTAGGTAGCATGATGAAAGTCAAGGCTCAAAAAGTCAAGGCACAAATTCTTGTGTCTTGATCAGTATTTGCTGTGGCCTCTGCCACGTGGGATTTGATAAAAATACTAATTCTGCATGTTTCTGAATGAAGCAGTGTAATTGTCAGTTATTCATCTACTATCAAAGGGTGTTTCAGGCACCTAAGTTGTGAAGATCTTTCATAAAAAAACAGCAGCAATTTAATTTTAGAGTCTCCATCAAAATCACTGCCAGGTGGGAAGGCATGGTGGGTGATGAGCCAAAGAGAATATGAATCGCACAGAAGATGAGAAATAATGACCATTGAGGAGATTTCCTGTGCAGGGACACACAGAAAGAAGGGGAAAGGCAGGAGTATATATATTTGTGTTATTTCATTAATGATTGGTTCCACTGGATTAGGTTGTCTACAGCTGACAGCTACTCCTTAAACAGTATGTTGAGCATGTAGTCACCTAAAAATTCTGTCTTCCTTCTCTAGAGAAGATAAATTCTGGAGGTTTCTCTTATTCTCTACCCCTGCAAATAGTCAAGAGCTCAAGACTTTCCTGAAGTTCTGGTGCTGCACCATTTTGGCACTTGCAGACTCAGCCTCCTTTTGATGAATAGGTGCCTATAACAACCCAAAGAAAATGGGAACCATTGCATAGGATGAGGTCACTGTATCAGTCATTCACCAGAGAAACAGCAGTTCACACTCCAGTGAAAAGCAGAAATTACCCCTTCTACTTTCTATTTGCAGCACAATCTTCCATAGTGTTGGTGGAGACTTCTTGGAGACTGCAAAGGAGAGAAACCCAGGAAGTTTCATGGGTTTCTACTGTCCCAGAAAGGTCTCTAAGAAAATAAAGGTGAACTGACTAACTGAAGGAAAAAAAAGCAGAAGCAGTTTGCTCTGGACAACAAAGAGAAGGAAATGGATAGTGAAGAGAAGGAGGTGTAAAGAATTTTTGGACATAATCATCTATCTCAGAATCACTTCATCTTTAGTCACTGGTGAAGAAGATGAAGTGAATTTGACATGTCATTAGTAACAGTACTTTACCTAATCCTCTCCGGGGACTTTAGGCATCCACACAAAACACAATTCTCCATCCATAGGGAGAAACAATGATTTTCCCAACCACTGAGGAGAGGAGGAGAGATCTCACAATGGAAATGTGAGATCTAGCACAACTCTCAGATCAGACAACCAGCACTTGTTTTTTGTTTGGTTTCCCCACCCCTCCCTGCAGTCTCTTCTCATGCTGCTGCTGCTTTGTGGTCACAGGGCCACAGCTGCTCTGGGAAACCACCAGAAACATGTATAGCCACTTCCCATAACAGTACACACTCTTCCCCCCAAAAATAGAGGTGCAACACAACAAAAGTCCCATATCCTGCAGAAAGGCTGGGATTGAGCTGAAGTGAGATGCTCTTCTGGGGGTAAAGGAGCAATGGTGAAAGTGAAGTAAATTCTGCACCATGTCCTACTGAAGAGTGCCATGGGGTGGGGAATGATGAGTCCTGTTCATACATTTTCAGCTTTACCACTCTTGGTCTATACTTATGCTAATTATTCTTACATTTTTTGTTGATTTTTTTCTTTCATTCCTTGTCATTAAACTTTCCTCAACTTCTTACGACTGTGCACGTGAATAAGTCTGTATAAATTTTTATAATGCCACTGAATATTAATTGACTGAGTAAAGTTAAATTTGCCTGATTTGTGAAATGTACTGTGATTAAAACCTACACATGGTGGTAATGTTCTGGACATTAATGCTAGTTTTCTGTGTTAGGATATCAAATTATTTTACAACATTTCTAAGTCATTAAAATCCTCAGTAGTTTAGGTACTGACCAGTACATTACATGACAGATTTATCTGTTTACTGGAGCACTTAAAAATATGCTTATTTACAAATATGAGCATTTCTGACTTCAGTAGCATTTCACAGACTATCACATGAAATTCAATTGAAAGTTTAGAAAATTAAGATTTTTGATGTAACTCATTGAGCATCCAGAGTAATATATAGTAAAAAAATTAATGTGTGAGTTATCTCGCTGATTCATGATTTTAATAGAGAATGTGGCATTGAAACATGTTTACTGTGTGAATTAGACTGTTTTTATACTATTTTCAGCAAAGAAATAAATAATATTATTTTGGAGTTGAGTGCAGGCATACTCACAACACCCACACTGCATGTGTCTTATTTAATTCACCATTTCAAGGTTTTCTTCATAAGGGGAATGTAAAATACATTACTGAGGTATGTAATGAGTAAAAATTAAGTCTTATTTTGTGGAGAACATCCACTTGATGACAAATCAAATTTATTAATTTATGAAAATTTCCATTGCTTTTCATTGTGGTGTGCACAGAAAGAATTCCAATTATTGTATTAGGAAAACAATTAGAATCCTCATGCACTGTAAAGAATAGGCTGATTCAGATTTTTTCCAAGCATAGAAGTGAGTTTTCAGTCTCTGTTACACTTCCACCAGAGGCATTTAAAGAAAACACAAACTTTATGTTTTAAAATAAGGATTGTTCAGAATGGAAAGGTTTACTTTTAACTTACATGAATGATCATGCTAAAGAGTAAAATTCTGATTCTGGAGAGGAAAGAGTGTGACTGGAGCCTTTAATTGGTTATATTTTGTAATTTTTTTTTTTTTTTTTTTTTTTTTTTTTTTTTTTTTTTTTGCCTATGTATCTTTCCTCAGTAGAATCACGGAATGGTTTGGGTTGGGAGGGATCCTAAAGGTCATTTCCTTCCAAGCCCCTGCCATAGGCAGGGACACCTTGCACTACTCCAGGTTGTTCAGAGCCCCATCCAGCCTGGCCTGGAAAATTTCCATGGATGGTGCAGCCACATCAGAATCACCCTGTGCCAGAGCCTCAGCCCCCTCATAGTAAAGAATTTTTTCCTAATATTCAATCTAAACCTACTCTCTGTCAGTTTGAAGCCATTTCTCCTTGTTCTGTCACTCCAAGCTCTCGTAAAATACACGTGAATGGAAAAATTTTTGATGATGCCCATGGAGGGAATCTCATTTTCAAAGAGTGATTCCATTTCATTGCAACTGAGAATTCACATTATGCAGAGGTTTTTGCTGCAGTAGTGAATCCTGGTCAGTGGAAAAACCTGTGCTTTGAGCTGTGAAACAAACTTTTAGCAGTGACCTGATATTTTGAAAGAAATGTCCTATAGCAACATGATTACAAGCACTCTGTTTGCTATTTTTTTAAAAGATGCCAACCTTCATAATACTTCAATGACCATCCCAAAATTTGGTTTGTTTATTTTTGCTACCATTAAATAATTATGCCATAAATTTATCTCATAAATTTAGGTTCAGGAAAAGAATAACTTCTTAACATTCTGTATGTTATAATTTTGAAGCCACCTGAAGTACTGGTTTTGAAAGCAAATATTCACCTTCTTTTAAAAGTAGTAATTACAAGTACACTGGCTGGTTCAAATCTGCGCAGAAGCCTCTGGTTATTTTGTGCTTCAAATGGTGTTTAGTTTTCTGATCACTGAATAAGTTTAACTCTTCCACTATTTCTCTTTTTTTTTGTGGGTTTGTTTTTTTTTTGTTTTGTTTTTTAAAGATTAACTTAAAAAACTTCTCACTCAACAGATTTGAGTGAATACATAAATTTTTGTCGGATGGGCCCCTATTTCTCATAAGTTTCCATTTGACTGGACTATCAAGCTCATTGATCCCTAAACACCAAGTACTCTCTCAGTCTCTTTTTTTTATCTGATGGTTTTGTTCTTTTGGATTTTTTTCCTAATTCTTTGAAATATTCTGTAGAAGTACAAGGAAGTCACAAGTTCCTCCAACAGGAATTTCAATGCTCTTTCACATAACCTGTTTTGTTACAGTTCTGGGAGACAACACAAAAATCAAGATATTTACTAACCTGAATACTGTCTTTGGTGTCTGTTCCATTTTATCTTGTGTTCCAGAGCTAACAGTATCAAAAAATGTCTGCAAATTACTCCCATTTTTGAGTAGTTCTGTAAGCACACTCAGTTTTATGCTTTCTGATTTTGTGATTTATAAGTATGTATAAAAGTGTGCAACTTTTTTCCTAGGAAATAATTTTCAAAGCGTCTTCTCCTAGTAAGACTGAAAAAATGAGTTCTGCTTAAACAGCTGAGAAACAGAAATGTAGGCTGAAAGTCAATTTTAACTAGTGTCTTCCAAGGAAAATGACCAAATCTCTCTGAGTAAAGGGAAGCTAAGAACGAATACTCATTCTACTGATTAGCCAAAAAAAAATTAATTTCATTGAAACAGTTCTCACTTGACATGTAATGCACTCAATCAAAAGTACAGGCTCGTTAATAACTTATTAATGAAAATCCCCCTCTGAGCCATGTTAGGAAGTTTCTTTTAGAGTGAAAAATAAATGTAATGCAAAGCCTTAATATTCAAGAAACACTAGTTCTTAATTGATCTGGAATCAAATTATTGTAGCTAGATAAGTATCTAGAGATGCAAATAAGTATTTAGTGGGATTTTCAAAGATTGTTTACCTTAATGTGCCTGCATCCAAAAATTCTTCAGCTACCTCTACAGTGCTCTGCTTCTTGTGTTAAACCAGGTGCTAAAGTTTCACTTCTGGGCTCATCCAGGAGTGTTGCAGTGTCAGCAGAGCTGAATTTTCCGTGTCTAAGTCATGCCTGGAAGGATTCTCAAGCACAGTTCCTCCACCTGTGTCACCTGAGAAAAAACCCCAGAGGCATGTGGTGAGCACATGGGGCAGCTTCCCAAAATCACCACTCACCAAGGATGGAGGGCTGGGTAGCAAATTCCTCTCATTCTTCCACTGGGCTTTAAACTCCTGCCCATGGAATATTTTGTTCATCTTGCCAGCCTTGATGGTGAATCTGTTTCACTTTGTATAAATAAATAAAAAATATCTGTGGTAAAAAGGGAGAAGCAGTGAGTGTGGCACCACAGGCTTGTGGTAGGAACATTCAGTGAGGGGCAGAGACACCTGGATCCCAGCCCCTGTTCCAGAGGCTGGTTTACAGAAGATTTATAGTGTAAATGTTGAAAATAAGATTTAAAAAAATATTTAAAATACATAAAGTAACCACTGGAGTAGGGACAGGTGTCTCCATCATGAATATCCCTACTTTTTGTGTTTGCCAGATTCCACAGCTCCATGAGCTGTACACCCAGACCTTCACATGGCTAGGAGCCACAATATACATTCTTGCCCCATGTGCTGGGCAGCAGAAGCTCTCAGCAGGGACTGCTGGTGGCTCTTGCGGAATTCCACCAGCCCAAGATGGAAATTTCATTTCTGTCTTGGGCTGCATTTTAGCCATGCAGCTGAGCCCTAAATCAGTGTTATAGCACCTTCAACAGCCTGGACAGCCGTGCTCCACCCCACAATACAGAAATTCCCTCATGTTGCAGCTCCTTCTTAGGGATTTGGTCCCAAGTGACTGAGAAACAAATATATAAAAAAAAAATCTGTGAAATGATTCTGGCCTTTGACACTGAGTCTCAGCAAGAACTAAGTCTTACAATGAAAGTTAGACTGGTGAACATTTACAGGCTCCCTTGCAGATGTCATCCTAGATCCTGAAATCTTGACATTTTTAATCAGTTCCTTTTAAGCACAAAGAGGATACAACCGAATCGATCATCAAAATATAAATCATTCAACCATTTTCATATCAGATTGCTTTAATGCTGTCTCCCCTACCCACCACCAAAAGCAGCAAGTGACATTGTCCATTTCCAAGACTTTGTGATCTGTGAAGTATCAGAACTTCTGCAGATATTATGCAGTGAACATGTACAGATATTATAGAATATACATGTACAGATATTATGAAATGTACGTTACAGAATCTACATGGAATATTATGGAATATACGTGTACAGATATGGAATATACATGTACAGATATTATGAAATGTACATGTAAAGATATTATGCAGTGAACATTTACAGATGTTATGAAATGTGCATGTACAGATATTATGAAATGTACATGTAAAGATATTATGCAGTGAACATTTACAGATGTTATGAAATGTACATGTACAGATATTATGGAATGTACATGTACAGATATTATGCAGTGCATATTTACAGATATTATGAAATATGCATGTACAATATTAATGCTGCATGATTTCACACCTGTCATGAGATTATTTTCTTGGGGAAATGAGGAACTCACCTGTATGCTAAAGTGGCTTACAGACACACCACAGAGTAAGCTTTAGGCATAGCACAGGTGGGTTTGACTCCAGTAAAATCAAGGGAGCTGCAAATCCCCATCTCAATCTGACCTGACACACACAGCCATTCACACCAGTGCAAGAACACGAGGAATTTTAACAGCAGCTTCGCTGAGCTTAATGAAATTAATTTCCTAACCCCACTAAGAGCTGCAATTTGTTTGCAGGTCCAGCACAAGAACCATATGGAGAGAGGCGCAGAAGGACAAGTGGGCGGCGCGTGCCATGCTCACCATCTGTGCAGCAAGGCGTGCAGAGCCAAAGGAGGAGCAGCCCGTGGCTCCCACAGCTCAGAGCCTGTCTGACAGCCAGCGTGCCCCACAGCAGCAGCTGGCACACACAGGGGAAGGGGCTCCTGGAGCTGCCCTGCCGGGTGAGGACAGCAAGGGGTCGGCTGACAGTCTGTCTGATTACCCTGTTCTTCTAAGCCTTCTGATGTTTACATTCTTTAACAAACTGTCTCACAGTTTTATGTAAATATTGTTTTACATTGCTTTCTGGAGGAGGAAAAATCTGATAGACTGGTGACTTGTCCAGTGTCATTGGAGAGGTGGCACTGCCATCCTCCAATCCACTGTCACTTTTGAAAATCTAAATATTGAAGTCAGAAATTTAATTTTCTTCTTGTTACCTTAGAAGTTCCAGTGTCCGCATCGTTTTATTTTGTGTCCTATAGTGGGTGAAGACAAATGCCTGAGAAGTGGAAGCCTGTGTTGAGAGAAGGGATAAAACTGCCTGAGTGATGTAGATTGTAAAGGCATAAGTGACCCAGCAGCTTAAGATGCTGACATGAAGGTTTTCATTGCAATAGAAAGCCCTGCATTTACTAAGAGCTGGAGATTTTGCCCGAGGCTTCACAACCTTATAATGTAACATTATTCCAACTGCTATTGCTTTCTCAGCAAAAATTATAAAAATAAAAACACATTTTAAATCCTGTGGCATGTGTTTCACCGAGATTTATAGGTGAACCTATCCACTGTAGAGCTGTGTTCTCAGAGAACCTGCCCTGCACCTGCAGAGGGCTGGGAGGATAATTATGAGCATTGAGAGCCTACTCCAGGTGTTCCAGGAATGCAGAAATTCCATCTCTGGCTGGCTGGCCTCAGGAGCAGGAAAGCAGCAAGAGGAAGCGCTTGTGTTTGAGCTGGCATGGCCATGCAAGCCCTTGGCTGGCCAGTGCTGGCAGCTCCTCGCCCTCTCCTTGCCTGGGGCTGTTGCCACAGACGGGCAGAGGCAAATTGCACAGAGTTTCTGGGGAAGGCTGAGGTGCTGAAGGAAGCAGGGTTGTGAAACAGGAGTGCATGCAAATGGAGCATGAGGCTCAGAGGACTCGTATTTCCAACTCAACACGTTCCAGAGTGCTTCAGGAAGATTAGGTGTGACTTCTGTGCTTGGATCATGAAGATTTTGCATTTTAGATTTTTATCATAAAGGGTATGCAATAAAATATTCAGCAGGAATGTTACTGTTTTGTGTCTTAGGGTTTCATTGCCAAGATGATTAATAATTTTCTTTTTAAACAAAAAAGATTAAATTATAGTTAACCTTTATCTGTTGAGTGACCAGCTTTGGACTTCTGTTTTCCCAGTAGTGGAAACATCCATTTTCACATCCTCTCAGCATGTTAAGCAATACTAGGAAAGCAATCTTAGAATTTAGAGCAAGAATTTTCACCTCAAACCAGAAGCCTTGATGCTTACAATTGTGCCCTGTTGATTTACATACAGAATAAATTCTAAATCAGTTCTTTTCAGTTCCTTCTCTTAATTTTCTTTTCAGAAGAGCAACATGGATACACGGTCAGTTTAATAATAATAACAATAAATAAATCTTGGTCAACCACTTCCAACTTCTTTTTCATTAATTCATACAAAACTGTCAACTGCAGTGCTTGATTTCAGAGGTCTGAAGGAGGGAGGACAGCATTATTGCAAATGTATTATTGAAAGCAGGAATATCTCTGCTGAGTTTCAGAGAGGCATTTTAAGATTTAAATAATGAATCCTCAGAATGAAAGGCAGGGCCTGGGTGACACAGCAGTGACAGGCATAGGGACTGATCCTGCCTGGTTTGTGCTCTGTCAGAGCTCACTCCTTTTCACTCTGATATGGAAAACGAGGGCTTCTTTATTTTCTGGTGGAAGTCCTGTGACATGGAACCATCCATCCCTCCTGTCCCACTGGGGCAGCCCCTTGAGTTTGGAATGGAGGGTACCCAGGGCTGCAGCTGAGTCTGGGCTCTCAGTGGCACCACGTCCCTGTCCAGGCATCCCTTTGCTCCCAGACATTTGAAGGAAGGCTTTGTGGATGGCCTGACAAGCTGATGTCCTTGTGCTTTCACCCAGATCCTTTCACTCCTTGAGGAGGAAGCTGATGAGCCACTTTGGAGGACGCTTTTGGAGGAAGGAGAAATGGAGGAACCATTCACTGAGGGCAGCTGCTCTCACCAACAGCTGAACTGCAGATCCTTCAGCAAGGCTGCAATGCACAGAAGGGCAGATGAGAGCTCCAAAAGAGAAATAACCCCCTAAACACCCCATTTGCATTGTTTATAGGCCTATTTCAGCCAAATTAATAATGCAATATCTCCCACTGTTGTTAGTAACTACTAAGGTTTGTTTGAGAGATCTTTGCTGTTGTTTTCTTCAATTTCAGGAAGTTGGCAAAAGCCAGTGAAGAACATTTCATTAAGGACCATTAAGGATTAAGGACCAGAAAAACCTGAATGATTGATTAAGAGAAGGTTTGTGTGAAGTAAGTGAACAACAAGTAACCACTGTGGATTGAAGTCCTTTCAGGATCAGGCTTTGTTAACTGGCACTGCCTGAATAATCATTTCTAAAATAAATTTAGGGGATAGTCTAGCCTGACTTAAAAATCTGAAAATTATTTAGAGATCTTTATTTTAAGTTCATCACCTCTATGAAGTTCTTGATAGGACACAGATAAGTGACACTGCTTAGTTTGCCCTTTGTTTCTGTGGCACACACCAGAGCCTGGCAGTTTTACCTCACTGGTAGCTGCTTCTTAAGAGCTCAGGATTTGGGTGACTCTAAATTTCTGAAAAAACATCTGAGCAATTAATTAGAAGTTTCATCTCCTCCCTGGTGCCTCTGTGCAGCAAATTAGTTGTTCTCATGTGGTGACCAAATGTGGGAGTTGGGATGTACCTGTGACTCTGTAGCATCTCAGAGGGGCACAAGTGACACCTCATCCTTCTGGAGGGGCACAAATGACACCAAATATTTCTGGGGGGACACAAGTGACACCCACAGAAGGCAGGCAGGCAGCAGTCATTCCATATTTACCCCATACTTACCCAGCCAGCAGGAGAGGTCTGCATCCAGGGCACTGCATGATCTTTTGCAGCCTACGGGTTTCATTGTGTAACTAAAAAAATGTGAAATGACAGGCTCCAGTTTAGGATTTAGTCTGTTGCATTATTAAAAAATCCCCTTTAATTTTGGAAGCTTCTAAATGTACTCAGTGCTGTGTGAAAAGAACCCAGAATCAAGAGATCATGAGCTAGACTTGCAAAGTTTCAAAAAATGCTCGACTTCCTTTGACTGTTACACAATATTTTTGAAAATTTACTTGCACCTCTTCTAATTAGCAATATCTCATCCTAAGAAAGTAATGTTTGTGGGGTTTTATTCTCTTAATAATCCTTTTCAAATCCTGTGTAATTTTTTCTTGGCTTTAGGACATGAGCAGGGGCTTCAGCCACATTTCAGTTCATTGCTGGCTAAGTGAACCTACATGCAGTGTACCTTTTTAGAAACTGAAAATATATACATCATGTGAAAAAAATTATTTCTCTCTTAATTAATAAGAAAAAAGTCAACAACAACTGAGGCTGCATTTTGAGTAAAAGAATATATTAGACACATTTTTTGAAATGAGATCTGCTTTTCACAAGTGGACATTGACTGAGATTTAAGTTGCTCTTTGGGAATGTGAAACAACTCTGAAGTTGCTCCACAAAGACTGATGAAATAAAGAGTATCTGGGCAGACAAAGGAACAAATCCCAAACATTTTAGTTCTCCTTTTTCCATCTATCTGCATTTAGTTGTTTTAAACTGTGATCTCTTTATGACTGTAGCATGATTCCTTATTCCTCCCAGAGAACGCCTTGTAATTTATATTTGAATATTTTAGCAATACAGCATCCCCACAATAATTACAGAAGGACTTATTAGTTAAAACAGGGCCCTGTATAGGAGAAAAGCAATATTTTCCTTTAGGTTGCTAATAATAATTGCACTCCAGTACTTTACAGATGCAAAAGAGATGAACAAATCTTGGGGTGGAGAGTTCAGCCCTTCCTTTCTGTGAACTGGGTTTAAACCTTAAGCCAAACAAAACTGTGAATTGTGAGGTGGTTTTGATTTTACTCTGTAGTCAGCAGCTGGCTCTGAAATCATAAATTGCTCAAGTCTATCAGAGGTATTTTAAGACAACCTCTTAAATGAATCTGGGGCATTTCAAATTCGTAATGAAATCTTAACCCAAACAAGTTTCATAGGCAGCAGATACTGATCTAAACACCATTGATTTAAAAATATATAAAATAAAAATAGGCATTTCAATCTCAAAAATGAAGTTACCTGCAAAGTTCAAAGCATGCAGCAGTGGTGAATCAGGAAGCTATTGGCTATTCGCTCTAGGTACAATTTAAAAAGCTGAATTTGGCATCTGCTATCATTTCAATGTACACAGGAAAACTTTGAAGAGAGAACTGTGGGTTGAGGGCCAGCCTAGGTGCAATTTGTTCCTTGAACAAACAAAATGTCAGTTTACACCCACACTGTGGATGCCTTTGTTACATTATCTTACAGAAAAACTGAGGGGACTTCTGCTAAAGCACTGAGTAATCACAGACTGTTTCCCACGTGTGATTTGGTTTTCTTGAGTGACTATTAATAGTCACTCCAGTAACAATTAATGTATTTAATTAAATATCAATTCAATTACATTCCTAAGCATGCTCACAGCTATGTTTAATGGGACACAAACTGTGAGACAGGTACTGCAGAGGGTGGTAACTCAAAGTCTAAATCACAAAAATCTATATTACAAACATCTTTTAAAGAATCACATTTACAAAGATCTTTTAAAGAATCACATGTGTAAAGGCAGTGAATTAATGTGCTGGCTGGGACTTGCTTCTGACAGGTCCAGCTCATTACACTCAGACACCACTGGCACAACTGAGCCTACTGGGAGCCTGAAAGTCTCTGAGAACCTTCAGAGTGACATTTGGGATAACAGGGCTGAATTTCAGCCATGCCCACTTGCTGCACTGTATTTTTGGCTGCAGGCACATGCCAAGATCAAATTCCCAGACTTTCTCCGTGCCCGAGCAAATATTGTTGGACCCAGATTCAGAACAGTCACCGAACACAGACACAGCACGTCCCTGTGCCCAGCTGCTGTCACACACAGTCCCAGGCAGGGCTGGGCACCAAGGGGTGCTCCTGCAGCTTGGAACAGCCCGTGGCATGGAAGGACAGCATGCACCCACTGCTGGCATGCCAAGGGAGAGAATCCAAGGGTACCTTGATCCCGAGTTGATCGCCAGTCAATCCTCAACCAGCTGAGGGAGAGCAGACAGGCAGCAATATAGGGACCAGCTCAGCCCCTTTGGATACCTTGGGAAGGCTGCCCTAGAACAGAGAATAGAGTTAAAGAATAAAGCAGGGATTTATTCACAGGATCTCCTCCATGGATGCACCTTGGGCAGCACCAGAGCCCAGCCAGGGCTGCACCCAAGATGAACCAAAATGGCCCCAAAATGCACGGCCGGGCACGGGCTCTGTCCCTGGGATCAGTTCTGCTCCATTTGCACCTTGCAGTTCATTGTCCCATTCCAGCTTTAGCCCAGGCAGTCCCACCCTGCTTGTTTTTCTCTCTCCAGCCCACGGTGTTTGTGCTCCTGGGCTGAGATTTGGGTCATTTGTCCTTGGTGCCCAGCTGGAGCGGGAATTGTTTTGAAGACCCAGGAAGTGAAAAAAGGAAGGGAAACAAACAAACAAATTTCCCCCAAAAGAAAAAAAAAAATCACCTGATGGTATATACTGATGAGAACAGAGGTTCCCAGTTAGTGCTTAGATATCATCACATCTGAGACTGAAATGGAGATATTCCTGGAGACCTGTAACAGCTTTGATGGTATCTGGGATCTTTATTGTCTTTAAAATGAAGAAAAAAAATAAAAATAAAGGAAACTGTGTGAAAATAAAAATGAACAGATAGAGATCCAGGCTACAAAGCAGCACTAAATTCAGAAAATATGGAAGTATCATTACCAAATAAAAGGAGAAAAAAACCAACAAATCCTAAACATCCAAACCCCCTTCCCACCAAAAACAACAAAAAAAACCCCAATAAACACAAACCCAACCAACCAAAACAACAACCATCAACCAAACTGAAAAAACACCAACAAATTCTGTCTTAAATGGTGGAAGAACTCACCCTTATTAACCACCAGAATGCAATTTACTTTCAGAGTGAAACCTGACTTTCAAGATTAAAAATACCCCAAAAAAACCAAAAATCCAAAACAAAATAATAAAAAATCCCATGAAAGACCCAGCTATGAGTTCAGTGCCAACATCACCAGAGTCATGTCCAGCCCACTTTAAAATATGAAAGGCCATTTTAAAAAGTTTAGAGAGCAAGGTTGAAATACTGAACAGGATGGACAAAGATGGTAAAATAGTCCTGTGTAAAATAATCCTGTGCAGCCTCTTTTGCTTTTTTTTTGAGTTGTCAGTAGCACATCCTCATTAAATATTCAGGATTCCTATCTCAGTCTGGTAACATTCAGAATTTCCGTGTACACAGGAGATAGACAAGGAGCACTTTTCTTCCAAAGCCATTAAAATCCATTCAGGATACAAAAATAGTTCTTACATCACAGAGCACCATGAAATATTTCTGAGTTTCCTTATTATGCCAGACTGCAGGAGCACAAAGGGAAAATGAGATTTTGCTGCATCCTACATTTGTGGTCACAGGTACAGTTACTGCTTGCATGTGCATTTCTGCTCTTGGGCTGTCACTGCAAAGGAATATTCTAAGATAAATCATCTGAAGATATAAAGTAAAATCTCTCTTTAGATAATTGTGGTTGATCAAACCTACCTCTTTGTCCTGCACTTTCCATGAAGAAAAGGTTTCTAAGCACAATATTTGGAACATACTTGCCCAATAGGCTTTAAATGAGTCTTACTTATGAATCTTAATTTACTAATAAAAGTGAAGGAATTTTCATCCAGTGTCTACTTTTTTCCCCCTCAAATTAAGAGTTATGATTCTGAAAATGTTTGACACAAAAGGAAATAATATATGATCTGTTTATAGTATCAGCTGTTCCCATTCACTGATCATGAACAATTGAAAGATATTCCTACTTAACTAGAATATCATAACATTTTTTTTTCACATTTGATAACTGACAAAAAATATACACATACAAATTCTTCTTAATGTAGTAATAACAATGATCTTGCACAGAACAGTTATATAAAAAAACTGTACAACACTTTGAACACTGACACTACTTATTTTTAGAATCAGTTTGGAGAATGAAAGGATGGGTACAAGTGGGAAAAAAAAGATATTGCTCCAGGGTATTTGAAATAAAACAAGCTGTTCAGTTACATTGCCACTGTTGCTCTTTTGCCTCTTAATATTTTATATGAAAGAGATATTTTTTCACATCCAGCTTAGCATAAAACAAAACTTATATAGGCCATTCAATTTTGAACATATTCTCCCAATATCTAGTTCCCTGCCTTGCAAATACAGCATTTCAGTGCATGGGCAGGCTGACTGAACTGCATGCTTGAGGGATTAAAAGAAAAATATTTACATACCTGTAGATGGATAGATAGATGTGTGTATAAACACAGACATGTAGAAATGGGTGTATATGTATTTGCATTGAGAGATTATGGATGGAAACTCTTTCCAGCCACAATTTCAGTAAGAGTAAACCATTTCCCTCATTGGAAATGGAGCAGCAAGGACTACAAGACTTCCACAAAACAAAATAAACCACACTGATGGTTTGCATCATCCATATTTTTGATTTTAAACCCAGGGTTTTTTTAGGATGAATGAGCTAATAAATGTATGATTTGTGATCAGGTTTGGTTATTCCAAATCTTTCACATTATTTAGGCTTCTGTTCACAACTGGTGCCATTTGACTTCATGATTAGTGAAACTTTCATCACAGTTTCTGAGTATTTGAGGATAATAATAAATTTAGAATTTTATTGCTGCTCCAAGAAGACAAAGACATTTGATTTTTGTTTTCTTCTAAATTAGAACAGAACTCTTGTGCTAATCTATCAAACTCCATTTCAGTTTCTATGCATTTTAATTTCAATGTTTTCTATAAGGGGAAATCCAAGTTCAATGCTCACTATGAAAATTTAATTTCTGTGAAGTCCTCAAAGACTTTTAACTAAACTCTTTTCCTCTCCCCACCATTCATACCAGCTCCATATGTCACTGGGGATCTGCCTACAAACAACCAGGAACTGATTTTGAAACTGTTTCCATTAATATTTAAACTTATGATGTAGAAGGGAGGGAACTCCTAATTGTAGAAATCTTGTACAATTCTGGTGCTTGCGATTATTCCCAGAGAGTGAGCAAATGTTGAAATTAAAAGCAAGTAAACACAGAATAATTACTAGTGCTAGAAATGTATTAGAGTTATTTGTGCTGTGTTTTAAAAAGATAAAATACCTACAATTGTACAATTACAATTATAATGTAGCTAGAAACCAATACTAAAATCAAGACTCCATGAGTGTTCTCAGACCTACTGAATTAACTCTAAATTTTCTCTCTTCCAGACAGGCATGTACAGAATAAGAAAGTACTTAATTAATATGAGAATTAAGCATTTACAGAATAAGAAAATAATTAGTATGAAAATTAAGCATTTCAAGAATAAGAAAATTTATGGAATAAGAAAATACTTGATTAATATGAGAATTAGGCACATGTAAAGTTGATTTTTCTGGACAGAATCAACATCATTAGTGTCCTTAAACTGACACATATGCTGAAGAGTGTTACATCATTATTCTTGTTATTGTTGTTATTATTATGAGATTATTATTAGCTTTCAAACAAATATTTGGAAGCATAGGGGAAAAAAACCCATTCAAGAAAAGAACTGAACAAAGGCAAAGAAGAACTGTGAAACAAATTTGCATAACTAATGAAATAATAATGATACTTCCCATTTTTGGAACATTATTTCTTCTGTACTCTCAAAAGGGTAGAGATTTGTCAGTTAGGAGTCAAAGACTATTTGAAGCTGACACTTGCAGTATAACTTATTGAAAACCACTTAAAGATGAGTAAAGCAGAACATAAATACTCAATGGAATAAGTAGCATAAGAAGAAACAATGTTTTTGACCTGCATATAATATAATCTTAAACCACTGGAATCTGTATAAATTCCCAGCATTTTGGAAATATATCTAAATTTCAGCAACCTTTATTTTAGAGAATCGGAATGTTTTAGATTGCAAAAGTCCCTTAAGATCATCAAGTCCAACCACAAACCTTAAACCACCAAATCCACCAGTCAACCATGTCCCTAAGCACTGTGCTTGCATATATAAAATTATATATATTTTATACATGCAATATACAACAAGAGTCATCTCCTAAAAATAGCTTCTCATTTCTGTTTCTTCTGGTATACCTCAAATTCTTCTTCACACTTACAAAATAGCATTTGTTGAGAAGTTTCAGAAGCTTTCCAAACTTCCAGAATTCAGGCATCTCCAAAGAGGATGATGATTTGGAAGAGTTTTTCTGAATTTGATTATGGTTTCTCAATTAAGCAATTGATAGTCTTAACAAAGGCATTAAAAGTCTCATTCATCTTCCCCATGGCCCATTTATTTCATCTTGCTCCTGGTAAGCAGCATAGAATTATTAAAACATGTGTTTTCTATGGTGAACTGAGCTATCCCATAATTACTGCTACAATACAAAATATGGCAGTCAAAAGCCAAATTCACAGTGGCATGTGAATCTTAGAGTGCTACTTAAATTTTCAGCCCTTGACTAAAAAAGCTTTAATTTTACTTTCCCTTGGATAGTTATGACATGGATACAAGGGCTGCAACTCATGCATTTTGAGAAATAAAGTTGATTTCTAACCTCTTTACCATTTGCCCACAATCTCACAAATGAAAAACTCATTACACATCATTATATTAATTGGTTTCAAGGACAGTAGATTTAAACAGATGTGTAAACACTTACTCTAATCTTATTTACTGGCAACAGAGATAAATAGCACAAATTTTGAGTTTCACCATTGTATTTTTTGTGCTTAACCTCTTGTTATGCAAGCACAAATACATTATTAGATAACTGGGCACAAGCTATCTAAAATGAGATAATATGTTTTAGCCATTAATATGTTTGTATTATTTATTATACTTTTCCTCAAATGAGAAGGTAAAAGAGTTTTGAAATTCAGATTATTTTGGAGCAACTCAGGAAATTACATCATCTCCATGGAAATATTAATTCCAGGTTTCCATCACTCCTCTGCTTATATGGGGGAAGGGGAGAAGGAGAGGAAGTTGTCAATGAGACAATTAACACAAAATGAGGCTTAGTTGAGATCTAATCTTCACCAGAAAAACCATTCTTCTTGCTGATTAAACAATCAACTCTGCTGCTAAGGAAATAGCACAAATTTTACACAGCTATCGAAAGAGAATGAAGACTAAGCTAATTATTATAACTCAAAAGCAAATTGCCAAGAAGTTTCCAATCATTTAGGAGCAGCTCTTACTCACACTTTGGGGTTAGCATGTCCCAGCTGTAATTTACCACTGAAATGATACACAGATGTCAGTAATTCCAGGCTTAGGCACAGTCCCTGCAGGAGAACAAGAGGGAATACAATTTATTATTTCACTTCATAACTATAGTTAGAAATGTTTAAGAAAAATACATACATGTGCACTGGCAGTTACAGCTCCTTTAAATTAGGAATAGTCCCTGAGGTTGGACTATCCCAGGAAACCTAGTAATTGCTTGCCTTACATGACTATTATCATCTTGTGGCTGATTAGTGCAACAAAATTATAACAGCAATCAGGGAAACTCAGCAGCTGGGGTGGTGAACATGGTGCATGGCTCTTCTGCAATATCCTAAAGCCTCCACTGTTCATAAAAAAAAATTGATTTATTTGATATGTCACTGTTAGGTTGGATGAGACAGACATGTGATCAGGGTCTAAGAAGAAAAAAGTTTTTATTCTGTGTGTTCCCCAGTTTATACTCTCTTAACAAAGGGTGATCTTAAGTCATTAACTACATCACAATAACTTATTATATTCATTAGTACAAAATAACTAATGTCAATATAATTGACAAAAGTTTTACAAAAACTTAATAAAGTACATACACAAAAATTTAATAAAGTATGTATAAGTATAGTATATCTACTTATGCACATAGTCTAACTTAAAAAAAAAAAATCATATCTCTTTTCTAATCTGTTTCCATGCTAACTGCCTTTTCTTCCTTGCTATGAATTCACTGAAAAATCATTGTTATTTCTTCTGTTAACTCAGCTTTACTTGCAAGCCAACTATCAAACCCCTCCATACTGATAACAAGATTTCCTTGGTAAGAGAGCACAAGCATGATGGCATCCTCCAAGTTTCCAGATAAAAGGGAACCAAGGTCAGGGGAAGATGGGAAATGGGACTATGATGTGATTTTGATTTCCAAATCTGCATGGAATGAACAATAATATACATGTCCTTCCCCCACAGGACAAGGAAAATTGCATAAGTAATGAAACGATTGGATTAGGAAATGGACTAGAATGCCAGAACTCTTTTGGGAATTTTTTCCAATCAACCAGATGACAGATATCCTAAGAAATGACAGCGGAAGGCAGCAACATTATTATGTTATTAAACTCCTTTCAGCAAATATATCCAAGCACAGCAGAGCCATTAGGCCTCCTGCTCTTGTGCAGTCAGAAATAGGGTCAATTCTTCATTTAGCTTCGTGCAGGAATAGAAAGTTTCTGCAGGGAAATTATACCTCAAAGTGTGTGTATACACATGAATACCTTACTTTATGAAAACCTTTGTTGGATAACTGAGTGTACCAAAGGTGAGTTATATGACCTGAAAAATGAATGAGAAAGCAGGGAGCATCGCATTTTTTGTTTTCAAACAAATGTGTTTTATGAATTAAATTCCCTGCTTGCTGAGAAGTCACAGCCATGGTTTTTCCTGGCTTCCCTTTAAAGTAATCTTACAGCTCTACTTTACCTTTCATGTAGCTATAAAGCACTTTTTCCAACCTGTGAGACACGTTCCAGCTCGCAGGTGTCCCAGCACAGATCCCACCAGTGCTGGCTGAGAGGGCTGTAATTACACCTGGGTCACATGTGAGCTCCCCAGAACAGGACCAAAGACCAGAAGTACTTTTCACAATGCCTGGAAGGAAAATATGTGTGAAAAGTGACTTTAGGTAGTTCTAGGAAAAGCCAATTCATCTGTTAGCAGCACAGGTTGGATACATCAGTTCTGTGTAATGTTTTTTTTTTTTTTAATATAAATAAATATGTTTGAGCTGCCAATGATGCAAGGAGAAAGCTCTGGGGCAAAACAGGGGAACAACTCTTCTAAAAGGATAATGTCAACAATGTCAAAGGCACAAGGAAGAAGGCGATAGAGAAAGGGAGGTGCAGCACAGGGAGGAGAATCTGCAGAAGAGCAGCAGGCTTTGGGGGGGATGAAACCACAGAAAAATTGAGACTTGCTGCTAGAAATTTCCCCTGAGAACTTTAAGAATAGTCAATTGTCATTGGGAGATGTTATTTCTCTTATAATTTCCTTCTAGGAACAGTATCCAAATCCACATGTGCAGACAAAGACATGCTTTTTCTTGGCTTTTTGTCCAGACATATTATATTTTGGGTATGTGCACCGGAGCTTGCCAAACAGACATAATTTTCAAATTCGGAGTTTTATTTCAAGCATAACTTCGTTACATTCAAAATTTGCTTTAACCAATTTGAAACTGAAACCCCTGAAAGTTCCATTTTTCACAGCAGGCTTTGTTCCTCGGGCTGCAGGAGGAGCAGAGCAAAGGCTGATTTCCTCAGGAAGGAGTTGCCATATGGCTCTGGTGCCAATTGCCCAGCAGGCTGCACCTGCCTCCGATACCCACCGAGCCCTGGCCACCCTCAGAGCAAACCAGGCTGATTTGATGGAGCAGCTCATGAGGTTTCACAGCCCATGCCTGTAAAAACCTCACTAGATTTCAGTTCATCTCAGCACCAACCTCACCTCCTCTCCCCGCCAGCCCCAGCAAGAAAATCCCCCCTTTTCTGCTGCCTGTGATGAATCCAGCACAGATACTCACAAATACCTGGAGTGATGTGTGTGGGATGGTGCTTGCTCTCTTCAGCCATCATTCAGCAGGAAGATCTGGGTTTTTCTGTAGTTTGGGCGATAATGGCTTGGCCCTGGGGAAGGCAGCTGCTCCAGTCTATCCCCTCACTGGTGCTGGCACACGCCGTGCCAGGGTCACGGTGCAAAGTAGAAGTGGCCTCATTAGCATCTCTTGACTGAAAAAGGATAAAACTTAAAATGAATCCATCTGTTTTCTGTGCTGCTTTGTTTATACTTTCTAATGCTGGGTTTTGGCAGGCCCAGGCACTATTTATTCATCACTGTTGTCACTTATCCGTTCATCTAGCCACAGAATTTTGAATAGGAGTGCTCGCTTACTCAGGCAAATTTTTCTCTGCGTATTTGTTTGTCTTTTTGGATGCAAGTGCCAAATATTTATTTGAAAGTGAAATTCTGAACAGCAGTCATGTGAAAGCAAAGAGACTGGGAGGAAAAGGGAATAAAGGTATGTTTGATAGCACTCAAACTGCAGTTCCTGTCAACAGATCCCACTTTTATTCTGTATAATGAGCTTTCCTCACTGTATCACCAACCTCTGCCTTATCCTGAGAAAAAGCAAAGCATCCTTGCACCTGTTTGAAATTTTCATGTTTGACAGTGGTTTTTATTCTTAGAAATAAGATCCAAAATCGACCATAACCAATAGGATCAATAAGAACTATAACCAATAGGATCATAATCCTATCAATAGGATCGAAACCCATAATGGGTTGAAAGGATTCATCGAGTTCCAGTCCCCTGCCATGGCCAGGGCCACCTTCCACCAGACCAGGTTGCCCAGAACCCCATCCAGCCTGCCCTTGGACACCTCCAAATATGTAAATATACAAACCTCTCCCATGAGCTGAGGAAATGAATCCCTTTAAGACCAAAAACATGGATGGAGAGAAGTACAAGGTTAATGGACACTCATGAAAGTGTGGGGAGCACCTCTGAAATAAAAAGATTCCCAGAGCTTACAAAGAAATTATTGTGCCCCTTCAGTGCCTCAGTGCCTCCTCAGTTAGGGGAGACAGCTCCAGCCATGGTCACCACGTTCAGTGAAAACATGGCTTAGCTGCCTGGTTAAAAGGGTCTGAACAGATATTGGGATTGCTGAAATTATGGTTTTTAATAACTGTAGCCCAAATCTTCATCAGGGCTGTGGTCCGTGGTTCTTTAATTTCCTCACACCATTAACTTCCCTTAAAACTGAATCTCTGCTCACTGCAGTAAGTTTAGTTGGGCAAGAATCACGCAGAGTGGAATATGATCAGCAATAATTTATATCATGCTCAGCAGAAGAAATATTCTATGTATGACAGTTTGTATCATTGTGGATTGGGAGGTTTGGGCCGGCCAGAAAGAACAGTTCTTATTCTTAAATAAGCTTTAATTTATGTAACCTTGACTCAAATCAGAGATGATTTCAATGCATTTGTAAAAGTACTTAGCACTGATGAAGTTGCACAGATACAGAAATGGAATTGTTTATTCTGCCTTACTAAATAGTTGTGGCTGGACCTTCCAGCACCTAATCAAGACATAATGAATGCATTCATGTTTGCAAAATCACAAGAAGTGGAAGTTACTTACAGCACAAGTGAGGTACTGTGAATAGAAATCAACTCTAAAGTAACAGGATAAGGGTTAGAACAACATAATTTAAAAAAATAGCATAGTGATAATTTTTCACTTGCAGAAGGAATTATGGGGAAAAAGGGAAAAAATGCTTTCTGTGCCTTGGGTGCTGGCATTTCTTTCTGACACAGATGGAGGGAAATTTCACCTTTCAAATTATATCTGTAGATAACCTTGTACAAGAGCACTGGCCCCTCCTTCTTGCTAATAGAAGCATCATTTTGACTGTACACAAATAAAACTGGAAGGTCACTGGTTCAGACAGACAGGCCAAGCAGGCCCTGCTTGCAAATATACCTATTTATTTTGAAAGAAAGGAGTAGTGCACTGCAGTTTTACTACATTTCTGCATCCTAATATGCCCTCACCTCCACCCTCCCACATACTTTTTGCACTGTCAGATCGTGTTTCAGATGAATGAAATCACAGATATTTCTGTGTAAGCCAATTTTCAAGTGGAACAGGATAAAATGTGTGAGGAGTTGTGTCAGGAAATGAGTCTTCAGATCATGCTGGGTTTCTACTTCTGCTTCAAGCCTCAGGGTGCCCTGCTAACCCTCCATGTGCACCGTGAGAAGCCAAACTCAAAGCTCCAGGTTGTTCTCTGGAGCAGGGCTCCTTCCTAGGTCTAGCCAGGAGTGTTGTACCTGGACCTGTACTTTGAGAGGACACAGCCCAAGGGCTGCCACGCCCTGCCTTATGGAATGTAAAATATCAGCCCACGCGTGATTTACTGCAGGTCCATTGCTCTGGACAAGGGTGCCTGGAAGGACTGCCCACCAAGAGCCACCTGAACCCCCACAAGTCATTTATCCATTAACCCTTTATGAAAAAAATCCATTTAAAAAACTCTCCATTGTGTTGACTTTTGCACCCTTTGTCGACATTGAAAACATCTCATCCTTAAAGGCACTAAAACTTCACAGGTTGTGCAGTCATTCCAAGCACAAATTTTCGAATTTTAGTCTCTGTGACCTGCTCCAGCGTCACTTTTCCCATCTGATTTGATCTCAAGCCTAAGCACCAGTGACATTTTCCCTTTCCACATGAGGTCAGGCAGTTGTAGCTGCTCTCCAGATTATTTTCTTGGCGGGTGTGTTGTGACCCCGTTTGATGTGTGCTGCTGCAGCTTTATCTGCTGAGATAAATCTTCCTCTGTGAACTCATGTGGGGAGCCCCACTTTGAACTAATTGTGTGTGCAAAGCAGGCGTGATACAATGCACATAATCCAAAGGTACTTAACGTGCAGTAAGCTGCCCTACTTTTGGTAGAATTGTCCTACTTTTCAGTCAGCAATTTTGCTTTTCTTCTCTGTAAAAAACTGGCTAAATATCCTACTTTTTGCCATTACACTTTTACTTCCTTGGGGAAAAATAAGGAAGAGAAAGCATACAGAGAATGTGCAAAACATTTTTCCAGGTTTCTCTTGTATCCCTCTTCTTTTTTTGTTCTATCAGCATTCATCTCAGCACCAGAAAATACAGAATCAAAAGCAGGCCTTGCTTCAGTCATGCCTTGTGTTAAAACAAACTGATCAAAGCACTTTATAGAAACTTATTAATCCAAATGAAATTCAGTAGAAGTATTAAAATTGTCTTGTCACTGCAGAAAGAAAAGTTAAAGGATTTTCTTGTGGTCCTGCTGGTCAGTCATAAAAACAAGAAGCACAGATCAAAATTATTATGCTGTTCCATTTCTTTACTGCCTCTGTTTCACTGGGGGTTTTGGTGCTATAAGAGCAGATGACAGAGTGCAATGCTTACTATGATCTCTATTGGGTTTTGTACTTAAATTTTAAGGGGAGATTTGTAATTAACACAGAAAAAAAAAATTAATCAGGCCCTACATAGGATCAAATAGTTGAACCACCAGAAATGCTTTTCTCTTCCAAAGTATGCACATATCAAGAGCAAACTGTATAAATGACTCAAATTACTAGTAGTTGTGTTGAAAACAAGGTGTTGACAAAATCAGCCTGGCCACGGGAAAAGGGATGAACATTTCTCCAACTTCTCCCTGCACTCCACCTCTGTTTCTTTAATTCTAGATTCCTAAAGTTCAGCTTTGGTTCCAAAAACAACCTTGTTTTTAAACACACCCTCCAAATAGATTTTAACGTCTCTCAGCCATGGTCTTTTCTTTCAAAAGGCCCTGAAAAATGGCCCTAAATGACCCTCCAGCTGGGCCAGACAGGCCTTTTGCCATTCCTTCCAGTTGAGCACATCCACTTTCCTCCTTCACACCACCTCACCTCATGGTCCTCCCTTGGGTTCTTCTTCCCCTCCTGCCCAGGAGAGCATTCAGCTCTTGCTGAGCTGCAGATCATGTCTGAGCTGCACCTTCTGAGCAGGCAAAACCTTTCTGTTGAATCTGATAGGACATGTGTGCAAAATTAAGACAAAATTTTTGGCCAGAGAGTGCTTTTCCTGAAATTATTTTAAAGGCAACCTGCTGAATTAAAATGATTTGAATGAAAGAGCCAATCTTCTCTTTCCTGGTTGTGGTGTGAAAGAAAATTCCTTGTCTTTTCTCATCTCTATCTGAAGCAGTCAGGAATGGGGAGCCTGAGGCCAGGTTTTTCGTTCATTTCTGCAGACAGGACTTTGTTCTTCAACCTGAATCCCTCTAATCCAACCCAAGACACCTCAGCATGAGTTCAGCCTCATGTTTCGCAGACCCACCTCAGCCAGAAGTTATTGTGCCTACAAAAGGACAGTTCAGCTTGCCAAAAGCTTTTGATCCTACTAGATTTTTTTTTTTAATTTCCCCCCTGTTTTATCAGCAATCTGAGAAATGAGGTGAGTCATTCAGGCAGCCTTACAAAAATTGACCAGCACCTTACAGTTTTGGCACCAGGTTTGGGAGAATTTATCTAGGAATGGATAACTGAAAGGAGCCAGGATAAATGTAGGTGGAAGTGGCTTATTTTACAGACTCCCTTCCCCAGTGCCACAGAGGATGTGACACTCAAGCTGCCAAACAAAAGTCCAGCTGCAGCAGGGTCTGCTCCCATCCCACAGATGGCCCCAAAAGGTTCCTCATCTAAAGCCCAAAGTGAGCAGCATGGATGGAAACCACAAAAGCAGCAATTCTGTGGCAGATGCTGTTTTTCCTTACACCTCCCAGCCTTGGCTCCTTGCTCAGCTGCTAAGATCCCATTCCTCCACCAGGAGCATTTGAACATGGGATGCTGTAGCTGATCACTGACATCCCTTCATCTGATTCATTTTGGGTTTTTCCTAGCCCCACCTCAAGCTCTTACACAGTGTTTAACACATCTATGGGGATTGTTCCTAGTTTTTTAGGATTGTTCCTAATTTTTTTCCTGTGGTTTCATCCTTGCCTCTGGCTTCTTTTACTCCTGACAGTTTCAGTTGTTCTTTGTTTCCTAGCAGTGGCTCCTGCACAGGATATGTGCAGATAACCTGCAGAGCTTACTCTGTGATATATCACAAAGTCAAAGCACCTTCTGAATGTATCAAAGATTAATTTCTTCTTCAGAATTTACCAGAAAATACTGTTATACATGTACACATCTCTTGCTATTCAAGCATTTTTAAAACCTTTTAAACATTTTAAAAAATAATAAATACTTCAGGAATCCATTATCAAAAAGCATGTGCTGAGGTCTCCAGACATACAAGGCTCTTGGAGAAGTTGTGCTTCCAGAGGGTGGGCTGCTATTTTAACTGAAATTTGGGAAAAAGTGGAGAAAGGGAGGAAATCTATCTGCATATTGACTTTGTCCAACCACACATAGTAGCCTATGTTGACTATATAGCCATATGCTGACTAGTAACCTAGTCAACACAGTATGTACTCAGACATTGCAATTTTTAATTTCTTTATCAGGAAACCCACTCTTAAACCCTATCAGTACTTTCCAGAGGAGATGTCAGATTTCTGAAGCACCCCAAAAACATCTGATGAAAAAACAAAACAAAGCACCTTATAAAGGCCCCAGTGAAATCCTGCAGCCTTCTGCCATTCCCCCAGCAGGGTTTTTATGCCTTTTGTGGCCATGAAGTGATGAAATCTCATTGCAAACTTCACTTTCCCAGCAGGCCCAGAGCCAGCTGCCACAGCCCACAAGTGGTCAGGCTTGGCAGGGGAGATGCTCTGCCCTGCACATCTCTGGGACAGCCCCAGCTCTGAGGGAGGCAGTTCCCAAATCCTCCCCTGGTGGGACCTTGGGAAAAGCTACAGAGGTGGTTCTGCTCAGGATTTCCTTGTTAGTGCAACAGGGATGGGTTTGCATCCTTTCTTCAAACTCCCTCTGAGCCCAAACTGGTGCAGGTGGAAAAGTTCTCTATTTAACTTTTCATTCCCCTATCAAATGGCAAAATTAAGTGCTGACCTGCACATCTAGCATTTCTCAGCTAGATTTTCAGGGAGAAATCTGATGGTTTTAATACATTTCTATGCAGTAGGCAACACTCTTACTTCAGTGGGGACAAAAGGTCAGGAACTGCATTTAAACTTCTAAGAGCCCTTCAATGATCCTTGGGAACACACCATGTAAAAGGATCCAGGGGCCAGCCAAGGATTCCCTTCTGCCACACTTACTCCTAGTCTCAAAAATCAAAAGATTTGATCAAACAATCAGAAGACTGCAATCAAAGGATCCACAAATATTATCAATCATACAGCATTTGAGAGAGGCAGTGATTGCTAACACAATCTTTCCTCTACACCAAAATGATTGTGGTGTCTCCACAGATATCACATTCCCAGAAATAATCATTTTATGGGAGCTCTGAGTTATTTTTCCCTGGTCTTTCTGCATAAAATTCACTAAAAGCTGTCCTCTTTTCTTGAAATTATTTTCTCTTGCTGACAAAAATGAAATAAAATATGATAAAACCAAATCAAGCTTACATCAATACAACACTCTGGGACTGTGTAAACTACTTCAAAGTGTGACTGAAGCATAGAGCAAAAAAGAGATCATATTTGAGTTTGGCATGTAACTCAAACATGCAGGGTGCAGGTTTATAGCTTTGAAAACAGTTGCCTAAGTTAAGTGAGACTCAAGATAATAACAGAGTAAAAATGCACCCAAAATAGCCACTAATCCATCATCTAAAACATGCATTTAAATAGACAAGGTAGATAATGTGATACTTCTTATTGGAGCAAGAATATTTTATAAAGTTCCAGCTCAGAGGCCCAGAAGTTCTGCTTCTGGATGTATTACTATATAAAGATTAGATTAATATTCTTGTTTCAATAAAACATATCATGTTATCTGTGCTGTCTTAGATTGAAATTTCTTGTTCTTGGACCAATAAGGACACATATATTCATGTTTTCCATTACTTTGACTAAACCTCAGAGTGTTTAAAACACATCTTTAAAATACCAGTGGTGAATTATGCCTAAAAGGCAATTTTATACAAAGACTCATGGCTGTTTCTGTGTCAGTGTATTCCCTAACTAGCAAAGCCCCCTACTAAAATCCAAGAGAAATTAAGGTCTGATTTTGATTTGTCAGAATTGTTGAGTAGAACCCAGCCTATTTTCCAAAACTTTAACTGTCTTTTTGTGTTTAGAATTACACTCCATCTTCTAACAAATCCATCAAAAGGCAGGATGGGTGCGTGGAAGAAGTGCAACAAAGTTTTGGCTCATTAGGAGCGAGTCTTTTGCCAGAGTGTGATTTTGGGTTTGATGCACAAAGCTGGGGAATTTGGGGACAGCTGCGCTATAAATTGATCTGCCTGGTGGATTTTTATCTCCTGCTGCTGCCTTGCCAATGAGCAGGTCAGGACTTAGGAGCTTGGATGCTCCTTTGCAGCCTTACTGTGGATTTCACTTTCCTTCCCAGGCACAGGGGTTTGGGCTCAAAGATGGGTTTGGAATCCCACACACACCAATGACTGCCTGACTCACAGGGCCAGCTCACAAGCTTTGCTCCACAGCATAGAACATGTCCTTAATGGCTCAGTCCAGCTAATTAAAAATCTGCCAATGTTACCTGTGTAAGAAATGAGCCATAGGAGCTTGGTGGGCACATTGAATTCAGTAATGATCAGGCTGGAAAATCCATGAGCTACATAATCAGTAAAAATTATAGGATTGAGCTTTATGTATTCTGCTTGAAGATAGCCTTGAGACAAGAAGGTTTAGAGCTGCAAGTTGTGGACATATTTTGGCTCAGCTTAGCACAATTTTGACTTAAAATACATAGTTCTAGCTTCTTGTATAAACAACTATAGGGTTACATTAAATATTTGATAAAACTATACTTTGAAGCTGCAATTAGTTCTTCAAGAAGACAAAAAACTTCAGCTCCTGCTCTGTTAAGGTGCCTGCTCTTGGAAAAAATTGCCTAAAATCTGTGCACATGGCAACAAGGGATTTTTCTTTCCAAGTGTGCTCTTATGAGAATTGTAGAGGATGGTGTTGAAAAGCTGGATGGTACAAACACATCAGGGCTCTTTCTCACCACTCAAACCACAGAGCAATTCAGCAAAATAAAAAGGCCAGGCACATCATGATAATGGAGACCTAGAATGAACATGGCCAAACCACACTTGATTTTGATTCAGTTAAGCAAATCAAGAACTTTCTTTGTATTTTTTCTGCTGTGATATAACAGAGAGAAAACCCCAACAGATGAGCAAGGAAGAAAAGCTCTTACATAAAGCTCTATTCCAGAGGTGCTCAGAACTCAGAAAACCAGAGTGATGATATGAGAAGAAAGCAATTTCTTCTGTAATTTCTTTCAATTGACCTCATAAATCTGGTTTTCAGTCAAAGTAACAGACATAGGGAAGCCAAGGGGAACATTTGTGTGCACACATATTTGTGCAATGGAATATAAATACATGTAATATTATATATATATATATACATATATATATATAAATACTATATTGCATGAATATATATATTATATATATATTTATATATATACAATTATATATATATATATTTTTTTTTTTTTTCATGTAATGTTTGCCATTTGCTGGTAGCTGAGGCACTTTTAGCACCCTGGATGGATTTTGATGAAGGATTGACAGAGTTCAAGTTCAGTAACTGCTATAACCATGCCAAAGAGGACAAGGAGGAAGAGGATGGTGTTTCCCCAAGCTGTGAATAGCAGTAGTGTCATGACAAATAAGATGATTTTATGCAGAATCTTTGTGATCTCAAAATCAGAACAATGGCAGCAGCTAAGCCAGTAGGGAAGATGTGTGAATGGAAGCCTTTAACCGTAACCTTTACTCATTTCAAAATATCCTAACAATTATATTCTGTAAGGAGTGGGAAAGGTTCAGCGCCACCTTTTTAGCTCCAGGGGATGGATTAGAGCCTTAACCTTTGGGCTGGGAGAACACCAGGCCTCCTTGCTGGAGCTGAGAGTCCATCTCTCAGCAAAGCCAACTCAAATTCTCATTCTTGAAGAGCAAATGGGAGAGGTGAAGTGCCTCCAGCTAATTAACATTAGTGCACAAGGACTGCTGCAGCTGTGCCCAAAGAGGGTTGGGAATTAAATTTATTTCGTTTTTCTCTGCTTTATTTCCTTTTTAAATATTCTTTTGACACATAGCATTGTGGGGTAAAGAAAGAACAAATTCCTGGGCCATTTGAGTCCTAAATCAAGGGAGCTCTGCTGCTCTGTGTCCCAAGCCTGGCTAGACCTGTCACTCCCTTCTTTTAAATTGTAATTTCTACAGCTATCTGCACAGTCACTGCTAATCAAGTTTTCCATTTTTGGCAGCCAGTAGGAAAGCAGCAAGCATCCAGGAACTAGAGGAACAGCAGCAGTGCCAGTACCTTTCATTCAGATAACTGAGAGCATAAATCAGTTTTAGGCTGTCCACTGAAACACGATAAGGCCACCATCTTTTGTAGATGAGAGAACAAACAGACTCACCATTTTTGCTTCCTCTTGGAGTCTAATGAAATGATCAAATATGATTAGTCATTCAGGAAGAATTCATACCAAAGCTCTCCTAACTTCAGTGAAGTTTCCACTTATGTGGAAAAGTCTTCAGTCCTTTGGACCATTGTTTTACTGGAATTAAAAGGATTTAAAAATGGCTATAAGAACACATGAAATTTATGGGCAGGATATAACCTAACCCCTGGCTTGCTTTTATTTTCTTTTTCCAATTTTAAGTCCACTGTCCTGCTTTTATCATCCTGCAGCTTCACCAAAAAAATCCCCAACTTACTCCTACTCCATTCTTTGCTTCCAGCAGTTTCACTGACAGCACATTCATGGGTTTAATGTCCTTATAGGAAGTAGCTCTTTCTCTCAAACCCCAGATTTTATCTCCTCTCTCTTTATTGCTTTCACATTCATCACTTGTATGGAAAAAAGACATCAACACACGCACACAAAAGGAAAGGGAATTGCCTCTCCATCCCTTTCATTGATCTTTTGGGCTTCAGCTGGACTCCCTTCCTCAGCTGTGACTGTTCCTGAGGTGAAGTGCACAATTAAAAAGGCACAGGAATGAGAGCTACAGAATACTAAGGAAAAATATTAGGAAAAAAATCACTTTTAAACTTCCTTCAGATTTATAACCCTTTCTTAGGAGCTAATTTCAAGCACAGTGCTGGTTTTACTGCGCAGCTCTGTGCTTCCCTGTAATGACCAAGCTGTACTGAGTCGGGACTTTTACTGCCAAGAGCGTATTTGCAATCCAATATTTCAGTAGTTTGTCCTGACCTTGCACATCATGATCAGCAGGAGCGTGAGTTCATTTCACTTTTTTCATACAGCTCAAGTCACAGGCTCTTATCAGGTCCATAATGCTTTCTGACACACAGCCTTTTATTGCCAGCTGTGCAAGTGAACCAGCTCTCAAAGGTTGCTTCCCTGCTCCTCGAAGTCCTGATCAGAGCAAAGCAGAGAAATGCAAATTAGAACCCTGAAGTGCCCTGTCATTCAAAAGTAAACCTCTGCAAACTTCAAAAAATGCAGTCTTTGAGGAGAAGAATAGTCAGGGAATATGTGATGCCTACTGTTATTGCATTATGTAGGTAAGGTCTAATTAATTAATTAATTGCATCTCTGATATTGCAGAGTTAATACTCTTCAACAAAGCAATGCCATGAAATGGGACACTGGATGCTCAGTGATGCTAAAATGTAAATTAGTGGACTGCAGTCAAAGGAATGACTTCAGGGGAAAAGAGTGCACAATTTGCATGGCAAACTTGGGTACAAACAGAGGATGTCTCACCTGCCCTCTCCAGCCTGAAGGACAAGAAATATCTCAATAAAATTTTACTCTGCTGTGGTCTCATTCACTGCAGAAAGTGCCCTGAATTAAGGAGTTTCTGAGAGCCCTAGATCCAATGCCTGAAGGTTCCCTTAGGGATTTCCACATGCCATCATCTGGGAGTGCCCAAGATGCTGACCCATCATCCTTCATCCAGCCTCGTGACTCCTTTATTTGCATTTCTGGTGATAACATGAATCTTTAGCTGGACTTCAACCTTTTGACTTCTCTTGAGCAAGAGTACAGGAGCCAATTCTCCCACTAGCTACACCCAAACAATCCCCTTGATATCAGAAAGGCTTACTCTAGAGTTTATGGATAGAGAATGTCAAACTTGACCTTTAATCTAATCAGCATTGTAGAACAGTTCAAACAAAACAAAAAAAGAAAAAAAAGCACAACATAAACCAGATTCAATAGCAAGTTGCTAACAATTACCACCAGAGCAGGAAAAGATGGCTTTATCTCAAAAGGCAAATGGAACCAGCTGACATCAGACAAAGAACAATCCACAAGTCCTCATCACCATGACGCTGCAAAGCGATCAGGGCACCCAGCTGGCACAGCCCTCAGGCAGAACTGGCACTGGGAACTGCAGCAGACCCACCTCACAATCAATAGCTGGGGCTGCCATGATCACCTTTTGCTAAGTGTGTTTGCCAAGCGCAGTACAAGTTAATATTCAGTGAAAGTTCAATAGGCAGCCTTGATTCATCGTGTGAGCCCAGGGCGGGAGATTTCCCTGTTCTTCTGCAAATGTGTGCCCTGACAAGACACCAGAGAGCAAATGCCACCCCTGAGCTCCTGCACATCCTAATCTGGGCTCTCACTGCCCCGCAGGTGCTGTGGAGACTGAACCTGGGCTTCTCCCACTGCTGTGGATCCCATGAAAGCTCACAGTGAGAGGAGCAAAGTCCCTGTGCATAGAGGTTTGCAGCATCACGGTGCCAGGGCTGTGATCCCACCAGTGCAGTGCATGGAAGAGTGGAGGAGCAGCCCACAAGCTGACACAGTGCAACCAACACTCCAAGCAAGCATCATTCCAAAGGGCATCGTCTGGTTTTGACTGCAAAGTGGATGGTGTGAATTTATGGAAACAACGAGAACTGCAGGTTGTGCTCTTTCAGCTGAATGAGATCAAGCCCAGCCAGAATTACAAATAGGTTCATTCATTCCCCGTGGACTTCTGAGAACATTAAAAAGCTACCAAAAAAAGGTGTTGATTGGCGTTTGAAAGGCATGTCAGATGTGCAAATAGCTGTCTTCAGCAGACAAAGGTCAGTGCAGCTCCCAGGGACTCAGCTAGAGGGAGGCTCCTTCCTGGATATGAACCATCAGGAGTCTGCACTGCAGCTCTGCTGAATTTACTCCACAAAGGAAGCAAAGGTATTAATCTAGGCAATACTACCTCTCCTTGCTACAATAAAATATACTCTGTTCTCCACCCTGGAAAGTAATTTGGCCAGACTTGGAAAAAAGTGAGAATTCCTGGCCTTTCAACTCAACAAGATTTTCAGAGCACCTCCACAAAAGAACACAGCCAAGGTGCAGGGCCAGATCTCCTTCTGTTAACACAAAGGAGCCACAGTGGGATGTGTTAAAAGTTACAGGTGAGTCATAGCTTTAGTCTTTGGTTATAGACTTAAACAAACCTGTAAGGTAGGACACAGATTTGAAATTTGGCCAGGGCTCTAGTTCACCTGAAAGGGCACCAGGTTGTTCAGTAAGATTAATTCTAAATGGCACAAGGCACCAGAGGTTATAATTTTAATAATCTTTTTGCTGTTTCTCTACAGCTCCCGTTTGTATAGATTTTTCTGCTTAAAGACTCAGCAGGTCTTTAAGAGTCCCTCACCTGTGCCTTGCTTACCCAAATTCCCAGCAGTTCTGCCTTTCAGACTCTGACACTCACTCTCTGTGCAGAAATTGATTAAATTACAGGAAAAATATCAAGGATCTTTGAAGATTGCTAAAAAAACCCAAAACCAAAACCTTAAAAATGTTCTGTCATCTACATCTTTAGTGTAGAACCTTTCCTCCAGCTCTTATTGGAATGGATAATCTTATTTCCCCTCACAGAATTGATTTTTCATTATTTAACTAAACTCTCAAATTACACATGCAAGGAAGATCATTTCTATGTACAAACTGAAAATATTTAACCTTCTAATGTGGATAGTAAACTTTGAATTATCACATACATCAGTACTACCTATAAAGAAATACAGTGATGAGTTCAGTTGACTCTTCTAAAACTCCCACAGCATAAATCTGTGCAGAACTTGATTGATTTTTATCTGCTTCTAAAAACTTCACCAAACTTAGACCAGATTTAAACAAAGTAAAATGGGTATGCATGACACACGTGGAAGCCAGGTCTGCTGCTTTCTAAGGGAAAGTTCAACTCCAAAGTTAAAAACTTTGCTATTCAAACACCAGTTCTGGAAGGGATAAAGTCAAGCCTTTGGAAGTGAAATTCTAGTCACTCTTGGTAAACCAGTGTCTTGCATTACAATAGTTTGCTATTCATTACTATAAAATCTCATTTTTGTTGGTAATTTGCAGACAAAGTTTTGCAATAAATTTGCAGAATAAAACAAAATGTGTAGACCAGCTCATCATACTTGCTGTTGTAATTTTTAGTTAATACACAGCTACCACACAGAGCTTGATGCTCCAGACATTTAGTGCAGAGAGGGAATGCACAACTCTGATTTCCTTGGAAGCAGTGGGTATCCAGCACCACTCAGAAATAGGCCAAGAAGCTTAAAATTAAAAGAATAATCAGTTTATTATTACTATAGGAGGAATTTCAAGACTGGAAATGGAATTATACACCTTGTATTAACTTTTAATCCCTGAAACCTGCCATCAGCTAGGGGGAAGTGATTTACAAAATGTTACTGTAGATTGTTTGAGAATGTCATCAACCTCTGATATAAATGCTGGGGCGTTGTGACAGTAGCTTCATTTCTTTATTTTGATTCATAAACAGGCTGTGAATATAAGAAGTGAGACATGCCTCAACTGTCCTGAAACACATGGGAGATGCCAGCAAAACTCAGATCAAAATAGGGTCTATAAAAAAGCCAACAAAAAAATCCAGATTAAATATGTAGTAAAAACATATTCCCAGTACTACAAGCACTTCCTTTCAAACATTTCAGATTTGTTTATAAAATATTGCAGCCCGTTCTTGCTATGCCACATTTTATCCTGACCGTGATACTTCTCATCTAAATTTCCAGGTATTTGAGTACAGCTGTTATCCACAGTGAGAGCTGTGACAGCAGACACCTGCCTCAGTGGCTCACAGCACACATCTCCTGACATTCAGAGATGCCTCACTGAATTTTACTCTTCGGGAAAATGAGAGTACTGAAAATGAATTTTGAAAGCGTAGCATGTTAACATTATTGATTTGTTGAAAAAGGGTCATATCAAAGTTTCCTAAAGTTGCTTTGAACACTGTTCTTACAGCAGGTAAGTTCAAGAAAATACCCAGAATACCCCTACTGAACAGAAGATGAAGGAAAAACCAAAAATTGTGATAGCCCATGGGAATAGAGGAAAACAAGAAAGCCAGGTACAGCAGCTGAGCACACAGTGCTCCGGGCTAAAACCATATTTTCCTGAGTAGCCTCTGAGTCATGGCTGCTTCATCAATTCTCCAGAAGAAAAGCTTTCCAATATTTCAGTCATATTGTACAGGGATGTGCTTCATATCTGTCTTTGCTGAAGGAAAAACTTTCTTTGGAGTGCTTAGCCTAGGTTGGTTACCCCCATTTACAGCAGTGAAATCTGTCATTTAAACTGAGCTCTCAGTAGAATCCCAAGCCTGTGGGAGAATCTGAGCTTGAATTCATCTGCTCAAATAGCTAAAAATCCAATAAACTTCTTTCACTGCTCCTTTAACCCAGGTTAACCATACTTAATGGAGCTGTAGGACAAATGCACCCCTGATATAAAGAACAGTGAGCACTCATTTGGCACCTCAGTGCCAGCCCATGAGACCAGCTCAGGACCATTCTGAGTCAGATGCAAGAGCATCCAGCCAAACCCAGGCCCTGCTACTGCTGGAGCATCCACTATTTCAGTTTTCCAGTTGTCTGTGCCTGAGGCCTGTTTTGGCTAATTCAGATATTTTTTTTCAGAAGAAAAACTTCATCATCAGTGGCTGATTTATTGGGGAATTCCATCTGCATCCTCAGAATAAAAAAAGGTACTAAAGATTGATGCCCATAGATAGTAAATTCTATAGATTCGAGCCCTGAATTATTCACAGTAGCTACCTGGGCCATTTCCCCACAGCTTTCATACAACCAGAGCAATGTCATCTCACCTGGGTGAAAAAACAGTCTCTGTTCATTGGTTTCATCTCTGCTAATCCTTGGAAGTGTTCAAGGCCAGGCTGGATGGGGCTCTGAGCAGCCTGGGACAGAGAACATGTCCCTGTCTGTGTCAGGAGAGCTGGAATGAGATGGTCTTTAAGGTGCCTTCCCATCCCAAGCAATTCCACGAATCCATGATTTTATTTAAAACCATCACTTAAAAGAAAGCAATCACTTATAGGGATGGAATAAGAAGCCAAGTACAACTAAAACTTTTTTTCACACTATATGATCCATTAAGGTTTGGAGAAAATTGAAGAAAATCAAGCTTAAAGAGCAGAATTTACTTTTTTTTTTTGTCCTTCCCAATAAATTCATGCTGGGAGTCCAGCAGCAAGTCACAGAACACTAATTTTTAATAACCACAGCACACCTAGGAATTTCAGCTATGCTGACTGGTTTGTTGTGAGCAAATTGGTAACATAACCTATTATTAAGATTGCATAATACTTCCAATTTATATGGCCTTGTTTGAAGTCCAGGAAACTCATAAAAAACTGAAACCACCAGGACTCAAATTCTCCAGGCTCAGGCTATGCCTCAGGGTGAGTGTGTTTGGACATTTTCAGCCAAAATTATTTGGTCATCCTTAAGCACAAAGTCAGTGAAATTCTTGCTGTTATTTGCCTCCCTCCATCCCCATCTGTTTAAATAAAAAATGGTGACACTCTCAGGTGATTTTAGTATTTTGAAGCATTCATAACCTTTTAAAACACTGAGTCTGACAATGGGACTGGTGATATTCACTGTGTTTGCACAATGAAAACAGCAGCTTTTTTTACAGTTCCCATTTCAATAAGATTGTTAGAGAGTAAATTTAAATAAATACCTCAGGATCTGGAAGACAATTATAATCCAAGCTGTTCAGTACCAAAGGAGCAGGAGGTCAGCACATAACCAGAGAAAATATCAGATTTGCAGCCACCAAGCTTCCAAAGGTGCTAGGAACTTGCCCATTTATCCAAGAGCATTTTTGCATTGTGTAGCTGGTAATTTGATAGGTTTTTTTTCACAAAACACAGCTATTTGTTTTGTCTGCATAACGGAAGGTGATGCATCTGTTCAATGTATTCATTCAGGCCAATTTCCTTCCAGCTTTATTTATAAACAATGGAGCTTTCAATGTTTTTTATCTCAATGTAAGAGGAAGACAAGCAAAATGTTGTCCCTCAGTCATGTGTCAGATCAGAACAGCAAAACTTTTCTATAAATTCTTCAAATCCTATTCAGATTTTGGACATTTTATTCAGATATTGATAGAAATCTCTCATTCATGTTCAAATTTTAAAAAATTAAAGACGAAAACAGATGGGAAACTTCACATCTGATGGAAATTCAGCCTGGGATTTTTTTTCTGTTTGCTTTTCTGTGGAAAACAAACCAAGCTAAAATAATAAACAACTTTTAAAGTTATACTTTGTGTATCATCAGAGCTGAATGCAAAATATTTGAATATTGCTACATCAAAGCAAATGAAGGACTGACCTGTTTCAAAACATATCTTTGTTTTGAGTGGGACAGAGTTAATTTCCTTCACAGTAGTTGATATGGGACTATTTTGTATTTGTGCTCAAAACTATATTGATAAATAGAACTATGCTGCTATTGCTGAGCAGGTCTTACACAAAGCCAATGCCTTTCTGCTATGTGAACTATATTAATGAAAAAATTAACCTATAGAATTACTATTCTGTAAATTACAATATTTCTTCATACTAGATTTCAGACAGTCTGAGCCCGTGGAACAAAAAACTGATCACTACTGATCTAGAACAGCTCAATACCGAGTGTTTGCCTCTTGTTTAGACTTCAATATTGACACCTCAGCTGAGAAAAAAGAGGAAAAGACCAAGAAAAGGCCTCTAGCATAAGAATTTAAGACAAATCTGTTGGCAGACATCTTGGTTTTTTTGGTTTTTTTTTGTTTTTTTTTTTTTTGGTTTTTTTTTTTTTTTGTTTGTTTGTTTTTTTTTGATTTCAAGAAATTACTCAGGGATATTTAAGTTTTATATAACTCTCTTACAGTATGATAACCTGCTCCATAAGCAATGAATGAAAATTCTTATCAGGTCTGCTGCAAGTAAATTCACCACCTTTTTTTCATATAAACTTGTCAAATTATTTCTCTCAACATGCACTGCACACCTGGGATTTCATTAAACAATGTCAAAGATGAGACTTTTGATATTTTTACCTTAAAATTTTTGTTCTAATGGTCTCCTAACACCTAAATGTAACTGTGCAGATTCCACACACAGTAAGAAAGAAAGTTACGCATATTCATTTTGTTTCTCTGCTTTATTTTAATCTTTTCAGTTGCTACTTAAAATTGGTGTGGGAAAAAAATCAGTAGAGAAATAGCTGTAACACAGAGTGGGTGGTAGAGAGGGCCCTTTCTGAAATATTTGAAATTATCTAGTCACTCAAACAGAATTTTCAACTTTTCTATCTTCTCATCTTTGTTGCTTTTGTCCTAGTTTGTGATGTTTTCCATATGGATCAAATCTGAGGAAGAAGTAGTGTTTTGGTGTTTGGTTTCAAGAAGAGAGAATATATTTTATAAACAAGAGGAAGATTGTGTGCTGTGCAGGAAGTTAAAGAACATAGCTCCAGATACCTTCAGGGGATTTTATCTGGACAGTAAAACAATCACTTCATTATCAAGCTCACCTCAAGGCCTCATTCCTTTCTGGGCTGGAGTTCTTCAAAGGGTAAAGTGGATTTATCTGTGTGAATGAACTTTGCAGGACTGAACCTTCAGCCCCCCAAAGTTGATAACTCAACTCTGAACGACTTTGCACATGGCAGCACTGTTAACAGACTGCAGAGGAAAAAGTCCAATGGAGTCACCCCAGGAGTTATTTAAATACAAAAGTCTATTCAGATCAATGCATGGATTTGCAGTCTGGGAAATGCCAGGAGTTGACCTTCTACATAATCTCCTGAGGAGCTTGAATATGCCTTTGTTTATTCAATTTGTTTATGAAAGTATAGAATCTTTAGTTTTTATGCAAGAATAATTCCCTCTCCCTAGTCCCAGATGTTTTCCTGGATGTAATTTCAATGTTGTGTGTCTTACTTAATGCTTTTGATTAAATTTGTAATGCATTTCAAATATCAGTATGTCCAATCAAGTGCAAAGAGACATGTGCAAATGAAGTGATTCATGCAATGGGAATTAAATCTTACACTGCCTTGCCACCTATTCTTTCAGAAATGAATTTCATTTACAGCTTGAGCTTCCATCACACATCACCAACCTTGCAAACAGCCTAGATAACACATTGCATACTCATTGAACGTGGATATGCATTGCAGAAAACCTATTATATGTTTTTTAAACAAATATCTTTGGTTTTGTGGTTGAGCCACAGCTACTCCTTCCTCTTGAAAAGTAAGAAAATGCATGAAACAATACTTCAAGGATTTTGAAGAAATACTGTAATTAAAATTTGTAAAGCTCCCTTAAAAAGAGAACAAATTGGACGGCAGACCCAAGGTCTGTCAGAAGCCCTTCTTTCCAAAGCATCTTCACACCAACAAGTAAATTGTAAACTTTAAGTAAAGGAAATTTCAGAAGAGGGAAAGCCTCTGTTAAACTGAGGGCTGGGATATAACAGTGAGCCAAACCCTGAGCTTTGCTAAGTCAGGGCAGTGGGACAAGGCTGATGTCAGTGAAACAGAGTTCAAATATTCTGCCTGAAGATGTAATTCAGCATCTAAGGAAAACCAGCTTCAATGGCATGGACATGAATAGTAAGAATAGATCCCTATAGTTCTCTGGGCCTTATTTCCATTTGCTTCCTCTCCATCAGTGTCTCTCACTGAATTAAAACAACTTCCAGCTTTCAATGTTGTTTCTCAGTGTGGTGTGCTTGCCCGCACCAAAGAATGACAAGGGTGAGGGCAAGATGAAATCCCTGCATACCAAAACCTGTCTCTGCTGTGATGACTTGCCAAAAAAACCTTTTCAGTCAAAATTCAGCCCAAGGATGGCAGGGGTGCAGTGATCTTTGGTGCTGCTTGCAGGGTTAATAGTAATAGCAACAAACTCTAGTTACTAAAACCTCATCACAATTTTAATGCATCTTTTATGTTGATAAGAACTAAGTTACACAAACTATGCTGGTATTTGTGATCCCTCATGAAACAGCCATTTTGATAACAGCTGGAAGTTCTTGCACTTAGTTCTATTGCTGAATTGCTAAATTAATTTTTTGTAGTCCTTCCTTTAAATAGTACAGTAAAAAAAAAAATTTAACACAATCTTTCCTTAGTTATGATGCTTCTATATTTTAGTTAGGTTGCACCCTGTACTGAAAAAAAGGTTGTGATAAACAGGCACCATTGGGCAGGACAAAGACACCAAAAATAATCAAACTGACAGTGATTTTCTGTTTTTCTTTTGTTATTATTATAACAGCAGTTGCCTGATCACAAGCTTTTCCTCTTCTCAAACTAAAATTCTCTTCATCTTAATAAGTTCACAAGAATGCATTTACAGCCTCAGATCCTATTGTCTCTGAAATGTTTCTTTGGATGCTTGTCCTTTTTAAAAATAAAAGTGTTTATGCAACAAACCTGTTATGAGCAAATACAGGGGAAGCAGAGCCCCAGTGTTTGAGGTCCCTAAAAACCCATGGCAAGTGGAAGATCCCTTGCTGTGCCAAACTTTAACCCAGAACAAAGACATGGCTACAAGATTCATGAGGAATTTTAGGACCAGTTATGCCCATTCTGGAAAAATTAGCATAATCTCCTAATTTTAATCTGGTAGATATTCACATACATTAACTGGTGCTTTCCTCCCCAGTTTTACCTCTGGGGACCCAAAAGCAGATGAGGCAGGGAATACCCTGTGGTTGCAGGGTGAATTTCCTTCTCCCTGCTCCCTCCACCCAGTGCCAGGAGCTGTCACAGGACAAAAGCTCCAAAGGAAAAGCCACCAAAAGCTGCAGGAGCCCCCAGGGTATTTTTTCCATCTGTGCATTGCTGCACAGCTTCTGATCACTCTTCCCCCTCCCGTTGTTTTTGCAGCTTTCAGGATTTATTGTGATATTCATGACATTTGTTTTATCTGTGTTCCTGAACAGCTGGAATAGAGAGAAGCAGCATTTCACAGCTTCTGTTTTTTAAGGAAAGCTCGTTACACCACAGAGCATCAGAATGGCTCAGAAAAAGGAAAGAAAAAACCCAGTTTTTCAGGCCAATTTCACAATTTGAACAGGAAGGGAGCAGGGAAGCTGGTCTTCATCTCGAGATTTTTCTTAATCCACAGGCAAGAAACACATTTTTGTTATTGTTTGGAAAAAATACAGTTGTTCTTGGTATGAATAAGCCCCTGCAGAGAAAGATGCTGTTTTTCAGTGGATGAAAATTCTTCCTCCAGAACTCCTGGAAACTGGAGACGTGAATATTACGTATGTGATGCTTATCTGCATCACAAAGGAAACTTTGGATCTGATTGTCAGAGTGCTTTATGAGGCTTTAAGATAAATCCTGTTTAGGAAAGTGAGATTTACTGGGGCAATTTTGAATATTTCACTGGATTAATCACAACTTCAGATATGTGGAAGTGAAAATTAAGGAAGCATTAAAAACCACAGTTGCTGTCAAAAAGAATCAACAGTTGTTCTCTAACTGCAATATATTTTCATCATTCATCCAGATTAAATTTCTTCAATGGCTTCTGGCTTATGGAAGAAGCAAATGATTTCTGAGGGTTATGGCTGGTGTCCTCAGAAAACACATGACATATGTTCCTGCTATTTCACATGCCAAGAGAATGCATTCAGAGCTAAACGATGTGGAAGAAACACACAGGAAAATATCTTTACCTGGACAATTCAGAGGCCAAAAGCAAGCAATCCATGAAATTCTCTTTAGCCAATTTCTTTGTTGATGTAAGGAAGGAAAGCATGTGCACCAATTGCAGCAGCACATACACCAGGGGAAAAAATAGTCTAACCAAAACAACCCACTAATAAATAAATACAGTTAGCGCACTGGCCTCAGAACAGCTGCTGAAACAGAGAGCACTGTGCCCTTTCTCATGTCCTAACAGACAAAAATATATAGCTCTGCTTTACACCACAGCTATCCCTATCTAAATATGAAAACAGAGGGGAAAAGGTGAATAAATAGATTTTAAAGTATGTGCCCAGAGAGGCCTGGGGCTTTTATGTGTAGAGATTTATTTACAATTTTTTTTTTCACTAGATCTAGCAATGGCCTCACAGCGCATCCTCAAAAGAGTCAAAGACTTGAACATTTGCACAAAGGCAGCAAAGGAGAGCATTATTGATTGTGAACTGTTTAGTGCAATTAAAGATGAATTGACTCCATTTCTTTCCAAAAGATTTGAATGAGAAATGCTTAATCAGGGAGAAGACCTTCTCCTGTCTCCAGGCAATTCAAAGGAAACCATAGGACACTTGTCCTTATCCACATCTTATTTCCAGGCTGAGTCCCACGTTTCCAGCTTGGCACAGGGATTTCAGTGCCTGAGACTCTGGGCTCTGGCAGCAGATCTCAAGTGGTCTCAGAAGACCTTCCAATTTCCCCCCAACCCTGCCCATCCCACTGAGGGTGCACAGAAGCCAACCTCATGCCACCTTCCCTCCTCCTGCCCCTTATGGTGCCCACATGTGGGTCCTTTTGTCCCCTAGAAACCCCAGAACTTTTGTGTTAAAAAATCATTCATGTGCTCCATAGTCATGTGTCCCTTCAGGCAAATCTTTTTCTGGCTTGCTCAGAAAAAGCACTCTGGAAAATTTGTGACACAACCAGCAGAGCCTGTGCCCTTTCCTAAATCCTGCGTACACTCCAGAGAAGTTCTGCTGATTTAAACAGCAGAGCCTCAGGGTCATGACCCCTTTCCCTGTCCTAAAATAAGTTTTCAGAAGCTGCCCTTGTGCCTGGCTTTTTTTTTTTTTTTTGATAAAGCAAAAAGAGGTTCAAAAGCTCCTGCAGATGGCTAAGTTCACTGAAAACAAGAAATCCACCTCCAGGGAAGTGTTCTGCAGTGCCACCAATGAGGGATGAACTGGAGAGCAGGACAGGCACAGGAAGGAGCTGAGTTCTGGCTGGGACCCTGGGATGGAAGCTCAGACTCCTCAAAAAGAGACATCAGACTCCTCAAAAAGAGACAGGCCACTACACCTATTTTTTATTACTGAGACTGTTGGGAACCTCTATCACAGACAAACAGACTGGAATAAACTTTGCAAAGTAGCCCAGAGAAGAATGGTTGTTTTGTTTTGTCTTGGGAGATACTGATCTAATACTTAGCAGACAGGAACACCACAGCCTGAGAATTTTTGGATCACAAAAGTGGAAAGCTAAGCAATTATTTCTAATGATACTTTATTTTTTTTAATGAACAGCCAGTTTAACTGCAGATATTAATTACCTCTGGCCCACACCAGCTCTTCCCTTGTGCTGAGGGATGTATAAACATTGCTTCTTGTCTGACTTGAAAGATTCCAGGCAACCTGAAGCTTAAAGAGCTTTCCTGAGGTGTGTTGAGCAAAGCTCCCACTAGACCTAGAGCCACTTAGACCCCACATTTCCCTGGTACACAGCAGTCAGCTCCTCATCATTCCTGAAACACAGGCCATGAACACTGATAGAAGCAGACTAGGTTCAAGAGGAGGATCAGAAATTAATTTTGACAGCTGTTTTTATCAGCCTACAAAGTTGAACAGCTGAAAGGTGATTTTCCAAAAGCATATAAATTCACATTTTCGCTCCTTAAGGAAAGAATTCCTTTAACAAAGCTCAGCAAATTTAGAGAAAAGTAACTGTCCTCCTGCTCCAGATAGCACTGGATATTTTGAACTAGGAAAGTTTAACAGAGTTGAACATAAAATGTACTGAGCAGGTGGTTTTTATTAAGATTTCTGATGTCATGCATTACTTGGAAGCCGCACAAAGCATGCAGGGAACATTGTGAAATGAAGTTAACAAGAGGGTCACACACTCTGCAGCTTCTGTAGGCTGAGCTTGCAGCATGCCAGAGAAGTTTCTTGCCTTCCTCCCAAACTTCTCCTCCACACTCCCCATCTGTCCAAACCAACTTTGATTATAAACCTCCCCAGAGGTGCTGTGTGTTCCATATCTCTGTCTCTTCCACTCTCCCAGTTAACATGCAAAATTTCTCCCCATTCTCTTGGCCTGTCCCACCGCCCAGCAGCACCTCCTGGTCTCTGGCATAGCAGGATCCTGCAGGTTTTTGTCCCAGTGTTCCTTCTTTCCTGGCAGCTCAGTCTCCACTTTTTTCTGGTCCACAGGGGCCAGAGAAATTGTCATTTTTTTGGAGCCCACCTGTCCCCAGTAACAGAGGCTCCAGTTTGCTGCTCCTGTCCCTGCTGATGTTTGAGCTGCTTTCTTTACAGGATATTCTCACTACACAAAGTATTCCTCCACCCTTTCTCACATCTCCCATTTACCCTTCCATTTCCTAACACCAACACTTCTGTGGGAGGCAGTCCATCAGAGCAGCTGTGAGGAGAAGGTGGCATTTCTACCCTGCTGTACAGGAACCATATCCAGGCCTCGGATCCAAAACCACTCCAGCTGTGGCTGGATTTGAGAGAAACAAGCACCTGCTCTTGTCTCCCATTTTCTTTTATTACTTTTCTATGAAATCAAGGTCTTGGCTATCAAAACCTAAAACTTGCCCTAAAGTTCCAGAAGCATTTGGGTGTGATGTTCAGAAGTTGCTGTGTTGCAGACATACAGAGAAATGCCACTGGGTTGAGTCTGTGTCCTTTTGAGCTAAACCAAAAACCAGACCAGAGATCCTCCTGAAATAATTCCACTCCAGCTGCAGAGTAAAATAGGCCCTGCTCATATTCAAGACACAGTGATCTTTCTGAAAGTGCAATTATGTAAGAGATGAAGAAAAGGAATGTAGCCTCTACTCCATGATCAAAGCTGACAATTGACTTTGTATACAACTTTTTTCCTAGATCCAGTTGCAGGCTTTTATATTTACCAGGCTTTATATTATATTCACAGTTCTGTGTAGGTCAGAGCCTGATCCATCATCTACAAAGCCTGGGTGATGGTTGATTTTAGGGTTCTTTGCCATCCCTTTCATAGGTGGAGACCAACTCCAAGCTTGTAAACAGACACATGTGTCAGTTCAGAACTTCTGGGGATTCTGCCTCAGACCATATCTGTCTGCTTCCTTTAATTAACAGCAAAAAAGTTCATAACCTTTAATCCTCTTTTTTCCATATAACAGAAAAGGAAATTATGGAGTGATTTAGAATTTTGTTTTTGAGCTTGCAAACAAAAAGAAAAAAAAAAAAAGTAAACTGGAGCTGTGTACTTCAAAGACACTTTCTTCCACACAGATTTTTCCAATTTGTTCTGTATAACACAAAGACTGTCAAAAGTGACATAGAGCTGTTCTTTGCAAAGAAAAGGCTGCTCATGAGATCTCTCCTCCTATATCACTAAATTCACTGTTTCTAGACTTTGTGTTGTATATATTGAATATTCTCCATAACGAGGAAGGGATTGCTCCATAGCAGAATGTTAAGTATGGTCCTAGTTTCACTGAGAAGAATAACTTGTTTTGCACATTTTAATTTACAATTATTTCTTTCTCTTATTCATGTTCAATTGAAGACTTTCAAGCATTTATTCTGTGCTTTAGGCACATTTGATATTCCTGTAGACAGACAGCAGAAAATAACCCCCTGAAATATGCTGATATCTTAAGTGAAAACAAGTCCATGAGAACAGAAGCAATTTTCCAAAGTCCATAGATGCTCATAGGACCTCTCAAATTTAAGAAATTTCAACTTTGGCATTTGTAAATAAAACTGGTATGAAAAGATCAGTCAATTATCAAATTATCTAAGAGCCTTAAGAGCAAGACCAACATCACAGACTTTGCTGAAAACCTCAGGGTTAGCAAATCTAATGGCAATGGTGAGAAAAAACTTCAGCTAATAACAACCTATCTGCTTCCAAGTATATTTAATATTCCCAAGCAGAAAGGGCTACATCAGTCAGATTCTTAGACAAAAGACACAGTATTCAACATGGATGGAAAAATACCTCAATCAGTCTGGAATTAAAAACATTCTAATGGCCTTGGAGCTGTCCCAATGTGTAAATGCAAAAGAAAATAAAATGTATCCTCCATAAAGAGCCTGAGTATAGTACACACAAGGAATAAGAGCTAAAGTCTTCTTGAAAACTGTTCTCTACAATCTCTCTTACAAGAATGAAAGCACTTCACACTGACTTTGCAGTTTATCTCTTAAAGAAGAGATAAAATAACATCCTCTTGAGATCAGAGGTAAGACAACAGCTCTAAAAATACCATCAACATTATAAAAGATCACATTAAAAGATCAAACTCACCATCTGTGTGGCACCTGGGCTGATCACAAACTACCTGGTCCAAGAAGTGCAAGGAACTCGACTGGAGCTTGCTCCTGAGCTGGAACAACAGGGAAATACTGGCACAAAATGGCCCCAGATTTCACAGTCTGCATCCTGCAAAAGCTTCACCAGCAGCAGCTGTTCCCAAGAGGAAAAGCTGATTTTCCTGAAAGGAGAAAGTAATGGCAGCTGATGGAAAGATCAGATTTCCATGTTTCTGTTAGCAGAGGGTGCAGATAAGGCCACCTTCCTCTGTGTTGTACTGAACTTGTTGGTCAACATTTATTTTTAAAAATTCAGTGTCTTCTGCCATCAGAAGTAGAGAGTTGGAAGGGAAAGAGGGAAACCCACCACCTATCTCACCTTTCCCTCTGGCAATTACTGTAATTCCCTTCCATCTCACCTGTGTTTTTTTATCTTTACCAATTAACTGCTGAGGCTGCATCAGCTCCAGTGCCTGCTCCTTACACCCATGAAAGTCAATACAATGGCATGAGAGATGGCAATTCCAAACCTATAAATCCAATTTTCATTTACTGTGGTCTGAAATTGCTGGCCTTACCATATATCTCTTTGCAAATGTTTAGCTTTCAGGCAGCCCAGCTGAACTAATTGTCTGTGGGTTTTATCTTCTGTATGCATGCTTTATCTTTTATATATTTGTGTTCTGGTAAACACTACATACATAATACAAATTACCCTGATGATGCATCTTAAAAGTGGGCTTCAGCCACGAGTTCTGCTGGAACCTTTAAAAGTCACAGGGATATGAGTTTCTGTCCACACAGAGGTGAATTTGGGCTTCACAACTGAGGTGTTTTTCATGGAACAGCTGTGTTGGTTTTTGCTTGCCTCGTGATGGGAAGTTAGATTTAATATTAGCCCTTGATTGGGTTAGATCTAGAGAGTGAATTGGGTTGGGGTTTTTTTCCCTGGAAGGCAGAGGTGGCTGATCTCACTGAAATTCAGCTTAGCCAGGCAAAGCTTGTGGCTTATATATCTAAAAAATTTTTTAAAAGCCAGCAACATAAGCCCACGTTTATTGTACAAAATCAAGAAAAATAGAATGCCTAGCCACTTTCCCATTCTAATGAAGTTTGCCAGCAAGTTTTTCAGTCTGATCTTGGGCTTCTCCTGTGTAAAGTTCATGTCAACTAAAATTCCTAAAAGCATCTTTCTTCTGCTTCGGGGATGGCAACAAATGACTGTGCTCCCTAAGCCGTGTTGCTGGACTTGTCATGCACCAGAGACACAATTACATTTTTGAGATAAATAGCATTTTAAGAGCCTGACAGAAATGCTTTCCAGAGTAGCCCCATAAAGAAAAGTGTTGTATCCCCAAAACTGAACACTTCTCTGCAATGAAAGCAATTTTTTAAAATAAATTTTCAGGAAAACCAAAAGGAAACTTCTTTAAATTTTTTTTTTTCAATTTATCTGAAATTTTTCCTTCGCTTAATTTTCCTTTCTGATGCAGCACAGCACCTTCAAAGTTGGCATTTGCATCTGGCTGCCTTCTGCTGTGGTACTGAGAGCTGACAGCCACCAGAATTCAATTTAGGTGCTGGAGACCAAGCTCCAAGGCACAGACACCTGCCTCGTGGCACAGAGTGTTTCTGGGGAGATGAAGCCCAGACAACAACCATGGTAAATCCATACTGTTATTTTATTTATCATCCTACTGCTCATATCTCAATGGTGGAGTGACTTGAGTGAGTTTCCTCCACACCTTGCTTCTGTCCTATTGCAGAAACCACATAAAAATTTAAAAATTTTCATTAAAAAATGAAACATTTTTCATTAAGAATTTTGCTGTGATATCTTTGTTATTAGAAGGGATGGGGAGACTCATGCATCTGTAAGAAAAGTATGTCCAAGGATTTTGGGAGTTATTTCAGGAAGTGTTTCTTTTCCCCAAATGGTATTTGAATATCATAAAAAAAGCTGGCCATGTAATTAATTTAGTTACATGGAATATTGCATAAATGCATGAAGTTCTTGAAAAATAGATTTGACTGAGAAAAACACATGTTAATGAGGAAAGTGGTAATTTGCTGCTCTAAATTTCCATAAACAAGCATTCAAAAAATCCATAGTTTTAAATAAAAGCTGTATAAAAAGCATCTGTCCTTAAACAGAAACAATTCCATCTGTCAGTAATATAATTTGTATTTCTCAACATTTTGCCATGACTCTGCAAATAGCAGAGTGTGGCAGCAGACAACAGCACAAGGCTCCAGTTTATTGAGTGTTTAGCAGGGTCTTTGCTTCTCTTAGAAACTGAGCCCTGTATTTCCACTAATAACAGTCTTGGGGTGTGTCTTCAAAAAAACCCCAACCACAAACCGAAACTCAAAAATCCCCATAAAACAGCAAAAAGAGCACAGCAAGATCCTTTCTCAAGCTGAGCCGAAGCATAAAAAAGTCAGTTTTAATATTCCTCATTCTCCTGGAAGCACTGGCTGCTATCCTTTGCCTTTAGAGTTCTGCTTTTCTGTTTTGCAAGGCTGGGTGGAAAAACATTGTTGTTTCTAGGTCACATATGATGTGGTTTCTTATCCAGCAGTGTCCTGCTCAGAGATCAGCAGTTCTCCTGGTGCCACCAGGATGCTGAGGGTGTCCTGAATGTGCAGCGCAGCTGGAATCAGCAGCCATCCCTCATGCCGAATGCTTTTACTGAGCAATAATTATCTGTGTTTGCTTTGGGCTGCTCAATGTGCACCAGGCTCATCGAAGTGGTGCAGTGTATCAGAATTACTGCATGGGCTATTCCATGGCACTGTTGCCACCTTGCTTTCAGTTTATTTAAGCTGTTTAGCAGCAATAATAATTTTCTGTCCTGTGGATGATAATTGGCAATGCCTGCGCAGCTGGCCTGGCTGGCTGCTGTACAAGACTCACTGCAGAACTTTTCTTTTTATTCTGTATTCTCCAGCAAGTACAGCTCTGCACTGGCATCTTGGGGTGCATTTATCACTGTTCCTTTTTTGTCTGAATTTTAGACTGTGTCCTTTCACATATTGTGCTCTTGTGCCTTGGTTTTCACATCTCTGTTTATGTCGAATAACTGCACAAGATGGAGTGCAGTTGAGTAATCAAGCTTTACTGCAGAAAACAAACAAAAGAGAGGAACACATCCCACTGAACATCCTTCCTGTCCAGTTTCCTGGAGTTAGGCAGCAGCATCTCTCAATTTTGTCTAGAAGAAACCTCCAGCTACAGAGAACCCATCTGAGCACAGCCCTTACCCAAAAAATCTCTCTTGGAGTCAGACCCTCAGTGTTTCTCTGCTCCTTTGGGGCCAGAGTGTGATTCAGACTTCTGATAAGAACTTCTATATTTGTCCCCAGCAATGTGTGCTCTTTCATTCCCAAGGGGGTTTGAATATTTGGGCACATCTTTAAAAGAAGCTGTTCACCCTGCTGCAGGCACCATCAAGCAAACAACTCCCAGTGGTGCCTCTTTGGGTACCAGGCTTTTGGTAAATTCAAAAATATTCGAATGCTGTGATTTTGATAGTAGGATTATCTTGCTGGAGAAGTTCATAGAACAAAAATTATTAAAGAGCAACCAGCCAAGAAAGAAAAAAAAAGCCACAAAATATCCCTGCTGCAAAAGCAGTCAGGCTGCCAGGCTGTTCTTCCAGTCTCCTGTAGATTTGGCACATTTGTCTGTACGTTTGTAGTTATTCTGGACCAAGTTTTGGAAATGCTACTAAAGCAAACATTCCAGCTGCCTAGACATGGTATCTGCTCCATGTTGGCATCAGTGCCATGCAGGAGCTCCACCATGTCATGCAGTTCCCAGATTTGATACTCTGGGAGAAAATATCAATACAGTCCCATTGAAATAAACTTCCATGTTATATCCTTCTAAATAGGAAAAAAACCCCTAAAGTTTGCTTTCATTTGGAGCACTCTGGAAGGCAGAACTTCCATCCCAGTATCTCCAGGCTTTAAAAACAGAACACTAAATTATATTCTCAAGTCCCAAAATAAACAGAATTTTCAGCACAAGAAAAAGATGTACATTTTTAAATGGTAAACATTGCATAGCATCTCTAAGCATTCAGTTCAGCACACATCAGCTGACTGCAGTTAATACTGTCCAATACCTTGTACACAATATTTTTGCTGCTGCTAAAGGTGCCATCATAGTTTACTTCATTTTTTAAAATTAATTATTCTAAGATTCTGATTATCAGAATCCAATAACCACTACCATAATGTTCACTGGAATTCACTTTGAATACCTATTCAGGGCCCTTTGTAATGGATCCTGATCCAGCAGCTTGGTTCTGAACTGGAATTCCTTTCTTTGGATTTTGGACCCCACTGATCTTTTGCATCACAAGTTGTTAATAGATTTATTGAGTTTGTATTTTGGTTTTCTAATAAGAAATGCCATAGAAAGTAGTCTTATCTGAAGTTCTCAGTTCCCAGGAGCATCCTGCAAACCAGCAAGGTTTTACCACAAGCTCTTCAAGCCTTCAACTGAGCTGAGCCCCAGGCAGTAATTAGTCACATTAACAGCTTCTACCTGGTGTTTCAGATGTATTCTATTAGCTTGTTACAAATTAATTTTAAGAGATGCCATGTGGCTTTACAGCATTAGTAGTCCAAAGCATGTCACAGAACAACTAAGTGGCTAAAGATTAAACTTTAACAGGTGGGAACTGAACTGCAGTGCCCTTGTGTTTAATCACTTTTGTAACAAGACTTGTGGGAATCAAACCCACACAGAGATTTGTTGCTACTCCATAAAATTTAAAATAAAACCAGAGAGAACTTAAAAGGAAAATACTCTCCATAAAGCCAATATATTTACAAGAAACCTTACTTTTTCTTCTCCAAACAGGATGGATTTTCTGTGAAATATTATTATCTGGAAACAATATCAATTTAGCAAGATAATAATTCAACACAGCATAGTAAATATCTCTCAGTGAAAATCTTACTAGAAATAGTGCATCACATTGTTTCTCAGCGGCTCTGACGCCTTCAGATATTTTTTCTGACCTCCTTCCCTCTGTAGCAGATCACTTTATTTTCTGGAGCACGAGCGGGTTATTCCTCCTCATTGTTTTCCTAGGAAGGCAGGCTGGCAGGGATCCACGCTCTGCCCTTTACTCCATTGTGCTGCAGTGCCACCGAGCTGAGCTGGCAGGATTCCACCTGCAGAGGAACCACTCACCTGCCAGGCCAGTGAGAGCTCCCATCTGTTCCACTCCCTGCTCCTGCTCTAATTTACCAGCATCTTGAGAAGGCAGCAAAAGGCTTTGATCTCATATTTATTTAGTCAAATAACCACGAAAAACATCACCTGGTCAGCTGTGTCACCCTCAGTGAAACAACAACAACAAAATCTGAAATTAAATCCCTCCAGTGACAGCATAGCTGAAATTTGTCTGAGCGCTCCAAGTCCTGGCACACACCTGACAGCACTGCTGTAATTGCTGTCAGCATTGGGTAAAACTTTAAAGATGGAATAGTTTACTGGCATTTTTAGGCATTTTTAGTAAGGCACAGAGGAAATATTTGCTTTTAAGAATTCTCTGTGATCTAAGGTTAAAAATACCATGGTTATAAAAATCCTACGTGTAGCATATATACTTTAAAGCTCAAAAAACCAAAGTGACAGATATCAGATAAAAATGGAAAGGTATTCTTAATTTATAAACTAAAGGATACTGTGCCTTTATTAATAGGAAGGTAAGGAAGGAATAGTATGGTAGGTAAGGAATAGTAAAGAAGATGCACAAGTCCTGGAATGCAGAAGTTTAAATCACCATATGCTCTGAACAAAAAGCTCTTTAACTTGTCCACTTTGATTCAAATAAGACTAAATATATGCAAAATGTAGCAAATGCTACAGGGAAGCTGCTCTTTATAGGAAAGCACCATGTATTCATTTTAAAGGTATTAAGACCCAGAAGGCTGAGCAAAAATACAACCACACTCAGTACTCCACCAGTGATTACTCCTGCCCCCAAGCTGATGCTGGCCATGTCTTACACCAAACGTATATAACCACAGGGTGGTTTAACTCCCAAGCAGATTTCTCAGTAGTAACTTTTCTGCAGTGTTTTGAAAAGTTGCTGTAGTTCTACAGCATAAAAAACCAAATAAATAAATAAAAATTCTTGGTTGCAACTTTTACTCTCAGAATTTTGCAAGTGAAATGAACTCAGAGTCCAGTAGAATAACTTACCAAGTGGTCATTTGGATTTGAAATATCTGCAACCTATTTTTGAGTGCTAAACAGTGATAATCAAGAGGAAGTAATAAATTAGGGACCTTCAGCACATGAAGGTTGCCATGGTCACCCATTATGACCCCATGGTCATCTTCACTCCCAAGAATTCCTCCTGGTCAGTGAGCTTAAGAGAAAGCACTCTGTCACACAGCTGAAGAAGGTTATGGACTAGTGTAAACAAGAAGAAACATTTAATACAATTATGGGGGTTTAACAAGGGGTACAGATGAAAATACTGTTGGCTCTATCACAGTGACAAGGCCTCAGTAGCTCTGGAGTATTGATTATTTTTTTTTAAGAAGGAGCAGGTCTGTGTTTGTTGAGCACTGCTGTGGACTAAGGTGCTGCTGGCCTAAGGTTGTCAGTTTAAAAGGGTGTTGTGTCTTGGTAGCTCATACTTGGCTGAACTTGGAAAGGCACATTCCTGATGCCTGAGGTAAGGGCTGTGCTGTGATCCCAGCCTCCTTCTCCCTCACCAGCAGGGATGGACACAGGGAACCCAAGGAACATAAAGAGGGATGGAAAGACCATAAAGGCCTGCTGGTGTTGTCCTGTCCCTTCCTGGCACAGCAGCTCTCCAGCGTTTGGAGGTTGAAAGTTGAGTTTCCACAGTCTGTGCAGCGACTGCTGGGCAGGGAGCAGCAGATCCATGACAGGAGAGGCAATAATTCAATACTTTACAGCTTTCCTTTCAGCTGAAGGGATAAGCCAAACAACACCTCCATGATTTCCATTCCAAATTTGCTCTTAGCTCTGAGAAGGAAGCTGTGCTCAACAGCAAGGCCAGGCTGACTAAATGAATGACCAAAGCTAAAATAATCCTCTTTTCTGTCAGCATTTATGGATTTCACAGCTTTTTGAAGATGTTCCCCCTGTCTTGAACATGACTACATGTGAAAAGTAGACTGGATGATTTTTCTGCCTGGTGTTTTTAAAGGAACTAAAAAAGCCCCAACTAACTACTTAAGAGAATAGCTGATAATGTGTTTTAACAGTTTATATTGATGTGTACATGCTTCCCTTTAGTGAACAGATTTGCTGGTTTTGGCTGCACTCTTTGACCATTTAGAAGGTAGTTATTAAACCAATTTATACCTATAATTTAAGAAGAGGTGGTTGCTTTAAAATTTTAACTTCAAGCACTTAAATCACTAAGGCAGGCAGAGAAACAAATTTATTGCAATTTGAAGAATGTTATGGGAGTAGTGCATATTGTTTACAGCTGCCACAGCAGTTGTGAGTGCATGGAACTTTGTTTGCAATCCCTGCAACTTCTGAAAAATGTGTGTCCAGAATCTGATTCTAAAGAAAGGCTGCAAAATAATAATTAAGTTTGAAATAGGCCTAATTAAAGCCATTAGAAATAATTTGGAACAGGTGTCCATATATACAGTAATGAGACCATCCTGGCATGTGGAAGGGATAAAGGGATAAATGGAATAACAGATCATCAGGCTGAGCTCTGTGTGAATTTAGAGGAAGACAAGAACAACACGTGTTCCAGCAAGTGCATGCATGAAAACTTTACACCCCATCTTTAAAAACAACTCCAATCCCACCTTTTGTTTTGAAAACATCTTCTATTTCTTATTGTTTGAATGCATACATTGATATTAGTTACCAATAGTTATTAGAACTAGTTAGTTAGTTATCAATAGTTATTAGAACTGATGTTACAAAATGTTAAGGATGCAAAGTCAAAGACTGATGTATTAGGAAAGACAGCAGAGTTTCTGTGACTGCCTTGGAGGAAGTTTGTCCTTGTGCAGAGCTAGAAACAGACATCTAAAGGAAAAACCACCAGGAAAAAAAAAAAAAAGAAAAGAAAAACAACACTTTGACACTCAAAGGTCTATCTGCCATGTTCCTGCTCTATGAGATCTCATTCCTACTGTCAGGATAAGGAATACTTATCGTGACAGTAGGAATGAGATAAAATGACAAAATTTTAATAGGAATGTAGGAATGAGGTAAATGACAGAAAATCATAGGAAGCAGATCATTGGAGTGAGGAAGAGGAACACAGAAGAGTGGCATGAGGCGAGGTGTTAGAGGAGCATAATGAAAAGCTCTGTCAAATTAAAAAGGCATCACTTATCTGGAGGTTTTACTCAGAAGCATCTTGTTGCACTCATAGGAAGAGAACATTCCCTTGGGAACAGCAGCATTCTGTTCTGCAGCTGCAGCAGCAGAGCTGCTTTCATTTAACTATCAGTCAAAATAGTCTAGCGAAGGATAAAAAGAAACAGCAGCTCAGTAAAAATAAAGTATCCAGGTGAGAAATTGAGGCAACATCAGCCGGAATAGGAAGCCCAAAATGAGGCATTGAGATCCATGGCAAGAAAGCTGAACAAGTAACAGGATTTTCAGACATTTGTGCCACCCTGCTGTTCATGGAATGAAGAGGATTTCTAAATCCCTCTCCTGCTAGAGCAGGAATTGTTTTGTCTCCCTGCTCTGTGCACAGAGCTCACCATCCCCTAATATGAAGCTCAGAACTGCACAATAAAGCAGCACAGAGTGTGAAAAATAGAAAAGCTAAACCCTGAGGCATCACTGGGGTGCATGAAACTTGAAACCCCCAAAAAGTGGATCCAATCCTGCTCCTCAGGCCATTGGTTTCTTAGGTATATTCCCTTAGAGATGACCATACCTTGTCCTTGTAGATCTCTGGTTTCTAGTTAGATGTTTAAAGGGACAATATGACAGATTAACAAAGAGCACTGCTCTCATTTCTTAGCCACAGACAGTACACGCTCAAAAATGACACCAAGAGAGTTGCCAAGTCCTGAACTTTTTCTTTACCAGTCACCAAGTCTGATTAGCAAACCTTCCTATTTATCCTCACAGAGTTTTTTTCCCCTCAAACAACACTCAAGCTTCCCAGAAAAGCTCTCAAAACTGTAAAAAGTGACAAAAATACTTATAAACAGCCACCACACACAAGAAACACCTAGACATATCCAGTCCCAGGCTGGGAAAAAGCTGCAGTGGATGCAGGCAGCTGTATCCAGGGAAGACACCTTTCCCTTCTCCTTCAGAGGATCAGCTGTGCCTCAGAGCTACCAGGGAAGCTGCCCACCACAGCCAAAGTCAATCAGATTTTGGGTTGCAACAGGACCTTTCATTTCCCTTCCCTCTCAAAGGAAGTATGAAACCCAGAGGCATTTGCTGTGTTTATGTCTGGGGACCATCAGAAGGAGTCAGACAGAATCCCCACGCTGGAAGTGCTGCCATCGCCCTCCCTCCTCCTGGCTTTGCAGAGATAGGAGGGGGTCTGGACTCCAAGCAGCCTTCTAAAATTCAATATTGCTCAACTAGCATCAGGTCTATACATGAATATTTTCACTGACCACAAAGCTTTGTTCCTGGTAGCAAAAGTAGCAAAAAGTATGTAATACCCTCTAGAAAGCGTGACACTTGTACATTATGTGAAATTCCTGTATTTACAGGGTTCCCATGCAGCATGGGGCTGCATAAATGATTTCTTGTTTTGGTAAGGATATTATTACACTCTGTGCACAGCACAGTAGGGCTGAAGGTAGCTCAAAACTACTGTGTATGGTTTCTTTTATCCTTCCCGACTTAAAAATCTATATAAATTGTACTATGGTTAATCAAAAAAACACCCATAAACAATTAGCTCTCCTCCTTAGGTGGGTAATTAATTACCTACTTCTTTTCCTTGAGAAAAAAAAAAATTGTTGTCTATTGTTTCTTTGCTTGTTTTGGAATTTGCTCCCTTGAAATGATCTAAGGCACAATATTTGTTCAGGTTAGTTATGCAGTAAGGGAGCCCAGGCTGCTAATCAAAATAAAAAGCAAGAGGGTTGTGGAGTTTGTAGCCTGAAATGGATAGAGGAAAGTATTTTCTTTTTGATTTTTCCAGAGGATTTTTTTTGTAAAGGAGAGATTGTGAGAGGCAGAACATTTTGTATTGGGTTTGGTTTTGAGACAGTGCATTTCTTGGAGGATTTTTTAAAGTTACAGTGTTCTTTTCAATATCTTATAATTTAGAGTTTCAAAGCCAAAGCCTAGGGAAAAAGAAGCTGAAAGCTATTCCTGTGCAGCATTTCCATATTGTAAATGTCCTTTACAGCAAAGATTAACACCTCTCCCCTTGTGTTGATCCGTGAGAAAAAACCTGCACTTTTATTTTACTGGCAAAATAACATGGTAAAACATCTTGGATTCAGGACTTTTTATTTTATTTGATCGTGAACAAGGCCAGATTTCCTGATTTAATCTAGATATTTAGTAGACACTGAGTCCAATGCCTGCAGACTTAAGGATTTACAGTGAGATGTGTGTTCAAAAACAGAGGTGGCCATCACTGCTTGAAACAGTGGGTGGATAGAAAGCTTTTTAGGGACATGTGATTAAATTAAAATGTGTATCTTGGACATGCTGGGCTTCAGGTTCATTCCTGTGTCCTGATGTTAATACTTACAGTATGTTAGGCACCACTCACACAGAATTAAACAAAACAGAAGTTATTCAATATCCCAAAGAGTTCAGAAGGGCAACAAACAGGTGAAAAGAGAACTTCAGACAGGAGCTAGCTTTCAGGAATTGCTTGGCACTCTTCTAAAACATTTTATTAAAAATATATTCTTCCAGTTACTGGGGGATAACTGCACAAGGCAGCACTGTGTGAAGGAATATTCTTTTCTTCTCTTTTTCTTTTAAGAGAAGCCAGTTGTAGAAAGGGAGGCAATATATTCTCACACACCTTACTTCCCAAAAATCTCCATACCATCACTGTTACAAAAACACTGGATAGATTGTTTTAGGTGAAACACAGGTGTGCTAAAATATTAAATAAAGTTATTATGAATTTTTGGAACTGGACACTGAAACTTTTACACGACAACCAGGCAACTCTTCCTCAAAAACTCAATGAGAAATATTATGGCATTCCAGACTCTTGGAAGAGAAAATAAAGAATCAGCTTAGAATTGCCAGGAAATAATGAGTCAAGAAAGATTTTTTAGAGAAACTTCTGGCTTGTGAAAAATCATCTGGGGGAAAAAAAAAAAGAAAGATTACAAAACCTGGATCAGCTTTTCTGAAGAACTAATGGGCTGTAAGGTAACTAACTACCACATAAAAGTCTGTAAAAACTGAGTTAGGGACAAATTGTACTGAAGTAAAAGAAATCTTTCTGAAATACCTTAGTATTTCCACAGCGCATAATCTCAAAAAAATGAATTTAATGGATTTAGTAATGTCATAAACCAAGGCTGGTAAATAACACTCAATAAACATCCTGAGGATTTTTTGCCTGAGCTCTGGTGCATGAAGCACCTTAGGTCTGTTAGTCTGTGAATCAAATCCACCACATCATCACTGCAGAGCATCTGAGCCTCCCTTCCATGACAGTTCAGAAGGAATTCAGTGTGAGACCACAATTCTGGAGTGGTGTTCAGCCTGCAAATATGTGTCAGATAGATGCTTGGACCACTATTTCCACATCACTGTGTGGGAAAAGTCTTTTTTCAGATTCTTTCACCTCTATTAAAATGGTCTTCCACCACATACTTGAACTGGGCCATCAGTTCACTGTTCATTTTATCAGTAACTTTTTGTATTTTGATCCTTTCTTCTTACTTATAGCAATGCCAAAATTAGATTTTTTGCATTAAACCATCTCATTTCACTACAAACCTGGTCTGGCAAACACAGCTAGAGTAAAGGATACACGATTATGGTTATTTCCAGTTACTCTAAAGTTGCATGAGAGGATATTAGAGCAGACAGCACACATTTAAGGTTTTGTGGACTTTCTGTACCTCTAAATGAGTTTGAAGAACAACCGACAGCCCCATCTTATGTTGCACAAGCAGCCTAATGCAGCCTGATTGTGCACTCAGTTTTCAGTTGCTGTCCCTTTAATCTGACAATTCTGTTGTATTTTTTCATTTCCATTTCTCCTCTTGGATGGAAGTTGATGGCAAATGAGAGAGGGGCTCTTTCTGGATCAATATCTTTGAGTTGCAGAGGCCTCAGCCCCAGTCACCTTCCTCCATTAACTCAAACACCAGCTGCCCTTCCACACTATGTGTTTCTACAAGTTTACACAGAGGGAGCCATGACTCACTTTCAGACATTACCTTTCCAACTTCTGTACATCCTTCTGTCTCTTGAATGATCACTGAGCATTGAGTGTATCAAACATTTACTATTTCCTGCAATTTGCATCCCAAAAATCCACAAAAAGGCTCTGAAGATCCCATTACCACACTGAGTTCTTCCAAAGACCCTTCGTGCCTAGCAAGTTGGGAAGACTGACAACATTCACTTGAGCAGCTGTTCAACATTGCTTTAATCTGCATGACACATGTTGAACAATTCTCTACAAATGCATTTCCATTAGTCTGGTATTCCTAATAACATCCTCCCCTCCACTCAGCCTCCTCCAACTGCATCCAAGCTCCTTTTAATTCTCATCTCTTATGTTACAACCACAATATAGTTGATGACCAGAGCAGTGGGTGTGTGAGCCAAAATTCATTGCAGCCTATTGAGTTTCTGCATTGACTGGACTTTGTACTGCATGCTTCAATTCTCTGTTCTTTACAATTAAGAAGTTAATTAAATAATCCTAAACACAAATAAGATCTGTTTCCTGGCAACATATGAGTTGACATTAGCTAGTATGTCCCACACATGACTTGTAAAACGTGCTCTTCATTTGTCTGCTGCAGGACAATTAGTGAGCATGTCTGAGAATGCCAGATGAAAGCTCAGTAATCTGAGACTGAGAGCATGAGAAAGGAAATTGGTGGCTAACCAAATAACCATCATCATGTTTCCTAATGCTGCCTGATCAAGCTGTACTTAGGTCTCACAACAGAAATTGCCTTGTTGAGCTTAACAACACATGTAAAACCTGAAATTAGAACAAGGGACGACAATTATACAGCCTGAAATGATAATAATTTCTGTTGTATTTGTAGGGAATGCCCCAATGAAGGTAGGAATGCCGCATTTGACTTTATGCTTTTAGAAGGCTAATTTATTACTTTATGATACTATATTATATTAAAGACTACTATACTCACTATACTAAAGAATACAGAAAGGATACTTAATGCTAAAAAGATAATAATGAAAACTTGTGACTCCATCCAGAGTCTCAACACAGCTTGGCCCTGATTGGCCAGAGTTAAAACAACTCACACCAGAATCCAATCAGACAATCAGATTGTGGGTAAACAATCTCCAAACACATTTCACATGAGTAAAACAGAAAAGAAGAAAATAAGAATTGTTTTCCTTTACTCTGAAACTTCTCAGCTTCCTAAGAGAAAAATCTTAAGCAAAGAGATTTTTCTAGAGAATGTAAATGCTACAAATTTCTGCTTCCTCTTAAAAGTGAGATTTGGACCTGATGCCACATTGTGGTATGCTCTACAGAAAAAGTCAGCCCAGAGAAGAAAAGAATTTAACCTTATAGGACATCTGACTTCCTGCCTCTCTAGGGTTTCTTATGCTCATCACTCTGGAATGTGACTTCACAAAAGCCACTGGAACAAAAAGCATTCCCTGTTTTGAAGATCATAAAAGCCTTGATGGACTATAGATGGGTAATTCCAGGTTGTTATTAAAACCAGCTTTTTTAAAATAAAGAAGAAAAATTACTACAATCCCTTACTGTCCTCATGGAGACAGTGTTCTGTATCATTTCCTGAAAAAGAAAGTGGGAAATATTTCTTGTTCTTAAGAGTCATTGAACAATTACAGAATGGCAGCAATGAAAACAGCAAGGGATTGAGTTTGAAATGTAAGCATGGAAAGTTTTCTGTCACATAAGAAGAAAATCTTTAATAATGTCTTAAGAATTATGTCTATGAACTAAATAATGTTATTCCTTCATATAGTTATAACACACTGCAAGCCACCTTCACAGTTATTCCCAATAAGTCTGAATCCTCCTTTCTTAAACAACAGTGGGACATCCACTTAAAAAAAAACCAAACAAGCAAAACACAAAATCCCCAAAGCAGGCAGCATACAAGACAATCTGCAGCCCTATAAATCATCTCTCAAAGAAGCCAGCGAGTCAGAAGATGCAGAGGAGTAGCTGAAAAGTGGACAAGAGCCAGCAAAGAGATGGAAGATAAGAAGTGGTATTTCAGCAAATAATACTTGCCAGCCAAAACAGAACAATTATGTACAAAGCTGACGTGAAAGAGCTGTTTTAAAAGTGCTGCCAGTTTAAATGAGAAAAAAGATGAAATAAAGTTCTTTCTCTAATGTTGCTCTAATGTTGCACACAAAACTATGATTTTTTTTGAGCGTCTTCACATATGTACTTAATATTTCACACATCTGTAAGAGTAAAGAATCATCTACTAACTTGTTAATATTTCTCCACTTAATATTTCACATGTTAATTCAAAATATTTCAATCTCTTCCACAAAGGATGTGTTTATAATAACTCCTGGAAGTGAAATGAATATTGTGTCAACTTTTCAGCTGATAAAAAATGCAGATAGCAAGAGCAGTTTCTTAGTGCAGAGTTACTTCCAGGTGCCATTCAAACCAAAAATGACATTTATTAATCAACAAAACACTGGTGCTGCTACTTTAAAAATTGTCTAATTCTCACGGATGCTTACAAATTGCAGTAAACCAATTTTAGTATATGCATTAAATTGAGGGCAGAGACCCCATGAAAGCTAATAGTTATGAGGAATAAGCCATAAGTTAGCTACAAAAGTAGTAAAACTGCTGAAGTCTATGTAGGTGAGAAAAACACAGCAGAAACCGAAAGTACAATGAGCTGTTCAATACAGGTAAACCAGAACCTGCCCTAAATAGAAAGGTGCAACTGCCAGAAAATTCTCTCTCTCTCTTTTTTTTGTTTTGTTTTGTCCCAGCTGGTGGAAAAGAAGGAGAAGAAGAATCACTTTTGGGAGATTTTCAGTGTTCATTTTTTTGTGTTATAGAAAATGTATTTCTAGTTATAGGTTCATTTGCATGTTTGTTGAGCATCCTTGTCTCCCTGCCTACCCCAGGGGTGTTGGAACCAGCTGATCTTTGAGGTCCCTCCTAATCCAAATTATTATGTGAGTCTACGATTTAAATAAAATAGATAAATAAATAAATCAATCCCTTAGTGTGATTTTTTTCATAGTAAGTTATATTTTTCCCACACTGGAACAGTGAATCAGATGTTTTGTTTGCTTTATGGACATAAGCTTTATATAAAAGCCCAGCTTGTTTATCTGCTGAGAATCAAAACACAGCTTCCTGTAAATGCTTAAAACAGGCTTGATTACTAAGCAGAAATTAAACATGCAAACAAAATACTCCCTTTGTTGTTCAAGGGAAGTTTAGCTAATGTCGAAATAGGTACAACCAGAGCTTCTCATCAGGCAAAGGAAAAGGATTTAATTTGTCCCCAGTCAGCACTAAAGTTTGTTACAGGACACTTAAAAAAAAAACCAAAAAACCAAAACCAAAACCACAACCCCCCCCCAGATTTAATAAATATTAATATATTTTATATTTTCTATCTTTATTTCTTGCATTGATTGTCAAAACCACAACTGTTTAGACCTCAATCACTTCAGGAAAGAATTGCTTTTCCTGGTTTATTTTGCCAGTTTAGTTTCATCAAAGAACAAAATCATGGACACAGAAAGAGCTGCTCAGTCTCCACAGCATGCTAAATGTTAACCTCACAGTCTTAGCCTCACATTAATAGAAAACAAGAATAAATCTGTTAAACCTGTCAGGTTTACAATCTGGAAACATTAATGGTTGATATGGAACATAGAGAGTTTTATAGGGAGTGAATTGCACTTGAGGAATGCAAGATATCTCTGATCCTGGAAAAAAACCCTTCTTAGAACAGAGGCACAGACTTTTTAAATGAGCAAGATAAAAAACACTTTAAAAAAAATAAAGTCAAATAAAAAGGAAATTTTCCCATTATCTTAGTTTTGAGCCAGTGTTTGATTCAATGCCAGTGGACAATTTGTCCTTGATCTCACTGTAAAAGCAGAGTCAGCTCTCCTGTGCTGGAGTCTGGAGCTGCACTCCTCCTCCCTCTTGCACAGTTTCATATCCATGATTTTGGGGATGTTTTCTGCCTTTTCAGATCCCTTGCCTGGAGTTTTTACTGGTAAAGACAAGTCAGCACTACATTCTCTTAAGAAGATCACTCCTTTTTTAGTTAATCTTTCTGTAAGCTGTGAAAAGAAGTGAAATAAGGTCCAAACATGCACACCCTTCACTAATTGAAGTTCCTCTAATTGATGCTCGTGGTTTAACCACTCTGTGCCCAGAGGACTGCTGGCCCAAATCAAGCTGCATTCTCAGCTGTTAAGGTTTTTCTCAGGAAACCCTGAAAGCAATTCTCACTGCTCCACCAGGTTTCCACCATTACAAACAGATAAAATTAGTGTTGGGGAAGTTTTCAAACACTTCAGTGATTACACAGCCTGTACTGTATTTAAAAAAAAAATCCTTCAGGCACTGAGGAGTTCTTGCCTTGCTGGAAGGCAGCAGGGCGTGAACTCATAGATCACTGAGGGAGCATTTTTTATTCACTTTAACTCACCTATATAAACCAGAGAGAATTCACCTTAATCATCCATAAAGTGGACTCATCCTGTCTACCACTGCCTTTTCTCTGATGATGTAACTACTCACACTGCTGCCACATTAACTAGAGAAACTCCTCACTTCTGGTATTATTACTTGGGATAATATTTACTCCACTTTACAAGGTTCCTTTTGCACCCCAGAGGGAGCACGGCTGGGAAAGTCAGTGGTGTGCAGCACAGGGTGGCCTGGGTTAGAGCTCTGTATTCCCTTGGAACCAAACCAACTCAAAAATCAAACTCTGTGATTTTTGCAGAAGTTCACAGCAGTACAGACCCTATTTCAGGCTCCTTGGCAGGGCAGCAAGCAGCCTTTTGCAGTCCTGGACATTCCTGGGAATATGTTGGGGTTTTTTTTAAAGGGTGGCAGAGCCTTAGTCCTCCTCTCCAAGTGTGACCAGAAGTGCTCAGCCTGCATAAAGCAGATTAAAACTCACGCAATTATTTGGATCATTACAGGACCCAATAAAGATGAAATATAATTGCAGGCTTTTTGCTGCACCATCTGACATCCCATGAAAAGGTGGAAGCAGGCAGGGGAAGGAGGGGAAGGCAAGGCAGGGAAGGGAAGGAGCATATGCACAGAAGTGATGCATGAGAAACCATTGCCAAGGCCAGCAGGGCAAATGTCCCCAGTGTGCTGAAAACATTCAGTGCTGTGCTCTCTTCCTGACCTCCTTGGCTGCGTGCTCTGTCTATTCCAGTAAACAGAATAAGGCCAGGCCACAGGCTGAGAGCTGGGCCACAGTCATCCCCACCTCCCTGCTCCTGGCACGTTCCCTGGCACCGTTGGGGCTCCCTCAAAGGCTTACCCTGGCACTCAGGGCTTGGCCTGCCTTCAGGGGGAAGCTCATGCTCATGGCCAGCATGCAGACACCTTGTCTGGGGGAGCCTGAGCACTGGCACATGGGCAGGGATGAGAGCTGAGGTGAGCAGAAGGAGCCACCTGGCCAGGGAGAACCTGCTATAGGTACAGATATCAGAAACAAGGTGACCCCAAACGAGGGGAGGAGTGACAAGGAGGACTCTCTTGATATCCAAAGACTAATTAATTACTTTTTTGTGCTATATTACACTACTTTACACTGAATTTGCACAAGCCCTCCACTGAACAGAACCTCGTGACTGTGAGCCGACAGTCCTGACACACACACATGGATTCAATTGGTCAGTGAATCAAAACACTCACACCAGAATCCACTTACTAATTCTCTTCAGGTAAACAATCTTCTACAATGTATTCCACTTGTGCACAACAAGAGGCGCAGCAATTGAGACAAGAATTGTTTTTTCTTTCTCTGAGGTTCCTTGCTGCGATTCCCAGAAAATATCCTTGGGAAGTTGTGCCTTGCTTTTCTCTGTGGAGAGAAATGTGGCCACATACAGCCATTACTAAAGCTGGGAGACATCAGCTTTATGCTTTGTTCTGGCTAAATCAAATTGCTTTAAAAAGCAAATGATGAAGCACTCATATGTGACCATCATATTTTCTGGAAAAATCCCTTTGCCCAGGATTTTGCCCCTGGGAAGCTGAAAAGCCTCAGAGAAAAATGAAAACAATAATTATCTGATTGCTTCTCCTGTGTTTTGCTCCTTTGGAATGTGTTTGGAGATTGTTTACCAACAGGTTATTGTGTCTTTGGTTTCATGTGAGTTGTTTTTACTTATTGGTCAATCAAGGTCAAGCTGTGTCAAGGCTCTGGAAAGAGTCATGAGTTTTCATTATTATCTTTTTAGCCTTCTGTAAGTATCCTTTCTGTATTCTTTAGTATAGTTTAGTATAGCATTGTTTAATATAACATAATATCATAAAATAATAAATTAGCCTTCTGAGAACATGGAGTCAGATTTACCATTCCTTCCTGCCACAGGGCACCCTGCTAATAAAATTCTCATATATCCATACATGTGTCAAATAGAGAAATGTCACTGGGGTGTGCTTGCTCTTCTGTCACTGTGCTGAAGCAGTCTGTCAGCAATCCCTACATGATGTGCCCACCTTCTGCCTCTCTTGGCTCCAGCCTGGCTCTGCTGCTCCGAAAGCACTGTGAGCCTCCACCCCTGCCAGCACAATTTAGTAATAGAGGGATGGAAGGCTTTTCCAGACAGGGCTTTCCTTTTCTCCAGTGTCTGGGTTAAGGCCTGTGGTATTTTTGGGGTTCCCTAGGTGGAGAAGGGAATTGAGAATCTGACTCCATGTTCCTGGAAGGCTAATTTATTATTTTATGATATTATATTATATAGAAAATGCTATACTAAACTATACTAAAGAATAGAGAAAGGATACAGGCAGAAGGCTAAAAGATACTAATGAAAAAATCACGACTCTCTCCAGAGCCTCAACACAGCTGGGCCGTAGTTGACCAATAAGTAAAAACAATTCTCCTGTTGGATAAACAATCTCCAACCACATTCCAAAGCAGAAAAACACAGGAGAAGTAAATGAGATAATATTGTGGCTTTTCAGCTTCCCAGGAGAAGAATCCTGGGCAAGGGGATTTTTCAGAAAATATGACTGACTAAGGCCTGCCCTCCAGTGCCTGTGATGCACTCAGGATTCTGGAGGTAAATTCAGCAGAAAAGGAACTGGTTCTTCCATGCAGATAGGTGCAAGTAGCCTGTGTGACAAGAAAGTGGCAGAGGGATTATCTTCTAACCTTCCTTCTTCCCCACAGAGCACAGTGAATTGTGCACTCTCTGTTTTCCTGTTAATGCTCAGGGCTTAGAAAGCCTTGCAGAAGGATTTACTGTGAAATGTATACCTTTATTTAGAGGATTACTCACAGGTGGTGAATTGACTGAAATCTGACTGTGCTGTTCTACACTGCTATTCAGAACAGCAATCTTGGCATCAATTTAGCTTTGCATTTTACAGAGAGCTTTGTCTTTTGCATGTTTGTTTTCACAAGGTGCCTTATTCTGACTTGCCAGCTCAAAGCGCACTTCTTACTCATTGCTTTGCTTGCAAAAGCCCTGTTCAGCTGGCAAATTAATATGACTGCACTAAAAAACAATATCCCACCAAAACTGCCCACGGGCTCCTTCTGACGAGAATTCAAGCTTTGAAATATATGTTTTATTTATAGAATGTCCATCAGAAATCAAGCCAGCAACTTAAAGCTGCTGAAATGCTAGACATTCTGTTTAATTTTTAAGCAAAACTCTAAACAATGTATTCTAGTATAAAGGAGGCTTTTATGAATCATGAGTCATTTTCTGTTGATGGAAATATGATTGCTATCTCATATAACTTATTACTTCCCTGTGCTGCCCCTGCTCTTTCCTATTGAAAGTATCTGACAATCTATCTTTGCTATTTATAAAACACCTAAATGGGCTGATAACCAAAGAGAAAAGAGACTGTTTGAAGTTACCATTCTAAAGGTCTTTCAGTGCCCTCTAATACCTCATAACTTGTCACATGCCAGTCTCAAACTACTAATAAAAGCTAAGTAGGACTGATTTGAACGTGCACATCACTTCCCAAATTTTCCATCTTTTGTCTAGATGCCTTAGTTTCAAAACATGTAATAGATTATTAATTCAATCCTATAAACTACATTTTTACACTGAAATTGCTCAGCAGAGCCATATTTTTCTATTGAGTCATGGCACCAGATTTACAGACAGGTATCTGTTCTTCACTTCTTCACACAATTCCCTCTCTGCTGGTTGACTTATTCATCAAGAAAAGACATTTCCAGGCTCCTGATAAATATATTTCATAAAAAGAATCATTTTTGGAGGCATTCTTAGACAATTCTCATTCATTTCTCATTCTCAATTCTCATAAAAGTTCTCCATAAACACAGTGGACTAAGAAAGCTGCATGAGTTTTCCAGCACCTGGAAGAAACCAGGTGAAATGCTGCTACTTTCCAGGCTGCAGTCATTATGACAGCATATAGCTTAAAAGCCAAAATTTAAAACATTAAAAAGAAACCAGGTAGAAACAGGGTAAAAAATGCACTTTTCTAATTGCAAGGCACAAGCGCTTGGGCTGGGCTGGCCCAACATAACAGCACATGAATATCACTGCCTGGTTTGTGGATTGGATCCTGCCCGAATGTGGAGGGTATAAGAGTCAAGCTAAGTAAAGGAAGGGTCATATCCACCTCTCTCATGATACAACATACCTTTTTGACTGTGTTCATAAATAAAAATGAATCACAATAAATAATAATCACAATAAATATTTTTCCAGAGAGGACTTCGTGTCCTAGAGAAGGACAGTTCATTACCTGTAACATTGAAAGGTATATAAACATAAATAGATACCTTTGTTAAAAAGGTTTTTACTGAAGAAGCTTACTTCCAAATTTATTGGCAATTTTGATAGTTCCTCTGGCTGTCCCAAACTTACAATCTGTCCCAAATATTTCCTTTGCAAACCCTGATGAGTCCAGAAGAATCCCCTTTGAGGTCCACTGTCCTGTCAGAAAGCACTTCATAGCTTTTCGAACAACACAGATTCTATGAACAGCAGAATCACAGGAAAAGTAAAAGTGGGGAAAAAAAGAGAAAAAAAATAAAGAATACCTTACTTTCACATCTCCAGCAGAAGGGAGAAGTGAGGTATCACTTCACAGATGCCACCTGGCCATCTCCTTTACCTTCACCTCTCCCTGCAGGCATGCCAAACACACAGAATACTACACTGAAATGTATGCCCATGCTTATTATACTAAATATTATATACATTTAGTATAATATACTAAAATGAAAGGGTCTGCCCTCAGAGTACCAGTCTTCCCAGGTGTAAACACAGAGAAAAAGCCTCTGGGCCTTTGGCTAAAATGATCTTGAATCAGTTACAGCAAGAAAGTGTGACAGGAACCCGCAATAGGAACCAGGATGATTCCAGGACTATAAACCACTCTGCCACAGTCAGTTAAAGGGCTGGGCAAACATTATTTTAGGGGTTAAAAAAAGAACAAGTACTCAATCCATATAGAACAGATGTGGTAAATTTGAATGCAATGTGAAACCTGCAGATCAATGAAGTCAAAACCAAGCTATATAGAATGTTGACAAACATTAAAATGGCCACATATGGAAACTGGAAAAAAAAAACAAAAACAAATCCTCCTCTTCCTCCTCATAAAGGGCTTGGGATGCTGATCACTTGCCAAGCCCTGCACCTTTGGCAAAATGAAACTTTTAAGCATTGGACCCAGAGGGGCAGTGAAAGGGTAAAAGTAGCATGCAAGAAAAGGATAAATACCAGAGTTTGTTTGTACATTAACTGCATATAATTGCAAACAGAAGTATTAGCAGCATTGTTATTTGACTAATAAGTATTTAATTAGACTGTTTAGAATTGAATTAATTTAATTAGATTAACAATGAATTTTGTGTTTCCTCTGTCCTCGACGAGATGTGAAGAGAAACAAACCAGTGGGAATTCGAGCAGCTGCTCTGTAATTTACATGCAACAGATATTCCATGCAAATCAAAGGCCTGGCAATGCAGAGCTGCAAACAACTTGCTGAGGGGAAAAAACTCCTTGCCTATTTCTGAAAAAAATAGTGTTTTAAGGAAAAGAGTTTCCTATAATGCAGAAATTTAACTGTTTTGATATGGAGGAGCAAAAACCCTGCAGAAATTGAAATCTGCTGCTGCTGGGGTTATTACCAGCCACGTTAGTTGACTCAGCACTCCATGAATTGCAGAAATTCACAGTTTTAGAAGCCATGACTGAATATCTGTCCTAGGGAAGCTCTGGAGAGGATCCTGGTCCCAACTCTGCTACTCTCACACCTCTTTTGTGCTTGCAAAATCCCAGCAGTGCAAAATCAGTTTGTGTGTGCAGCATCAGGGAGAGGAGTGGAGGCTGTGCTTTGAGAGAGAAAAGGGTGCAGATTCAACAGACCTTGCATTCCTAAACATGGGAATTGCATCAAGAAGTGGGTGTGTAGGAAACCAGCAAATATAGAAAAAAGCAAAAAAAAAAAAAGAAGAAAAAAAGAAAAGAAAACAACAACAACAAAAAAACCAAAAACAAAAAAGAGAAGAAAAACTTAGAAGAAAGGAGGAAAGAGAGGAGGAAAGCGAGGAGGAAGAAAAAAAAGGAGGAAGAAAAAAAAGGAGGAACAAAAAGGAGAAAAAAGAAGAAAAAAGAAAAAGGAAAAAATGAAAAAATAAAGAAAAAAGAAAAGAAAAAAAGAAAAAAAGAAGAAAAAAGAAAAGAAGAAAAAAAAACAAGAAAAAAAAAGAAAAAAAAGAAAAAGAAAAGGAGAGTGGAAGGAAGGCTTCAGTTATTGCAGTTTTCCAGATGGAGCAGATGCAGAGTCCTTTAAACAATACTTTTGGGTCTGAAACCTGGCTTACAAGCTTTTGTCCTGATTATTCTGTTCAGGGTTTTCCACTCCAGGAACTGAAACACACAGGACTGTAACAGCAGCAGAGCTGCTCAGCTACAGCAAAAACATCTTAGCAACAAAGGAAGCAAGGGAGTATTTTAAAAACAAATGTGTTTTTTTCTTGCTTCTTACGGAACCGACAGAGGCGGAAGAAATGGGCTTGACAGCTTTACTCATGTTTAATGGATTTTCAAGTGGCTCTTGGCAGTGCAGTCTATTCCTGCCCAAGGACCAGGGAGATAGGAGGCAGCTAAACCTTGCAAATGCCTGCACACCAAGTACGACCTGAGAACACCACTTTGGCAGCTGAACTCCTGCTTTTTTTTCTACCCAAAGTTAAAATAAACTTTGCTCTGCTTTCCCATCCAAATTCTATAGTGAATTTTTGAAAGAGCTGGCCAGGGTGAGGAGTATGCATTTGTCATCCTTCTTGGAAGAGCACCCAAAGCACACTCAGTCTGCTCTGCCCCTTCAACCTCTATATTCATATTAACAGTGGTTTCAGCTCTTTTGTTTCGTTTTCACTCTTGTCCTGTACTGATCTGTCTTTTCCAGCCAACAGAAAAAAATGAAGAGTTACACTGAATGGAAACCATTGCACCACATACCCAGCTATTGTTTGTTCTTCTGAAAATTTTGGATTAAAGAAGGCTTCAACTGGGTTAAGATTTTTCAAAGGATTGCAAGATAAACAACAGAAAGAAAGAAATTTATTGGTGCCTTGGCAGGTGTTTCTACTACTTTTTTTGTGTTTTGAAGGAGTGTGATCATTACAAAAGTTATTAAAGGAAAACATAAACAGCCCTAAAAAGAAACCAGTTTTCCTGATTAATTTCACTAGCTAATAGAAAAATTGGATTTTCTCCACATATGCTGCATTATGACCTGCACTTCCAGCACTGCCTGCACTTCCAGCTGTCCCTCATCCCCCCTGTCCAGCTGCCTGACTCAATGCCTCAAGCAATCCCTTACTTCCTCAGTCTCATCAACTTCTTCCAAGAAAGTGGTGATGGAATATGCTATTTCACCATTCCCATTTTTCTTCTCTCTTTTGGATATTTTTATTCATCTGTATTTTAGGTTCTGAACAGTTGAAACAGTAACATTAGGAAGACAAAATATCCTTCAGAGTCCTGCAAGACATTGGATTACATCCAGGAAGTCATTAAGGCTGCCCTGGAGACCATAGTTTTGGAGGATTCTCATACATCAGTGTATTTTGGGAGATCTGACACAAGGGTCTTATAGATCATTTTGGTAGACTTAAAGAAAAATTTTATTGAATCTATAGCAATCTTTTGCATAAAGAGGTGTGCGCAGAGTGTGCAACATTATAAACAGGGGGTGCCAGTCTCTGAAGAGATGAAAAAAGTTGAAGTGTAAAGGAGCTTGAGAAGGTGGGAGAAATAGCTACAAAATGTTTTAACTGATGGCTGGTGAGAAAAATATACTTCATGAATTAAGAGTTTTGAGCATCAGGAATTGTACAGTATTTGTAGGATACCCTGGACAAGCACCAGCTCACCACAGCACTCACTTTTTGAGAGACACACTCTTCAGTGCAAAACCAGAAATTCATGGCGGTTAAAAGTCATAGAATGTCACCCACTAATTGGTATTTGTAAACTCTTAATGATCTGAGTGTTAATTGTTGCTTTTCATTTTTCTTTCATTGCTTGCTGGAAAGCAGAAAATCATGCAGCTGCAAAGGGATGCCTGGAGGCCACCTCATCCAACCTGCTGCTCCAAGATTCCTGCAGCAGATTCCTCAGGCCCTTGTTCTCTCTAGTTTTGCCTATTGCCAGAAATGGAGAGCCTGTAACCTCTACAGGTCCCTATAGCAGCGCCTAATCATCCCCAAAAAGTTTCTTCTTATGTCAAATTGGAGCTTTCAATGTTTTCACATTATTGGGCTCGCTACTTCTACCCTTCCATCACACACCCCTGTAAAGAGCCTGGATTCCTCTTCATCATCCCATCAGGAGAATCCAGCTCTCAGCTGCTCCATCAGCACCTTCAGATCCAAACCATCCAAACCCTTACTGGGCTCCCTCCAGAGAGTCCACGCCAGGCTGGAGCTGGGGAGCCCCAGGCTGAGCTTGGCCCTGCAGACCTGGCTTTAAAATCCCAGATAAATGGAAGGAAACACAGCTAATACACTAATTAACTATAGTTAACATACTGCTAATCCAGCCACTGTGCTTTTGGCTTCAAGTCCAGCAGTGTTACAACTACTCTCTGTAGTTCTTCTTTCACAAAACCTTCTAATAAATGGTGAAAAGAGCTAATTTGCATTCACTCCACAGCCTGAGTAAGTCATGATGATCCCACAGGTTTATTTCTGCACAGAAGAGTCAGCTGTTGATTTCGGCTGACAACTGTTTTGATCTCTCTACATATCAATATACAAATTCCCAAAAACCTAAGTGTTTGGGCTCCTTGAATAAAGTATATTTAATAAAAAGTTTTCATAGTGTACTGCTCAGATGAACATTGTGCTGAAATATTGTATAAACTACGTGTTCCTATCTTGGAAATTTATAATTAAATCCAAATGTCAATATGATTTATTTTTAAAACATCTCTCAAACACCATATTAGGAAAGGATAGAATTCTACAATATACAGTGGAGGAAAAAAATAGATCCTTAAAAGCTGTAGACTACAGGCATGGTATTTTACATGAAAGATAGCACTAGATTCAATAAACTTCACCGGGTCAAGAGTATTGTGGTGATTTATAGACATGAAAATTACAATCTGCACCTATTCTTTGTACATCCCCCCCAAAAATACCCTAAACTTTACCTCTGACTTCCCAACAAATTCACATGCACTCATAAGAACACAACAATGAAAAATATTATTTTGTTTTACGTCAGTAGTACTCACAATGCTTAAAAAAATTGGCTCTGACACCATTCCCATTTTATATATACACTCCATTAATTTCTGCACTGTCCTTGCTTTACCAACTAACCTTAACATTTAAAGGTAGGATAAAGTAAACCATTCTTTTATCCCCTAAAAAATCTAGCTAACCTTGAACTTATTGATGAAAATAAAGTTTTTTCAAATGTCTTATGTTCATATAAAGTAAACACCCTCTTTACAAAGCAACATTTGGGCCTTGGCCACTCAGAGAGCTGCAGAATGTCGTGTGTGCCCTGGGCCAAGCACGAGGAGCAGCTTGTGCTGCAGAACTCAAGCCTTGGCAGGCAGAGCCTTCCACAGGGCAGTTCCTTCCAAGAGGATGCAGAGCTGCTTCCTAGTCCCTTCCCAAATCCCAAACACCACTTGGTGGCTGTGCACTGTCATGTGTGAAGGCTGTCAGAGCTAAAAAGCAGAAAGAGCATGGGCAGAGTGGCCACTGATGGAATCAAATGGGGAAGCTTAGGGAAGGTGCCTGACAGAAGTGCAAAAGCATGTGGGGTAAAAGACAGGATAGATGTGCTGCAAAGTCAGCTGCCTATGTCCAGTGCTATGCTTTCTTTGCTCTGGGTGTTATCTGCTGAAGTTTTCTTCTCCTGGACAGAGCATTGAATTGCAGATTTTAAGTGGTAAAGGGAAAACACCTTTTTTTTGAATTATTAGTGTTTTAGACCTGGATTCTCAGAGCTTACAGAGACAAAGCTGTGATTAATAGATCTTGGGTTGAGTGAAAAATACACATCTTTCCTCTGTCTGTATGTCTGGATAAAGTAAAACCAAAGCAAAAAGCCTTTGTAATATGTCCATTGAAGTCAGTTCATTTATCAGAGAATATAGAAAGGGATCTGACCCAGGAGAAATATTTACTTCAGCCACAAATACTCTGTGCCTGTGATGAATTCATCATCCCATTTTCTCCATCCCCTGTGCTGAGATCTTGCTTGCTTGCTCTTTTTGCCTATGGTTTGGCACAGGAGCTGCTTGAGCAGAGCTGAGCTGTAAATGCCATGGTCACAAATCCAGCACCTGGCTGGCACCAGGGTGAGAAAAGTTTCTATTTACAGCTCTTCTGGGCAGTGCTAGCCAGTGAAAATGCTGCTGCTCTGCCCATCCTTGGGACGGCCTTCACAGGAGTACACCTGATTCCTCAGGTTTAGCTTTTGTATTCTCAGATTCTGTGCTGCTTTGGTGTGCAGTTCTGACCTTCACATCAGGAGATGGTGAGCTCTGTGCACAGAGCAGGGAGACAAAACAATTCCTGCTCCAGCTGGGCACCAAGGACAAATGACCCAAATCTCAGCCCAGGAGCACAAACCCCGTGGGCTGGAGAGAGAAAAACAAGCAGGGTGGGACTGCCTGGGCTAAAGCTGGAATGGGACAATGAACTGCAAGGTGCAAATGGAGCAGAACTGATCCCAGGGACAGAGCCCGTGCCCGGCCGTGCATTTTGGGGCCATTTTGGTTCATCTTGGGTGCAGCCCTGGCTGGGCTCTGGTGCTGCCCAAGGTGCATCCATGGAGGAGATGCTTTGAATAAATCCCTGCTTTATTCTTTAACTCTATTCTCTGTTCTAGGGCAGCCTTGACAAGGCATCACGTCTTTTGCTTTGACAAGCTATGACAAGGCCTTCAGGTTTGTCAGGATGTTCCTCTCATCCCCTCCCTTGTCCTCTACAATATTCTGGAGTTGCTCAAACCTGTATAAGAACAAAAGGCATTTGAAGCAGCGGCATCTGAATGGAAATTGGACAGGTTTCAAACAAAGAGGAAGACAAATGCTGACCTTCATGGTAAGTACTGTGAAATACTGAAAGCTAGCAAATTCCCTTTGACTCTATAAGCTTTTAAATCTCCCTTTTTATTTTTCTTTTTATTTTTTTTTCTCTCTCACCTTTGTGCAGCTGAGTTAAAACAGTACTCTTTTTTCTCCTTAAAGTAATGAGGTAAAAAACCAGCTTATGTAGAGAAGCTCAAATGAACTTACAGACATTGAAGCAGAAATTTCTGAGCGTCCATTCTGACAAGGAGCAGAAAGGTATTCTGAATTCTTATTGCCATCAAAACTACTACACAAATCTTAAATAAATACAGTGAACAACAACTTAGAGCGTGAGCTGGAACAGAGAGGTCAATGTGCACATGGGATCACAATATTCATGTCACTGAAAGTGCACCTGTTTTACCTGCGGAGATTTATTGCCTTAAATAAGTCCTTTAAACTATGAAATGCATGAATTGCATCCACAATGACAATTGGAACACTAAGTACAAATAAAACTCCTCAAGCAAAGTAATTATAACCTGACCACTGTCAGTGATGTGCCATATAGCCTGTCCTGGGGTGGTCACATACCAACAGCAATGAGGAAATAAATACCAGTAAAAACTCTTCAGAAACCTTAGAATTGCTGATTTGAGGCAGAAATTGATTTCTTTAGTGTGTATTACAGAGTACATGGATACATCAAACTTAAATATTTTCCTTTTAAATATGTGTTTCTTTAGAGAACATAAAGAAATTTTTCAGAGTACCTTCACTTGTTAATTTTGTGTTGATGGTTAAATAAATTACTACTTCTTGCCAAGACACCCTTGTAAAAGCAGCTGTTGAAATCAAGTGGTTCTTTCCTGACTGTTTCCAAGATTTAAGTAAACAATGTTTTATCAACAAAGTCACCTCATTTCAGAGTTTTGGACTGAGCTGCAGCAAACTGAAGACAAAGATCTCAAACATTGCTAGGTGAGATTCAGTGGAAGTGCAAAAAGGTAGCGCAGGTGCCCAGATCTCACCCTGTATCAACCCTAAGGTAAATATTGTTTACACAGACAATGTGATAATCATAAAACCTTGTTAAACACTAGGTAATAATTATACTTTGTACTTATTCAGAATCTTTTATCTCATCATCTCAGAGCCCTCTGCAAACAAAAAGTTCATTTTTACAACATTGTAGGAGTAGCTAAACAATTACTGGAGATGCCAGATCTCTGGAGTAGAAGCCATAGAACCACATAGAATGGTTTGGGTTTGAAAGGACATTAAAGATGATCCAGTTCCAACCCCCTGCCATGGGCAGGGACACCTTCCACTATCCCAGGGTGTTCCAAGCCCCATCCAACCTGGCATTCCACTGTCAGGGATAAGGGAGAGACAGCTTTTCTGGGAAACCTGTGCAGGGCCTTATCATCCTCACAGTAAAGAATTTTTTCCCTCATATCCAATCTAAACCTTCTCTGTCGGTTTGAAGCCATTCCCCCTTGTCTTGTCACTGCGTGCCCTTACAGAAAGTCCTCTCCATCTCTCTTGTAGGCCCCCTTTGGGGTTTCCCCAAAGTCCTCCATTCTCCAGGCTGAACAACCTCAATTCCACCAGCCTTCCCTCCCAGCAGAGCTGCTCCATCCCTCATCCTCTGGGCTGGCTTCAGCAGCTCCATCCCCTCCCTGTGCAGGGACCCCAGAGCTGGATGCAGCCCTGCAGGAGGGGCAGAATCCCCTCCCTGGACCTTGTGGTCAGGCTGCTTCGGGTGCAGCCCAGGCCATGGTTGGCTTTCTGGGCTGTCAGTGCACATTGCTGGCTCCTGCTGGGTTTCCCATCAGCCAATACCCACAAATTCCTCTCCCCAAGGGCTGGCCTCAATCCATGGTCCCCCCATCCTGTGTCAGTGCTTGGCATTGCTCCAGCCCTCTGCAGGGCCTCACTCCTGGCCCTGTTGAGCCATGAGGGCCCTGTTGGCCCCTCATGAGCTTCATGAGGTTCACAGGGGGTCACCTCTCCAGCCTGCCCCGGTCCTCTCTCTGTAAAAGGACAATTCTCCACATCCTCACCTGGAGCTGAGGGCACACTCCATAATTCTGCTCCAGGAATTCTAAAAAACTGGAGTTTTCATGTTAAAGGTAGCAGAGTAAAAACAAAGCTCTGCTTTCCTTGGGCTCTCTTAATAATAAAAAAAATTATTTCTCAAAACTAAAGGTCAGGCTCTTAAACCAGTGACACAAAGGCATCCTGCACAGCGAACCACAGACCAGAAGAAGTTTGCAGCACAAACATTAGGAAAGCCAGTCAGCCATCTTAATCTGATAAACTGGTTTTGGCAACAAATTAAAACAGTTCTTTCATGTTTGTGGGCAGTTTTTAATGGCTTGTTCTTGCATTTTAAGGTGCTGGCTCCAGATTTCAGGTTTATGACAGGAAATGTACTTAACTGTTTTTCCTTTAGGCTTTTGCTCTAAAATAATAATGATGGTGCAGCCACTACAGCAAGAGATAACTTATGTCCTCATTGGAATCAGTGAAGAAATGCCTCAAGGTGAGTAGAAAACCTAAATTATGCATCAATTTATGCAAATAGCAACATGGAAGTTCCCCAAGTAATCTGGAAGGCTGGCAGATGGCACAGGCTCAACTCCATTAGAAAACAATGTGAAAGAGCAGACTCCAGAGTGAGATTTCCTCTCTAAAAGCAGGATAGGGAAACAACTCAAATTTTTCCAAATATTCACCAGCTATAATGGAACCACTGTCAATGCCAAAGGACACATCTAGTTTTCATGTTGCTATGGCCAGTGTTTTGATTAAAGAGGCAGGGAAAGTGACCACTGAGGTGTGAGGTGTGACAGAAAACAGATCTGCTCTCTCACAGATGAGCGCAGCTTCCCTTGCTAGGGAAAATTGCAGATACCAAGGACCTCAGCTGCCATGAGGAAGAGGAGTGAATTTAAGTTCCTTCCTGGATTCCTGATGTCAAGATCTCTTTATGCTGGTCTCATCCCTCACATGGCATAAAAAAATCCCTCAGTCCAATACCTACTGGTAATATCTGGTGTTATGATGTGTTCAGGAATTTTACTAGTTTTCATTCCATATATTTCCTCCCAACTTTCTCTTTGACACTTCCCTTTTGCCCTCAGAGTACCTGCTTGCCTTATTTCCCTTTCTCTTATCCCTGCTGAATTCTCTCCAGTGCTTCCCTTCTCATCTCTCCTGGTGTTTGTTCTCCTAATCAAATAATCCCCTTCCATTTTTTACTGAGCACCACTTACTTAATATTTAAACAAATTAAATAAACCAAATCAAATTAAATGAACCAAATAAAAAAATCTGCTGTCCCTATGTAATGTTGATCTGCTTGTTTAATAAAAGTTATTGTTCTGTAGGATACTGAAACTGTGGTTTTCATGGATTGCCTTAGCCTATTTATATAGCATCTAGTGAAGCAAAATCATATTCAAAAATGGCATTGAGGTCTTACCATAATAAAGACAATTAGTTGTGTGCAACTAATTGGTGGTTAACAGCACCAACAGCTTAAATAAAAAGTATAAGCATATAGATGGAAATAAATCCAAAGAAATGTAACACTAACTATTGTCTACTATATTAAAGTACATTCTAAGCGCAAACAACCCTAAAAAAAATAAAAAGAAGAAAACCAATAAACCCCCTTTCCTTTCTTGGAAACTTTCCATCCAAAGATAAATTATCTCCCTATTGAGCTGAAGTTCCAAGAAGTTGGAATCAATATTACATCTCCAGCAGCTAATAAGGACTGGTTATGCAGACAAAACATTCTGCTGTTATCTCAGAAGGCAGAAAAAAACAAACAGAATATTTTATAGCTTAAAATGTTTCCTCCATAAAACATTTTTAATACCATGTGATCCTGCTAGGAAAATATGCCAAGTTATTTTGTCATTTTGGTTTGAAATATATAGATGGCTCTTCTATCACTTGTCAAAACACTAATTTTTCATTGCACAGACAAGCAGCTGGGTGTATACATGGTTAAATATGCTGTATATTCAGTGTTTTTAGAAAAGTCACCTTAATGGCTAAGAAAATGCAGCCCCTGACACCCTTCAGGGTGTTTTCTTGGACTTATTCCTACAGGAACCAACCAGAATCACCTCCTGGAATTTTATTTCACGGTATGTGTTGATATTTTGGCTTGCTGAGCCTAGTATGAAGGTGCTAAACGTTTTGATTTTCCAGCGAGGCTAGGGGTACTTTATTTTATTCTGAAAAGAACAGAATGGAACTCTCTAATGCGTCTCTTTCCAAGTCAAAGTAACACAAGGTGTGATGTTATCTCTCAGAGTCATAGTAACACAAATAACAAATAAGGTCTGGTGAGCCTTCTGTAAGACAATTACACTATTCCAGCTAACAACTGCTTCAGAAAGAAATAATTTTCAGAGAATCAAGAGGAATCAAAGAAAGGAAAAAACCCATCAGATCATTTCCTCCACAGACTTTTCTAATTACATTTACTTTCTAAAAGACAATCTTTTTCTCCCTCTCCAGGAGTATCTGGTATCTATTATGTCAGCAGGAAAACTTGGGGAAAAAGAAATTGTCCCAGAACAGAACCTGCCACTCTTTAATTTAAGTCCATGAAGAGATATTGGGGAGGGTTTTATCTCCATGCTATGGACAGGGACGTGACAAACAGGGGAGGTGCATGGCTTGCTTGTTGGCAGAGGAAGAACTTGCATAAAGCAGATTCTTTTTTCATTAGAAGGCACAAAATGGCCAACAATCTCTTGGTATAAGGTCTTTTAAGACTAAACCATCCAATTAAGAACTGTCACCTGGATTATTTTCCCTTTTAGCCCAATAACTGATCCCAAAGAGCTGCAATGCAGACTTGTCTGCCCAGTTACAAATGCCACCCAAATCCAGATTTGCAAGTGCTCAAATCAGCACAATGTGTGCTGATTTGCCTTAGGTGTGACTCTGACCATCTCTTTTTCGTTTTGTTTTCTTTTTTTTTTTTTTTGTTTTTTTCCAGCCAAGTAAAGAGCAGGGACACAAGCCCTGCTGAAATATCTCCAAATGGGTTGGTCCTACCTGCAGTAGCCACCTCTTTTTGCCTTCTCCACTGTCTCTCTGGCTCTGACCTTGCCCCTGCAGCTCAGCTCTCACATGTGTTGGATTGGTTTTTCTCAGGGACAAGAGGGAACTTTTGAGGTAGTGGATTAACGGTGCTCAGAAATCTACTTGTTGGAATCCTGGATGCTGAGAATCTTGAACTTTCTGTGCTGAAAGGCACAGACCCACAATAGAACACTGTATTTGACCTGAAGTTGTGGAAGAGACTTCCAAAATGGAATGATAAAACTGGGATTGTGGGTGTGTACACACTAGTTAGAAGTGTGTAATAACACAGGATGGAAAACTTAGAGTTTGGGACCTTAGAATACAGAAATAAATAAAAAGCAAGATGGAGGTTTTAGGGCAGAGGCAGGTTGATCATCTTTACCGCCTTCTTCTCCATGGGTTTGGGTGGCATTTTGTAAATTGGGCAGAAAAGTCTGCATTGCAGTCCTTAGTGATCAGTTATTGGGTTAAAAGGGAAAATAATCCAGGTGTCAGTTCTTAACTGGATAGTTTAGTCTGAAAAGACCTTGTAAAAGGAGATTGTGGGCCATTTTGTGCCTTCTAATGAAGAGCTGCTGAACTCACAGCAGTGAGACTGTTTTACTGATAAGAAATAATAAACATCTGAGTGTGAACATGAACTACTGTCTCAGGTGCCTTCAATCCAGACCCAATATCTTCTAATCCAGCAAGTTAAATAACCATTAGGACTAACAATGTCTGAGCTAAAACAAAATAGCAGTTCTCATAAATAACCATGGGGTTATCACCCATCCCCTTTCCATGGAGTGCTCTGGATCAGCCTCTACAGAAAAAGGTCTGTAAGCACTCCATGATTTAGCTTTGATTCACACGGAAGGTTTTTTATGTCCTACTTCCAGGGGAGACCTGATAGCCCCAGACAGCGAATTCAAAGTGAAATTTTGAGCAGCAGAGGCCTCAGGTACTTTGACCTCAATATTTTGAAGCAGAGGACATAAGGCAGTTAAAATGGCCTATAGATTTAATAATTTTGCAATGTTATCTTCTGCAGAAAATATGATTCAATTGTCTTGGTGATTTAATCTATCCCTTGATGTCACAAGTGCTTTCAAATGTTTTAATCTACTTGTTCAGTTCTGCCTGCAATGTATTGTACAGCCAGAAAATAAGATCATTGTCAGTGCAAGCCAAAGGTGGAAACCTTTCTGGCAAACCTGGGCAAGGCAAAATCAAGGTTTTGGGGACCATAGCTGTTTCTTTCGGGATTTCTTGTTTGTTTTGTTGGATTTTGGGGGTTTTTTTTTAAGATAAAAAAATAAACACAAATCAAAATAAAACACAACTCTAGCACCTCAGTGAGCATACTTGCCTGGAGAGTAAACCTCCATACACATCTTGTTATTCCAGAGAGTTTCTGGGAAGTGGTAGCTGAAAAATATATCACATAAAAAGGGGGTGACAAAGATGTTCCAGACAGAGCCCTTGCACAGTGTCATACCTGAATTTCACACTTTGAATGTGGTAGGAGAAAAGGGAAAGGGTAAATGAGAAACCTTTACCTGGACCTAAGACCAGAAGGCAGCACTGTGGTCACCTAATCTGACTTCCTGAGCAGCACAGAACCCTAATCCAGACATTTCAGAAAGGGCCACAGCCCAAAGCTCTTTGCACAGAGGATTTTATTCCCAAATTAGACAAAAGAGCCAGCATTAAGGAACCATTTAGGCTAGAAGTGATTATAATACCATTGGAGTTGCTTTCACATTTCTTGCTGGAGCTGTTGCACAGATGGCAAAGCATCTTTAATTAGAGTTGAGGACCATCAGGAGCACAGCACAGCAATATGCATTCTCTTTTTTTGTACAGAAGAGCTCTAGGATGCAGTGTGCCAATTACAGCTTGGTCGGGGGGTTTCTAACAAAATTATTTCTTTTGTCACAAACTCTAGATGTATGAAGAGCAAAACTTTTCAAGGAACAGTAGCAGGCACAAAGTTGCATCAAGAAAAATGGAACTTCCAGTCAAGAAAGCAAATTAAATAAAACACAGAGACACTGCACTACATCAAATTGAACTATTTCAAAAATACTTTAAAAAAATATGCCAGAGAAGACAACAGTACAGCTGATTCCCCCTGGATAAGGCAGACAGGTTGAAGCCTTTATTCTTGATCTCTTCTTCTTCTTCCAGACTCGTTTTGTCCCTCTCTACAATTAAAAAACCAAACCAAACAAACCTCACCAGAAAAAAACCCCAAACCTCCCAAAGCCCCATCCCAATTAACCAACCAAAACCCACTAAACCCTAACATAAAATAAATACATAAAGGTAATAGGTTTTATCTCCCTGTGAAACTGGATTCCCACCCCTTTAGCTGTCTCCACTTCAATCAAGCAGCAAGTAATTTTTGTGCCAAAACTGGTTTCCTGCAGTTTTGTTTGTCTAAAGCCATATTACCCTTGCTCTTAAGTGGCATCCACAGGAAAGCTTCTGACAGAAATTCCTATAAATGACTCAATTATCTGAGTCAAGAAGGTTTTACATTTAGAATTTCAGCTGACAAATGATAACTCAGGTTTGAATTTTGCGCATCACCTCTGAGCCCAGTTCTGTGACCACTCAGTCCAATATCTAATTGATTTTTAGAGGACTGGAAAACCTTCTCTTGTGATAATCTCTGTTGGATCAGGCAGGACAGAGAACTTTGTAAGCAAACAAAAAACCAAAAACCTCAAAATACCCCCAAAGAAAGTCCAAGCTAAAGACACACCAGAACCCCCATCAAAATCCCAAACAACCCTTCCCTCCTCTACCCTCACCTCTAATTAATGTTTTGAATAAAGCAAATTAAATTAGAGTTGAGATTTCAAGGAAACCACCTCTGCACTGGAAATTGTGGGCATTCAAGCAAGAGGCATTTGTTTTTCCTTGGATGCTTATCTTTTTCCAAATGATGGATTTGCACAAAGGGCAGCTGCAATGGCTGCTAGATTGGTTTTGTGCCTTTAACTGATTCCTGTCTAACTTCTGCACTTTGATTATGATTAACTCCAGGATTTATGCCTTCTTGAAGTGCATAACTCTCTCCTTGGGACAGTTTCACAATCAGCTGCAGGGTCAAGGAGGAACCTCATCTGTGGGCTTATTGTAGATAAACCTCAAATGGCCTAAAGGTCTCATTTTAAATAGAGAAGCCTGATTTTGGCAGTAATTGAGGAGGGGAAGTCACATGTTTTCCTAAGGTTGTTGAATATTTCAACATAAGGTTTTATGGGAAAAGGACTTTGATAAGAAAAATTGAGAGGTGTTCTGTTTTGTTACCAGTACAAGCAGAAGGGGATTAGGGAAATATAACAATCTGGAAAGCAGGGATGAAAAATGTAATGTGCTATTGTACAGTAATTGTGTTAGATAGGGAGCACAGGAACATCCATAGAATTCCCTGGCCCAGGGAAGGTCATCCCATAGGGTCCAGAACACACAGGTGCAGCAATGAGGATGCAAAAAGGAACCAGCATCTTGAGAGCAGGGTGCTGTGCTGAAAATTCAAGTGTGACCTCAGCTGCTGACTTGGTCACATCTCCTGTGAAGGGTCCCTCAGTTAAACCCAAATTCAACTGGTCATGAACCTCTGTGCCTGAACTTCAAACCCTGTGCAAGGCACCCAGGCTGGTGTAGGGGTGCAGTGCTTCTTGTGCTGAAATGTGGCACTTGAGGTTTAGTGCATGTACTGGTGTCCAAAAAGGCCACAAATGTGGAATTTTCCCCTTCTCAAGCTGCTGCTTCTGTTGCTCCTGACTCTATGTAGCTCACGTCAAAGACCTGCCTCAGTTATGAGCTCCAAAGGCATGGACAAACCAGGAAGAAACAACCCATAAAATCAAGTTTCAGGGACACAGAGATGTGAGGAGAAACACATTTGAAACAGGTGTGCTGGGATGGGCAGCACAAAGTGACATCCTGGCTAATGAAATGAGAGCATGGTGGCACTGAGAGCACCATTCACATATCGTGGTGGGGGAGAAGCCTAAAACCTGAGGTTTAATGATCTGGCTGAGATAAGAAATGGTCAGATTCCTCCAAGGCTGGTCAGTAACCTCAGTTAAGCCTAGACTTAAGCTGCTCTGCTTAAGCAGTGTGTGCCAGTCCTAATTTATTCCTTATTCCTCCAATGGTGCTGGTATCCACTGCAAAGCAGAGGTTGTACAGAAAATTTGCTGTTGATTTTGTTGCTGAATGCCCAATTTGGATTGGTCCAATGATCTTGTTCACCACACAGACAATACAGCCAACACAAAGGAGGATTTGTGGCTAGGTGTGGGGGAAACCCAGACCCATTATTGACAGGGTCAATGGGGATGCAGGTTTAAAATGAGTGTCAAACAGCACAGTCCAAGCAAAAACAAAGGTAAGAATTAAGAGGTCTGGAACACCTTTCCTTAAAAGCTTTTTGTTTTCCATGTCTCAGCTAGGTGCCTTGTGCAAGATAGTGACAAATTCTCAGTCACACCACAGTGGGGTGGACATAAAGACACCAGAGGACATGCAAAAGAAGGCAGAAACTGGGCTGTGTGCTCATTTGTCTTACAGAGAGAATGAGCCTGTCACTGCCCCAGAGGAGCACAAGAAAACACATCCAAAGGGTTTCCAGCAAGGAAATAAGAGCTGCTTTGAGTTATTTTGTCTGCTTCCTTGAGGGCAGAGCCAAGGCTGAAGGTGTGATGAATAGCTGGAGGCTGAGCAGGGCTGCTGGGGGTGCCTGTGTTTGAGGAAGGATTATTGCAGCACCAAGAGGTTTTCCTCCCACAGCTTTTATAGGCTTGCTGTGTTTTCTCCAGGTTATAAAGCTGTTTTGAAGCCTGGCTCATTGACGTCAGCACGTCACATCCATTCAGCCTTGAATCTTTGCTGCCAGGGTTTCTGTGCACCTGCGAGCCAGCAGCACGAGCAGGCACAGAGAAACAGTGCTGAAAGAGCCTTTCACTGCCACCACCCTGGGGATGGCCCTAGGAAAGGTTAAGGGACCAAAGCACTCGAATAGGAGAGATTTTAAGCTGAACTGCAGCCTCCAAAAAAATAAAAAGTAACGCGAAAGAAAAAAAAACAAACAAGAAAAAAAAAAAGGTAGCATTTTTTCTTTAGTAACAGGGCAAGAAATGAGCTTAAATTGTCTGGAAGGATAGTTAAGTGTTGACTCAAAATTAAAACTTTCTAACAGTCAGGATAGTGAAGTATGGGACCAATTTACTAAAAGACAACGGTTAAGGAAAAGTTAAGTGACCAAAGCACTCGAATACGAGAGAATTTGAGATGAACAAAAAAACCCAAGGTAGTATTTTTTTCTTTTTGTAACACGGCAAGCAATAATGAACTTAAATTGCCAGGAAGGACAGGTGAGTGTTGACACAAAATTAAAACTTTCTAATAGTAAGGAAAGTGAAGCATGGGGCAGTTTAATAAAAGACAATATTTAAGGAAAAGTTATGTGACCAAAGTACTTGAATGTGAGAGACTGAGACAAACTACAGCCTCCAAAAATATAAAAAAGTAACTAGAAAGAAAAAAAAAAACCAAAGTAGTATTTTTTCTTTTTGTAACAGGCAAGCAATAATGATCTTAAATTGCCAAGAAGGACAGTTGAGTGCTGACACAAAATTAAAACTTTCCAACAGTAAGGAGAGTGAAGCATGGAACCAGTTTACTAAAAGACAATGGTTAAGGAAAGGTTGAGTGACCAAAGCACTCAAAGATTTTGAGACAAACGGCAGCCTCCAAAAATATAAAACATTTTTGAGAACAAGGATTGACGAGGCTGAAAATAAAATGTATGTGAAAGAATATTTTTAGGGGTGGAATGTTGTTCTGCCAGGGCAAAGCAATGGATATTTATTTTCAATGTTTAGTTTGGAAATATTAACTCACACACAGTGAAAAAACGCAAATTAGTCTCTATGATCATCAGAAAAGTAGGGGAAAACTGGCCACCACTACAAAGCAAAAAAAACCCATGGAAAATATAATTACTTGAAAAGTGAGTAGCAGTTGTTGAGTAATCTACTCAACAATTCAGTTGAGTAGACCAGTGATAGATTAGCCCTCCATAACAAAAATACTCCCAGATATTCAGAATCCACTCAATTTACATGACAAATTTGATAATATTGGTTTCTTAAACTACCTTTGAGATGTTTTTTCCTGGGAACAGAGAAAAGGCAGCCAGGTCATTCACAGAAATATCACTGCCATGGTCAGGCACTGTCAAGGTTGTTCTGATAAAGACCAGGTGAGTCACAAAGAACATTCTGCCTTTGCCAAACATTTAGCTTTTATAGAATTTTTCTTTAAAAAATCATTTTCCAAGTTAAAATGAAGTGTCCTCTATGTTTTATGTAGGTTCTGGAGACTCAGATTGTGTGGTTATTGTGGTCACCATTTCTTAGTGGAAAAGCATTTGTAAATCAAGTGTTTAAAATTCTATTTACCTGTATTGAAATGGTTTTAATTGTGATGATATTTACGTATTTGATATTTTAAACTACATATCACTCTGAAAATCTAGAAGGAATAATACACTTTTTTGGTTACTCTTAACAGAATTAATAGATGATATAATTTAATCAAGCACAGAAAGAGCCCCTTGGTCTAATACCAATCCTGAAGGACACAATAATGAATCTTAGGAATAGCTGGATTTGTGTTCCCATACTTTTCCTATAAGATGCCAAATTAAAGCTTGCAGCCTCTTACACTGAACTATGGTTTCTTTCAAATTCTGATCTGAACTCATATTTAACTCTCCATTATTAGGATTAGACCTTCCAGAAACATGCAATTATCCTGATATTCAGAAAGGAAATAAAATCATGTCTGTTTTTAAGCAACATACCAGGAAATTGCCAGGGGCTTGTTCACCATTAGTTTGATTTTCCCTTCATCCAGGAGTACTCTTGATTGCCCCAGGGCATGCGCTGTATTTAATCACACCTTCTCACATGAGCACATTTACAAGCCAATAACTTTTAAAAGTAGATTATTTGTAAGATTCATGTCTGGTCAGTGATGAACTCTGAACTTCCAAGAAAAAGGGACATACATAACACCTGATCTGACTGCCAGCAGCCTGAATTTCTTTGCTTCTTATTTGAAAAGTCATTGCACAATTACAATTTAAAGTGAATTATATTCTTTCCCCAAAGAGAACAATATGAACAATATAAATCTAAAGTGAATTCTATTCTTTAATCCCTATTCTTTCCAAAGAATTTCACTCTTCCCTATTTTAAAAAATCCAAATACACCCTAGGAATTGCTGTTCTGGATGTTCTCAGCTGCAGGAGAGGCTGATGTTAGTGCAGAGGTGCCAAAACAGCAACACCAAAAAATGGCAACAAGTTTAGCGCAAATGTAGCTGAAAATACTTTGAAAAAGACTTTTCTTTCAAAAGTAATTTTCAAAGAAAGGCACAGTGATCCTTCTCGATGTTTACGATGTTTACATGCACTTATTAAAAATTTAGAAATAGCCAAACCAACTCCTAATTCTGACAACTCCCAATGTACTTTGACATGAAGCTCTGCTTAAAAACTGACATTTCTGTACAATTCAAACAAATGTGTTCTACACTCAATGACTCATCACATCATACCTGACTCATCTTTGGTTGCCTGTCTGTAGTTTATTGTTATTTATTCAACCTGGATAGCTTAATTTAAAACTGATTTTCAATTCAGCACAACTTAAACCTACTTATTCATGTCAGTAAGAGCAAGAAGAAAATGGTGTGACAAAGACAACTGGCCTAACAGCCTCATAAATGGGATCCAGTTTGCAAACAGCCGCAAACTTTAATTAATTTCAAGAACTTTAGAAAAATTAGAAGTCTAGTTTTCTTCTAATAACAGTCAAGAATGAAATTTTGGCATTCAAAAAACTTCTTTTTGGAGTGCACCAATACTGACAGCTCATGTCAGCTGCAAGGTGTTACAGTTTAGAGACCTTCCTCAGCCCTTCATTCATGCACTAAAACTAATTGAGTGGGTATTTATATAATCATAAAAAAATTAGAAGCCTTCAGAGACATTTGTGTAAGTTTCAGTTTTCTTGCACCCAGCCTTCAGATGAATACACAGGTAGAAAAGGAAGAATGCATTTGCCTGAGGAATAGCAGTAACACACAAAATTGACTCTCAGGTCTAGTTCTGCCCATGTAAAATCTAAATATTTCTTAAAAAACCAAAAAAAGAACCAGGATACAACAGCAACAATAGTAGTGTTAACAGAGATGCAAACTTCTTTATTATCATGATTGCCAGAAGTTTAAAATGTGATGGGTATCTGCCAAAACTAAAGCTCTATTTGTCATTTTAAAAACAGATATCATAAAGACTCTTCCCAGTCTTATGAGCCTGAGAAAGTACATAAGAATTTGTATTGGTCAAAGTGATATACTGATTTTTTTAATTGGAAAAGAACAGTTTCTAACAGTGAAGTAAATGACCCAAGATTTCATTATTAAAAAAATAGACTATCTCACAGAAAAGCCAACAATCTCTGTAGACTTCTGAGTGACATTTTATAACCCAAAGATATGCCTCCTCTGATTATTTAACTTCTCTTGTTTTTTGCTGTGCTAAACTCTGGTCCATCCAGGAGTTCTGGTTAAATGAGAACTGGACTAGAAATTTGGATGCATAAAGGGTCTTGTAAGTTCCCTAAATTCAAGTGCTCCAAGGCCAAGATCAATAAAGATGGAAGCGTTGCCCTAGAATCAGGAAACAAACAAAGGGAAAACCACAAACAACCCAAAAGTTCTTTTTCATACAAAAAAACCCAACAAAGCCCGTAGCCATTTTAGCTAAAACCAAATTCCCTCACTCAGAAGGAAAATTTCTTAGAGATATAGCATACAAGAAGTTTCTCCAGATAAAAAGTGGTTTTTATAGTAAATGTTTACCCAAACTTGTAGTCTCACTTGGCTGATGTGGCAAGGGTGGAATTAAATCTCAAAAATATGGGGGAAGAAAATGAAACTTGATAGAAATCACTTAATAGAACAGGACTGTAAGATTTTAGTTCTCTATGGTCCCTTTCCTCCTGATGCAGATTAAATCTGCAGCACCTGAAAGGGATTTCTGCTGAAATATATACGTGTCACATACAATTTATGTATTCCTTTGAGCATTTTAGAATATTCACACTATGGATGATTTTGATTTCAAATTTCCACAAAAAACTAAGTAACATTTTATTTTCAAAGTAATTTTGAAGCTGGGAATCTGAGTGAAGTTACACAAGGTAAAGTTGCAGCTCCTATTTTTGTTTCACTGATAGCTATACAATGAAACTTCTCAAACTCACTTTTATTAATGGACAATCTGTGGTATCTGAATGTCATGCAAGCCATCCTCAGAGATATCAAGATGATATCTGTATGTATTTGTAATATCAATATATTTGTGTATATTTGTCTGTAATATCAAGCTATTACAGACAAATTTACCTAAAACTAATCCAACTGCAGCAAACTCAAAGGTAGCTCACCTCAGAACACGGAAGAGATCCTAAAAAAACACATCAGGGAAACAACTTTGCTGGGAATCACTTTGTCTCCTGGATATCTGCCTCAAAATGAAGAGGTGTTTCAACTGGGTGGAAAATATATGGAAATATTCACTTATATATTAAATCAACATATGAAAGGACACAGCCTCTTGGCTTCCCTGAGGAAATACCTAAAGAAAATACAGAAAGGAGTACAAAAGAAGACCACAAAAATATCTGGCCAGAAATGACCCTTTTCTTCTTCCTTCTGATGAAGCAGGACCAGAAATCTCCATCTGGCATTGCTTTCCTGAGATCACCTGAATGGGAAATACCTCTGCTAGCTTGGCACAACCAATCAACTCTGTCAGCTCAGGTATCTCCAAATGACATTTTCTCAAAATCTAGATCTAGTTAAGGGCACAAGGCTCAGCTGCAAATATTTCAGTCATTCTCAGTTTGTTCCTGCTTGAGAATTTCCATCTTCTCCTTCTCTCACTGCAGGTGTAAGTTGAGTGCTGGGACTGTGAACATCTTCCAGCAGCTCCTGCTTCCTCCTGGAGCTGCAGAAACCAAACCCCTCAGGACAGCTCAACCCCAGCCTAGAGTTTTTACATGTCAATGCCAAGATCACTCTCGTGATAGCCAAAAACTTTCAGTGCCAAATCAAAGTCTGTAGGAGCTCCCCTGTGGCTGTTTTCCCAAGCTTTCTTTTTATGTGGCTTGGAACACCTCCTGACCAATTATCCAGTTACAGCATCAGCTGCTGATCTGCAAAACCTCTGGAGACTTCCATGTATCCCCAGGTTACATCCAGGCCGGATATTCTGTTCCCACATCCCCCCTGGCCAAGTGAACTTCCAAACCCGTACGTAGAGAATTAACTTTGTCCTTCCAAATATTTGGGTTGGTAAGGGAATAATAATATAGTGAAAATCATAATAGTAAAAATCATAATAGTTAAAATGTTATGCTGTAGCAGACAATTAGCACACAAAAGGAAAAGGCCCTTTCTAATGCCTTCTAATGAAGCATTCAAATAAACATTATGCTTCTTTGTACTGAAGCACGTGGTTTGGAAGCAAGGTCATTTTCTTACACAGGACTCCAAGCCCACAGGAAATTCACCTGTCTAATAAAAGAACCTCAGTCAACAAGGCGCTGTTTCAATACTCCAGGAATTTGGATTTCCTAAAGGGACTCTTTGCTCAAATGAAGTTCCATTGATAAGGAAAGTGTACACACAGATAAAAAAGATCCAAGTATTCAGGTTTAACAAGTCAAAACAGAAAGCAAAATGTCATGCACTGTACTGCCTGTTATTGCTGCATCCTAAATCTATTCCAGACTGCTTAAGGTAATTTACTATCAAAGGTTATCAAAGACATTTAATTACGCACACATGGATGTGATGTATGATTTTATGTTTGGGTTAAATTAACATGCACATCCTTACAAAAGGACCACAGAAGGAAGTCTCCTGTCATCCCAGATTCCTGTGGTGTCTGTTTCAACCTGCTGGGATGAATGATTTGATTCCAAGTGTCCTGAACAACCTGTGTGCTAAAGCTTGGACAAAGCCCTTTCACCCAGCCCATTTCATCCAGGCACACACTGGGCAGGAGCCTGCACGTCCAGATGAGTAACACAGGAGTATTTATGGGCTCAGCACTCCAGGAGTGTGTTCCACATTGCTATATCAGCTCCACAGAGGCTGCAGGGCATTGACAAAATATCTGTTGTCTGCAGCAAACCAGCAGCAGCACTTACACTGCAAGCACAAAATTCACACTGCTCCAGTCAGGCCCAAAATCAGCACAGTGTCACTTCTGTGATTCCCACACAAGGGATTATGCTTATTTAAAATAACTCTAAAGCACAATTCAAGCCAACCATGTCATCATAAGGACTTGGGATAGGTTTGGAAAAAACTAGCTGACAGCAGTATTTTAAATTCTTCAGTAAGCAAGAGAAAAAAGTAGCACCATCAAACATGCAAGTTACTACAGATTTAAAGAATAATCCTAGCTTTAGAAGCATTTATAAGAAACAGACGAGGAAAAAGGATTATGTGTAGACAAATGTTTAAAGATAAAGCAAATGGAAACAGAAGGCTAAATTACTGTGCTCATTCTCAGGAAATCCATGCAGACCCAAGAAAGCAAGCAAAAAGTCTTTTTTTCCACCAGACTTTTACAATGATATATATTTTTAAAATATACATTGTTTTATGATGTGCATCAAATTTTATTATCCAGTACATCCTACAGAACTGGTTTATTGAACTGAAACACCTTGAGAGCTCACATACTCTCCTGATTTCCAGTAAGTCTCAGTCATTTCTTATATTTAAATATACAATACTCATTACACAGTGAAAACAGTAGGGACTTCAGCTTGGCATACTTAACGAAACACACACATATTCCACACTAAAACTCCTGTTAGAAGTAAAATAGGAACTACCTAGACTATTCATGTTCACTGAACACTGTTTCCTATTCTTCCTTTACTTAAACATGACTAAACCAACTGTTCTGGTTGAAAATTTCCAGGCTCCTTTTCTGTTTCAGATTGATTTTTTGTTTTAGTTAAATGGGAGAGAAGACATAAGATTCCAGCCAAAACTGGCCAATCATTGCTAAGAACTAGTGGTGAAAAAAAAAAGAGATTTATTGTTCTTTTTAAGAACAGCTTACTTACCTTCTTCCCCATCAAGAAAGAACATTCTTAGGGGAGCAGCAATCCTGACACTAAAGAAGAGCTCTTTTATTCATGCTCTGAAAAGTCACTAAATTTAGCCAGGTTACAGCCATTTGAAAATTCACAGGTAACAGGAGCTCAAAACAGATTTCTTTCATTTTACCAAATCAGATTCTTAAAGATGCACTCCCTGTTGGATGCTTTCCAGGGGAGAGCACATGAATGCACAGCAGCTGAGGGACTAAATTTTGTTCACCTCACCTGAAAGCTCTGCATCTTTGGCAACCACTTTGTTGCACCTCAGAGCCTGATTTGAGTGCTGAATTAAATCTGCTGTAGCCAGAGAGGAATTAAAAGTGAGACAAAGGAATGGAGAGTAAAAAGGAAAACAATACTTGGATATTAGAATGCAAATAAAGAAACTAATCAGAGCAGGAATGGTTCAGTAAAGAGCCTCTGATTAAGACAGAGAGGACTGGGAATAGTAGTTATTGGAGAAAATTAAATGAGCTCATGATTAACAATGGGATTTTGGAATTTAGATAAATAAATAGGGCATCTTGGAATGCACAGGAATTCTTGAAAGCAGCAGAAGAGGGGGCAGGTGAAGGTGGAGGGGTCAGTGCCTTTGCCTGGCATGCAGAATCAGTTAAATGGTACAGCTGCAGTTTGGAAAAGTTCATTTACTCTGTGGAGCTGCAGAAGGGAGACAGGAGGCAGTGAGGAGCAAGGGGGGTGCTCATCCCCTCCGCAGAAAGGACTGTGACATCCTGACCCTGGCAAGAGAAACTTTGGGTCACTGGGCTGGATTACCCTGGCTGAGAGCTGGGCATCCTCCTCCAGAATGCAGACATGAAGATGAGGCAGAAGGAAAAATGAGAGAGGTGTACAACATCCTCCTTGATCTTCCTGGGGAATTTCCAGGGAAAAGGCAAAGGAGGTGACATCTAACTTAGACACAGGACAATTCTGCTAAACAGAGCAGCAGTAGTTGCTGAAACCCTAAATGGAAACCAGATCTGACTGATTCACTCAAAATAGAAAGCTGAGCATTGAATTAAAGTACTGTGACAATAAAAATGTAAATTTTTATGACTATACATTTAAGTATAAATCTTCCAAGTACCTCAAAAATCAAACATCCCTTTGCCAAGATAATAAAATGTTCATTTTTTCAATTGTTCAGTGAACAAATAGCATTCCCTAGAGAGGTTAGTGATTCTGTTCATGTTAAAATTCATTCATACAGCTGAATCATTCCAAATCCATTTTTCACATTATACACTTAGTCTCAATACATTTTGTTTCTTTGTGTACATGTGCATACATAGAGACATATATATATGTATTGGTTTTACCACTATAAAGTGGAAATTACTCCAGTTTGAAACAAAAGAAAATGTTTTTGTTCCAGAACTACAGGAATTTTCTTAAGCCTAACAGCTATTGGTTTAGAGAGCAGCTTTATCTGCTGAATGGATGGAGGAAATGGGAGTGGTTAGGAAGTGAATAAATGTGAACTCTGCCTTGAAACCCACAAACTAATTGCCTTCCAGCTTTCCATTATCACAAAATCCTCGAGCATACCTCAGCTTAACTCTTTTTGTCTTTCAGAGTATTCAGAATACTTAAATGAAATCAGGAACACACCATTTTTACACCAGCCACTCCACACCATTTTTTACTCCAGTCTCTAGTGCTATGTGTCCTTTATTCAAACCAAAGACCTGAACAAGCAGGTAATAGATTGCAATACAAAAAGAAAAAGAGCACAGAGTTTCCTCCACTATGAAGCACTTAAATTCTCTTTGGGGGAAAGCAGGAGAGAATTACTTCTTGGGTACTCCCTAAGAGGGCACTTGCTCAGAGCCTTTCTTAAACAGATTCTGGAAAGAATAATCTGTTCCTCCTTTGTTTCATTTTTGGAAGCCTTTCTGAGGAGGAATTTTTGCATCAAATATTGTTTTTCTTCTGGAGAGGGAGGCTGCCTTGTAATACAAATTAAAGACTACACTGCAGAATGTTTTTTAACACTAGAAACTGAAAACAAAATATAAAAAAGCCATGTGCCTCGCTGTCAGCACAAGCAAGAGTTCCACCGTCTCACAGTTATGATTTGGCCATTGAATTAATGTGTATTCTAAGATCCAGAAGGAGGGAAAAAATTCCAAAACTCAAAACCACAATACTTCTCCTAATCCTCACAGATCTTAGGAGGCTGAACTAATCCTTTACAGGGGCTTGACTCCCAAATGACTGGAAGGTCAGATGAGTTTAGAGGCCACTCTGATGGTTCATAGATGCCTGTACTCTGGGAAGAGCTGTTTTCTGCCCTTGATGCTTTTTTTTTTTCATTTGCTTTTAGGCAGGCAGGGTGAACTGCAATAGTTTGCATCCTATCTACTCAGGAACCTTTCTGCAGCCACAGCTGTTACTTAGATTTTGTAGGGTGTGAAAGCATCTTTTCTTCCTTATGCTTACATTTTTAATCATTAGCAATCAGCATCAGCAGGTCATTAGCAATCTAGCCAATATTAATTCCTGGGGTTTTTTTGCAAGTGTTTAGCTGCAACTAGACGACAGCTTAGGATTTTTTCTATACACTCTTTTGGGTTCAGCTCTTCAATAGTACAGGTTCCCAGGAGGCTGCTCTGGTTAGTGTATTAAATGGATCTTCATGGATCCTGCTCCAGAACTGTCAGGAGAGCCATACAGCTGGCAGAAGGAGCTGGGATCTGATTAAAGCTCATGTGGGTGGCCACTTTTCTAGAGAAAACCAAGCCTAGCTCCCAGAACTGACCAAAATCAGCCTCTAGGGGAATTCAGGTTTGCCCACTGCACAGTCTCCCAGAACCAGTCAGAAAAAGGTGCTGAGCTTTGCCCGACTTGTTTCATTTCACTCTGCCATGATTTCTCAGCATTTAAACAATCTATATAATTTTAAACAGAAGAAGCACAGGCAAAGAGCCCCTGCAAGTGTAGCTGCAGAGACCTCCAGTGTAAAAGCTGGATTTACAACCTCTAATAATGAGTTGTTCCTTAATAAACAGCCTGGGGAAAGGATCAGACAGAGGGAAGCACAATATGCTCTCACTATTGGCAAGTTCACAGCACACCAAATGTTAAGTCAAAGGAAGCACAACAATGTTATCTAAAATACACAAAGGGCATGAACTGATATGGATAATGGCAAATAAACTATATAAATAATCTTAAGAAGATGTTATTAAAAGCCAACACTTCTGTGCAGCCAATGAAATGTGAGATACAGTGTTGTTTGCCATTCCCTTTCAATTGTACTATAATGGAAACTGCTCATTTCCCTACTCAATATCAGTGACCGAGGTTTCATCAGGGCAAAAAAACCTTACAGCTGGTGCTGATGGCCACAGTGTAATGCTTGTGGTGTTGTGGGACTTCGGATGGCTAATAAGGGTTACCTGCCTGAAAACTCAACATGAAGAGCAAGAAAAATGAGCAGAAAGCTGCCCAGAGCAGTTCCCATTTTGTGGCGAGGTTTTTCTGGGTGCTCTACCTTCCCTAAATGCTTTGAAAGGGAGGAATCTGACACTAATATATTAAATTTTCCTCACTCTTATCTTCTTGCCAACAAATCAAATCCTTAGCACATCTCCTCACTGTATTTCTCCAGGAAGAAATGCGTATTGTAGAAGCCAAATAAAGTCTGAACTCAACTATGTTATAATATGAAAAGAACAACCAAAAACAAACCCAGAGACAGAGGTAGAGACATTTTTGTTCCAGAAGTTTAAAACATTTTCTCCAAGAGAAGAGATTCAATTCTTTGCCACTGCTTCTGGAAAACAGAAATGAAGCAACACAAACTGTTCCCCAGTTTCCTGTCTTGTATGTCCTTTCTATGAAATTTGGCTCTCCAGGTTTCAGGTCACATTTGCATAAGAACCCCAGCATTAATTATCATTTTAAAAGCAGCTCTCAAAACTATTGACTAGACAAAGACGGATGTACAAGTCCCAAGAAGAAAGAGAATGTTTCAAGGAATTGGAAACAATTCTTATTCAAAGTCTAACATAGAAGCCTAGCTCTGTTCATTGTCATCCTCCCCTGGAGAAAAATAATGAGCATTTCTCTCTTCTTACAGCATCACAAACAAATATGAATGGATTGACACTAGAAGAGGTTCTTCCAGGTATAAGACTCAAATCAAACCCAGTCTGCTCTCAAAGCACAATGGAGTTCTCCTTATTTTTACCTAGGCACAGTCAGAGTATCAATTATTACATGTGATGTGGATTTTAACAATGAATATTTACACAAACTGTTTTCTCTCTCATTTTATGACTGACAGAGCAACAGTGAGGCAAATAGCAAGAGATTAATTTCCTCTTGTCTCACACAGAACTCTATTACTATAGGACAAAGAAACACTACAACTAAGAGGGCCACACAGAGAAGAAAAAGTGTTTTTCATGTGGGTTTTCTTTTAAACAAGCTAAAACAAAATGCAGTTGCTGTTCTGTTCATGGATTTTTATTAACAAACTGTGGCTGATGCTGCTGGCACCTTGCTTCTGTTGTTGAGATGAGCCCTCCCAGCTTCCAACTGTGCTGGTGTTTTCTCTTGGGAAGGGATATGGTCTGCAAGAGCTCCAGGAGTGTAAAAGAGAAACATCTGCTTGGAGGATGGAGCAATCTATTGGCCCAGCTCAGCAGTGGGTTCACTGCAGCTGCTCAGCTCTGCCCTAGCTCGTGTGCGTCATGGAGACCAAAACGAACCAGCACTTACTGGCTTTCAGTGCATTCCTAAAAGGAGATATGATTCAGATTAAAAAGAAGATTATGTTGGCGATTTTCCTTTAATATAGCTTTGAGCTACAAGGGGAGGTTTTCCAGAAAGACAATACTGTTGAAGTAGGAAGAAGAAATGGGCGAGTTGTTATTGCCTTTTTTACTGGATGTGGAATTCCAAGTAACTGCCTCCAAACCCAGGCTAGAAAATTACCAGGGTGGGTCTACTTGAATGCTGTTCTGGCTTGGAAGTACACCGGTGGCCACTTGTTGTAACACTGAAATGTAACTTTGCCAGTAAATCTAGAAAATTCTGTTCGTGTAATTGGAATTGCCTCCACATCATGAGGTGCTTAATAGGTTCTGTTCCACATAAAAACCCCTATGGCACAGTCTCTGCTTCCTATGAAACATTAGTCAGACTGAAATGTGTTTTTTCAAGGAGATTCTTTCTAACTTAACAGTAGAGGTAGCCCTTAAAGTATGAGCTACACAAAACTGCAATGCTTAATTCCATAATTCGTAATTCACAAATGCGTCATTCAATTTTATAACAGTGAAAGTCACTAAAAACCAGCTCTGTCGAGAAAGGGCTCAATTCATTTCTCTATTGCACTGCTTCAACTGCTCCAGACATCCTTGGTACAACCCAGAGTGGTAAATCTGATGTTACCTCCTTAACTTAGGTTATTCTAACGAAATTAATTGGCAAACCTCAACAACTCTGGTTATGTCTGTGGTACAATGATAATGTAAGCTGTTTTAATAAGGATAAAAAAGTCTGGGACAGGAAAACATTCTTGTGTCTGCAAGTCTGCTGTGCAATGGTGGTTTTTGCTGCAGCCCTTACAGAGGCAGATTTGTTTTGCTACAAATGTATGCTTTTATAAGGTGTTTTGGGATCCACTGGTATGGAAAAAAAATATTACTTCCTGCATGGCTTTTCCCCAAAACTTAGAGGAGAAAGAAATTTCTGGTGAAGAGCAAATGTGAAGAAATTTCTGGTGGAGAGAAAATGTGAATTTCCACACACTGCCATCAAAACCCTGACTTTGCTTATATAGAGCTCCAAAGATTTTCCCCCCTGTAGATGTAATAACAGCATGCACAACTCCCACACCCAAACCAACCTGCCCTAATTCTCTGTCAAATCACACAAAGAATACAGTACTGCAAACAAGTTCTCTCTTATTTCCACCCTGTAAACATTATAGGCCCACTAAGAACTGCAACAGGCATATAATAAACCAGGAATGCAAATTCACACACATTTTACAGAAGAAGGTTTTGTACACAGAAAATGCAATCAAAATAACCTGTTATAAAAAGACACTTTGTGAGTCAATCCAGTAAAGACAAGAAAAGCTCCCTGGTGGAAGGAAAGACCAGTGCTTGTATTCATATTTTCCCTGTTTCTGAGGGTGTCAGGAAGAAAAAGTAGCACTTTAAGATTTTTACTATAAGTCTATTCTAAATTTTTTTTTGTAATATTACCTCTAGCAGATTGAGAGTTGCAACACCCTCACCATCTGCTGCAGATTCAGGACTTGGATGGCTTGATGCCAAACCCTCAAAGAGCCATCAATTTGTGTATCAGTCCATAAGCTAAACTTTATAGTTTTCAATTTCAGAACCTTACTTAAAGCTGGTTTAGATTATTCTTCAGGTCCCAGTGAATTCACTCAGGCTTGTCACCATCACATTAAAGATGTGTTAGACCCAATCTTCCCATTTGATTCTCTCTCTCCTTCAAACATTTTTTCCTTTTATTTTGTCATGGATACACATGGCTCCAATTAATAACTCCTTTAGTTTGCCTTAGTAAAGCCAGTACACTGCTGTTGAGGAGTTTTCCAAAAAAAGCTCTCCTGTCACTGTGATATTGCTCTTGTCCATCTATCAGCACTCCCAAAACTTCAAACCTTGCCACTGCTGTATTGCTGACCACCTCCTCTGCACTCTCCCTGGACACCACTCTGTCCTTTTGCATCTATCAGTAGATTAATATTAATTCCATAAAGGATAACTCTAAGAAAAGAATGAAAAAAAAAGCAAAAAAACCCAAAAAAACCAACCAACAAAACTCCAAAGACTTCACAGTAGAACTAACATGTTTTAGGAAATAAAGATGATTTTTCTAGTAATATCTGGGCAAAAGGAGACATTTTGTACTATCCAGCTGGATAAACAACTGCCATTCTGAAAACCCTGAAATCACTTGAAAGCAGATTTCCATTGAGTAATGTAATATTTAATTTTGGGGTTTGTTTGCCTTTTCTACTCTTCTTGTAGGACTCAATCCAACCCATCCAATGCAGTGGATGGTCACAGAAGACACTCTCACAGATGACAGTAAAAAATTATTTACCCCTCTAGGGACCCCTAATAGTTTTTGCTCAGCATGCACATAAGCAAGCTCTGGCTGAAAATCCAGTTATTGTCTGAGTAAAAACTGAGTGAAGGATTCTGTCACATTCTAACTTTTTTTTTTTAACTGTTGAGAATGATGAACTGGTCATCAAAAGCTAATTTGTAAAAACCTCAAGGCTCCAAGATCTTGCTCAGCTGCAACAGTTTTCATCTCCATTATCAGACTTCCTATTTCCACTTTCAACTCAGTTTTTTCTAGGCTGGATAAGACATTATCCCTATGTCACACAGAGGTGGAGTGCTGGGAGGAGATTTTGCCAAGTCCTCACAGAAAACCATCTTCAGGACTGAGAGCACAGGTGGTAAACCTCAACAGCAGAGAAATGCTTTTCAGAGAAAAGTTAATAAAGTTTTGACAATTGGCATCATTCACCAATCTTGATTTCATTTCCTGTTGGAAAAACACAGGCAAATCATGCTACTAGCAAAAGTTCTTGGAAAATTAATAAACTCATAAACTCATAAATTAAATGCTTGAAAAAGAAACTGATTAAGAAAAAAAAACAACTAGGAAGATTAAGGAAGCATGAATTTGCAGGAAGGAAAAATAAGAAGGTTCTGAGAACAGCCGGTACTTTTTGGTTTTGTGGCAAATTGTTTATAACCAGAAGCGGATGTCATCAAATATTATTGCTGGATGGGATGGCAATCTTTGGCAGGCAGGTCAGGGCAGTGTGGAGGGTTCAAAGTGTGAGTGTGGAGTGGTTCAGGTGCTCCAGAGACAGGTGCCACCTGCACTGGAGTCACACCATGGACCTGAGCAATTGGGAATGCTGCTGTGTGCTGGAGTCACCTCCATGGAAAAGGGAAAAGGTGGCAGGGCCATGGAAGCCAGCTGGATGACTTGGAACAGCAGGACAACCCCCTCTGCCCAGGAGGAAACTCCCTAAAAACATGCATTTCACTTGGGATACCATTTGGAGAATGGGTGGCAATGGCCAATGAATTTCTTCATGGCTGATGCTGCATTTAAGCTGTTTGTAAACAGCATAATAAGGGAAAAAAATATTTGGAATAGTTTTAGAGGTGGATGAGTACCTATATTGTTAGCACCAAAGAGGACCAACCTTCATTCCTTTAAGAGTGGCACCTAGAAATCCTTCAACACAGATGGAAAAATCAGCTTGTCAAATCTGAAATCAGCTTGTCAAATCTGTTTTTCTTGCCAAGATTCTTAATCTTCAATAAAAAAAGTCTATTTTTTTTTTTAATCCATTCAGATACAAAAATTTATATTATTCACCATGTTTGAAGCTCAGGCCACTTATTTCAACATTATGTTTGTAATTATAAAACCCTTAAATTTTATAAGTTTCTGCAATATCATCCAATTCCCTTCTTCAGTAAACTGCTAAAAATTGAAAAAGATATAGATAGATAAGATATAGAGAGGTGTACAGCACCTACCTGATCTTCCTGGAGAATTTCTAGGGAAAAGCAGAGGAGGTGACATCTAGCTCAGACACAGGACAATTCTGCTAAAGAACAGAATAGCAGTTTCATCTCCAACTAAACCTCACAAATTGATGCACAAACATTATAAGAATAGACACTGCAAATGCAAGCAAGCAGGATAATTACAAATTAGAATCGTTACTTCTTGAACATAAAATAACACAAAGGGCAAGGAATAAATGTAAAATCTGGAGTATCTATGGCAATGACAACATTCACTGCTAATCGGTCACTCTCATATTGATTACCATTTTGATCTCATGTGTAGGTTCATTAATCCAATTAATTTTAATTAATTGTGGGGCAAAATATATTCATGTGACTCACAGTGGCAGCATTCTGCCCCAAGGATGTGAGGCAGAACACTCAGGAGTCAGTGGAAAGATCACAGTTGACTTTAATGGGCTCTGGCCCGTGTCCATGGCCAGAGCTTATTCACCAAAACCAGCTCCAGTCAGCTTTGTAAAGACTCTTTGTCTTTGGAGGAGCTGCAGACTCAGCCCTTAAAATTGCTTTTGATTAATAAAAAAGATGGAGACCTTGCTGAAACCTTGCCAAGAACACACACAAACACACAAAAATACCCCTTGAAGAAGTTTGTATTCAGCTCTCCAGAGTGTGAGGAGCCCTGCCAGGTTTCCCAGTGATAACTGCAGCACAATAAACATAAATAATAATAAATAAATAAATGCTTCACTCCAGCAGTGCCCTGTGACGCACAAGCCCTCTCTTTTCACAGGTGTTCCCTGAAAGCCAGGGAGTCCTTTTGATGTTTATTGACAGTCAGTCCAGCTTCCAAATGAAAATATGGTTGTTAGGATTAATAAGTTTGCTCTGCCATAAATCTCCGGGTTATAGGTGAGAGAATGAAATGGCAAACAAATATTGAAAAGGTCAAAAGCCCAAACGGCTGGAACACATATATCACCTCTGGAGTCACATTGTCAACATCTCAGAGAGTCAGGAACTCTGGTACTGCTGTTAATATTTAGCACAAAAATGGAATTGCAGTTCTCCTGCGCTGTAGCAAGGGTTCTGGGAGAACTCACCTCCAGAACTGGTGGCCCAGGCATTTTTTTGGGTTCTTTAGTTTTGTTACCATTGCCCTTTTAAAAAGCACAATGACTTTTCAAAAGCCTGATTATGTATTGCCCTGAGCCCAGGGACCTCTTTCTGGGGAACAAGAACATCTCCAAGGTCCTTAATCAAACAATCTACAATTTTCTATTGCTCTCTTAAAACTGAAACGATTTCATGTTCTCTTAGAAGCCTAAAATTTGTAAACCTGAAATTTAATTTTAGAATCATCTTTGATTTAGTGATGACAATTACATTCACTGTGACCCACTGCAACATAACTTCTCCAAATACCATTCTTTTTTTTTTAAGAACACCAAGTTGGTTTTATTAATTTCTAACACTGAGCAATAAATGACATGTTCTTAATTCTGTCTATTACTTTAAAGGAATAGAAAGTGCCTTATTGCACTTTTAACTAGGCTTTTCAAGATTTTCAGATTCCCTGGTAAAAATATGATGCAGTACTTTTTAAAATTTTGCAGATATTTCAGACCAGAAAAGACAGAAAAGAGAAACTAAAGAATCTTTTGCTGCTGAATATCATTCTAAGCATTATAGGATTCTTATGTTGATAATTTCTGCCTCTCACACCAGCTTTTTGTCACATTTTTCCCTTTCCTAGGCTTTGTTAAATTGAGAAATGTCACCATAACTATGAATGCAACTTCATTAAAAGGCAAAATATTTAGATAGCATGACTTAGTCTCTATTTGGGCAACTAACTGAATGCTTGTATGAAGCTTGAGCTTACAAACCAATTTGTGAAGGTAACAGTTTTATCATTCCATCTCACCCTAAGCCCAAAGCCTGGTACCATATGGCAGCAAGAAGAAAACAACAATTTTGAACTTTTTAAAAATTTAAAAATTTTTAAAAATACAAGAATGGAATGGGCCTGACAATGTCTCCCTTTCCCTCTCTGCAATTAGAGGCAAACACACACATCACCTCTTTCGCAAACAGAAGCACATGAAGCCCTTATTAACTAAATAAGAATCTGTGCCTTATCACATGAGTATTTTTCCTATTTCAATTGGAAATCTGTTCCATTACATTTGTCTTCCCATTGCTATGCATTGTCTTTTAATTTCCTTGCGCACTAATTTGTTTCTGTTATCACATTTTTCTGGATTAACAACTTTTCCTGGATGGACATCCCCAGCTACCAACTCCAGTTCCAGGCCCACCAAATTCTGCCTTGCATTTAAAATATCTCTCTTGTTGAAAGTTTTATTGAAACTGGAGTAATATTTCAGAAAAAAAAAAAAAGTTGTGGTTCTGATGAAGTGCCACTTTCCAACACACACATAAACCATTTCAACAAATAATTACTGACCACATTTATTACATAACTGAATATTTAAAGGTATGTCAGAGAATAAGTTGAATAGAGTCCAGTTATGTTTTCTGAGAAATCTCCCAGCTTCCAGATTTTCCTGTGGTTATATTCCTAAGTAGTATGCAGCATTATATGGGGATGGTTTGCTGAGCAACTGAAAACATTTTTGATTTCACTGGGTTTTTTTTAGCCAATCCATATGAGCAAGTTCAAACATTGCTGCCATTTTTTGACTGAAGCAGACTCAGTTCCCTAGGGACAGGGGAACATTGGGACCATAACTGGGAAATACATGCTTTAGGAAAATGGAGACTGGCTGTGTAAGTAAAATATCACTTTTTTTAAGGTAAGAGCAAGATGATGATGATATTAAGAAGATATTAACTTTACACCCTAACTTTAACCAGACACTGGGTTGGCTCTAGCTCTGAATTTTCCTCATGTCACTTTCAGTCTCCAAGTGAAAAACTGAATATCATGGCAATAATCCTACCTAGAAGGCTGCATTTGCTACCTGGGGAGGAAAGAACTGCCCCTTTTCCAGATCTGCTCGCAACTCTGATTCCCAAGCCCAAGAGGGAGGAACTGTGACCCCATGAGGTGAGGACCAGTTCTCAAAAGCACAGATCAGCCCCAAAAGGCTGCTGAGTTACAACAGAAGTGATGATGAATTTCTACACAAGTTCCTGTGTTTTCAGGGGCTGAGGATTGTTTCTTCTTTGCTAAAAGTCAGATTTTTTTCACAAGCTGTTTGCACTGAGCTTGTGTTTAATACTGTCAGCAAGTGCAGCTCAAGTGCACCTCAAGAGCAAACAGAAGTACATGCTCAGCGTGAACAATTCACTGAGACAACAAGAAACCTTCAACTAAACATTTTAAAAAGTTCCTATCCAGTAATTGCCCTTTAAAAAGATTACACTGTGATCAGGGAATGCCTAACTGGGGAGGAAGTATGTTTTTACAAGCTGTTGAATGTGATAGGGTGTTTTTCTTTAAATCATAAATCTGCTGACTTTTGTGGAAGCTTTTGGAAACTATGAAACATGCAATTGTTTCAGTGAGGGGTTTGCTGAAAAATGCCTGATGGTTATCTTTAAATTATTAGTTTAAACTCAACAGGAGAAGTTGAATAGCTATAGATGGATAGATATTTTGCAGGGAAATACCTGGTTGTATCTGCATCATTCATCTACTGTTTTCAGCTCTCCTCAAAGCAAACCATAAAATCTGCTCTGGGCACCACTGGTTAAGGGCAAGGGATTTAAATGCATTTAAAAAGCCATACTATGAGGAATCTCTGCAAGCACAAAGTTAATACAAGCCCCTTTTCTGGTCCAAAACCCATGCAGTGAATGATAGCTTTGGTTTATCACTAGGCAAGCAATTTAGTGCTTCTCTCTGACTCCCAACATCCCTTAAATGGTGACTGCAAGACCACAACTGCCTTGAGCTTCTCATTGTTTCATGGCAGTCTTAGGCAAAGGAAAAGTGGATTCCGACTTGAGGAAAAAGGGACAGAGGCTCTAAAGGGCATACAAGGCTTTTTTTTCCCCCTCTGCATTTCACAGGAGTTTTCCTCAGTGTTACTGCTGGGATCATTTTTTTTTATCCTAAGAGATAAAATTCACCTCATCAGAAAGAGTCAGTAGATGAAAACAATGCAGTCTCTCAAATTTACATAAGTCCAAAGGGTTAAATTTTATCTTCACTCTCAATTATTCCTATTATCAATTAAGCCAAAGAAATAGCAATCACTAACCTACCCTTATCTGCCATTAGCATGCACCCAGCTCAATGGGCTTTATAAGCTTTGGCTCCCAGCTGCTGTGGAACAGGCATTAATGCTCCTTTAGCTAGAGCAAAAAAGGAAATTGTGCACCTGCTGATAATCCCCCCAAAACTCCAAAGAAACATTATCAGAGACCTCAGAAGGCAAGAACAGCTGGAAAGGGGAAGGACAGTAAAAGTAAGACCATGGGGTTTAATACACCTCCCTGAAAGCTTGTGAAGGACTCTGAGATAAGCAGAGAAAAAGACATGTCAGAAAGTTTGTTGTTTTCTTGGTGGGGTTTTTTTTTTTTTTGTTGCAGTCAGGTTGGGAAACCACACCTTGTTCTTTCCAGGAAAAAAAAAAAAATTATGCTCGGCTCTGATTCAAGAAAATTAGTAGAAAGTTGAATTTCATGTCTGAGTTGCCCCTTTTCCAGGCAGATGAACACAGTGCTTATCCATACTGTAAATTCATGCCAACAGATGAGAGAATTCATCAGGCTGAGCCTGCCAAGGGCAGTTCCTGCAGGGAACAGGGGCCTCAGAACTAAAACCATGTCTGATCAATTTGAAGCCCAAGCACAGCAGGGTCATGTGAGGAGGCTGCCAGCATCAGCCCAGGACAAGAACTGAATGGTGCCTTGGGCTCTGCAGTAGGCACCATAATATATAATTCTATATATTATACTATAATATTCACTTTTTTTCTAAATACAGGTGGAAAAGGCCATCTCAGGACAAATAATCTGCTGTTTCTCAGACAACCCTTACTGCCAGTCATACACAGAAATAAACATTTCTTGTATTTACTAGTGCCATTCCCAAATTATGTTTTATGAAATTTGGTATCAAATCTATTCTTTTCAATGTAGAGCAGGAATAAGTTCAAATTAAATGCATGATCCATGAGTAAATTTATGATGTGATTAAAACAATATATTGAATTTAGTCAAACTAGTGCCTGTGAAGTGACCTGAAACTCTGTCCAGGATTTATGATTTCTATAAATTAGCAGTGGTAGGAGTCAGCTGAAAAACATGAAACAATTGAATGCTTTTGTTAAAACATTTACCACTATATTTCTCATTTCAATTAAACAATCATAGCTATAAATTTTCTGCAGGAGGCATTATTTCCCACACAGTCCAGAAATTACCTCTGGGACTTCATTTTCCTCCAGACAAAGCATGAATTCTTTTGCAGTGTATGTGAATATCTGTGTGTGAGTCCAGTTTATAATGCAATAGATTGTTTAGCCTCCTGCAGCTCACAAAGAATAAAAGGAAGTTCCTTTGTTCACTACAATGGCATCTTTCTGTAGTAGAGAAATAAACTTATTTACCATTTGGAGTAGGGGCCACCATTTCATTAAGTACTTTTCTCAGACCAGGAATATTTATGGGATTTAAGAAAACTGTGTCATGTCATGTATCTTAATAATAAAAATAAATGTTTCTAAGTGGTTAAAGAGACTGTGTCTGAGACAATGGCTTCATTCAATGTGGCGACTCTTAGTTAATTTCAGTGCTGGTGCTACAGGTGAGAGATGTAAACCACCACAAGGAAATAAACAGCCAATTGTTCAGTTTTTACTGCCACCTATGGCAAAGCCCCTGAGCAAAAGAGGATTTTATGGTGCTGCGCCCAGGGACTGACTGGGTCACAGGGTTCAGTTCTGGCTCTGGCCCAGGGTCAATTGGTGACTCCTGTGTGTTTATCAGAGCTCCATTGCAGAGTGGTGACATTAACATTTCTACCCTTTCTCCCTTTTGTTTAGATTGCCAGCTCTTCCCAGCAGAGTGTTCCAGAGAAAAGACCTCTGGAAACATACCCAGGATTTCTTTTAAAAGCTGAGAGAAGTGGGAAAGGACAAGCTACAGAGCCTGGATGAAATTCCTTGTAAATATAGGCAATTTTTCCTAGATTTTCTTGTTCACCGATCAGAACACAGAAAAATAATGCAAAAACCTCGGCAAATGCTGATAATGACAATACAATAATGACAAGTAAAAAATTATCTGTTTCCCTGGGATAAACTATTATAATTAGCGTGCCAATTCCAATAAAATTTCAACAGAATAAAATCAAATTAAAATGGTTTTTGTGTCTTTGAATTCCTATTCAGCCTTCCCCCAAAAAAGCACATAGTTTGAACTTTGCAATTTTGATCCCTTTTATACCACTACTTTTAAAAAATAATATTACATTACATACAATACTATATTGAAAGAACAAGTCACAATGAATTGTGAACATATGCAGACTTTTTGCCATTTGGGCAGTTTCTGCAATTTTACATTTCCCACCAAAAATTCACTTTACTAAGATTTTATCTTAACTTTTTGGTCCTGGGAACCAAACAATGGGGAACTTGAGAAAGTGGTGATTTGTGGGCTGAAAAATGAGAGAAGCTTAACAAAAAAATCCACCAAAAAAAATTACAAAAGCTGCACTATCAATATATTGAGACATATGAAAATTGCCACTAATTCTTACTGTTAAAAGCCTGGTGTGGAATAGTTGAAGAATATCCCCGAGTGTGAATGTTCATGGCAGAGAGCACAAGAGGGAGGGAAGACAGGAACTGTCAAACCCTGCTGATGGTACAAGAGCATCACCATTTTTTCACATGAGTGTGAGCGCTGTGTTATCACCTACCCAGGTCAGATGAAAACTTTCCCAGGACATTGCCGCAAGAAGGAATGACAGCAATGATGGAGGAAGGCAGGGAGCAGCACCCTGCTCCTCTCCCAGCAGCTGTCAGAACCAACTGCTGGGGCAGATGAAATGTAAACTGCATCTCTGTCACACATACTTTGGAGATGTGATGTCCTGGCCAAAGAAGGATACAAACTTGTTTATCTTTAAAAAGAGAAGAACACTGACCTTGGAGATCAGATCAGAGATCAAGTATAAAGTGGCCTAAAATAACAAACAAAATCTATGTCATATCTCCAAGATTCATTCCTCAACTTTACACACAAAACTCCTAAGTGATTTTGGAGAGGCTGATCCTGTGAAATGCTGTTGAGAGCTCAGAGGCCAAGAAGCTGCCAGTGGAATTTTGGATGCTCAGCACCTTCCAGGATCACTCTGATGGGAAAAAAATGAAAACCAAAATGCCCCATCAGATTAAAATCAAAGAGCTTAATACTGATAGCAGCATGTGCTCTATCTTCCTTTTAATAGACTTATTTTTGGAGGAAAAAAGACTTGCCCTCAGTTGAGAAGGGGAAGGTTAGGAAACACTTAAACACACTGGGCACACACAAGTCCTTGGGATCTGATGGAATGCAGCCATGAGAGCTGAGGCTGATGGCCTTGCCTGATTACCTCTGAAAGGTTCTGGCAACTGGAAGGGCTTCCTGAGGAATGGAAATAAATGCCATCTCTGTCTTCACAAAGAGAAAGAGGGAGGATCTAAAGAACTGCAGGTTTTTCAACCTCACCTGCATCCCTGCAAAACTGGTGAAGCAAATAACCTTTACTTTCTTCATGTGTCTGAAAAAGGATTCCAGGATTATCAGGAGCAGTCAGGATGAATTTCCAAAGAGTACATAGTGCTTGATCAAGCTTGGTGGGTGCCAGGAGAGCAAGGGATGGTGTTTGACACCCTCTCACATAACACAACCCTGGATAAGTAGTTTAAATACAAGTTAGGTACATAACAGGAAGGGGGATTGAAAATTGGCTGAATGGCTGAGCCCACAAGAGTGTCATGAGCCACATAAATTCCAAGTGGAAGCCAGTCACTAGTGCTGGATCTCAGGGGTGATACCACATCCTTACCTTTTAACCCCTTCCTTACTGTCCTGGGAAATGGGGAAATAGATTGCATGAAAAACAGATGAGTGAGCTGTGTACAAGATGGTTGTTTTGGTGTCCAGAGAGACTTGAGTGGATTTTAAAGACATTAAACCCCTGAGTGTATCAGCATCCTGCTGGGCAACCTGCTCTGGGTGACTCCACTTGTTCTTTTCTAACTTCGCTGAGTCTGTGGCTCTATAACCTGAGATTAGTTTGAACGTATTGCCACAAACAAACAAACAACAAACCTCCACACAATAGGTGAGAATAAGTAAAACCACAACAATGCCTTCATCTTCTAAATTGTCTGCAAGATCCAGGCAAGTAATGCCTGTTTTTTGAAGTATTTGCCTGTTGGTTATTCTGTTTATTTAATTTTAAATTTATTTATTCCAGCCAGCCTGGTGATCCTGCCATATCCAGCTCCTAAGCCAAAGCATGCATCTGCAATTCATTAGTGTAAATGTTAATCTCAAGCTTAAATATTAATGCAAAACAAATTTTAAATCTTGCTTCCACAAGCAGTTCCTCTAGGAACATAAGACCAGAATTCAGTTTGTATAGTAAAGGATATAAAATCTTAGAGATTGTGATCAGTTGTAAACTAGAAACACAGTTTGAACTCCAGAGTTTTAAGATTAAAACAGCTGACATGGAGAAAACAGAATTCATCCCAAGCAGAGGTGGCTTTCTATGCATTTAGGAAAAAAACTCCATAGCACCTGGTTTTGTGTATTACTTACAGTTAATATAGCTGCAGGTGCATTAATTAATAGTAATTAATTTCTAACTAATATAACTATCTGCAGCCACACTAGGCACATTTTTATGCATGTTATTGTACATTTTCATACCTACAGAACTTGTGACTCACCTCAGCCTCACACAAACAATGGCAAATCTGCACTAGCAACATCTCATGTCTACTTCAGCAAGTCACACTTATTTATTTTGAACTTTAACAAATTAGTGTTATGATTACTGGATAACAAAGACAGGATTGCAATCTGTACCTGCACTGTTCTCAACTTAACTGCAATTAAAGTTCAAAGATCTTTCCACAAACCACACCTATACTGAACGATGTACCTTGAGCTAGGTAAAATTTATCCCCATAAAAAGAAAATTCATCTTTTCAGGATTTATGAGGCATTTACATCATAAGGTTTGTTCTGAGCCACTGTACAGGGGTGTGCTTGACCCTTGGTCTGCTTGAGGGTGTGTGTTACAATTCACAAGTCTCAGGTCAGGGCTGGATTTAGTTTAAGGCCTTGGAATCAATGGCAAAATAAAAAGGGAACTCAGGGAAAAAGTCACATTTGGTCCCACTGCAGAAAAAAAATGCAAGAGAAGACACATGATGGGGGTTTTTTCCACTGAAGGTTCCTTGCTATGAATATCAATGGCATAAGGAAGAGAGAAAAGAAATCATGCATGGCAAGATTTTGGGACTTTCAGAACAAGGACTGCAAGCTCTGTGTCAGTTGTTCCATAGCCTCTCTTTTGAGGGATACTGAAACTTGCTCTTATATCTGCTCCACATTTGCCATCCTATAATTCTACACTGCAAAAACTCAGCACAGAGGAAAAGAGGAGTCCAAATGAGAGAAGGGAACAGTGCTCAAGGATTTCATTAGTGTTGTGTTGATTTGATTTACACAGGGTAACACAAAACCACATGTATTGCTCATCAGTTCACAAAGGAAATAAGCATTAAACCCAAAGCACCACTTTGTCAAAAAGAAAAATCAAATGGCATTGAGGCTGAAGAGTTTTGCAGTATGTTCGTAATGGAACTTGTCATTTTCCAAAGATTTTAATTGTTTGCACATATTCCAGATAGAGACTGCAGGAAGACACTGAGCTTCCATCCTCATGGATTGTCTATGATGAGACAAAAGCAATAAACTGTAGGGATCTAGAGCCTTGTGAGTAGAAAACATGCACTTGTAGCATTGAGTGAGGATAATTAACACAGAAATTGTTATTAAGGCCAGTCTGGCAAGCTGGGTTGGTGCCAATACATTTGTCCATTTGTTCCCTAATAGCACGGAATCTGCCTAGTGAGATAATACCCTAAAAAGATGAAGTTTGAAAAAGTAAACTCTAATTGACTAACCACATTTTTCATTTAAAAAAAAAAAAAAAAAAAAAGAAGGAAAGCAGAAAAGTGAACATGATTGCTTGCTCTACTTTCTCATTCAGGCTGATGTATCACACAGCACAAAGAACCAGGAATTGCTTATAGGGTTTAGGGATTTATCTTTACACAGAAAGAAATAGTTAACCAGTATTGTTTATTTTTCTGGAGAGAACAGTCAATTGTAAACCAGCCAGACCTCCATTGTGTTCAGCTATAACAAAGTGTATAAAAAAACACACCACAAAGTTCAGGCAGAGACGTCAGCAGAACCACTGAGGTGTTATGTGCAATAAATCTGAAAATCAAGAAGGCTGGGAGCCAGTTAAGCTGCCACTGAAGGCATGTTCTTTCCTCAGACATTACAGCCCAACTTTTAGTTGACTTCACAGTACAGCTGATATAAAATTCAAGGAAAATTGAAATATATTATAGAAAAGTTATTTATATATATAAATTTTGAAAGCATTTTTGGCTTCCAAAAGGAAACACATGATAGTTCAGGAACCATCCTACAAAATTTTGCTGGTAAGAATCTAAAGAGATGTTAAAAGAATCCTTACAGCATCTTGAAGGATTGCCAGTATTAGAACTACATGGTTCAGGTACAGTTCATCCAACCACTAATTTTTCTTCAAACATTAAGTTTTACATGCTTTATTAATTAAATGTTGTTGGCCTAATTTTTAATATACTTAGCCTTTTACTCTAAAAGATTCTAGTGTTTCTCTAATAAGGATATTTAACATCTCCTTGAAGGGAGTTCTACAGGTGTGCAAGCCTTAATGAAGTAATGATTGTTCCCTATAGCAACAAAAAGCAAGGGCTGTTTTCTGCAAAAATAAAAATGACCCCAAGAACAAGACTTCTTAGTTCTAACACATTTCCATTCAATGCTGGCAGTCTACAGAATATTCCTAAGGTGTTCAAAATAGCCACAAATAATTGGTCTAAATCATGCAGGTTTCTACCTTCACCAACAACCTAAAATTTAAAAGCTGACAGCTGAAAATGAAAAATAATAGTTCCTTTTGACCTTGAAACTTATTATTTGTTTTGGTTTATTTTTAATTACTAATATTGAACATCACAGAAAAGCTGAAGTCTCTCAGTTTAGCTCCCAAATTTTGAAAAAAAAAAAAAAGTTTTATTTTCAGGAGTAGATGTGAAGTCACATGTGAAACTGAGCTAAACAAAGACCTTTGAAGCACATAAAGGTAAATCTTATAGAATTATTGAGTTGGTTGACCAGGAGAGAGACTTTCAGAATGAACCCTGGCCAGCTGGCAAAAAAATATATTCATTATTCTTGTGATTGGAGGGATCTGTATTGAAAGATATTTATCTTAGATGAGGAGAGAAGATCAACTGAGTACTTGTAACAAGAGAGGGAAGCGTTGCAGGTCATAGCAGATGTGAGCACAGATCTTGAACATTTCTGCCTATTTAAGCTTAGAGATGGTGGCACAAGCAGCACAAGTGTACTTCTAACAGGGGAATGCTTTTACAATATCATGATAAAAAGGCTTAAAATTTGATCATTTAGTCCTGCTTTACTATAACCTCAGTTCATACAAACATAACAAGCATCCCAATTAGGGTCCCTTTGAGCTGCAGGGTAGAACTGGGAGAACTAAAGAACCAAGTTCCAAAGGTTGGCTTGCATTCCAGGGAACATTTGGCTGGTTAGGAGCATATCACCCAGTAATGAAAGGTGTGAATAATTAACATTCCCCAACTGGGTTGAGACCAGCCACTTCCAGAGTGGATAACAATGTGCTCCAAGGAGAGCAGAGCAGTTTCTCCAGCACGTGATGCAGGCTGTGCAGAGGTTTGATTACAGTGCCAAGGGATTTGGTTTAAAGCCAGGTAAGTCTAAATGAGGTGCCTTTACATCTGACTCCAGCAGACACACGGGTGCAGAGGAGAAGCAAAGCCTGCACAATTCAGTATGTTCAAAGAAACCCAGAACCCCATGGAAATGTACAGTGGTGCCTTTCATGGGGAAGTGTCACTGCTCTAACAGTGCAGAAGCTTGTAAAAGAAAGCTCAAGTGGCAAAGATCAGCTAAAAGCTCTACCACATCAGTGTCAATCATAAATCCTGTAGCTCAAAGCTCCACTGAAATCACAGACAAATTGAATTGTTAAATTGCAATTACTATTTGACATGGTGGTAAATTATTCCCCGTATTCACAGCAGATAAAAGTTTTCCATTGAAACTGCTGTTTCTACAAAGAGATGCTAGAAATGTCCATTTTGCTGTTTAAATCACATTGAAATTGATGCCAAGAAAAACAGTTGTGCCTGGCTGACACTGGAGGTAATTTGGCAAGTTGCCGAAATGTTTTACTGTGTGCCCCAATTTATTGCTGTGGATACAAAGCCACCCCAAAAGGCAAAAGCTGTGCTGAGCTATAACACCCTTGTATTCTCTGCAGAAGAATAGAAGGTGACAAGGAACCAGTGCATTTTTCAGTATTAAAACATATGATGAGGAACTGTTTTCTACCAGAGTACAACCATCGGAATGCTTTTGTGGCAGAGAACTTTTTGTTTTGGTAAGTTTTAAAGCCTGTAGGTCATCTGGAGACTGTTTCCAGCTCAGGAAGTTTTTGAGCATGTGGTTAGACCACAAAGTGATCTAAAACACTTTAAGAAAATGTGGTTTCTTTTTCCTCCTAAATTTCTTTATGTCACATTTGTCAACAAACACATCACAGCACAAAAGGCATGTGATCCCACAGCAAGCTGCCTTTAGGAGCTGGCATTCTCATCCAAGACTCCCCCAAGCCCCATCATCTTCTTGATGGCCAGCACATCCCTTACCATGAACCTACACAAGCTGCATTACCACACCACTCTGAAAAATTATTAACAGTAATTAACCCTAGGGTTAATGAGGCAAAGGCAGCAGGGCATTGTTTCATGAAGCTCAAAAATCAATGAAAGCCTCCTGAACTCAGCAGAAGTGCACCAAAAATGTTTCATGAACACAAGGACAAGTAAAATACTTAGTACTGCAGGCAAAGTGAGGACATTTTTCATTTTTCTCTCAACCAGGACACCTGAAATGCTCTAGGAAAGACTGGCAGCGTTCTAAGCCTCATAAGAAGCAGAAAGCAAGGAAACCTTCCCTCTGTTGTCAAAACAATTTGGACCTCAGAATTATTCTCTAATCACTATCCCTGGTGAAAATCCATTTTGCTAAACTCAGCTACTCCAAAATTATGATCAGGGCTTCTAAAAATTATGGGATTGAAAAATGGCAAGATTGTAAGAAAAACATCACTGAGCACTGAGGTCATGGAAGTTGGCATTACCAGTGTTGAAGTACTGCTTTCAAATCAGAGAGGCCAGGCTGGTTGGAGCAGCACAAGTCCCTGCTGCCCTGATCACCATCTGGTTCAGCTTCTGAGATCAAATCTTCTCTACTTCTAACAAATATATTCAAAATAACTTGCAATTTAACTGTAACAATCAAACTAGTGATGTTATACTTTGAAGGCTAAATAAGATTTCTTTCCAATAACAGATAAATAGAATAATGTTAGTCTTTGCATATCTACCTGTTGTTTCTCATAATGACTCAAATTAATGATAGATTCACTTTATAAATGCAACTTAATTCTCTCCATAATAGAAATTTGGTTAGGATGAGGGAAGTTGCCAAACTCAACTGTGTCCATACAAACCAAATATAGAATATTAAATATTTGCTTATTTCAAACAAAGAAAATAAAACACTAACAGCTCACAGAAACAGAAAACACACACACTGAGTACACAAATGTATTTTACATCTAACCAGCTGTATAATAATTTGATGAATCCCAGATGCTGCAGTAAAGCAAGGCAAGAGCTTAACTATGCAACTTATTTGACACAGATATATATTATTTAAATTTATTCCTGTAATAACAGTGAAAAGGATAGGTTATGAGTTTCAGCCTGAATTTCCTACATACACCAGAAACCACAGTCCTGTCAGCAAGCCACCTCAGTGGTCAAAAATGAAAGGCGCTCTGGTATTTACTGTGAGAAAGTAAGACTTTCCCAGATAGCCTACAAGAGAAGAAATCCCACCTCTTTTCTTCCAAAGTACATCAGTTATAAAGGGCTCTGAAGGAGGAGCTGAACTCCTGGTTTTCCTCAGGATGCTCTGAGAACTCTCACAGAGCAATCTTTACATTAGAGTTATGTAAACAAATCAAATCCATAAACCCCTCCAGGCCTGCCAGGGCAGCAAAGGTTTGAGGTAGGATGGTCAAAGATTCACTCCCACTCAAAGCCTGGTCTAGCAGCAATAAGGCAGGAGAACAGGAAATAGGAGAACATGCAGAGTGGGAATGGGGATGGAAGAACATCAGACTTTTGAGAAGGGAAAGGCTCCACATCTTCTCCAGGTGACAACAGATTGAGACACATGGCATGTTCTCTGAACACAGCATGAAATGGATTTACAGAAGTATAGTAAAGCAAGGTGCCCCTGAGCAGGAAGAAATGACAAGGAGAACTCCATGATATCAGCAGGCTAATTGATTACTTTATTATACTGTATTAGTCTATACTATATTACACTAGTAATCTGCACAAGCACTGAACCAAATCCCGTGACTGTGAGCCAACAGTCTCAACACACACACACACATTGGTCAGTGAATCAAAATACTCAAACCAAAATCCAATTATCAATTCCCTTCAGGTAAACCATCTTCCACATTGTATTACATTTGTGAGCAAACACAGATACAGCAATTGAGGTAAGAATTGCTTTTTCTTTCTCGCTGCCATTCCCAGAAAATATGCTTGGGAAATTGTGCCTTGCTTTTCTCTGTGAAGAGAAATGCAGCCACACAGAAGGACCAGGCTTATCTAACATTCTGTGTGGCCATTAAGTCCTTTGGACTGCAACCTGTTTGCTGGTAGAATGCCCAGCTCTATGTAGGGTTTAGCAGCTGTATCAGAAAGGGGGAGAGGCAGAGAAGAAAATATATCTTTATGCTACATCTCTGCACAGATTCCTTTGGGGTTTTCTGAAACTAATCTGGGGGAAATCGTACAGGTAAATCTTAAATCTGTTTTAAGAGTAACCTGTAGGTTCACGTAGCTACAAAAATAAGGGGTCTTCTTTAGGCCACTTGCCCTCATGCAGGAAGCAGTGTTGGTAGCACAGGGATGTTCCAGCTCTTGCCCACACAGAGCCAGTGGGGAACTGAAGGTGTTCAGGAGGCTGGGAGGGGACACAGCCAGGACAGCTGACCCTAATTTACCAATTGTCCCAGACCATATGGATCATGCTCAGCATATAAAGCTGGGGAAGGAGGAGGAAGAGAGGATGTTCACTTTTGTCTCCCCGAGTAACCATTACACATGATGGAGCCCTGCTCTCCTGGAGGTTGCTGAACACCTGCCTGCCCTTGGGATGTGGGGAAAAAATACCTTGTTTTGCTTTGCTTGTGCGCGTAGCATTTGCTCTAACTCTTAAATCCATGAATTTTCTCACTTTTACCCTTCCAGTTCTCTCCCCTACCCCACTGGGAATGAAGCAAGCAGCTGTGTGGTGCTTAGTTGCTGTCCGAGGCTAAACCATGACAGGCCTTTTCTCCTTTAGCCTATTTAATTAAATTAAATAATATCATATGACAAAAAATGTATTACCACATCTCCTTTAGGACTCCCTAGGGGAGCAATGTGCTTTTAGTTGTGCTCCTTAACAGATACCTGCAGAGTTGTCATTTCCTCAAGTGCAGCTCACAGATGTTTGCAAACTAACTTCAACCCCTTGCATCACATTTGGCATTGGGACAACTACAGAAGTCATCACTCCCTGCCTCCCCCCTTCTCCTCTGCCCGAGGTTGCCATAATCCCAGCAAGGATGAGGCTGAATGGGATATTTGTTGTACTACCAGAGTTCAGGAATTATCATTATTGCTGCTGAAACAATGTGATAAGTCAAAAAGCAAACTGCAGATGCACAGGTGCTACTTTGTGTGCCCAAAATGCTGGGTAAGCACCCAATCAGCTGACACACACCAAGCTCTGCAACTATTGCTTCCACTACACTAGAGTTTAAAACAGAAACTGAATGTCTCTGTGCTTCTCAAGCTATGGATTACCAGTTACAAAAAAAAAAATAATGGGAAATTTAGCAATGAAAATGTGGGGAAAGGTTAAAAAATTTCTTCAATTGAAATATCAACATTAAAAACACATGAAAATACCAGTGATTACTCATCATTGCCACATTATTTAGTTTACAAGGTTTACTAAAAAGTCTCTAGGTAGTTGAAGAACTCATCCTCATAAGATATAAACTAAGGTCCTGCACATATGTTAATAAAGTAACATTGGTTGAGAACCTAAATCAAGCTTGATTCAAAAACCTGGAAACTCTTCCACAACTCAGGAATCAAAGACTCTTCTGTTTTTTAGATTTGTCATTTTTGATAGGAAACTGTCACAGCACACATCACAGTTGGGATGGCCCCCAATACACAGAGCATCACCACACAATTTCAGAAAGCTTCAAACCAAACACAGTAACACCAAACCTCATCAGAAGGCTTTAACCAAAACACAGGAACATGAAACCTTTTTGAAAAACTTCAACCCAAACAAAAAAACACCTTACCTTATCAGAAGGCTTCAGGCACCTGCCCACACACAGTGGCACCTTTTCACTCCAGCAGGCTGCAGTATCTGCCCTCCCTGTCCCCCAGCCCAGGCTTTTGTGCCCTGCTGCTGATGCCCTGCACCTGTGTGCCCTCTGTGCCCTGCATGGCTGTTACTGTCAATGCTGCTCACCTGTGGGCACAGCTGGGGCCAATTGGGGATGATTGGGCACAGCCCCACCCCAACCACCACTGACTCTGGGCCTATTCATACCACCTATTCTTGTAATAATTAATTAGACATGTTCATTAAATACTTTTCTTTGCATCAATAGGCAGTCTATACACAATTTCCAAACCCAAATAATTTTAAATTCAAAGTTTTTCTATACATAAACCTGTCTGTAGACTCAATCTGAGGCCCTCACAGGAGAGCCTTTGCCACAAGGTCCAAAATATCATTCCTTGTAGTTATCCCACCAGCAGGATTACCCATATTTATCATGTTATACACTCGGTTAAGTCTTTTGTAAAATGTGAAAATCCAGCATTAAACCTTTCATGAGAAGTGAAGAAAACAGATCTCAGGTGAGAATGAAAAAAGAGATGGATTAGCTAAAAGGGTTAGTGGCAATCTACTATATATCCTGCTACCCTAGTTTGAGAACTTATTTATGCTGTCATTCCTAAAAACAAAAAATAAATACCCCCTTTCCAGAAATGATTAATTTGGAGTCCTCAATGGAGAAGAAAATATTTGCATATCATTGGCCAATTTTACTGGAACTGTAGCCACAAAATGTAAGATCTTTTTTAATTCAGCCAGGGCACAGACACTAATCTTACAGGCAATGATTAAGTTGTCAGTTTAAGAATACAATGTGGGGGTTCTACAGTTGTCTTTAAATTGTGGCATTCGTTTAATTCCTTATATGTGCAATTTTGAAAGACTTTTATTGTTGTGGAGCTGGATCTAGAATGTAAAGCACCGGTGGCTTTTATGAGCCTGTCTGGGCTATCCAAACAAAAAAATCCTTGTAGTAGGCAAGTTTAAGGCACTACTACTCATGAATTTTAACGAAAAGGCCAGCATGCATATGTAACACAGCCCTGTGCTGAATGGGCTTTAAAGTGTTTTAATGTGTTACCACTGGCTAAATTCTCAGGAAAGGCAGAGTGGCTGGGACATGTGCTTTAAATCAGAATGACGTGCATTTTCTTCTCACATCCACAGCAGCTTGTTCTGGCCACGGTACCCTGTGTGGAATACAGGGGATGAGGAAATCAAGATGGCCAAAAATCTAACTGTATGTAAAGATTGTATTTCACAGTCAAAAAAGTTGCCTTTTTTATTTCCATATTCCTAAATTCTAACTGAGAAATGACTGATGAAAATGTTCTTTGCTGTGTGCTGCAGCCAAATGAGCTCAAATGAAAATAAATGTCCATACACTGGATGTCACATTCATCTATTTCTTTCAAATGCCAAACCATCTCTGGTTCCAAAATAAAAAAAATAAACCCACCAGAAAAAGCTCCAGCAAATCAAATAACTTGAAATCCCGAAACTGTGTGTTTTTCAGGGTTTTCAAAAGTTCACAAGGACCTATTTCTAGCATCTTCAAAAATACTGTTGTCATATATCCATGAAATTAGCTATCTGTGGAATTCTGACTCCTAACTTAAACATCTCCTGTATTACAGAAAAACAGTCCTTTCCTTTCCTTTCCTTTCCTTTCCTTTCCTTTCCTTTCCTTTCCTTTCCTTTCCTTTCCTTTCCTTTCCTTTCCTTTCCTTTCCTTTCCTTTCCTTTCCTTTCCTTTCCTTTCCTTTCCTTTCCTTTCCTTTCCTTTCCTTTCCTTTCCTTCCTTCCTTTTCCCTTCCTTCCTTCCCTTCCCTTCCTTCCTTTCCTTTCCTTTCCTTTCCTTTCCTTTCCTTTCCTTTCCTTTCCCTTCCCCTTCCCGCCACCTCACACATCTGGTTCTCTACTACTAAACCCATGTATATGCACACTCATTTTCACCATTCATAAAGGAATTATTTCCTTTATATGAACAGGCCTGAAAATACAAGATGTGCCTCACAACTGACCCTGTTTCCTGCTTCTGAAGATGGTCACCAGCCAAGCTCAGAAATGATATTATAATTTCAGTGATTTTTTCTTCTTGCCTGCAGCCAAGATGTTCTCCTGAGCTACAGAAATTGCTACATGTAGGTAAACCTGAGAATAAAATATACAAAGTGCCAATGTTTTCTGCAGTATTAGAAAAGAAGTACTCTGTCACAATTTCCATGAAAAAGATCAAAATTCAAAAGGAAAAAAATTGGTCTGGGTTTTTTTTTGTTCAAATTTCTCCGATTCTTGCCCTATAGGAAAATATGCAAACTCAAGTCTATTTCATGAACACAATTAAATCAGAGCATACTTCAGGTTTACTGTTGGGTTCATCTGCACAGTCTGACCTGGCTCCAGCCTGCCCAGCAGCCTTTGGAGGGGAATGAGCACTCCAGAATCAGGCTGGAATTCAGGAGTGCAGTGATGGGAACTCTCAGGAGTTAACACCATGTCTTGCACATCAAAGTCTCCTTCAGATCACTCTCCACATCACTCATAAAAATGTGTCTGCTGTCTTGACCCTAAGGAAAAGTGGGCATGCAGTGGGTGGAGGGTGTGGAAAACTGGCCACATGTCAGAACCCAGGATATTCCTCTGGCTAACCTGGAGGGCTCCAGACCCTGGCAAGGGCTCAGAGACCTTGGCACAGAGTCACAGACACCTGTGCCTTTGATTTTAACCCATGGAAAAATCTACCAAATTTGTATGAAGATTTACAAGCCACAAGGGCTTGAGTAGAATGATAATGAATTTGTCACACGGTGAAAAAGTAGAATTTTGGGGATTTGGAAAGGGTGTTCAAGAGGCAAGATAAAGGAATCTGGGTGTGTGCTGTCCTTCCTCCTTTTTCTTCTTGTCCTCCATCTTCTGCTGTGATGGTGACACTTCTGGATGGTTTAGAGTAGAGGCAGACTGTCTAACATAGGTGATAGGTACTGGGAAATTATTGTAAATAATGTAGATTTTAGTATAAAAAGTTAACACCGCCCTGAGGGTGGTCACTGTGCCACAGCTCGACCTGCTGGACAGATCTCAGCAGGTCAGAGAAAGAATGGAATAGATAAGGAAAAATAAACAACTTGAGAACCAGAGCTGAGGAATCCTGATTCCTTCTTCAGTGGCTGGGCTGGGAAAAAGAGACTTTCTAACACCTCATGGTCATCTCAACACCAGAGACCTCTTCAGCCACACCTGTGCAGACCCTATGAACCTGTGTCAGAAGCTGCTTGTCCCAGAAATGGGCAGGGACCTTCTTGAACTAGCTGTAATAGAATTAGCTTGGCTGTTGTTATCAAATCTGTGGCAACACTACACAACATAAATTCATTTATTCTCCTAAGTCAATTCTTGTGCTGTTTCATCTCATCATTAACTGGTTTAGTTGCAGCTTTCCCCACCACCGCTTTTTCTCGTGGAAACAAGGTCAAGAACACATCCAACAAGCAGCTGATGCTCGGACAGGCATGGGAGTTGTCATGGTGGAGATGTAACTCAGGCTGAGTGTCTCAGTTGGGGGCACAAGAGAGAACACCTATCTTAGTAATTCATACCTTCAACCCTAAGCACTGTATCATTTAGTCCACATGGCTCACTCCACCTCTCTGCACCACCATCTGTCATGTTAATTAGTGGGGCAAGAGAATGTATACAAAGGATGTCAGAAAAATAGATTTTTTGCCTGCTATCAGGTGGGAGTGGAGTTTGAGAAAAACTTCAGGGGGTACAGACACAGCTTCCTGGACAAACCCTTGGGGTAAATTAACTGAAAGGAAGGCAGACATAAGCTCACTGACTTGCCTTCATTTGGTGATTAGGTCATTTGAAATCTCTCAGGAGATTCCACAGCACCTAAATACAGCATGATAAAAAAAAATTAGTGGTTCTCTGAGAGTGTCTGGAGTAGCAAGCAACAATTACCGTCAAACTTATCTGGGTACAGAGCTCTGTTACAGAAGAGGGAGCAGAGAAGAGAACCATATCTAGGAGAAAGAGGAATAAAAAGAGGTTTTATTTCCCTTTGTCCCTGAGAAGGAGCATATCAGACCCTAGGCTAGAAAAGCAATTCTGGGGCAGAGTTTCTGACACTGGAAGTAATGAAGCTACTGGACAAGATGAAGCTACAAATAGTATATAACCATGAAACAAACTGTCCCTTAATAAATGAAAGCTTGCCCTGTGGATCCCTTGCCTGAGACATCTCTAAGTGTGGAGGAAGAGGTTGATGATGAAGGAAAAACAGACAGATGTCTGCCTAGAAATTCCTCTGTATTTGTAGTTATAGATAGAGGATGCCTCCAGCAGGCAGAATGCAGTAGCCTAGGTTGACTACAAGCTTTTTCAAAGAGTAAAAACTTGGTAGACAATCCAATTCATATGCACCCTTAACTAACTCAAATTTTCTTTCCACCCTGCTGAACATTCAATATGTACTGAATTTAGGTTCTGCAATAAATCAAAGCAATTAAAAATAGTTAACAGTTGCGTTTACATGAGAACAAGAATTTTCAGATAATTATTCTGAAAGTTGGAAGTGGAACCAAGCAATCTGTCTAATTAGCTTTAAGCCTGCTCCTGCTTTTTGGAGTCAGATTGGAAAGCATTTGAGGGATTTGAATTTCAGAAAGTGTTGCTCAAATACTTTAGCTTTAACACTAGCCTGAAAGTTCAATATGTGTCACAAACCACTGTAATAATAATGATGGTGATAATAAAACTTTGATAGCAGCCATCTGCCCATTCCAGACAGCTGAATCATTTCCAGAGCTCCCTGAGAGCCAGCACTGACATGGATTTTTATACACCATATCACAGACAGTATGTGCAGGGGCTGCAGCCGAGACCTTTCTGCAATGACGTCAAAGAGGCTGGGCAGCCAGCTCTTAAAACTGCTGCAGGCTCGTCCTAATGACATTAGGACATGAAAAATGAGGAAAGGAAGATATGTATATCAATGTTACAATAACAAGGAAGGACAGCACACTTAGCTGGGGAGGCAGCGCTCGGGTTATCCTCCACAGAGCTGCTCTCCAAGCTTTGCGTCAGTGCAGGGCTTGGGGTGTGAATTCCATGACTAAGGGGCATAACTCAGCTGGAGAATGTTTTAGTGTGAAGCCTGGGGAAAAAAATGAAGAGAAAAAGGCATCAGAGCTGTTAAGGCAGAAGTTAAACATGAAACTGTAAAGAGAAGAGGCTCTAGCAAGTCTGCTGGTAGACACAAGGGTAAAGTGAATGATTTAAAGCAGTTTATAAGACACAGCTAAGGAGCTTTTTCCAAAAGAAAACAGAAAAAGAAAAACCCTCAAAATAAATTAATGGAACAAAACACTCAATGATCACTCACAGAGTGCTGGCAGGGATGCACAATGAATCAGTTTGTTTAAGCTGTGGTGATAACCTACATACAGCCACATCTACACGTGACCCTATCTGAGCTGGAGATTGCTGCTATGTAAAAGAGGCACATGGTTTTTTTCCCCTAGAATCTAAAGCTCCATCATTTCTGTGATGCATCTGGACCTGTCAGCCCTCTGGGCAAGCTGGGAAGCTCCCAGCAGGTATTTATAAAAGGCATGCAAGAAGGCCTGTTTCTTATCAGAGGGCAGAGAAATCTACCTGGACTTGTCATCCACCTGGGTTTGTGCAAATCATTTTGTCCCTCATGGCATCCTTGTCTCCAAACTGCAGAGACGTGGATTTGATGGATGCACCTCCCAGAAGATAAGATATTGGCTGGATGGTTGTCCTCAAGCAGGTTGTGGTGAACAGCTCAGCACAAGCACAGGCTGGGCAGATTCAGTGAAATAGCAGAGTGAGTCCAGCTGAAGGTGTTATGAGAAATCATCTAAAACAGGACAGATTTTAGGATGTTTTGATGGAAATCTTTATTTTTAAAGTTCAAATCAATAAGTGGTTTACAAACTTCTAAAATGGAATAAAAAGGTAAAAACTCCACAACAACAAACTGAATCTCTACCAGGGCTTAAGATGTAGGGTGCAGATAGAATTTTGCTGTTTATACTCAATAGATACTCATATTTATGTAAATGTGACTACTGGTATTTGTATCAAATAAGCTAATAAATGTGTTATTTTGTCTACCTCTAAAATATCTTGTGATATAGCCATTCATGCTAATAGTGTAATGTGAATATTTAGAATTTCTTTATGCTCTTATTTAATTTTTTCTTCATATTTTCACTCAACTTAGCAGTACTTGCAGTATTCCAGCTGTACCTCTCAGAATAGGTATGCAGTTTAGCATAATTATACTTATCTATAATTATCAACATTTAAAAGCTTAGGTTTTACTCCCTGTACATTTACTTTCATCTTATTTTCTGGAAGCCATTGACAAGAACACCTCTGGTTATATCTAATTGCATTGTAACAACATGCTTTCAAAAGTATTTTTATTTACTGTGAATTGTTGGTCTTGAAAGGAGCATTCTGGGGACATTTAAAAGCTTTAGATCTTTAGATCTGAGGAATAAAGAATGAGGTATTACCACGCTGGGAGGTACTAAATGTCTCCAGGTCCAATATTTCAATGTATGGTGTAATAAGACAGAAGTTTCAGAGGGACAGGGAATTATGAATATTCCTCTGAGATGAAATTCATTCACTTTAGGAGTTAAAAGCAAAAGGATCTCTTTTGAGATAATTGCAGTAATCAAGTCCCATGATTACCTTTGATTTATTGTACCATAATGACATTGTTACCTGATGGAAAGAGAATGTAAAAAGACCTTCAAAAAGTCAGAAAATAGATAAATTAAACAACCTAAAGGCAAAACCTGCCTAGGATCTAAATATTGCAAATGTTTCTAGTTAAGTTATTAGCAGCTGTTCCTTGTCTGTAAAACTATCTCGTTCAAATACTCTGCCATGCTGGTGATAGGGCTGTGTGGCAGAGGACAGGCAGCAAAATATCTTCTTGCCTTGTGATTTTTCTCTGTTTTAGCTGGGCTTAGCCCCAATGTGCTAGAAAAGGTAATTCAGGAAAGCCTTAAGCCCCCTAAGTCTGATATTTTTTGTAAGGCAACAAGCTTAGATTGAGTTCTTAGATAAACTAGAGCAGTGGCAAATTTACAGTAAGCAACAATTCTGACAGAGAACAATTTTAAAAGTCATGCAAAGATACAGAAGGATGCAATCTAATAGCATCAGACTTCAGGGTGAGGTTTTTAATTGGGCTTTGTTCTGGTGAGAGGTTATGCCTGCACAAGAATTGTGTGTGGGAAAATGAAGAGCTGAGGATCAATGAGCACATCCCACATTTGGTGCCTGGGGATGGAGCCACAGCCAGGCACGACACAAACCAGAAACTCTCCTGTGACAGCGTTTTCCTGAACCTCTCCCAGCCCTTTGCTGCACTCAGAGTGACCAAATGATGATCAAATCCTTCCATGATTGTCCTTCTACCTCAAAAAGAGACTCATTGGAGCAGGTGTCCAAGCCAGAGAGAAATAACCCAGCAGGCGTAGAGGGCTCAGACAACAACCGCGGAGCTGCTGGACTCAGCCCTTACTGCCAGGCTTCCAGATGTTCTCAGTGTGCCTGAAGCCTTTGCTGTCACAGCTGCCAGACTTTCTTCCTCAAAGAAAAGAGGGAAAGGAACTGAAGGGATTAGGAATTCTGAGCAGAGGAAACATGTGAGCAGGAGTATAACCACAGAGAGTGAATGGTGCACTTGCTGACCTAAGAAACACTCAAAAAACCAGGATCACGGGCTTCAGTTATATTATCCACATGAAATGCCCTCAGTTCAATGTACAGAAGCCAAATATTATCTCATGAGATGTTACACTCTGGAAATACAGGCTATACACTGTTTTCAAAATTTCCAGAGGAGCAACAAAAAAATAAAGAAAAATCTGATCTTTGAGATACCCCAAACTAAGACTTGAAAGGCTTCTGCATTACTCAGAGGCCAATTGTTTCCAAGTTAGAGAGAACAAGTTGAATATTTGACTACTCAGATCTTTGATCATTCACTCTTCATATGGACACACACTGCCCATATGGATGGGGAGAATTCTTGAACTCAAATTCTAGTAAAAAAGAAAGGGAAATAGTCTCTACAAGACTTTCAACTTTACAACAGTGATCTGGCCTTTTAAGTGTTGATTCAGGCACACCTTGAGAAATATCTGTAAATTTTAAGTAAATTTGAATCCAGATGTAATTCTTGTAGCTAAAAGCTGTATCTAATCATAATTCTCATAAATATTCATGCGATCAGGGTTCTTTTATTTCTCTGCCCATTTAAGATTCTGAGTTCTCTCCTGGGATCAACTGCCTGCTAGGATGAATTCCACAAAAGAAATCTAAAAACACTGATAATGTACCGGGATGGGATTGCTCAGCTGACTTTATTCAGCACATTTCAATATTAGATGAGCAAGATTTTTTGTTCATCTTTTTACTATGTCCAAAAAAGCATGTTTTAATAAAGATAGCTGATGAAAAGCATAGCTTATTCCCAAATTTCAGAAACACATTTGTTATCTTCCATGATCCAAAAAAGTAATAAATATGAAAAATGAAACTCCTATCAGGTGGAGTTATGACAATTCTTAGGCAACAATTTACTTATGAACTTACATAGCTCTTTTCACATGTTGCAACATTTTTCCATGTAAAATGACAGCCAAACCTCTCTTTTTGTTCACAGATTTTCAATAAATAAATCTCCTTTCAATTTGATATCAACACCACATAACTGGCACAAGTTTTTATGCTGAACCCATAACAGCAGGAATGATTCTAGTCTCATTATTCCTCCTTTTTTCATGACCCATTTTATTTTCCTCTCCCTGATCATCCATAAATCATTCCTGCTTGATTTGCTATTTTCCTGGGGAAAAAAAAGGGATATTGGATTGGATTTTTAGAAAGTACATTTCAGATTAAAGAAACTTCTCACATATAGGAATGCAGGACAGAGCTCAACTCATGCAAACAACCCACACTTCTTAAAGGTTAATTACACTAAAGTAACCTTGATTTAATGGGCTGAAGAATTCCACAAAGGGGAAAGGAAACAAATCTCACCTAATACACTTTTTCCAAACTTGTTCCCGGCCTGGAGAGCCATACCATATTGTTCCCTTAATTGGACAGACATTTTTGCATAGTGGAAGGCACGAGTTGTTTATTTTACTGGGAGGCTCTTTTGTTCATTGCCATTTCACAGATCATTTCCAAACCCAAGAAAAGTCTGAGTCCATTCAGTGGACTCATGAAGTACAATTATCTGATTTACATATGAATAAACCCAAATATAAGCCTTTGTTAATCCTGCCTAAAATTAATAATTTCCATCTTAGTCATCTAGGCTCAATCAACACCCAAGAATAAATATCCAATAAGCTTGTCCAGGGAAGGATTTGTTTGGAAGTGAGATCAGTGGCTGGGAAAGGATGAATGATCCTCTGGAGAGCTGCCTGGCTGAAATGAGAATTTAGTCATGTAGCTTACACCAGCGACCCTTGGCTCCTGTGCAGCTGAGCCCACATGGAGGGAGTGACACTCACAGGGCAGCTGGGACACAGAGGGGCAAATGTCACATCTAGATTTGGGCACCTCACCTGAGGTAGCCATGGTGTCACTGGAGCCTCCCATGGGCTTGGTTTGCAGGGGTAGTGTGGTATTTTCAGGGTTTCTCAAATGGAGGAGGAAATTATGAATCTGACTCCATGTTCTTAGAAGGCTAAGTATTATATTATATTATATTATATTATATTATATTATATTATATTATATTATATTATATTATATTATATTATATTATATTATATTATATTATATTATATTATATTATATTGATACAGACAGAATGCTAAAATAATAATAATGAAAAACTCAGGACTTTCTCCTCATAGTCCAACACAGCTTGACAGTGATTGATAATTAAGTTAAAACAATTCATATGAAACCAGTGAAACAACGACCAGTTGGTAAACAACGTCCAAACCACATTCCAAAGCAGCAAACACAGGAGAAGCAAATCAGATAATTATTGTTTTCCTTTTTCTCTGAGGCTTCTCAGCTTCCCAGGAGAAATCCTGGCAAATGGATTTTTCATAAAATGTGACAGTGACAGGTCAGCATTGAGGGCTCCATTCTCTGTGCAGGTGTCACTAATTTAGACAGTGTCTTGCACAGCTAATGACAGGATGGTGTCTCTTGATTAAGAGACAAAATGCAGAGCAGGTCACACGCTAAGGCCTTCCAGAGGCAACCTCTTGCCAAGATGGGATGCTTTGCATTATCAGCTCCCCAAAGGCTCAGCTCAACCCCAGCGTGACTTCTAGGAATACACAGGGATATTGTCACCCACAGTATTAACAAGAAAATAAAGAGTGAATTAAAAAAAAAAAAAAAGGCATTTAAATTTTTGAACAAAGCTACAAAAAAAGGGACATCATCATCTTCATCACCATAAGCGGCTGTAGAATGACGGAGTAAAAATTTTTTCCAGAGCAGGTTATCTATTGTATTTGCAGGGACTCCCATGGCAGGGAGGAATGATGAGGAGGACTCCATCTTATCAGAAGGCTAATTAATTACTTTATTCTACTGTATTATTCTATACTATATTACACTATGTGACATTTCACCTAAACTGAATCTGCCAAGCACTCAACTCTGCACACACTGCACAGAATCTCGTGTCTGTCACCCAACAGTCCTGACACACACACACACACACACACACACCTGGCCCTGACAGGCCAAGGAAACAAAGCACCATCACTGTGGGTAAACAATCTCCATATGGCATTCTACTTTTGCACAAACACGGGCACAGAAAATAAGAATTGTGTTTTCTTTCTCTGATGTTCAGAAAATGTGAAACCCTGAAATATTCTTGGGAACAACTGTGCATTGCTTTTCTCTGTGAAGAGAAATGGGGCTGCAGTTATCTTGGGAACTTCTACCACTGTGCTGGAGGAAGGGGAAATTCAGAATGACAAAGTGGACAAATGAAGGTCTGGGAAGACAGGCTAATGTTTCACAGGGTTTCACACAAAATATCTCACAGAGTTTTCATATTCTACACGGCTCTTCTGCTAGAAAAGCCAAGAGGAGGGAGGAAACACTGCCTGGGTTCTGCAGAGAAGACACAGAGGCTTTCCTTGCTGTTCCAGCTGCATGTCAACAGGGCAACACTGCCTTGAAACAGGAATGCACTGCAGCAAGGTGTGCAAACAGAGCAAAAACACAGTGACAATCTTACCAGGTTATTTGGGTCCAGCAACTGCTGTCCAGTGCTGAGCACCACTCTTCAAAAAAGCGAGACCAGTGAGGAGGCTGTGGACAGAACACTAAATAGAAACATAAGAAAATACATTATATGGGAAAAAGCTGAAGAAAATGGTGTTGCTCCACCTAAAAAAAAAAAAAAAAAAAACAACCCAAACCCACAGGATTAGTTTTTTCATGGCTCAGATTTATAGGTTTGAATGATAGTGAAAAAGAATATTGCGAAAAATCAGGAAGCAGCATATAACTCCGTGTGGGTATTCCCACCTTTAGAGACCTTTAAAGAACGAGTTAGATAATCTTGAGAGGAGATGAAAACACAGATGAGAATTTTTACAGATTTCAAGTTATTTAGGTGCCTCTGCTTAAAGAAGTTTTGTAGTGTATAATAGAATTATCCGTACTATGGGGAGCAGGGGTGATGGAGTAAGGTCAGCACAAGGTTTTTTCCCCAATCCCTCTGATTCTACTCCCTAAACTTGTGACCAAGTTGTTTTCTTTCCTTTAAGAGTTGGTTTGGAGCTGACAGCAGTGAACTGACTGACTGAAACTCCTTCTTCCAGGGCTCATTGCTTAGGGCTATTTTCCAGCGTTACAGTACTGGAATATGTCATATACCATGCAAATAATTCATTTTATCTTATCCAAGTCAATCTGTAACTCATTTTTATCTCTTCACCATCTAGATAATTGGTTCTGGAAGTGCTTCAAAAAGCCCATTTAATATCTTGGCCCATGTTATGATAAAATCCAGATGAGTACCAGCTCCTTCTCAACACCTTTACTCCAGGGGCAGGAGGAGAGGAAGAGAACAGATGCTCAGCATGCTGCAGCCAGCTGGGAATGATCAGCAGACCTGGGTGACCACCAGGACCCCAGGGCAGCACTTTGGAGCCTCAGTGAAGATTTAGGGCCCTCCTGGTGTCCTTGACGGCAGCTTTGGCACACAGAGGGATCTTCCTGAGCTCCCAAGCTTCTTGTCACCTCCAGTGAGTCAGTGGCAAGAATGTGCATGCATTAGAAACTTTCTTATTAAAAACTCACCAGGACTTTTCTTCTGGGTGTAATTTTTGGGTTTTCTTTGTTTTATAATTTTTTCTGTATTTTTGTGGTTTTTTACAATTTAAGTATTTACCAGAAAACAAACAAAAAGGAGAAATAAGATTGTATTACAGACTATTAGCAAGACAGCTATAGCAAACAGCAGGCCAAAAAATTTTATATAGAAATAGCTTTCATTATAAGAAACTTTATATGACACACATCAAACTGAAAAACAATAAAAAGTTGGTTGTAACTCTAATTTCATTTTCTCCCCCAAAGAAAAAAGGAGTTCATTGAAATTTCTGACTTTATTATTTCTTTGTTACTTTCATATGGCACAAATTCTCTGGTCTTTTAGGAAGAAAAAACAGTAATTTATAATCAGAAGCAAAAATCGTATTAACTTGTCCCCATGTTTGCAAAGGCAACAGGGAGATTCTAAAATTTTCTGAGGTCTCGTGGGCATGTTATGGTAAGACTACATAAACCAGATGTTCTCTATGGCATATGATATTCACAGGAAAAGATTAGCCATTAATTCTCAAAATACTTCATAGACGAAGATTTGTGAAAAGAAAAATACAGCTAAGAGATTTGTTACTGTATACTGCATTTCCTGAAAGCTACAGAGGGATTTTTTTTTTCCTGGTCATAAGAAATCACCAATATAAATATCCTTTTTTAAAACCATATAATTAAATTAGAAATAATTTAAATTGTTGCATTCTCTGTTTTTGTTCAAGGGGCACTGAGGCAATAAAGATGAATTACTGATTACTGGGGCTGAATTATCAAGAATGGAACTGAGGGGACTTTCCTTCTGCCGAGGTAATATTAATTGTTGGCAGTTAATGGCAGAATTATAGGTTCATTTTGGTTTTATTTAAAACTTTATTGAATTAATTGAACCATGTGCACTGTGTCATAATGGGAAACATCAATAAACTCTGAGGGAAATTTCATTTCATTTCTGCACTGAAGGTTGCTGTAAGAGCTTGTGTTATTCAGCTCAGATGCAGCTGCACAGCATTTGGCTGTTTTGTCTGGGTTTGTTAGTCCTATGCCAGGGAAAAGAGACCATTATCCACTAACATTTTATAGACTGTTTGTATTCTAAATATTCTATGTCAAAACTAATTTAGCAAGCTAAGTTCAGGAGGAGAAGAAAGTGGTTCTTGCAAGGAGTGGAGGTTAATATTTGGGAGGTCTCAGATTTCTGTACAGGGCCAGGGACAACTGACAGGGGATTCCAGAGCCACCAAAATCATCTTCTTGGAGTGAGCTGCTGCACTGCTGGGCTCTGGGCTTTCTCCTTTCCTGCAAGACCCAGCAGGAGCCTGAACCTAAGAGTTCTGCTGATCCCATCCTCTGCAAAACCTACTGAAGGCATTAAATTATGAGTTATATAATAATTTAATTAAGGCCCTGTTTGCACATCATTATTATTCTTATTAAATGTTCTCTCTTTTGCCCTATGGCACTTGAGAAGCCTGACACAGGCTGAGGCACCCACAATACATGAATGTGGCCTTTGGAGCATCACCAAAAATCTCTGTGAACAAAGCCTCCTGTACCTCAGGCTGCTGCTGCTTCAGCAGGAGACACAGGGAAGAGCATTCATTAGCTCATTAACCTCTTTTTCATCAAGATAAAACCTTCCTGCAGGTATAAAACAGAGCATCCCAGTTGGCTTCTTGTCCTGTGATTCCCCTTTGTGTACACACCAAGAGAAAACAGAGTTATCTGTCAGTGTGCACTCCTGCTCTGATCTTTATAATGGCTGACACTTTGAAAGTCTTCCTGCTGGTAAAAACTCCTATAAGCTTGAGCAAGGTAGTACCAAAAAGAGCCAAAGATATTTAATTTGGTCCAGTTTCACAGATTCTTGCAATTCTGAGTTGGTTTACTCTACAAATACAAAGGAAATAAAACAATAGAGGTGACTCCACCCCTTGTTTTTATCTGTATCACAACACTCAGGCAGAAAGGGTTGACAGAACACTAGTTTGGCTCGACCTGCCCCAAGCTTAGCTCATCTGGGCTCCCTCCAGTAGTTGGATAAGAGTAACTATGCCAACAAATGAGGAATAAGCCTATTGTAATCCTATTTAACATCTCTGACTGAGCCATTTGATTTAGCTGCTTCCCTGCTAAAGGCATGATGCAGTAGGAGCAGTTCAAACCAGGTTGCTCTGGGGAAAACCCTTTAACCTACCAGAACTGATGGCAGTTCTGATATGGAATACAGCATTTTCAGTAGTTGTGACATGCAAATAGCTGTGAACGAGCTGAGGCTGCTGAAATAAATGTTCATGGTGACAATAAAAATCAGTTCAAGCCAATTTGCAGCACACAGAAATTCTTTCCGAGGACAGACCAATGGGTTTGATTTGTGAGCATATCCCAGGGAAACACTGGGATTATTGGTGGCTCACACATTCAACTGTGACCATCACAGCACTGATCCCAGAGCACTTCGTGCAACTTCTGGGCAATGTTTTCAGATGCACTTTATCTGAATTTGCTGCAGATTATGCTAGTGAAACAACAACAACGACAACAAGCTGATTTCCTGTAAGAACGGAAAATACAAGGTTTTCTTCATAAGCAGACAGATGAGATTTTTTGGATAAAAGTTATTTCAACTCTATTTGGCCAAACTCTTCCTCCCCACCCAGCCAAGGACTCGTGCCAAGCTCTGGATAAATCACTGGCAGCCATTTCCATGACATGGTTGGCTTGAAAGGGCTTGGGAGGAATTCCAGCACTGAGAATTGAGCTGCAGGTGGAGGAGCACAATCTGGAATAGGCAATGGCAGTCATCCCCACACACTGGCATTTGCAATCTTTTTCTTCTGGCTCACAAAAACTGGTGCAATCACAAGCAATTGGTGTAACACTCCATTACTGCTTACAAGCATCTCCATCCCTGCATGCACAGCAGTGTGACTGGAGCTGCTGGCTTGACTTTGAAGTGGCAATCCCTTAATCAACTCATATTCTGTTCAGTTGGTGTCAGCATTCCTCAATAGACAGAAAAAGGTGCTTCAGTTCCATCTCCTAATGATTGGCTGAGAATGGCTCCAAACCCACAAAAATATGCATAGCTCACAATCAGCAGGACCCTCTGTTCATTGTGATAGATGAATGTGGAGTTGGACAGCAGTTGCTCAATATTTTGGAATGTTTCTGTGTGCTGGCAAGCCCCTCTCAGGATCTTCCTTGCTAATGCAGCAAGGCATTTTAATTACTGCTGACTTTTCTGAAACAGTTTTTGCTGTAGTGGTCAGAGCAAAACAGGGGAAGGCTCCTGTCCCTCAATCTGTTTCCACTCTCACCAGTACAACCCAAATACAATGTACTTGACCTTTTTTGCAATATTACACTGCCAATTCTTGCCCAGTTTGTTGTCCACTATGACCCACAGGGGTTTATTTTGATTTTGTCTTTTCTTTTTTCTTTTTTTTTCTTGCAAAGCTCCATTGGCTTCCAACCTGTGTGGAGCTTTTCTAACTAGATGAATTCAGCATGTTTATATAATCCTTGTTTCTCATGTCCTACACTGTGGTATTAAGCTCCTAATGTTCTGGTATGTTGGCAGATGACGATCCTACTTACAGGTTCCTAAGGCAGCATTCATCTTTTTTCTGCATGCATCATCTTAATACATATTCAGGCTGATTCCTTCATTAGGCCCTTTCCTCTGCAAACATAAACAACAGAGAATTGATTTAGCAAAGAGATTACACTGAAATGCTTTGTCTTGATTTTAGCCTCAAAGCACTTCAGTTTAAATGCTTAGCTACAAAGCACATCTCAGAAAAAAAAAAAGGGAATGATGCTGACTAATTTTCATTTGTGAAACTGAAAACTCTGGACAATGAAAAGTGGCTTAGGCAATAAAGGAGCCTTCGGCAACATTATGATTTTGTTCTTAAGCACAGCAGGCCCACAGCGACAGTATAATGGCACTTATATTGGCTTTATGGCTAATTTTTGTTTGGGATTCCCTGTTTTGTTAGCTCCATGATAAAATGAGTGTCCTCATGGTGAAGATTCCCACAATCCTGGCTAAATTAAAGGACTCTCCTTGTCATATCCCCCTCAATGCTAAATGACCTGTCATTCAGATCACCCACAAAATCTTTTTTTCCAGAAACCTTAGAGCTGCACTGAAGGTGATGACTTAGTCTAGAGCTCATCCACACCCCTCCCATGGTGTGGGTGTCGAGTGTGTGTCCCCAGCTGTGAGGGAGCCTGTCTATCACCACCAGTGTGATCAGCAGCACAGGGACAGGGCCCTCCTGTCACACCACCATTTCTGCTGCCATGCAAAGAGACACTGGGAGCACCTGGGTACCACAGAGAGAGCTGCAGCATCCTGGGGGCACAGGGCAGCCTCCCCAGCATGGTGAACACTGAAGGCTTTCCAAGCCTTTGGCTGCTCTTTAGTGAGGCCACAAACTGGCTGGGCTTCCACAGGAACAGCAATTCTGTTTCATGCTCTCTGAGGTGAAAGCCAACACATGCAACTGATGTTTCTGCAAAGCAGAAAATGTTTGCAAAAGGCTACTCTGGATTCTGTCCTTGGGCTTGTAGCTACTCACCAAAGAAGCCCATAAACCCAGCTGGTGGAGGAGTTGGTGGCACATGAAGGGCTACACTACCTAGAAAACAAAATTGCTTGGCAGAAGAAGGTGTAAGCACAGAAATCAGCCTTCCTCATGAAGGTTTCTCTCAATGGGAGAGGTCAGTGAGGAAACAACTTGCCAGGTTTCTTCCCACCATCTCTGGCAGTCAGATGGTTGGGGCAGAAACCACCAGAAGGGACCTGTCCTTGATTAATCTGTACATGGAAATGTAATAGCAACTGTGGAAGTTTTTGGTGCAGAAAAAAACTCCCACTTGGTTTATGTCTAGACAAACAGAAATACCTTAGAGTTTTTGTTTATTTTTTCTGAATTGTAGAGGATTAGGGAGGACTGTTTTCATGTAATTTTGGAAACAGCTAATCTTGTCAGATCTTATCTAGACTGCTGGCAAAATCTATAATGCTTGCTGTGCGTAATGTGTAACTTAAGAACTTAAAAAGGGGTATAAGTGTTTGAAAACTAATGCTAATCTAATACTGAAGTAAAACTGAGTTAACATTGAACAATTTTCAAGCCTTGCTAGCATCTCAGACCTTAAAATATCTTCCAAATTAAAAGAACTTTGACTGAACTATGAAGTAAAATGCACAGGAATTTGCTTCTACAATAAGAAAAGTAATTTTTAACTTTTAAGAGAAAATACTGAGACCTAGAAATGATTCAGCAAAGAAATTATGTCACCTCTGATAGGAAGAGCAATCCGAGAGAGGACCTTCAGTACAGTTAATAACCATGACTAAAATAAGCACAAGAAACAGTACATGAGAGACATAATAGTTCTGACACAAAATTGACATAACAGACTAAAGTACAATTCACAAGAACTAATTTCCAACTGCTCAAAAGTTCCTATCTTTACAGCAACTAATATTTTTATTTCAACTGTTTGCCATGAATCATGACCTCAGCTCTTTCATTACAATCTCTCACATATTTCTTCTCTGTACTAGTGAAAATCGCCTTCCTTCCCAGGAAAAATGGACCTTGTCTTCTTAAGATCCTGCAACAGAGATAGGGATAGGTAGCAGTCAAAAACACAAAGCAAAACCCCATTTTCTTTGCCCCACACTCAAATACATGGCTCAGGTCATGTATTTTTTGATTCATTGTGATTTATACTGCTCAAATATCTCATCGATATATAAGAAATAAAACCAAGAAAGTAACTACAGTAGGCCAAAACCAGCACTCCAAGCAAAAATTCCTCCAGATTATTGAGATTCCAGTCCCTGAATCATAAACCAGATTCATGGGTTTGGCCCTGGCCTCTGTGCAAACAATGTGGAGGCCCCTCTTCCAGTGAGGTTCAGCTTTTGCCAAAATCTTTAAGGAACAGTATGTCACTTTCTTGAGACTGAGATGAGTGATGAAACTTTCACAAGGAGCAGCTGACCCACATTGCTCAAGAGGAGCACTGTCCCTGGAGAAGATGAACAAAGGAGGGACACTCCACTTTGGATGAGAAATGTCATCAAGAAATTTGCCAATTTCTTTGGCTCACACAAATCAAAATACTGTCCCTGATCTGGCCACCAAACCCACACTCTGACGTGTGTTTAATGCAGTGCTGCCCACTGATCCTACCTTTACACAACACATTTATTGCTTCTGGTCAAACTACGGCAACACTACTGAGCTGTGTCTTTCCCTTGTATATAAGGTAACAAAAAAAAAGGAGGATGGCAAAAAGAGTCAGAAATATGTTCTGGCTATAAATAGACTCCTTAATTGCTTAGCACGCTTCAATTATTTCATTGCACAATTACAGTTGTCAGTTCTTCACTCCAAAGAATCTTTCTCCACTTCTAATCCAGAACTATGATTTAAACAGCACAGCATTAGGAATGTCTGTGTGCAGCAAAACACAACCAATTATAATCAGCACTGGCGAATTCTAATTTGACATTAGACACAATTAACTCCATGAGAAATTACCCTTATAATAATATTCAACAGGAAGCAAAGGCATATTCAGAAATTCATGCTTACTATTAGGTGTAGTCACAAAGTTCTTATTTTTTATTAACTGCCTGACACAGAGGCACAGGATTTTTGGGTAGCCCAGATATCTATGGCACTAAATTCTTCCAAGTAAAAGGTTTCTTCTATCATCTCCTACTGCTGCAGAGCCTAAGAGGATCCAGAAGATTCCTAGAATCCTAGGGGAAGACTGAAGAGAGCCTATGGCACAGAAGAGACTTTTCATTTTGTATTCCTAAACCCTTGACATGAAAGAGAAAGGTTAATTCAAGCATGCTCTTGAAGTTCTGGCAACCTTGCAGCTTAGCATCAGCAACTGAACGTTCTCTTCAGTTTTGAAAATTCTTCTCCAATTTTAAGGCCATCTTCTGCCTTTCTTTACTTCTGGCAGGATGGTTTAATCCTGATTCTCTCTGCCTGAGGATATGGTCACTCAAAGGCATCTCTTGTCAGAGCAGCTGAACAAATGACAGCTTCTCAGCCTAGATTGCTGAATTAGGAAATTGATTTTGTGGAGCAAATAGTTTCTCTTGTGTCCAGGTCTTATCCCTGTTGTAATCTTAACTATAACAACATTGGGTTAGAGGACTCATTTTAGGTGAAAAATGTAGCATGAAATAGGAACTGTTCAATTGGTTTGTTCTGTTCAGTTCACAAACTGAGCAGTTCAGCTGTTCATTCAGCTTTGGAAAGCCAGATAACCCAAATCAAACAGTTCAACTGTTCATTCAGCCTTGGAAAGCCAGATAACCCAAATCAAAGCCAATGGATATTGCTGTACTTTGTGGGTTGTCCCAGGCAAAACCTGAAGATGGAGAATTACATTAGACAAGGCAACAAAGAGGGAAGGAGAAGGGATGCAAGCAGCAGTACTGCAACCTGATATGCCGGATTTCACAATTGTCCTTGCTTCAAAGAGTTGAGTGTGACAGTGAAAATCACACCCACGTGGCAAGCCTGGTGACAGTGACTCTCAGTGACACAGAGAAATATTTTTGAATTTCATTACGTACACTGCAGTTCTTGCCACCCTCCACTATTGTATACCACAGACATGAGTATTTCTTCACACTTACATTCTATAGCTCAAAAAATATTATCAGAATCATGCAGGATGAAATCCTGGGCCCAATGAGGTGAATTAGAGTTTAGGAGAGCCAGAGTTCATATTTATAATCTTCTCATTTTCTGTTATCATGCATTCTTTTCCAAACTTTCCTTTTTCCACTTAGAAAGTGTTCTTAGGATAACAAAGCAAACATCCTGTGGATATAGAAACCTGACAAGGAATGAGCCTCTTGTGCTAAAAGCAATCCAGACCACTAAATTTTTCATTAATTAGTATTTCTCAGAAAGTTTCTGATTAGCCTCCCAGCTGTTTGCAACACTTCAGTCTGAAACAGCCCAATAAATACGAAAACAAGTTTTCACATTTTTAAAAGCTAATGGCTCACAGCTTCTAGCTTCTGCATAGGCCAAGATGACCAGAAATAAACTGGGCAAAAAAATGAGCAAGGAAAGCAAAGACAAGTTCCATGAGGAACCACTTCAGAAACCACAAATGAGAAAAAATAAGATAAAATTTAAAGCACTGTAGAACTGTGTCCATCATCCTTCTTGATGAAAGATTGCTTTTTACTGGCAGCACTAATTTTACTAAAGTTAAAATACTGTTAGTACCATATATATATGTCCATATGATATCTTCAGTGTGGCTAGTAAAAGCAAAAGATAATCTATGATCCAAAAAGCATTTTGGACTCAGGTAATTCACTGGTAAGCAGACATGCCTTTCTGAAAGAATGAATGCAGAAAAACAAAACACTAATGGAAGCTGTAAAAAGCCCCATGTGATGCCATATTGCTCCTACAAAATGAAGTCTCTCTGTTAATTTTACTCACAATATTGTTATTTGTAATCAGGGCTGAGGGGAAAATGTGTCACGAATACATTCATTTTTTGGTCCAAAAGTAAGGCCTGTTCCCTGACCTTGCCTTCTTTAATAAATACACAACAACATTCATATTTAAGATAACAAATTAACAGGACACTTCACTGCACACACTTCCATCCCTAGGGAGAAGAGGAGAGTACAAACAACATGTGACAGATGTTAATCACATAACTTAATGCACTACTGAAAGTGGGTCAGCAGTAGCAATGAAGAGCAGCCCAGTGGAACCATAAAAGGATGGAATAGAGCTAGAATAAATTATAAAGACCTATAATACAACTGAAATGTGACTAATGAATTTGGCTTGTTACTGATGATTGAGAAAGTTTGTTTTGAACACGTGTTTGCAGTGGAAGGTAACCTCTCTTATCTGGACAGCTTGTGTCAGAATCAATATTTAACTTTGGAGATGGCAATTAACTAGACATATCTCACATGGAGATGTGGTTAAAATCAGTTGGAAAGGGAAAGCAAATAAGACATGAATTGATCTTTCTAATTGAGTTTTTTCAAACAAACGCCCTTTGTATGGTCATTTTCATAAAGTCATAGACCAAAACCAGGCAGCATCTTTCACAGGGTAAGGAAGATATTAACAAACAAACATCTAACTTTTTGTAATGATGAGTTAAATGTAATTTGCTTCTCACTGATTCAGCAATCAAGGGACAGGAGTTCACACTTACTACTAAAAGCCTCATAAACCACCCTAAACCCCTTTACTAAGGTATTAACAGAGTGTGGTAGGGAGGAATAGAAGGATGGTGGTTTTATGTCAAGTAATTTTGGTCAAAGTAGAACTCTAGCAGCACACTTTATACTTGCTAATCTCATCTCCGTGATTGCAGCTGCATTGAGAAAACTCTGACTTTTGCTCCACTGATTCACTAGAATTTTAATTTCAGGTATCAATCTTGTTTCAGGAATGCTTTTTGTGCTGCCTTTTTGCAGTGAAGATAGAATTCAATCTGTCTGAAAAAGCCTGGCTAAGACATTTTCTTGTCTTTTATCTATTTGCTTTGCCTCCTAAATATAAGTTTGCTGAGCAAGAACTGCTTCTATGTATTAAACGAATGCCTAGAAAAACAGGACTAAGATTTTGACCGGGGCCTCAGACAACTACAACAGAAATAAGAAACAACCATAATAAGTTCTTTGGAAGAGCCCTTCCTTTTGCAATCTGTCCTAAAGGGAAAGGATTGTGCAATTAGAATGACATTTTATCCTTCATTTCTGTAGAAAGGAAAAAAGAAAAGAATATTGACAGAAGCATTGGCCTCCTAAACTACTTTTGATCTGACTGCAATTTCTCAAAGTCTATACAACACTGAAATTACAAGATAGAGATAAGTAAATTCCAGTAAAATTTGACCAAATAAAAATTTCAATTGTTCCAGAGTTCTTCAAACAAATAGAAAAAAATAAAAAGCAATAACCAGGTCTCATTTCAAGAGGACTGAAAAAGAGCAATCTAAACATATCAATTCCATAATGAAATACAAAAAGACAAGTGCATAACTTAGGAAATCAGGAATGCATTTTAGAAATTCTTTTATTTGGAGAATCAATCAACCACAGACTTAATAAACAAATCTTTCCTCTCACAGTGTCCCTTTAATCAGTATGTATACAAACCTCTGTGACTGGAACTCAAGGAAAAGAATGTACATGACAGCAAATCTTATATTGCTGATTCCTGCTTTGGTGGAAAGTGCAACCATTTTTAATCACATGCCTAAACCCTTTTTCTCCTGCAGAAATTCCTCTGAGGGGATTAATGCAGCACAGAATAATTTAAAGCCAAGAGTGACACTTATGAGTGTCACCTGGTTCCACACTCTGTATAAAACTCAGTTTAAACTGCTTAAACTGCTCCAGTTTATCAAGATCTCTTTCCCAAAGATGGGCTCTGAGCAGGACACAGTGCCTCAGATGAAGCTGCACAAGAGCCAAGCTGAGGTTTGTAAGAACATCCCAAAATAATATCCAAGCAATTTCCAAAGACTTTAAATACAAAGACCTTTAAGTAAGGGGTCAATTTTGCAAAAGGATAACATGGATTGAAACAGGGCTGTTCACAAGCATCCATTCAGTCTTGTATTGGATATACCTCTAAAATCTGTCCATCAGGACACAGCTCTGTCTTCCCACAGGAAAAGGTCTCTGAAGGGATACAAAAACTGACGGTGTAGATTAAAAGTGTTAATTGTGATAAAAGTGGTGCAATGCTGCAAAGTGAGTGCAGGTCTCAGACCTTGTGGAAGGCAAACCTGGTGCTCACTGATTGGAGAGATGGAGATCCAAAAAGCCACTTTTGGAGATCCAAAAAGCAGATGTCTTCCCACAGCCACTTTAGGGTGGCAGATGCTTCCTTCTCCCACATTTGAAGTGCCAGCCCTCCAAAGGCAGGGAAAGGAAGCTCCACTGCTTGGGTTGGCTACACAGCCAGTGAGTCTGGAATGGTTTTGAAAGATTAAGCAACAAAAGAAGTCTGGGAGAGGGAGATGCTGGGGAGAGTGGGAGGGGAAAAAATACTGGTTCATCTTGTAAAACTCCCAGTTGTTTCAGACAGATTTTCACCAGCAGGGCAGCTGCTGATCCTCCCCAGAGTGAACTGGTGACACTGATTTCAGCCTTAATCCTGAACAGAGCAGAACGTGGTGGGGTCTGCCATGTGGAGAAGAGAGGAACTGTGCCACAGCAGCCCTTGTTCTGCTAGAAGAACTCCTGCAGGAGAGTTGCCCATAAAAAAAAAGCCCCAGATTGTTTGTTTTATTGCCTAAGTATCAAAATAAAGCATTTTAGGATGCCTTATACATTTAGTACTTTATGCTTCATGGTCTAAAATAATAACTACTTTAACTAAATGAAGGCAACTTCACTTTGAAAGTGAGTCCCCAAGCTCTCCTGCCACGACATGGTTAAGTGTTCACTACATAGCTGTTTATATCATTTAAATCTTTGGTGTATTTTATTTTGTATCACAGTTTTGGAGTGGATTGAAACTACTCATATTAGTCTTGGTAACTATTGAGAAAAATGTCAAAACAAAATGTGCTGGAATTCAAGAGGGATTATAAATACACAGAGGGATAAGATAGGAACTAGTTTAAGCTTTGACTATCATATGTCAAAAGTTATTTTCTAGCGGGTTTGAAATATGCTACTTTTTTTTTTTCTTTTCTGTTTTAGTCCAGTATTGACACAAGGACAAAATCAGCTCGGGTTGTTTAATGGCAGCTTTCTACAGGGTTCATAAAGGGAGAGAATGCATCCACTAGTAAAAAGCAAAACCTCAGATGATAACAGGCTGAAATCTGGAGAGCAGGTATGAAATTTAAAAAGCAATTTGTACCCAAGCATAGCACTAACACTGTGAATCCTTCCTTAAAGGGAAGGATTTTTAGTGTATTGTGTGCCAAGTCCTTTACCTACTAGTATCAGTGGATGCAATTAAATTACTATAGATCAAATCTTAAACTGTCATCTTTCTTGGGATTGTGTGAGAAAGTGCTTAGAGTGTTTGGGCTGATGCATGCTTTTTCTGCTTGTATCCACTTAAACAAATCCTAGACAGTACACAGCTCCCATGCAAACTTCCTTGAGTAAAAATCCCTGAAATGATCTTCACTGGCTCCAACACTTTGGGTTATGTTATGGGAGAGGATGGAGCTCTTGCAATAAAGCACGATAAAGTCTTGCAATAAAGCACGTTTTCATGATGTTAGCACAGTAATCTCATAAATGTCTTTCTTTAAAATGACATGGAAAAGAAAACCCCTGTGGGAGACTAATTGTGGTTCTAGATGAGTCATTTGGAAGAAGCAGGTCTTCATGGTGGGCAAAACATTCCAAGAGATGATAAAAGCCTCAGTTCCCCCTAAATTAATTGCAAGAAAAGACTCACCCAAGAAGAAATAACTTCTATTGTTATTTCACTCTGTGCTGAAGAAGCAATTTAGGATGAAATCATGCAGTTCTAGAAGACAACCAACACTTTTTACTGATTGAGATATTTCAGCTCCACAAGTCCTATCCTCTGTTTTTCCTACTCTGGCAATCTTATGACTAGTGTTGGTAGAGTCTGCAGTAAGTGGTTTTCTATCAACAATCTCAAGCAGTTCAAGAAAAAATGCTCAAAAAAGAAAAAAGTTAAAAGTTGAAGGGAAAAGCATGAATGTGAGAGTTCAGCATGGAAATAAATGAGAAAACAACCTCAGAACAATGCCTGAGGGGACAGCAGGGGATTCATTCCTAGGTCTTTGCAAAAAGAAATCACGGTGGGAGGGACTGATAAAGTAAGGGGCAAACTGAGCAGGGAATCATGAACTTGTCTGTAAAAACATGTAGTGGGTATGCTTGAGCACATTCAAATCTCCTCTGTTCTCAAAACAGCAAAAAAAAGTGTGGAAACAATGGAAATATGTTTTTACTGAATGTGCCAATTCATAAGAACCCATGTGAATCACAGCGCCTCATTTTGCATATTAACAGGCAATATTTCTACCATATCTTAAGCTTTTTTTTTTTTGCCTCAAATATCACATAGATTTACCAACCACCTGATAATGAATACTCCCTGAGCTAGCTTTGTTAGGTGTTATGAGCAAATCTCTTTCGCTCCTCTTATCACATGACTCTCTTATTATATGTAAAAATATTTGTTCTTAAGAGATATTTTCTAATTCTCTCTCAAAAAAGGAAAGATCCAGATAATTGTCTGCAGCTCAGGTAGGTCAAATTGCTGTAACTTTAAACAAATTAGCTCCAGTACCATAAATGTAAATACTTCAAAGACATGAATCATCAGTAATGCCTGCATATTCATGCTTACCCAAAGTTTTCAAATGGAGAAACAATTATATAAATAAGGTAATATATAAATAATTAAATATAAATAATTAAATATAAATGCTTATATAAATGCTGATATAAGTATTACTAGAAATAATGTGCTTTGTAAATATGCCTTCAAGTTAAAAGGAAAAAAAATCAAAACGTGTGGCTGTTCTATGACAACAATGAATGCAACAGAAACTTACCTAGACAACCTAGATGAAGGCACTAGCCCAGGTTTCAGAAAGCATCTGAATTGGCAATCAAATACATGATAAGGCTAAAGGATATTGGAAATAAGGATATAAACACAGGACTTCTCCACCATTCTGTCTAATTATCTGACGTTAAAGAAACAAGAGATCAGTTGCATATTGATTTAGTTCCCATTCTCATAAAATGAAGCTTCCACAAGTTTTCTCCATAAATCAAAACACCATAGAAACACAGAGCAGTGTTAGGCAAAGCTGACAATTGGATCCCTACAGAATTATGATCACTATCAACCCCACCAGCCTGCTTTCTTTATCTTGATCTTGTTATCTCCAAAAAGATAAAATATATTTTGCTCTTTCCTCCAGTATATGCTCTGAGGACAGAAGCTCCTCTAATGAGTAAAAACCACATCACAACGTATCACTTTATAGCTGTAAAATCTGATGAGGAGTCCAAATTCCCCTAATCTCACTTATGTGTCAAGTCCCAGTGGTTTCTGTAGGTCTGTCAGTGTAACTGCAAATTGAATATGCTTTGAAGTCACACCATGCTTTTAGTTCTACATTAGATTATTTCTTCACCAGTTTTCTATGTCTGTAGGCATGCTTTTAGTTCTACATTAGATTATTTCTTCACCAGTTTTCTATGTCTGTAGGCATGCTTTTAGTTCTACATTAGATTATTTCTTCACCAGTTTTCTATGTCTGTAGGCACTCTTCACTTGCTCATATTATGTTTTAATTCATGGAAAGCCCTTGATTCAAATTCTGCAGAAAGAATCAAAGGCTACCAGCACTAGTCTGCAAAAATACACAGTATGCTCACTCTCTTCAAAAGGACAACTCAAGCTTGAAGGGCCTTTGTTCAATTCAGCTCTGAAATTTGTCTTGAATCCTGCAAAGTCCTTGTTCAGTTTCCATATCTGAGTCCAACTTTTGCTTATTTGGAACCTACCCTCATTTTGCTGTTTTCTGAAAGGTATTGGATCCAAACTCCTTGGAATGCAGCAGAGTTACTAGTGAAACCTATGGAAGGCTTATCAACTAAAACAGTGCATCATTTGGCTTTACTTTTTTAACTCAATAACAGAAAATTATACAATACCAGTTTAAATTTTACTGTTTGGCTAACTCTGCTGTTGACCTTTTATCTTTTCTTCTGCAGAGAGACTTTACTGACCATCTCCATGGAGAAACTGAATGACAGAGATAAGAATCACATAACTGAAAGGCAAATGTCTAGACTTTGGCCCCAATTTGTTTTATTTTAATGCAGCTATTGCATAATTGCTTGCAAATATCTTTTCAGTTCTCACAGCTCTAAGATTTATATCACCCTGGTTAGCTGGAATTCACGAGACACAATGCTCATAAAAACTGATAACAATATAAACAAAAAGAGTATGCTGAGGGGAAAGATGATTTGCAGACACTATCTGAAACTATTAATTAATACCTCTGTGTTGATACCATAATCTTCAAGAAATATGCAAATTTTACACAGCCAGGAAATGGCAGGTTTGTTTTTAAAGCAATAATAATTTGTGTAAGGGAATTCAAAGCTCTTTTCTCTCACAGCTCACAGGTGAGCTCTGAGTCCCAGGTGGGGAGCAGTACAGTCTGGTGATGCTGAACAAAGTGCACCTTCTCTCCTTTCCAGATACAACTAGAAATACAGTCATTCATCCTCTCTACCTGCTGATTTGAAAAGCACTGGCTGCTTTTCAGCCCGTGCAGAAGTACTGGCTCTTCCTTTGCATGTTAGACACGGAGTGTGTGCACCTTGGACTCAGAGGAGCTCGGTGCCTGAGGCTTTCCGAGCAAATCCCCCTGTGGGCTCATGTTTGAATGTGAACCAAACTGTTCTGAAGATAAGATTCAAATAAACAGCTCAGATCTTTTGGCACCAGCAATGGCAAAGTGTGCTTAGTGTGGCCTTTTGAAGGCAAGACAGTCTCTTCTCCACAATGGGCTTTTGATCAAGTTCTGTAACCATTATGTGCAAAGTAAAACCATTAAACTTGTTATTTTAGACTAATGCTAGAAGATTCCAGCTTTCACCTATGTCCATTTATGAGGTAATTTATCAACCTGAAAGCCATTGAGGTGAAATTAATTTTAGAAGTCTAATAAAGTTACAACCACATGTTTAACCAAGCTCAGATGGCCTGATGGCAATAAAATAAAATAAAAATGTGCCATGATTGAAAAGCTCTGCTATAATTTTAAGAAGACCATAGTGGGGAAATCTGAGATGTATCTCCCACAGCTGCAGGACCTCAGCTCTGTTCCACATGTGACAAGGGAGCACAACTCCCACTGAACTGAGCTGCATTTTCCATCTCTGTCTGCAACAGGTCAGATTCCCAACTGGTATAAATCAGCCCATTCTATTAAAGCCCATGACAAGCTGGACTGATTTACACCAGCAGGATACTTGGTCTGACCTCTTCCCTGTCCTGCAGCCATTGCATGAGCAACTTATAAAAGCTTCTGGAAACCAGTTGCATTTGTGCCTTCAGCTTTTGGGCAACTGTGGGGTCCCTCTGCCCATGGAGGCAATGGAGCAACAGGTCTTGGAAGGGAATAGAGGCAATTTGTGGCCAATTTCTCTGCTCAGACACAAGAAAAGGGCCATGGAGAGTATCGTACTCCTCATCAAAGAGAAAAGGCATTGCAAGACTAAACAAATAAACATATGATACCCTCCACTCCTTGTACAGCTCTCTTTTCTGATGTTCAGATAAACAAACGGCTGCAAGAAAAGTGAAGCCATCCTTGCCATTTACAGTTTGCAGCTCCATAAATCCAGTGCAGAGCCATTTGTAATGCACAAGCTGTTTTGGGTAATGAATCATTAATTGACAAAGTAAACACAGCATTACTATAAGTATGCTGGAAATGTTTTTGCTCATGTTCAGCATCCTTTGGGAACTTCTTGTACTTTGCTCAAGATTGCATCTCGGGAGGATTATTTTTTTCCCCCTTAAAAAAATTGGAAAAAACCAGTCATTTCTTTTGAAAGCCACACTTTATTGTGTAGCTGCTAGAAAGGAGAATGTCCCTTTTCCTTCTTTCCTGTCCCTCTCACGTAAAGAGCAAACAGCAGCATTAGCACCAGAAATGCAACCACAATTAATTCCATCTCTCTGAGCATGAGTCAGAAGCATTGGCAATGCTTGGTGGGAGCTCACATCCCCTGACATCACACAGGGATGGAGGGGATGCTGAGAGGGCTGCACTGTGAATGTGAACACCCAAAATCTGATCATGTGGCACTGGCTCCACTCTCAAAGCAGCTCTTTCTTCTGACTTGAAAAAGTTTCACACAAAAGAGACAAATATGTTCATCCCCAGTCATCTTTCATCATTGTCACTGCTTTTTAACGAAGGGATGGGACCATCTTTGGGCTCAGAATGATTCCTTGCTCAGTGATAAACATCACTCTCAGAGGCTGTGAGATTTTAGAGGAGCCAGCTGTTGGTTATAGCTCAAAGCAGTCACAAGTTCTGTGTTACCAGTCAATATATAACTTCTAATCTGATAGACAGTCACCACAGGGTATATTTTGCTTTTCTAACCCATCACCTTTACTTATTTCTGCTGCACTGTGGATACTTTTACCCAATGGCTGTTATCACACATATACACATATGCTGCTATTATAACTTCTAAACTCTTTGCTTATTCCATAAAACCACATCCCTACACTATAAACCCTTCACCATCTTATCAGTTCAGTTTCTCACTCACTTAAGGCATATTTTCACTTACAACTATAGGAACATAAGTTTATGATTTTTCTACTTAATGTCTGTGTACGTTATTTTTACATCCATCCAAACTGCAGATCCAACCCTCCTTCACCTGTAGGAGTTTCTGTCCTTCCATTTCCCACAATCTTTCACGCTCCATTACTACAAAAGGAACTTTACATGTGCAACAAATCCATTGTAAGGAAAAAAATATTCAGGATGTGACCAAATCAGGATGTGACCAAAGGGAGACAAGGAAAAACAGAAAGGAAATCAAGCCAATAAGGGCAGGGAGAGCTCCCTTGAAACAAGTCCTTTAAATATATTTTAAAGATATAACACTTAGTAATATCTAACTGCTAAAGAGGATTAGGGTTGAATTTCTTTTTACACAAAGAAATAAAAATCATTTTCTGGAAAACATATTTCCCTTTTTATATGGGAATGTGACAAGTGAATTAAAAAACCCACCTGAATTTGCTCATATCCTCTTACCAATCATATTGTAATGTGATAAAATCATATGGTAATTAATCAAATTATATTGTAATTAATGTGATAGACTGATCAGACGCAGTAATTTTAAAGTATCATTTTAAAGTCAAAATTTCCTCTGTTGCATGATTTTTTTTACTTTAAGATTAATTGAACTGTTTTTAATTAAAGCACTGTGCTTTCAGAAGGAATAGAATGAATTCCAAAATGCTTTTAGAAATAATTTTGAGATTTACAGAAATCTAATTACAATACCTGCAGTGAGAACAAATGCACTCCTTTCTTGAAATCCTTTACACTGCTGTTCTCTTTTTGTGAAAAAATTTAAAAGCTAAATTTTGTATTTCCATGCAGAAGATTAAAGATTTATTACCAGTCCAAGCTAAAAATCTATCACTTTAGAAAATATTTCACATACTGTACAGCAATGTCACAAGGGAGCTTAAAAACCTAAAGCAATAATAAAGCAAAAACCAGCAAATCACATACTAATTTTCAATTTAGCAGAAACATCTTTATAATTTTGCTGCTTCTAATTAAAGTATGCTTCTGGGTTAGATTAATTTTAATGCTGAATAAAAATGAGCAAACCCTAAAATCAATCTTTTGTAGAACCTCACTATTTAGGGTTGTATTCTGCAAAAATTGAAAGACTAAGGAGTGTTGCATTGCCCTATATTATAATGGGTGACATTTTGCTGGAATTTCCATAAAATCTGAGAGGTTTGCAGGTCTCAAAAACATCTTTAGTAAAACTGCAGGGAAGAGCCTTGGAAGAACAGGGTTTATTATATATAACAAGACCTCCCAATTCTTCATGTTAAATGCATTGACCAAATTCTTGTACAATTTATCATCTTAAATAAACACAGCCTTTTGGGAAACAAAGAGCCCAAGACTTTCTAGTTTTCCCCATTCTAAGGAGATCTCTTGAATAAAACTGCTCCTAGAGCTCTTTTAATTTTAGGGGTTTTTTTGCTTTCTTACAAATACTTGCATATTGTGGTAAACATTGTGTATTTATTTACCTGTATTATTATAGCTTTTTACCAGAGGCCAAAACCTGTAAGCCTATTTCATTGCTTAAAATTTTCAGAGTTGTTTAGATTTTGAAGATGTACCTAAACTATCATCTAAAACCATATAAATTTTATAACCACAGTGAAGGCAAACCAGGCACTAATTTGAGATGCTGTTTCCAGGTCTGGCAAAGAGCTGAGTTCATTTGTCTGTCCAGAACAGCAGAGCTAAAAGAATTTTTCCATATAAGCTCTAGTCACTGAAGGACTTTAAAAGTGCAGGTTTCCCACCTTGGGTTCCTCATGCTGCAAAGACAGGACACATATCTCATTCTTTAGGATATCTGTTTCATCAGCACATAAAATCATGCTGCCGGTTTGTTCAATTTTAATGTAGTAAACTAGGAATAAAACAGGAAATCCAAACCTCTAAAACAACACTAAAAGAGAGGCAAACCCCCTGGAAATGGAAACAACAGTTGTGTATCACTCTAGCTATTAAAACATATTTAGTCCAAATAACTGCTGCCTCTCTCTGTCTCATAACCCCTTCCTCAAATACCAGGGATGTTTTTCTCTGTTTTGTGGGATCTCAGCACCTCAGGACTGAGGTGCCGAGCCACCGAGACCAGCTTGGGGGCTCGGGAGTCCTGGAATGTTCCAGAAGTGTCTGGTGGCTGGACTTTGATCCTACACAGGAGACGACACCTGTATGAGGATGGGAGGGTTTCACCGGGGTGAATGGTGAAGGGATTGGTTAATTAGAGAGTGAAACACAGGGTTTAGGATTTCTGTACAGGGGGTTTAGAGAAGTAAGATGGAGGAATTGGGGTGTGTCCTGTCCTTCTTCTTCTTCTTCTTCTCCTCCATCTTCTATGGTGATGGTGGCACTTTAGGATTGGTCATTACTAAAAGTGCACTGGACAATAAGAATAAATGGTATTGGGGAAAAATGATAAATATTGTACACGTAACTTTGGGTATAAAGATAGGTGGCTGTCCGGAGGGCAGACAGTGTGCTCATGGCTGACTGCTGAGCAGAGCTCTGTCGGGCCGAAAGAAAATCTTTTAGATAAACAATTAATAAACATAAAGACCGAAAGAAGAACTGAAGCCTCTTCTCGTCCTTTGATACGCGGGCTGCCCCAAGGCCACTCCGGGCCTTTCCAGGCCCTTCAAACAGCCGAAAACCGGACATGTTTCTGATGGACACAACACACAGCTTGCACAGAAAGCTAAAAGTAGTCCACAGAGAAAAAAAAAATAACTTAAAAACGTGTTAAAATTGCTATATTAGTGCTAACAAGAGGCAAATCTGAGCTGTATTCACGTGAAGCTTGTGAACAGGAGTGCCTGCGCCTCTGTGCAAAGAGCCAACACACAGCACTGTCAGCAGTGGGTCTGCACCAGGAACCAATGCAGGAGGCTCCTCTAATGATAACAGAGTTTAAAATTGTGTATTTTCACTTCTTTGCACTCAGAACCAATGCAGCAGGAGCCTGAGAGCTAATGTCCCGAATTTTAGAGGTAATTTCAGAAAACAGTCATCTTTCATGAAGAAGCAGTATCTGTTCTGTGCTGAAAGATTAATACAGGTTTGCCTTTCTCTTTTATTGTCTTTTTGGGGGGGTTTATTGTCTGGGCTTTGGGTTGCTTGATTTTTTTATAAAGAAGTCCTAATTTCCTATAGAAAAATTAAATAACAAGTTACCTAGACAGTTCTGGCAGCTATAGACAGACAGACCTTCATTATTCCTTCTTGTGTTAAAAACCAAGAATTTCCTTAAGAATTTCCTTAATTGGGCTTCCCATCCATCTCTTGCTCCCTGATTATCAAATCTCTGCAGGGAACCAAGGCCATCTACTCAGACACCATCTGGAGCCCAAGCTCTGCTCACTAGGATATATCACTGCCAGAGAGCCATGCTGCCAAAATATCTCATCAGCTTACCTTTCACAGGTGTTTCCCTTGAGATTGTTAAATAGGGAATTATATACTGCCATTCAAAACCCACCACGAGCCAGGAAAGAGTTACTAGAGTGTTTGCCTGTAAGAAAAAGAAATAATTTGAGATTACTTTTAGCACAGAATTGGTTCCAGTAGACTGACTCCAAAAATAGGAGGTAGCTGCAGCTGGCCTGCTTCTCCTCCCAGTTTGTCCCTGAAGCAGAAAACCTGAACTAGGAGCAGTGATACAGCATCCAACCCTTTGGAAAAGGTGCTGAGCACAGCACAGCTGTGCTGAGGACTCACCCAAAAACTGCCTGAAAAACACAGAGGGAAGGATGCACAAGCTCCATCACTCAGGAGCACCTGCAGCCCTGCAGATGTTTGAGCAGAGCAGCAGAGCTGGGCAAGAGGAGTTTTGTGGATGTTCAGAAGCTTCTCTAAATCAGATGGAACTGTGAAGACTGAATTTTCCCTGTCCTGACTTTTAAAGAAAGCCTGGGCTGAGATGCTCTACCCCTGCCATGTCACAGGAAAACTTTTAGACCTCAATGTGTAGAGTTTCGTAGAAGTTATAACATTTTAGCAGAGTACTTTACTGATGGAAAGCACTCCTGGTGCACGGACCAAGCAGCACAACATCTCACTAAAACAGAGAAGGCATTACTTTGCTGCTTGTGTGAAAATGGGGAGACTTGGAAGAGAGATGTGTAGACTCTCTTGCTCAGTCAGCTAACAGAAAATAGAATTTCTGCCCTGGAATCAGCATTCAGCACTTACAGGAACATAACAATGCACAGCCATGACAAAGACATTCAAATTATTGTACAGCAGTAAAAATAATTGTGGAAAGTACAATAGTGGTTAACATTTGGCAACGGCAAATTAATGTTATTGTTTTAATTATCTTCCTTTTCAGTTCATGAGTTGACTTCATAAAGCTGTTACTCTGTTTTGATAGACAAAAAAGTTCACAAATGCTCACATTCTGCAAAAGCAACAGAACATTAAAAGTCTTTTCTCTTAAAAAAAGATGGGTTTATTCATCTAGCTATAAACCAGCATATTAGTTTAAAAATAACCTAGGAAACTATGTCTTTCTGAATTGTGATTTTGCCAACACAAAGAAATAGCTCATATATTTATCTATCATTACAGCCTGGTTATGGGAACTAGAAAAAGGAACGCAATGATAGGAACATTAACCTTTAACAATGATTGAGCTATAAGCCACTCTTGTTCCAAGAGTCCAGTTGCACAATGGGCCTTTTTATGATAGTTTAAAATGTCTTTTCTGATAGCAGTGTTTATAGAATTAGCTTGAGATGACATCTTCTTTTCTATTTCTCAGGGCCCTAGTAAAGCAGGGGAAGGAATGTCTCTGCATGGGGAAAACCAGACAGGGACAAGCTCTGTGGCTATCAGAGAAATGAGCTGCCCAGACGTTTTGTCAGGATTTCCACTGAGCAGGGCAGCATTCCCTGTCACCTCCTTTCTAAACACCAACACTGCACAGCTTTTGCTTTTCCCACTCCTTGGGGCAGAAAGGAGCTTGGATATTTTTCCATCCCACCTCCCACTGCACTTTCCCCGTTTGGCTCTTCATGAACCTTCCCCTTCACACTTTTATCTCACTTTCTTTCCACACCCACTAAGAAATCCACAGCAAGCTCTGATTTGCCATCTTCCTACTAAATACACACAGTATTTACATACTTTATATGTGTTTTCATACCTGGCAACCTGAGGAACTCATTGTTGAAGCAACGCTTCATTTACAAAAGGCTGAGTTGCAAACATTTCAGGAGAAAAGAAATCTCTCCTTGTTGCAATGGGGAATGAAGTGCACAAAAAGAAACAGTATTAGTTATCCCAATTAAAATAATTCTTTGCATGTATGATAATTTACATGCAGAAAGTAAACAAGCAAATTTGAAGACGTAAGTTTTTCACATTTAGGTAGGTCTTGTGATTGTATTTACAGATTAAGGCACATTTGAGATTAATTGTGAAAGTTTTCCTTTTTTAATGGCTTTTTTTGGTCATAAGATTTAGCTGGGAAAACCTAGCTAATGTGTCCAGCTGATGTGTCCAAAGTTAGGATTCACCAATCTAGCCTATGAGTCAATGAAATCAAATGCTGGTTTTCAAATTAGCTATGCAATATTGCCTGCAAAAAATTTTCTTATGTTTAGTCCTGAAGACAGAACTTCTTTACCAAGTTACCAACGCAAAGCTCAATAGAGGAGAGAAGGTGTGACACCTCCATTTGTTTTGGTTCAGAGCTGTGCTGCAGTTTTGAGCTAAATTCCCCAGTCATGGCCACTTGCTGGGTATTAGTTGGAATTTCACAGAGTTATTTCACCACACATGGACTGAATTACTTAGGAGGAAACTGAACATGGTTGCAGATGTGCACCAAATGTCCACACCAGCTTCTACCAGGGACACAGGCCCTGGAGGAGATTGGTCCTGTGAACGGCTTCAAACAGAGCTCAGCTGCTTTCTGCACAACATTTTAAGATTTTCTTCTTTCAAAAAACAAATCAAAATTTTTGTATAAAACAGCACCAGCATGCTGGAGAGCTTTTTTCTCAGGATCAAGTCTCTAAGAGAAGGGGGTTAATCACCTTCACTCCAGACAGTCATTGAGCTCTGGACTCATAGTACTGACAACCATAAACTCCTACCTTACGAAAGCATGTTATACAAAATAAATCAGCTTTTCATATAATACAGTAGCTAATATTCTGGGATTGATTCACTATACTCAAGGAGCATAGATAGATGATTGGGATAGATGTTTAAAAATCCAGAAAAAAACACACTATATCTTGGATTTTGTCATTAATTCTGTGACTTTTGCACTAGATATGCCAGCCAAGAAATGTCAAGCAGAAACACAAATTCCTTTTAAGTGTTACTGTGCTTTCACTGGTAATATCTAAGATAAGTCACATTTAGGAAAAAATATTATAAAATCATGTTCTACATCTACACACCCCAAGGTCTCCTGTCCCTTTATTGGATTCAGCTGGCATGGCCTGGAATTTCTCACAGGAAGCCAGCTTTTGAAATAAACCACGTCTCAAGTATTTATTGATTTTTTGGCATCAAACATCATCTCTTTTGGTACTGTATCAAATTTTACCAGGGGACTCTTGACTACCCACTGGTATTTTACCTAATTTGTATATTAAGGTTCATATTTGATCTGGATTGAAAGAGTGTCCACACTCCTTATATGACTCTAAAAAATTCACATTGTTGCAGGTATATAACCTGTCAAGCAATTCACCAGAAAATCTGCCCAGGTGCCAAGACGATTTCTACCTGTCAGCAGTATAAACACATCCTAGGATAAAAACACACTAAAATTACTGAGCATAGTGGCAATACACATTAACAGACTGTGAAACATTACTATGACTCAAGTTTTTCCTCCATGCAAATTTGTTTGAACAAATTTTTAAAAAAAGAAAAATAAATTTTGTTCAAAACTTTGTTTGAACAAAATTTAAAAAGAAAACTTTGATATCATTCATGTTTCTTCTTGGGAACACCCTGATGTAGGACAGTCACCTGAGACTGTTTATCATTTACGTTATGCATGCTGCAAGTTTGGTGCATTAACAAAGCATCAAACTACACAAAATAATCAAACTATACATCAGAATCTTTCTGCTGGTTGGTTGGTTTTGGCCATAGCTATGCTTACACTACTTTGAAAGAGAAGAAAATCTGCTGTGTTTTTCAGGTGGGCCTACTTGTTGTGGCAGCAATTTTTTTTGAGCATAGCCATGATTGTATATCTATTTTGTCATGATTTGTGTTTTTATTTCTCAGTGGTTTCATAACTCATTTATGGAATAATATGGGATCTCTCTAGTGTACAAAATTATATTTATAATTCATATGTGGAGACATTAAATCCAAATGATTAGCAATTTAAAGTGTTTAAGAAAATGGTAGGTTCCAGGATCAACCTTTGTGTTTTCTATTGTATTTTAACTTTAAAAACTTCAGTCCTTCCAGGACACTTCATGGTGCTGACCAGTACAGTTCTGCTGCTCAGCAGCACCATGAAGTCTTAGACAAGCTGAAGATCTTGCATCACTTTTTCCCCCTATCTGTATCATTCCAGTCCACATTTTCAGGTATAAATTTTGGCTCCAGGTGATATCAGCTGACTCTCAAAGAAAAAATATGGCTCTTAAGTACAAAATGAAAAATTAAATAGCTCAAGAGCCCCCTTTTTGTTGGTTCTTATATTCATCTTTTCTTGACTTTTTCAGTGGAGTGTGTCCTGCTGTGGAACATGTTACCTAATGATGTTTTTTCTCCCTGTATTCATCACAGAGTGCAGAAATTAATGACATTCATAACCACATTGAGGTCTATTAGTAGTAGTAAACTTGGAAATTAATTTGGAGGTACATGACTCTTTTCCAACTAGATGGGACCAAAAGAAATTTGCAATTGCTGGAAACCTGCATTTAAATTTTTCAAACAAAGTACTGTGTTGATTTTAAGGGTTGAAAGAACAGTTTCAAACAGCAAAAAATGTTCATAAAAGGTCACAATTTATATTTTGCCAAACTATAACATGGGTTTGACGAGGTGTTTAGCAGTGTCCTGTATTTAATCACACTTTATATCAGTATGCAGAATAGGTGTATTCAAAGACACTGGAAACCACATTGTAACTTGAATGCTAGATCAAGTTATCATTTAGGGTATTCTGACTGTGAAATCAGACTTCCTCTAAGTTTTGAGAACATTTAATTGGACTTGTTTTGGAATACATCAGCCCCTTCTCACTCCTATGGCAAAGGAAAGCTGTGCTGAAAGAAAATAACCCACTTCCAAGCATAAATAAACAGCTAGCCTGAGCTCCTCCTCACATGGACCTAAATAAATGATGCTGTGGCATTACAAGGTGCTGCTGTGAAAGCCAGGAAAAGCCTGAAATAGTAAAGAGAGAGCCATACCATCCATTACACGGGCAGCCAAGCAAATGGAAACTTCCTGCTGCTAAATCTTTCTCCAGTGAAGCTCTAAAAGTAAACCCAGTCTCATAAACAGGGCCAGTCCTGGTGACAGCTGCTTGGACAAGGCTCCTGTTGTCCTGCCCAAGTCAAAGTCAGCTTTATAAATTTAATGTATAATGTATTAAGCTGAACTGCTCATTCCCATCCCCTCAGAGCGCTGCCTCATCTCACATCCTGTGACACACTCTCACCTTTCCTAGAGGAAAGGTTTCCAAAGTTAATTGTCAAGTTATTTTATGGGAAGAGCAGACATATAATCTCTTGATGACCTGAGGTGAAGCAGGCAGAAAACAAAGCTAAAATATATTTCTGTTTCATTTTGTTTGCAGTAAATTTGTTTCTCCCAATTTGATCTCAAAGCTTCAGGCAAATAAAAGAATTACATTATTTTATATGTAAAATTGTATATTTTTCTCATTTAAACATCATCAAAACAGATTTTTGACTGCCTTTGAGATCATCTTCCTTACAGTCCAAGGATGATTAGATTGGTTTATGCCTTACATTCTGGGAGATAAAAACAGAGACAGAAAAGGAGCAGTGGCCAAGCAAACACAAACTTGTAAATCTCTCTATGTCTACAGACTTTTAAAATTCAGGGGAAAAAAATGGTCATAAATCTCTGAGCCAAGTTAAAACACTGTAATAATACAACTTTTTTGTGAGGCTCTCTGACATGTCCAAAAAAAAAATTTAAAAAGCAGGGCATATTTAAAGGCTTAATCAGGCAAAATGGCAACTGAAGTAATAGTAAAAGGCTTTGATGTGCAGTTTCAGTGGATTGGTCAGTGGCAACCACAAAGGCACAGGGCTTAGCAGGATTGCCTCGCCACATTATACAAACATCTGACAGGATGAATTTAGGTAGAATATGCACCTGCCAGACTAATCCAAGATCTATGAAATTGATGAGTTTGGCATGATTTCATCTTGATATTTTCATCATGATGCTTACCCAGAAAATCAGCCAAAAGAACACTGCTTTTGACAGTGCAGGCTGCACAATACTTGAGGCAGGAGGATGGCTGGGTATTTCTACAAAAAAAACCCCTTGATCTCTTCCAGGAAGTTCCCCTGACGTTATAATACGTGGCAAGAGAAAATTATTGAAGCCCAAGCTTCTGGATTTGCTGTCTGCAGGCTCCCACAACAATAACACCCAGCACCCCCCAGATATTTGCTCACTTGATCACCTGCAAACACTCCTCCTCATCAGTCCTTCTCCAGAACATCCATAAATTTAATTTAATTTAATTCTCTTTGGGGCTTACAGCCACCCATAACAAATCCAGATGCAGAGGATCAAGGTTGTGTATCCCCTCATCCTATGTATGTTGTGTTTAAGAGAACGGTGCACCAAAGTCACTTGCAGAACTGAAGTCTAGGTCCCTGAGTATCTCACCTACCACCCAAACAACACAAAGTTCAAGCGTTTTTGGACTCTGGATCCTTGCATAGTATGTTCTCAAAGAAAGTACCCATTGCTCACCATTACGGAAATGTAAATTGCATCAGATAAAATGGTTTTCCCATTCAACACACAGAAAAGGCCTGAAGGAACCAAACAAAAGCTTAATAAAAAGCATAAAGAAAATTAACAGGAATTCCTCTAGGCTGAATGTTAGAATACAGCCAAACCTATTGAAATGCCCGGAACCCAGGCAGCGCCCAAGTAGTTCACAAGTTCATTCAGGGTAGGGAAAGGGGGAAATGTGGTCAGATGCTTCTGTCAGTTTGAAGAATATCTGTGGGGCTTTGACAAACAAGATGAATGTTCTCATTCAAATGCGCCACCAGTTATTTAACTTACTTCCCCTGAATGTCTGGACTTCAACAGCCTGAAAGACTGAAATATTTTGTCCCATGAGCGTTTCTGGTTCTGATTTATTTGTATTCTGTCCTGACCCCTTCTCAAACAAAAATCCCTGTTTTGAGCATCCATATCTATGCCCAAAAGAGGATTTCAAAGCATGCTTTCTTCAGAGCCCTTGCCATCAGGTACTTCTCCATGTCACCAGGCTGGTTTGTACTGTTTGTAGGGCTGTTGGTTCTCTTTGGGGAAGTTCTGAACTGCGGGCTTTGCTGAAGAGCAACCTAAGCAAAGCTTCCACTAGGCTGTCTCTCCTCTTTGATTTTAGCTGGTAAACATATAAGACATCTAAAAAGAACCTGAATTTTTTCCTTGAATTGATGTGTAATTCTCTGCCTTTTACTGACACAAGGACAATTGAACATAGAAAAGAACAGAAAGAATTATACAGAAAGTTTCAGAAAGAAATATTTCTAATAAACGATGCCTCATGGTAAGATAAAGCCCCTAACATTTTAGGGATATAAAATATTTCTGTTCTAACCTAGTAGCAATTTTACTAACACAAGATTGTAAAAAATAGCAATGAGTGTCCATTTTGAATGCATCCCTCTCTTAGGAAGGACTGTCCTGCATGGATTCAAGGCTCATTTTTCAGTACCTATCACATCACAGACCAGTGAATTCACTTGCAAAGACAGTCTGACAGAACAAGTCACACCATTAATCCACAACACAGCCCATGATGGGACAGAAAACAGGCTCCCTGGCTTAACTTAGCCATGAAGTTGGGCTTGGCACAAAAAATCCTCTGTTTTTAATCTCCACAGAGGAAAGCCGACACCATCTTTCACATGGGCTCAGTGTTGTGAGAGTTCTCTATTTATAAATGCCCAGAGCCACTTCAGGGATGGTGCTAAATAAAGCAGGAAGCAAAAATGTAAACTACTGGCTGATGTTTTGTTTTGCTCCATATAGCCACCAGGAAAAAAGTGAAATGTTTCAGAATCCCCAGAGTACAAGTGGAAAAGAGTCTGCACTACAGCTCTGTCTTATTTTGGCTGTGCAATAAAATGAGCCATTAACCATTCTCAGAGTGCACATCAGCACTCCTCAGCCAGTAGCTGTGTGACCTGCCATCAATTTCACCTCTGAACTTATTATGATGTTCAGAATTTTCCAGGGAACTGAGAGAACACGAAAAGCTCAGCTGGCACACCATTCCATTCACTGAGAAAAGCCGCTAGCTGAACTTATTTCTGCAATGCCTCAAGTCTAAACTTCAGAAATATTACATTCTAGCTTTGATTGTACAGGGAAAGTATGAGGGATAAGAAATTCCCTCCCTTTCCTCATCACGTATTAATGCAGCAAGCCCAAAGCTCCAGGGTCTGTTATGATCCTGCCATGCAGCCTCCAAATTTTCCAGTTCTAGTGGTCTCCTTGCACTCTGGGCTCATTACTTCCAGTTTCCTCTCCAACAAGCAGGGTCAGGATCTCCTCTCATTCCCAGTGACATTAGTCTGCAGCTACTTCATAGATCCCTGTGACATTCTGACAAGCTCCTACCACATTGACCAAGAAGAAAAACTCCCTCCTGTAAATGATGTGAAAACATAATTCACAGGGAAACAGAGCATTAATTCTGGGTTCTGTTGAGGTCAATGGGAGTCCTGTCACTGGTTTCAGCAAAAGCAGGATTTGGTCCTCATGTACTGAGTAATCCCAGTGAAGTCAGTATATATTCATTTGGCAGGAGAACAAACCAACCTCTGCTTCCAGCTACTGCTACACAAATCCTTCTATTTCAATGCTATCACACACTCCCTAATTCATTCTCAGGAGGTCTCCTACACAAGAGTTTTTTTTGGAAGGCAATGCTTAGTGATACCTTATGCTCATGACTGGAATACACTAATACTTTCATCTATTTCAACATTGGATTCACCTATTGCATTTTATGTGAGGAAGGAAAAATAATTCAAACTAGCCATCCTCTCCCTTGCTCTTTTCAGTTTTAAGTGCTTGCAAACCTAAATGGAAAGACTAATGTATTTAACATAGCTCTGTATCCATCATGGCAATGCTGTCAGCAGCACAACGTGAGATCTAAGAGAGCTTTAGTGGTATTATGCTAATGGTTCTGCAGCTTTTACACAGAAAAAGATGTTATCCACAAAGAGTCATTTACTGGAGAAGCTGACTCTCTTTCTTGAGCAAAACTCCCAAAATTGCTAGTTTTATGCTCCCTTCAATGAACCTAGAAATTTATCTGGGCTCAGAAGTTTAACATCATAAGCTATTCTGATAAAGCAGCATTCTTTAACTGTGCTGGGAGAAATATATTAATGGATTAAATAATTTAGCTAAAAATGCTCAACTAGTCACTAATTGATTACTTTGTTTCTCTAGAACAGCTCTTGTTCTATTTGACAGCTGATCTTCTCCTGAAAGGAAATGAACCTTGAAGGAACACTGCAAATTTAATTGTACCATTTAGTGACTCCTGGCAAAATCCTAGTAGCAAATTGTTAATATCCCTGAGTTCTCAGTTTTAAGAGATGCCCATAGCACAGCCTTAAATGATCTGTTAGCTACACAAATATTTATTTGAACACATTGCAAATTTAAGGGTAGTCGATAACAACTTTTTCCTTTGTGTTCTGTTGGTGCCATCAGCTGCACTGCAATCTGCATTGTGCCCCTGAGACCAGGATCAGCATGATGAGAGCTCCCCCCTTGACACCATGTGCAGCACTTGATGTATTTATTTTAAAGAAAAAGACTGATTGCTGCAGTGAGGACAAAATGGGTAGAATGAGAAGTGGAAAACAGAGTCATCTGCTGCATTCAAGGGTTGGCTCAATCTACTCGGTGAAAAATTTGAGTAAGATTATGTAAAAACTGTCCCAATTCCCTATTCCATCTTTTTTCTTCTTGATATATTTATTTAAATTTCAGAATAATATACTAATATCTCTAAGGGGGATGCAGAGACCATTTTAGAAAGAGTTTAAAGTCATTCTTGTAGAACCCCAGTTTGCTAATATCCATCATTTTGGGATCTGAATCTCAGTAGGCTCAAGACATCAAGTCCTAGTTTAAGTTCAAGAACATCATATAAAAATATTGGCTTTAATTCGCTGTATGCTGCAGTGGGCATAGAATGCAAAGATGTAATGCTAAGTAAGCCCAATTCCAAGCATGAGAAGCTACTCATATATTGAAAAGGCCTAGAAAGTTTTGGTCTTTTCAAAAATGGGAAATATCAATGATAGAGGATAAAAACTCCATTTGAAATCTCTTAATGGAGATAATGGGAGTTGCACAGGCATTCAGTCCAAGTTTATCAAAATTCATGTCTTTATGTGTTGGAGGGGAATTCTGGGGAGAAAAGAAAATATTGGAATGCTAGAAAGCAAGAAAAATTATTAGATCAATATGCTGTCAAAGTTGATTCTGTCAAAAAACCCCAGTTCACTGCATGCTATAGTAGTTCTGTGGACAAAAGGACAAGCTTTGTAGTTTAGTGCTTTTCTGAGAAAAAATAAATGCTGTGTTTGATGATGATTAAAACCTACCATATATTTGGCAGGCTAATCTTGATCGTTTCTCCTCCAGCAGCTCACAATCATCTCCCTCAGGGATGTGAATGTCAGCACATTACCTAATGATAATATGATAGCTGAATCTGCTTTTAAATAAAATCTGTAACACTACAAAGTGCCCACTTTTTAATATGTTTATGCACCTGTAAGTGTTACAGGGGGCAGATCTCCAAGTAAGTTCAGAAAAAGGAGGGGCTAAAAAATGCTGTGTGATGAGCAGAAATAAAATGGACACAGAAAAGTGAATAATGGAATTGAACAACGTGGGAGATTTGTCCTCATAAGCCGGTCCTTCCAAGAAACAGAGGGGGAGGGGGTTGGAAATCAGTGAGGACATCGGAAAATTCAACTTCCAAACGGTCTTGGATGCTTCTCAAGGGAAATAAGGAGCTGCAAATAGATGTGAGGACAAATGGCCACAAGTCTACAGGACTTTTTTTCCCCATCAGGAAATGATGGAATATTATTTTTGGGCAGCAGGCCAGAACAGTTCTTACCACAGCTAACTAATCAACTGAGGTATAGAGTTGGGAGTAAATGCAGAGAAGTCAGAAAAATTAAAGAAAATTATCAACATAGACAAGTGCAAGCCAGTCTCCTCTCCTGAATACCAGGAATGAACAAGGGAAGGTAGTCTCCTGCACCCACACTCACCAACAAGGCAGAACTGGTCAGGGGTGTGAAGGTCAGGGTCAACCTTGCTGCAGTGACCACAAGTTGGTGGAGTTCAAGGTCCTGTGAGAAGGAAAGAGGGCAAAAAGCAGGACTCCAGATAAGCACATGATTTTCCTCCGGTCTCTGCCTGAGGGAATCCCATGGCAGGCAGTCCTGGAGAGAAAGGAGACCTGAGACTAAATCCTCCAGGCTTTGGTCTGTCCTGAAAATATAATAATCAAGGATTGATCCTGCATGGATCAACCAGAGGATCCCGATGACTTCAACATGAAAATAAAACATGCAAGAGGTAGAAGCAGGAATACATGACTGAGATGGAATAGAAGCACTGTGTGAGTGTGCAGGAATCAGGTGAGGAAAATCAAAATACCAGGCTGAACACAAGACATGAGTGTGCCCCTGCAGCAAAAAAAGCCAACAATACCCTGGGGTACATCAGCAAGAGTGTTGCCAACATGATAGGGAAGAGAAGTGATCCTTCCCCTCTGCTGAGGAGTGGTGAGGCCACATCTGCTGTTCTGGGTTTACTGGCACAAGAGAGACATTTTGAGTTCATCAAACTCCATGAAAAAAATGGAACATCTGGCATACAAAAAGGATGAGATAACTGGAACTGTTCAGCCTGGAAAAAAAAAGATTTCTCAGGAGGAGATTTCCAATATGGGAGAATCCTACCCAATGGGAGAGAGTAAAGGAGACTGGTCTGACTCCCTCACACAGAAAGTTCCATTTAAATGTAAGGTAAAAGGTTTTAATGATTGTAAGACAGATCATTCACTGGTTGCCCAGAGAGGTTGTTGAGTCTCTTTCCTTGAAGACACTATACTGGAGACACCTCTGAGCAACATCATGTGGCTGACCTTACCTTGAACAGAAAGTTCTGGATGATCTCCAGAAGTGCCTTCCAACCTTACCTGTCCTGTCATTCTGTGAATGCTTTTCTGTTCTGTGATTCTGCTGTAGCAAACACTAAATTTTTTTTCAAGTTTTGAATCCCTATTTACACAGGTACTACAAAAGAGATAGAAACAGAGAAAACAAGCAGAAAAAACAAGCATTAACCTGTTTATCTTAAAAAGAACAAAAAAACAAACCAGAAGGGATTTATATTTAATAATGAAATGAAGCAGCACCACTCTCTGAAGCAAATTTGGCTGATTGTAACACACAATAAAAATTGAAAGAGAAAAATCTAGAGTATTCCAAATCTATCAAATCAAGAAACTCTCAAATGTAATTTCTGGAGACTGATCTATAAAATTCTGAAAATGAACCATGTCTTGTACAAAGGGGTATAAACAGAGAGAGATGAGAAGGGAATGAGGCATCTCCAGTTGCACAGAGCGCTCATGCTCAGGGGACAGATCCAAATGAATCTCAATGAAGGAGAGAAGCCAAGCTGCTGGAAGAGTGATGCACATCCTCTGGCACAAGAAGCACTCCACAGAAAGCACTTGCTTCTATTGCTGCCTGATGAGAATGGACAATCAGAGCATCACTCAGCACACTGAGAACAGCCCCACGGCACCAATCATCACCAGGAAAATCCAAGCTCTTGTCACCATGCACAAAGGCATGGGGAGAGTTTGCAGAAAGATTTTATGTAGCTAAACAAAACGTGGCCCAACGCAACATTAATCAACCACTGAATGTCATCACCAAGGGGAAGAACAAAACCCAAAAAGAAAATGGCTTTCTTTGATTGTTTGGTTGGAGGGTATTCCTTTCTTCTTCCTTCTCAGTATTTATGGAGTAATTTTTCATACAACATCAGTTTGTCTCACATTTTGCTTTCAAAGGATTGGGAAAAGATGTTTTTTCTATTCAGCTGTAATAATCCAGATCCTCCTGACAAAAACATTGAAGCAAAACAAAATTCCAATCAGGAGAGAAACTCTTTTTGATCTCCTTCCAAAGCACAACTCTTCAGATAAAATCTTAGTTCTATATACCATACACAGGAAAATTATATGAAGAGCAGCTAGATACTGTTTGCTTATAGCTGAACAGATTTGGCTGTTTCTAAGTTTAATGTTTGGAAAACTACTTAAGAAATGTCTTTTAGAAGTTGTTGTTTTCAGAAACAAAAAGGTACTGATCCACCTACCTATAAAATCTAATATTAGAAAAGGCTTGGACAGTTTGAAGATGTTTCTTTGTCCTGAAACGGCTTAGGAAGTTAAAATGCTAAAACGTTTCTTCAGAACAAACCCCAAAATGTTAAAGTTTCTCACAGAAATGTAGAGCAGCACCTCATACTGGGTAGGTCCAAGTGGACAGGATATTTGTCCAGATGGAAAATTCTCCCATTTGAGGTTAAAGCATGAATGCCATTAAAAATTACTATTCCACAATACTTTCATGTTTCTCCCTCTTTCCAGAACTGAGAGATGCTCAGGAATGCAAATAATTGAGTCACTGTCAAATAAATTAGTTAAACTTTTTGGCATCTTGTGGGCAGTTTTTGCCTGGACTCCTCTGAAAAAAAGAACTGTTTTGGCTACTGTTTATCTATTTGTAAGATCAGGTAAAGCACAGAGGACACAAAAAAAGCATGAAAAACTATGGGCATTCCGTTATTTTAGAAGCTTTCTAACATATTCATCATTGTGGTATTTGTCTGGACCAGAAAAAGGAAAAAAAGAAAAATCCAAAAACCAGCAGAGACCTCAGTGAAGGGAAAGACAGCAGTGGTAGAACTCCTAATGAAAATAAGAGTTGCAGTATGGGTGGTTTAACCATGCATCTTCCATTACAATTCATGGAAAATTCTATGGCAAAATCTTTTACGTTTCACTTAAAACCCTCATTACTGAAAAATGCCTTTCACACAGTCATTCTTGTTTTCTCATTTATGCTTTGCAAAGCATCTAGCCCTAAGAATTTACAAAGGTATTGCTCTAGGCATGAGAACAGACTTGGTTGTTAAACCATTACTGGATTTAGATATAAAGAAAAATGTTAGAATTTATTTTTCTTAAAATATAAATTTCTGTGTTTCAGTGAGCAACAAACATTTGTTCTTTCTCAGGTGCTGTAAATTTACTGAATGAAACATGCAGTTTATTCAGACAATCTTATACAAGAATGCTTTTCTTTAGAGAACCTCAGGTCCCCTTGAAAACCTGACTTCCCTGTGAATTAAACATTGGATTCATTTACCAAGCAGTGAACACATGAACAACAAGGGGTGACAAACAATTTATCAGCATCCTGGTAAGTTTTGAAAATCAGGAATAATCTTGTTTACAACTTGACAAGAGAATCAGATACAATATCATTATTTTTGAAAAACACCTTGAAGTTTTCCTGGCGTTCAAGGTGGGGTTTTGCTGCAGAATGAGACTCAACTCTGATTACAGCCTAGTTCAGGGAAATCATTGAATTGAGCTTTGAGAGCTCTCCCCAAAGCAGCTCAGTAATGTCAGCTGATCCCAAAGTAGACATCTAAGGCTCAAACTGGACACCCATGCAAAAGCTTTAGAGCAGTGGTTTTCTCTCCGCCTCGCTGTGCAGAGATTAAAACATTTCTACGCCTAATTATAACAGCTTTACAGGTAACTTGGAAGAGCGTTTTTGCCAGGTGTAGAATTGAATACAGCAAAAAGAAGTGACATTTTCCAAAGTACAAGACCAAAGAAATCTCTAGTGAGCCTCCACTGGAACTGCAAATGATTATTTTTGAGGACAGAAAGTTATTTGACTGAAAATTAGAGCAGTACATCAAAATCAAATTTAAGAAGCCATTATATTTTGTTTCGATACAAAAACAAGTTGCAGGAGCATTTGTGTAAATCTAATCCCCAAACAAATCCCTCAGCTCCACCTAGAGAGCTTTTTCCAGGTGATTAGCTTAGCAATAATCTTTCTGCATTCAAAAAACCCTTAAACTGGTGAACACATGGCACAGGCCATAGGGCACAGAAATTTCTTAGAGATATTCACACTGGAAAGAGAAGGGATAAGAAGACAAAACATGAACAGATGCTGCCCTGGAGGAGGGAGGTTCTGTCTCCTGGATCTCAGCATGCCAAGAAGAGGAGGAAAGGTTGTTGCTTCCTCTCCAAGCAGGATCTGCACCTCCCCAAGAGATGGAGGCAGTGAAGTTTCCCTATCCAACAGCCTCTCCCTCAGATGAGCAAAGAAAATGCCAGATTCTCTCCAAAAGCAGAAGCTCAATCTACAACAACAAACTGCTTCTCATGCCTTCCTGAGCCAGCTCTGGGCCTCTCTCCTGAACAATTTCATGGCATGCTGCTATGAGATTTGTGGACAGCAAGGGGAGCCTTGCTGAACGCCTCCTTCCCCTGTAACTCAAGCCAGAAGGGAGCACAGAGCTGATTATTAATTGGGTGATGTGCCGAATACACATTTTTAAACCTCTTCCACAATACCATTTGGGAACTTGCAGGGACAGAATATCCCTCTGCTTTTCCTTTAGGTGAAGGGAGGTTCCCAAGGCTCAGAATGAGTCAGACAAGCAGTGAGGGACCACGAGGCTGTGCATATGCCTCATACCCACTGTGCTCCTTTTCCCTTCTTAAAAAATGCCTGTATTTTCACAGGCTGATGAATTCTAAGGAGTATGAGAGAAGGGAAAGGCAGAGCAGTTTATCTCCTAAAATCTTGTTCTTTCCCAGTATTCAGGAGAGGGTTAGAGACAAGCACTGCATTGATTCACTGTAGTTTTTATGCACATTAGTCTTGATTAGAGGCATCAACAGTGAGCAAAATGAATATGTAATTTATCAGAAAACCTCATTCTTCCTGTTACATGCACTCAGAGAACAGCAGCACAACTATTAAATCTTCCTGTGAACATGTGGATCATACTTTCCCAACCACAGCAGGAGATGGATTTGTGCCCTTAAAAAACAAGTTACCTTCCTTATCTTAGCTTGAACATCCTACAGCATTATGAATGATCTTAATTACCCAGCTCTCTTTACACAGAGGCTCATGAATAGGAAAATCCTCTGATTAGAGCAGCTCTGGAGTTCCATGCACATTCATCTCTGGAGGCAGCTCCATCTGAGTTAATGGCCCTGCAGCAGGGCTCAGCCCTGCCTCACAGCATGCTCACAGCCAACAATTAGATGATGAAGAGATGTGGTGGAGAGCAGATTCAGCCCTCTGGGGTGAAGCAGGGTGAGTGTCCTGTTCCAGCTACCAAGAGCCCTGCCCAGGGTGGCTGAGGGAGAGCAGTGACACTGGAACAAAGCAGCTTTCACTGAGCCTGGAGTCCCAGCTGCTCTTCTTTATTCCACATTTCCTCCTTAAGCAGCTCTGTGATTATTGTACACATCTTGCCAGCCTCAGAGAGGGGCATGCCAGGACCCCATCCAGAGTGGCATGAGGACTCCTCTGGGCTGTGAGTCACAGCCTGCTCCTGGCAACTCTGCTGCCTCATTGTCCCAGAACAACCCTTCTGGCTGATGGTACCCTGCCCTGTGCTGCAGCAAGTGAGAAAGAGCAGAGAGGATGTGGCAGATACTCACCTGTGGCCAAAAAGTAAAGGTTTTGACATGGAAATAATTCAATTTTTAAGAGGTGACAAGGTTAAGAACTGCCCCTCTGCCAGCAAGTTTCCAGAGAGCAGCTGTGGTGGGGGAAACCAGGATTTTATGTGAGCTACAGACAACTAAGGAGCAATAAAGGAAGGCAAAAGTTCAGACTATCATTTTTGGTGGCAGCAGCTTCACAGTGAACAAGAGACAGAACGAACTTAGTCACAGCAACCAAGAGAGGGCCATAAACTCTCCCACAAAACAACAAAAATGGCCTTGCTGGGCATGGGAAGAAGCAAACCTAAGCAGGAACACAATATTCTGTTACTGAGTGACAGAGAGAGCAAAGGCAGATGTCTGAGGATCGAGTGTTAGATCTTCCAGCAAATCTGGCAAGTCTGTTAAATGGATTGTTATGACTCTTGATTTTGGCAGCCAATTTTATCTGATTTTTGTAGTAAGCCAAAGACCTCCCAAGTGCAAAAGCTGAGCAAGAGATCAGATATGAAATGGTTTTTTTCCCCAAACTAAACTTCAACACCAATCAGTTTTATATGTTCTACTTCCAAATGCCAAAAAATTTTTAACACACCAGTAAGTCAGGGCTCCAACAGCAAACTCAGCTCTGAGTATTGAAATGGTGAGTTTCTTATGTGAAAAAGAAACCCCTAGATACTGTGAATTGGGAAGCCTTCTCAGCTAAGAAAAATCTTCTCCAAGTGTCATTTCTATGGAAAAATTATATTACATTACTGTTCATTTATGTTATTGATAACAGCTACTTAACACTGTCAAAATGGAAAATAAATTGAGTTATGATTCTCTGTGTCCTAATGAGGAAATGCAGAGACATGGATTTGTCATGTACCCAAAAAGCAGCTGACCTGAAAGGGAAGAATTCTCATCTTTCTCTTCATTAAAAGCAAAGGCTTTTAACCTCTGGGAAAGTGATGAACCATATCTTAAAAAAATGTTGTTAAAGTGGACACCAAATCTTTGGTAATAAAATCTGTCTCTGGGAAGAGCAGTGTGACTTGTTATGAATTATTGTTTCCCTGCTTCTTTAGCATTATACATGATGTGTGCAGAAGTGAGTTCTAATTCCACCAAAAGTTTTATCTGTTTGTATAAAAGGGATGGGGAGAAAATAGTATTACACATGCCTCAAAAATCTGAAACTGCCATGCCCAATAAATCACAACATTTCTGAAATTGATTACTATTGTTCCAAACATTCCCCATTCTCCTTTCTGCAATGAGAAATGTACTTGTACTTGGGATTTTCATAGCTGAGCAAGTGCCCTGGGGGCACGTACAACTTCCCTACTTATTTATTTATGTTTTAACACCAAGAAAAGTTAATAATCTTTTGACAGAACAATGACCTGCCATAACATTACTGGGAAGGGCTCAGCTTCAAGCCTTACAAAGGGATTATATTTTCACTGGCCCTGGAATCAATTGTTTACTTTTGAAAGGAAGAAAGTAAAGCCTGCTTCCAAAGGATAAAAAAAATGCAACAAACTAAAACTGAATAAATTCAAGCATGATATGAACATGCTTAGAGCACCCTAAATTCCCTGACACTGTCCTGCTGCTCTGAGCAGTGCCAAAGAGGGGCTGGAGAAAGGTGAATTTGTATTTTATTGCCAGCTGGTAGGGCTGGGCTCTGCACCACATCCAGCACAGGTATGACCCAAGGAGCAGCTCCCCAGCGTCCTGAGAAAGCCCAGAACCATTTCCCACGGGGAACCCCTCAAATACCACTCTCAAGGAGCACACAGCTGTCACAGAGACACCTAAGAGAGACAAAGAGAAGGGCAAGAAACTGTGAGAAGGGAAAGGAACACGGAGCCTGGATGCAAGCTCAGAATCTGTCCAGATGTTCAGAACTGACAGCGGACTGGGATCTGCAGCTAGTTTGCATTCCCACAGAAAGTGAATAAATCAGCTCCAGCGCTCCAACAATTCATCCTTCCTCCTCCCAGCACTCCTCTCACAGTTGTCACGTTTCCATGTTCCCTGTGCCTCACCAGCCTGACTTTTCCCTTCCCTCCCATCTAATCTGCTGCCAGGCTCTTTGCCTGTGTCTCCCTGTCTGCTGGTGTGAGTGAGGAGCTTGTATCCATCTCCTGCCTCGTCCTGCACCTCTCTCTGTCCCACTGCTGTGCACAGAGCGAGACATCCCTCACAAGCACAGAACATGAAACAGAAACTTGAGCCCTGTGGAGGCCTGTTTGTTTTGGCTGTCACTGTGGCTTTTATTAATAAATGCCTCCTGGTAGACTAGACTCCATTTATCATGACATATGTTATCTAGCTTATGTTCTTATACAGTATTTATTACAAAACTTAAGTTGAGCACGGAACTATTCCTCTCTCTTCCCAGGCAGTGAGAAGGGTGGTTATGTTATTTTAATGAATTTGCTTGTCTAATGTTATTATTGAGAAGCCTTGCTCAAGGAAGTGATCCTTGTGTTTCATATTGAAAATGTGAATTTTGTGGTTGCTGTGGTCTTTTCCCATAGGAGAAGAATTTCTAATCCATCTGCACGTTAATAATTCCCCAACCTCTTTTTTGCTGAGATCTCCCTGTTGTGATTTTTTCCCAGACCTCTAGCTACTTCCCTTTCCAGCCTTGCCTATCTGATTGGTTTGATGCTTGTTTTCACACACCATATGCTGTAATCCAGAGACTGGCTGGATCAGCCCAGCCAAAAAGAGGAAATATCCATTTCCATAGCTTGCCAGCACCTCCTCCAATATTGCAACTGACCCCTAACTCTTGAGAAAACCTGTTTAGGATTACAGTGAAGTCTTGGGAGAAAACACACATCTAATCTAATTTGAGGGCATGAAAACTCAGACTAGCTTCAGAAAGAGGAGCCAAATATTGTGGTAGTTATCCAAAAGGAGCTTCTGCTTCTAAATAAAACAGAATACATTGCTTAGATGCAGTCTGATATCTCAACCCTCTGATATCTCACAGGCTTGTATCAAGCAGATGTGTGAAGTGCTCAATACAAAGCCCAAATTTCTGCACAGCTTCACCTCTGCTGGCTAAAACACATGAGAAATGCAAACACATCTTATGATGACCTAACAGTTACAAAACGAAGGGGAAATGTAAAATTTTTTGGCTCAGAAAGACCTGCATTTATAGAATAGCAAGGCCTATATTTTGTTAAAATGGGCAAAAATTACAGATTTTACATATAGAATGTATGGCAGCTTCTCTTCCCATGAAGCTTTGTACCACCTTGCTCTTTTCCAGTCTCAGGAGAGTTTCAGCATAAGTATGGTGCAAAATATTGTCTTGAGTGAGCTCTATTGTGCTGAGCCAGCTTGATAATTTTAGTGTTTACTGTCTCGCTTCACAGGTCCTTACATTCACAGTGATTTATACAAAGTGTTCTGGTTTGTATCTTTCACAAAACTGTTTCAATACTGCTCAAGGTAAACAGAACGTCATCAGATTTCCAGTCCTTCCTGGGTAATTTTCCCCAGTTATGTAAATGTTTATCTTAATTCAACTTCTTCCTTTGCACTTTTAAAAATGTTTTTGCTCCTTCCCCATGCTGAGGCAGTGTGATAACCACGATGCAGAATGGAGACAAAAGAATGCCAGGGCTGGATGCCAAGCAGCAAGGCTGTAAGTACCCAGCCCACTGCACAGCCTTGGATTGCCAGCTCCCCAAGAAGGCACAAGGCAGTGTAGGGATCCTGTTGGAGCATTATTACCCAAAAAACCTCCAAATTCACCTGTTGGAAAGCATCAGTGAGGTACTTCAGCAGCCCTGGTGTTTAGGCAGTTGTCACCATCATATTTTCTGGAAAAATCCCCTTGCCCAGGATTCTTCTCCTGGGAAGCTGAGAAGCTTCAGGGAAAAATGAAAACAATAATTATCTGATTGCTTCTCCTGTGTTTTGCTGCTTTAGAGTGTGTTTGGACATTGTTTACCAACACGTGATTGTTTCATTGGTTTCATAGGAATTGTTTTGACTTAATGGCCAATCAGTGCCAAGCTGTGTCAGGATTCTGAAAAGAGTCACAAGTTTTTCATTAGTATCTTTCAGCCTTCTGTAAGTATCCTTTCTATATTCTTTAGTATAGTTTAGTTTAGTATTCTTTAATATAATATGGTATCATAAAATAATAAATTAGCCTTCTGGGAACATGGAGTCAGATTCATCATTCCTGCCTTCATCTGGGAACCCCACAAATACAAGAGGCAGTAAAAGTGCATGCTCCTGTAAATATGTTCACAGGTTTGCCAGTACCAAGCACATATATGGCAGCAGAAGTTTAGATGAAGACTCGACTCCCCCTGATTGATTGTCCCACTGTGTAACCTGTGTTGTGTTTGGCAAACCATCTTCTGGGGAAAGGGAGCTGCATGTAAAGTGCTGGCAACAGCATTCAGCTTGATATGCATAAGTTAATTAAAAGAAAAAAGCTCATGTCAACAAAGTTTACATTTCTCATGCTTTCTCTCTTTAACCACTTGAACTGAACTACACAAAAAGCACTTTAGAATCTACTGCATGTATAAAAAAATCAGTACTCTTGTAATAAATTTGTCAGTGTTGTTGATAGGTTGGGGATCCTTTCCACAGCCAAAAAGTGAATCTAACTCAGTAGAGGACATTGAAACTTGAGTACAAGCTTCCTTCCAGACAAGCTCTGCTTTCTTTCCAGCTCCCAAAAAAATATAAGATGGGAGCAGATAACTACAGGAATCCACAGATTTCAGTGGGAGGAATTCTAGAGATAACCATCTCATTTCAGCAGACTTTGAAAATAAACACAAAACAAACAATTCATCTTGTTAGGGGGTGACACATTCATTTTTCTGCTTGTTCTACTTGCTTTCTTCTTGCATCATCCCTTTGTTTGGGTACCCATCTGCTGCCAGTTTCAAACTTGGTCAGCAAAATGCAGTTAGCTAAATGGGCACAGATAAATTCCTCCTTAATTGTTCACGCTTTCCATGCTGAGTCTCTAACTATAAGCCAGAAGCCTTCTCTGATTTGGTAGGATTTGATGGGTTTTTTCCTTCAAAGAGTCAAAGCATGAACTTACCTCTCCTATGACTATATAAGGAGCATAAAGAAAAAGGACCAATTCCTAAGCTGAGCTTCTACACAGTTCACGTGTTTTAATTTAATTTTGTGAATACCCAAACCCACTTAATCATCCAAAATTTAGAGCAGGTACCATAGCACTTAATGCTGGCTCATCAGGCAGCAGCTGGGAGAGATAACACAGCGCTGTATTTACTGGATTTATGGGATCAGGGACTCTCTGTGTACAACTTGTGCTAATGTAAAGCAAATGAACTGCTCAGCCTGGATGAACTTAACATCCCCATGGTTTAGTTTACACAGAGGTAAACCAGAAATAACAACAGCCAAGCAGAGTCAAGTTAGACAGCAAAGCTTTGTGGGCCAGAACAACACACAGACATCCCACATGGTGCCACATGCCTTGCCCAGGACAGAGCTACACCCAGACCATGGGGGCTTCTCCCTGACAAGTGCCCTCAGAAATGCAGCCATGCATAGAAGGAAACAACTGGAAACCATAATTAGAGAGGGCACTTCCCTCTGTAGTTTTCCTGCACATCCTGGCACTCTCAAGCAGTTCTGTAGTCTCACTGGATTCACTGTTTAGTTTTTGTCTTTTACTAGTAACAACCACAGTAAATGGGAAATGAGGTGTGGGGTTCACCTTCCCAGGTAAAATAGCGGCTGAAGCAGAAGCCAAAGGTTATTCATTACCTCAACCACAAGGTCAAGAAAAAGTTTTCTGAAATACAGGGCTGAATTAAATCCATATTTTGTTTTCTCCAGCTGCAAGCTGACTAGCCATGCTTCTGCCATAAAACAAGCTTTGGCCAAGGGAGAAATGGCAAGAAGAGCTGGCCAGGTCAAGGACAGAGAGACAGAAGGAACCAGACTTAATTTCAGACCAGGTCATTTCCAATATTGTAGAAACAGCAAAGCAAACATCAGCAGGATTTTCACTAAGTATGATATGGAACATTTTTGGACTATCTCTCATTAAAGAAAATAAAACTTACTGTATGCACGTTTTCTACTTGTTGCCAAAAGGAATCAGCTGCTGCTAAAGACTAAGAAGACACAAATATTTAGTTTACAATCTCAGTCTGACTGTTTCACCTCCTGCACCTGGCTCAGTCCCTTCCAGTCACAGAATACTTTAATTCTTCCTGTTTCACACAGAACCATGCTGATCTCTGGCATTCAGTGTGCACAAAGGTGGGTGAGAAGTGCTTGAAATGAGCAGAGCCAACACCTGGGACTGCCAGCTGAACTTGCTTTTCCTTTCTTCCCACAGAAGCATTTACAACACTTCTGGCCCATGCAAGGAAGTTTCTAAGGAATGGGATCAAGCCTTCTAATTCAGGTTAAACCCCCTGATTAAGGTTAAAAGGTTACTGTGTCTTCTCAAAGGCAAGGTGCATTTGCAGTGCCTTATACACAAAAGAAAAATTGTTGTGTTTTGCCTGGGTTTACATCCACAAAAACTATAGAGGAACATGACCCTGAGAATGTATTTTTCTCCCCTGGGTACCAATTTCTAGATCAAGCATACCTTGGATTATGCTCTGTAGCAAAGGACCAAGAATAATTTCTCTTTAAGGTGTCCCAGCAATGCAGACTATAAATGATGCTTGAGGAAACACTCATTCATTGATGCAGTTAGTTGAAATCAAAAGAAAAAAAATCAGGTAGAACACTACCTCCAGTTTTTCACTATTGCTTTCACAAAACAAAATCAAAACCAGCACCAGCATCTCTCTTTCACAAGAGCAAAATTAAGTTGCTCATGTCAACTCCTTATGCTCAAAAGCAGTGTGATGATGCAAAAAGTCCAACTTAGCTGAGGGTTTAAGGGGTGAGACAGAAAGCAGAAATGCTTATTTAGACCCCTACTGGCTCTTCTTCCACCCTTGCTCAAGTGGCTTCACCTCAGAGAATGTTTTAAAGACAAGGAATTTATGTCTTAAATTGAGCGACTTGATTCTGTGTGGGTTCTTTCCTTAAAGCTACTTGTGACTTATCTGAAAATGTAGTTCTTTCATGCATAAAAAGGGAAGGCAGTACAAATAAATTAAAACCAAAATGAAATAGCTTATTATAGGTACGTACTTAACTTCATTTCCAAACATCAGGTTTTAGAATTGAAATGCAATAATTATTTCATTCACAGTTGGGTTTTTAAATGAGTCTGTGCTTTCCTTCATAAAAGGAAAAACTTATCACTTCATATGCAAAATGCTTTTGACTGGGTAATTATTTTTACCTCAAGTTTCAGGAGAAAAAAAAAGGGATCTCAAATGCATTTTAGCTTAACAGCGGGGAGCACAAAACCCTGGCTAGATAAATGCTAGGAAAAGGTATCAAACTTCCAAAGTTATTTTACCTCTGTCCAGCTTAAAATAAACCTTTCACCTCTGGACTCCCAGCCCTGATATGGGCAACCTATTTAAAACCAGATCCTCAGCCTGTCACCCCCTGGCCCTTCCTGGTGGTGTAAATCATCTGTGCCAGCTGGGAGGAGGAGGAGGAAGGCAGGGAGGGCACCCCTGGCAGCACGGGACCTTCCCAGCATCTCTCTTTGTGCTTCTCCTGCTCTGTTCCCAGTGTGAGAGAGGCTGGGGGAGCATGGCCAGCTATTCTTGCTCTGTTTCAGCTATTCTTGGCCCCTGTATCAGCCCCTAGGGGCCATAGGAAGTGTAAGTAGTGCTGGTCTGAATTTATGGCCCAGCCTGGACCAAGGTTAGGTGAAGTTTTTAGGTCTCCCATTCTGTTTTCAGCTTTGTTTCCTGGGGCAAGGGAAAGGAGAAATACTGACTGGAGAGTTAAATAAGTTTAACCTGAAGGCAGAAGGTTTGGATCCCCCCAGCAGCATGTTTAGAGACTGGTTCTCAACAGGATGTTTTTCCTTTTAACAGGAGTTTCAGCATTCTATCTGAATCTATTATATTATTCCTGTCTCCAAGACACTTCTCTCCCACCTTGCTCCTTCTGCTGATTAATAAATTCATGTCTTAGGACCCAGAGGACATGCAGCTCTCTGAAAACTAACAGAGGATGAGTTACAGTGGCACCAATCAAATGAAATTGTGTGTGTTCGACAAGATCAGCTCAAAAATATATATATATATATATAAACTAATCAAGTCTTTATCTCCCCACAGCTCTAAGCGAGAAAACATTAAATTCAAAGTGAAGCAACTCTGTCAATGCTATGCTGCTTGGAAAACTTAATTGTGAGAAAATATTATTAATGACCAACAGGCACTCACTCTCTCAACATTTATGCTGTTTAAGCCAAAAGGAATTGCTTCAAGCTGGGATCTGGAGAATCCCAATAAAAAAAAAGTGCTTACACATTGTGGATTTCCCATAATATTGTCCCTGGTCAGGCTCTGGAACCTGAATATTCACTACATACTTGGAGAAGGTAACATGTGCCAGGCTTTATACAGCCCTAGTGAGAATCTAGACATGTATGTTTAACAATGTAATGAAGTTTGAAATTTACTGTAACTTTAATATTGAAGGATTGAAAAAGCAATTGAGCTGCTTTAAAATAGCATAGAGCTTATGGGAATGCAATATGGATGGGAACAAACAGGCCTAAATCAACACTGGTTTGGAAATCTAGCAAGGACTAAAAACTATGGGAGGTAATTCAGGAACAGATGCATCAAATTAATTCCAGTAATACTGGAGTGTTAAAAATGGCAACAGGAGCCAGCTTTGTTCAACAGAATGGAAAAATAATCCTCCTTTCTCTCCCTTTCCGCCCCCAAGGAGTCTGATCTTCCCGGCACAGCCATTCATTGGTGGCAGCAGATGCACCAAAATTTGCTTGACACCAGCAAACTGAAGGCAAATAGAAAACATACACGAGGGAAGCAGAGGAAAAAAGAAAAACTCACAACATAAAAACTAAAAAAAAAAACCCAAGAGTGCCTGTAATGCAGAGAGGTGCAGTGCACACGGCAGAGCTACAAAGCTGCTTAGGGAGGAATGAAAGAGAACCAAGTCTCAGAGCCTTCCTTCCATGGAAAGTGCACCAGTTACTCACAGCCATTTCCAGTCACAACTGGAAGTGGATGGGCAAGTCACAGCTTTTTCAGGAAATTTATCACTTTTCTCAAGAATTGTCTGCGAACAGACTGTGACTTTTATTAATTTGCCTCCAGCTGGCAAGGGTACACCAAATATTTTCTGTGAATGAATCCTGGCCAATGGATTGCTCACAGACTCACAGGCTGCTCTAATTGCTTCAATATTCCTGCTCTGACGTTCAAGATGAGCAGGCTCTGATCAAGTCCCAGTTACAACAGTTTCATTCCTAAAGTAATGAGAAATTTACCTTTTAGACAGAAGATAGCCAGAGAAATCTTCCTCTCGTTTAAAACAAAGCAAAGCAAATCAGAAACAGATCTCTGGCACTAACAGAAAGGCAGAGAGGAAATAGAGAAAATATTGATTAATGAGATTTATTTGTGCTGTGGATGGTGATCAAAGGGGAGCGAATGCAATGTGCAGCACTCACCATTGCTTTTAAAACCAAAATTCCTTTGATGTGCAGCTCAGTATCCGGCCATTATGGGAATTAAAAGAAAAAGCCATGAGAACATTATTAATAAAGGTTTAAACTGAACAGCTTCAGGCACCAGGCTCATACCCACCAAGGTTTCTGGTTTTTTAAGTGACCAGCTGGTGAATAATTATGATAAATAATGTTTTACCACTATTTGGTTTAGTCAACAAAGCCTCTTGATGCATACAGTAGCACCATTTCCATACAGAGCAGCCTGCGTTTCTGGAGTGGACAAGCCTTAAAGTACAGAGAAAAGGAGCTGCAGCACAAAGAAAAGGGTCCCTAACAGAGAAAAAGAGCTCCAGAGCAAAGAAAAGGGTTCCTTCTAGTGAGTGGCTGTGGGGACTGATCCCAGGGGCTTCTCAGCCCACCAAACCCAGCTCCAGCCCCCACTGGTGTCCCCACCTAACCTGTCCCACTGCAGGCAGTGCTGACAAGGTGGATTTTTGAATATAAAAGGTTAAGAGGAAATTTTAGAACTTCTATGTAAAACCATCTTTGTACTTTTAATGACTTATCTAAGAAAGAGGAGCTTCATAAATTTAGTGAATACTGTAATAAGATAAAAGTTTAGGGCTGATGGGCATTTTCCAACCTTTAAAATTACTGGATACCATCTTAAGTCTTGCCTCCTCAACTGCTAATCAGAGATAATTCTTTGCCTACAGAAAAAGAAGCTCCTTTTATGCAACATCTCTTGTAAAACATCAAACTTCATATTACAAAAAGAAAGTGACATATTTTGAAGAGGACCCATCCTATTTATCTAGCAATATCACACTTTTGCCACATACAAGATCTTTATCACAAAAGTAGTATTTTAAAAGCAAGTAAGTAGTAGGAACATTTTGTAAACGAAACCCACTTTTAAATTTGTCTTATAAAAAAAAACCCAAACAAAAACCAATCTCACAGCTCATTTGAGAGATTGATTTGGTCAATATTGTCACAATGGCAATGTATTATGCTAGGACTAATGTTCACTGCAGCACTAAGATTATTATAAGTGGAAGGGGACAAGTAATGAACTAAATACAATTCATTACAACTCATTTTACTGCATAGTAAAATGTAGAGAGAACATCCAAAAGCCACAAAATCAGTTCTTTAACTAAAAAACAATAAAGCCCCCTATTAAACTACCAGTTTAATCCAAAGTAATATTTTGACTGTATCAAGCAGGGTGGCACAAATTGTTTTTTATTCAGCATTTGAATGAAAAACGCATTTTGAAAAATATAGTCATGATGAAAGTGTAGAAAGCTCTTGGAGTATCTTTAGAGGTCGGGTGGCGAGACAGAGAGAGAAATCTGGTTTGTGTCAAATGAAACATTCCATACAGTTGAATAAGAAGCTTCTTCTTTGAGGACCAAGAAAATCAAAGCAAATCAAGAGTTGGATTTGAAGGTCTCATGGTTACTTTGCTGTTACAAAGGAACAGAGGTTCTAGAGGATCCTGAAGTTTATGGACCTGTTTTCCTAATCAGGTGCGAATGCTCTCTTCTCACTTTCTTATCTAAGCATATATTATTACTTAATGCAACTAAAACACAACTTTTCCTTCTCCTAAGAATACAATTTTGCTTTGCCTAATTATTTAAATATTTGTTGTGGAAAGAGAACATACATAAATGGAATACACTTGGCTTCCTCTTGCAGGGAAGCTCTGCCATTGACTCACTCAGTGAGTACATAAAGAGGGATATTAACATATTAAAGAGGGATGTCTCTAGCAGGATGACCCACCACAAAGAGAAAAAAAAAAAATAATCAGACACCCCATAAGTTAAAGCTGTAACTGAGGGGATTCCTCCCTGCACTGTGTACTTCTGTCTCCTGGTTAATGATAAAACTGTTGCCACCCTAGCTTTCTTTCCCTGCCGAGATTAATTTCCAAGAGGTAGAAAAGGTGCATCATTTTCCTTTATGATTTAATTATTTCTTGTCCTTTCCCTCAGAAAAAGAGATCCTGATGTCAGAAATCCTAATGGCAAGCTCATTAGTTACTTCAGAGAAGTCAGTGCTAATTTCCCTGGGAGCCATCAGAGGCAGATCAGTGACACACAGAGGGAGTGTTTTCTCCTCACAGAGTGCAGGTTCATGCAAGAGCAGAGTATCCTGGATCCCCACAGCAATCAAGAGACTTTATTTCCCTTGGAAAAGCCTGACCATGACCACCCTGCTGAGCAAAAAGACCCTGCTCCTTCACCCATGGCTTTTATAACACATGAGATCGCCCAGCAGCCTGGGCAACCAGAAAAGGCCCTAGATCATGTCACAGTTTGAGAGAGCCTGGGGAGGCAGCAGGAAATTACACACACATTAGCTGAAGCTGATTTTATAACAAAACAAGCCATTTGAACAGCTTGATTAATGATGGCCAAGCAGGCTGCAGGAAAAGGAGCTCACGTCTCGCTCGCTGGCCGCGGTTCTCACGGGGGATGTCGGCCAGGGTACACACACAGGGGGAGAGCATTTCCTCAGAGACTCACAAAACACTGCCCAAACTCCACTGCAGGCTCGTGCCTCAGATGCAGCAAAGAGCTCGAGCAGTGGGGACAAGAGAAAGAAGAGATTTCTCCATCAGCTGAAAGCTGGCTGAGGAGCAGCAAAGGGAGTCACGCTAAGGCAGATCATCATCCCTGGCATCAAAAAAAGGCAAATAATCACTGGCATCAAAAAAAAGGCAGAGTAGCTGGGTGCAGTGGGGCTGCCATTTCATTAGTCTCACTGGAATGCCCTTCAAAGCAGCTGATGGCTGTTTGTGGCAGACAGAGCTGTGGAAAAGGTCAATGTGTCAGCCCTTGATTATTTTAGTTCAGGAACACTCTATTATTCGTAAAGTATCTGTGACATTCTTGCCTCTCACTCTCCCTCATGGACAGAAACAAATGGGGAAACCACTTCAGAGCAAGGCAGAGGTGGTGGTACAGAAAAGGCAAAAGCACAAGCCTGCGAAGGGGATAGACTGGGGAGGAAAAAACACAGGCAAAAGAGGCACCAGCCTAACAGCCCTGCTTAAAATTATCAGTCAGAGGATGAGTGGTAGACTGAGATAGTTGAAGAAAGTGGAACAAACATACTTTCATATGATGGGTTAACTCCTGCTGCTCCTCACACACACGTGTTTGCCACAAAACAATTATCTCTCTCTCCCCAGTTCTGTCCTCTGCTCCTGGTCGGAGTCTCAGGGGCTGATGGAGACTCCCTAACCCTGGGGAATCCCCAATGTGGTATGGAGAGGTGGAAACCTGCCTGCTTTAACCCTCTTGAGCATCAAGTTGCCTGCTCCTGTGGAGCAGGACAGCTGAGCACTGCTGTGTGATCCCCAGAATCTGCTGCCCCCCAGCTGGAGTGAGAACCAGGGTCAGAATCAGCTTTGCATTGCTGCCTCCTTGGTCCCTGCCATACATCTGTGTATCCAGTTATGGCTGTGTAAAAACACATTTTTGAAACCCTAATGAGCATGCTCTTCCTCCAGTTCAGTTCTTTGCTGATGCTGTATGTTTCCTCACACTGAAATCACCAATATTGGATTTTGGCTTTAGTCTACTGGGAACCTGCCCCAGCAGGCACAGACCAATTTTTCTTCTCTCCCTCTTAGTTCATCTTATTTCAGGCCTCACTGAGTGGGAATTCTCCTTTGATTTCAGAACCTCAGCCCAGTCTTCACACCTCACTAGCTACCCTTGTCTTTCTAGTCTCAAATAATTCCCCGTCTATTAGGATATTTTTCAGCTTTTTGCACCATTTCATCCAAACAAGTACCTGAATAATTTGACAATTTCATTGCTGGCATTCACAGAGGTCAAACTCACTCACCTATTACAAGCTGTTGTAACCTGAGAAGCACGATGGCTTGACAGAACCTAACAGAACCACTTCTCTTTAATACTTGCATTATTTAATGACATCCAGACTCACCACTGCTTCACTCCACAGCTTCCTTGGGCTTGGAATCAGCTCCTCCTGGAATGAAAGCAGCAACAACACGATCATTACAACTACAAACACCAAAAGAAGAAAATAAACTGCAGCTTCTTTGAAGCACTGTGAAGTTTCGGGTTGCTTGTGTATTTGTACAATATAATTAGTAGCCTGTGTGCCCCAAATAATGTGTTACTGTCAGAAAAAAGACAAGAGTTACAAAAGAGCTGCACCACAGACATAAATAAAGCAAAGGTTCACATTACTCCAGTGATCACTGCATGTTAAACAGATTTTTTCAGTTTACCAGACACATTTGGTCCATCTTATAAATAAATCACTGAAATAATAAACAAGTGGCTTTTCTGTTCCTAATAGGCTTTAAAAACCAACCCTTTCTTTGTGAAACAAAGTGATCTCTAAATGATGCTAATGGTGTCTTTTTATTGATCTCCTGTGTTCACTTACCCTGCCATTTCTTCCTCACATTCCTTATTGCAGAGAAATAATTGCCATCTTACCCAGCATGAGAATTGTTATTTTGTTTAAGTTCCTTTAAACAACAGCAGCCCTTTCACAGCTTCTCACTTTTCTAAAACTATTTGTCTTAACCCAGTGCCAGGCACCCTTGAAAAGTTCATTTTGCCACAAGATGTGCAGAAGAACTTCAGGAAACATCCACAGGCATGTAGGGCTTGATATAAAATCACATGAAGCAGAGAGGATGATTTCATAATCTATCAAATATTCTCAAATATTTTCTACCTGAATTGTTCCAATGTCTCTAAGCATTTTTCAACTTTTTAATTTCAAAGCTACCTTTCATTATGAACTTTTCTTATTCTAGTATTTTTTAATGTTTGGATTCTGTTGTGGTTTTCCTCTTTGGGTTTTTTTTTCATTCTGGATGTATAGCTTTATATTTTTTCGAGTTGCCAAGTTATTAAATTAATTGCCAGTAATAACAATAACAAATGGCTGGCCTAGACATGAAGTGAGCACAGGAACTATTTATTTACCAATTACAAGACTGCATTTCCTGGCTAAGAAGACTACTGCAGTAAATATGCTGCAAGGGAAGATAATTTTCACTGTCAAACCAGGGAAAAAGTGATGAAAAACATATTTATTTTTCAAATAATATAAAATTAAAGAAGTTTCAAGCAGATAGAAAGTGTTCTGTTTCAGAACATTTTGAGTGTGAACACTGAGTTCTTTCTCACTTCATTCAAATCCCTTTTCTTCATTCTTACCACAGACAAAACCAGATCAAAATCTCAGATTCAAATGATTGCTAACTTATGCCAGAAATCTGATCCAAGCTTTGCAAAAGATCTCTCTGCCACTCAGGGAGAGTCCCAATCTTAAATTCTGACCCCCTCAGTTTAGTGATATTTGCCACAAAACAGGAAAATCTCTGTAGGGATGTGAACCTTGGTTTTTTCTGGCATCTCCATCACCTTTCTCTGCTGGGGTTTGGCCCAAAGAAAGTGTCTGCCAAAAAGCTGTGAGGACATACAAGGTGGAAGTGGGAAAAGATGAAATTCATCCCATGGGCAAGCCACAGGTACTATTAAAAATGTAAATATGTCTACCTTGGCATAAAACCCCAAAGGAAGGTGACCACTCAAGCTGTATTTACCACCTTCAGCTGCTCCAGAAAGCACAGCTGAATGAGCAAATGAGACCCAATATGAGCACACTGAGGTGAGTTTCATTTTGTAAGCAGTCTAAGCGAGAAGACAAAACAATTTGCATCTGTGTTTTCATTCGGGACCAGGCCACTTTATAAAGCAGAATTGAAGGCACATGTAATTCTCTGCTTTCTTTTCCCTTTCTCTCTCTCCCTCCCCCATTTGTAAGAGTTTTCAGGCTCTCCTTTTGTTCTACTGCAATAAAATCCCCAAACAATTGCCAGGTCAAATGTGCTCCTTCTTTCTTTCATTAGTGCAGCAGCTGGTGCTTGCCTCTTAAAATTCCTTTACTGTCAGCTGACAAGTGCTGTCCCATTTGAAGAATTTCTTATGTGACTTTCAGTTCCAGCACTTTGCTGCTCTCAATCTCACTTTAAAGGCCTGGTGGGTCCACAAAAATAACAGAAATTCAAATGTTCTCAGATAATGTTCAGATTTGGAAACAAACATCTTTAGAGTGGCTGTCCTGATGGGTGAAATGAAAACATGAATTTGGGAAAGAAAAAAAACCCAACAGACAAGATCAACAAAAGGGATGCCTGCTGTTTCTCACAGAAAGTTAGAGGCTGACTTATCTCTCTTTTCCAGTAGAAACTCCACGTTGCTTCAAAAAAACCTGCAAGCCAACAAGCCCACAACATCTGTATGTTTATGTTTTATTTTTCAGATGCAGCAAAGGACTCAAATTCATGCACGTTTCTCAGCAGGGAAATAATAATACAAACACCTGACTACCTTTATATACCTCTTGAAAGACAGAGCCATTGTCATCTCCTGGTCACAAGTGGCATTAGCTTAGATATTTTCCATACAGTTTATAGCTTGCTAGAAGGACTGATTGTTCAACACAGGCCACACTTCTTAATGGGATGTCCAAAAGAAACACAGAATGAAGACAAAAAAGCACTAAAACCATTATAAAACTATTGAAAAAGCTATAAAACTATCAAATAGAGACAAAGAACCTACAAGTAACTCTTGTCAGTTATTATAGAAACAGCTGAGATAGATCATCCAAAACAGTAAAGGGCATATCTTCAACTGAAATACCATTTTTAAGATCAGAAATGAACTTCAGATGAGATTACAGAGCAAATCTGAGCTTACCAGGCGCCAAGAAACCGAGGAGCACTTTTCTTCTCCACATTCCTCGGAGGTCACAGCTCTCACTGCAGTCAAGAGGACCACGATGCACCAAGTGTCACCACACAACATCAGAAAGCTTCAACCCACACACAGCAGCACCTTCCTACTTCAGCAGGCTGCAGCATCTGCCCTCCCTGTCCCCCAGCCCAGGCTTTTGTGCCCTGCTGCTGATGCCCTGCACCTGTGTGCCCTCTGTGCCCTGCATGGCTGTTACTGTCAATGCTGCTCACCTGTGGGCACAGCTGGGGCCAATTGGGGATGATGGGGCACAGCTGGGGCCAATTGGGGGTGATTGGGCACAGCCCCACCCCAATCAACACTGACTCTGTGCCTATTTCTCTATATGGCCCTTGCAGAAGAAATAGCAAATATGGTAAAAGTACCTCTTTTGTAGGTTCCAATAACTCTGGAATGTGTCCGTGTACTGACCTTAATTCACTCTCTAAACTTACATATAATTAAAATCTTTATATTTAAATTTATAGAATATTGACAGTATCAATAACATACAAGAATAAGCCAAAGGCCAAACAGCAGGATATGAACAAAATCAACAGCTATACAATTCCACTAATAATTATACAATAATTAAACAATATCAATAATTATACAGCTATATAATTCCAAGTTACAATCCTTTTACAACTGTTAATAAAATAACAGTGAGATTGGTATACATTGGATAACATGCAAGCACAACCCTTTGTCTGCATGAAATGTAAATACATTTACAAAACTAGATCTAATGTGGATAATATGCAAAGACCACTCTGTCTGTCACTTCACCCTTCATCCCTATCCCTAATCACATTGAGATCACCAGAGCACAGCACCCAGGATGGAGCCCAAAGGAAGGTCTCAAACATCCCAACTCTTGTTCATGGCATTTCTGTCTGCAGCATATTTTAGACAGCTCAAAACCTAAGTTAGAACTTGCCTCAACTCTACCCTGTTCCAGGAATCAGTCTGTACTGATACACCCCTGTCTTGCCTTCCTAAGGATGTGAATTCTGGCTCTTCCAGAAGTTCTCTGCAGATTGTCTTTGTCCTGTCCAGGAGCAGAATTTGGTAGCCACTTTTATTTTACTTCAATCTTTTCACACAATATAAAGGGACAAAACATGTCTCAGTTGGTCTTTAAAAGCTGCTTCAGAGTATATTCAGATGGGATAAAAAGTCAGAGGATCCAAAATCGTTATTGACCATGGATTAACCCCAAACCCACTGAGACACGTGGAACTGCAGAATTCACTGACTTTGGCGAGCTTTGGTTCAGGTCCCACACACCCCTTTAATGATATTTTCTATTTCAAAGCATTACAGCTATTTCAGCAGATGCCCAGCATCTGTGGGCTTGATGGGGTGCTAATCCTATTACAAGGTGATGATTGGAAGCCTATAGCTGATACTCCCAGATGGTTTCAGGGCTCTGAGACCACATATGCTCAAAGAGAGGAGAAGGAATGTTTGGAGAGCAGTCTGGGGGTGAGAGTTTCAGGAGGTATTTGCAGAGTTTTGAGAGTTTCCGGCTAGCTGGGGACCACAAACTCTACATACATTAAACAGCAGATATTCACAGAGCTCTTGGAAGCTTGGGAGACTTTACCCAGACCTGTTAATATTCCCACTGGAATGTGTCAGAGATCCCAACAGCTCTTGGCATGGTGCACTTGGCAATCAGCCACTCAGACTCCTTTGCTTCTAGGAAAGTGTGGAGACCTTGTGTTCATTTTCTCAGCCTTTCACCAGAGTGGAAGGTTCAGGTGACTTCATTCCTTCCACTCTGGCACTGGGGATCCATGGGGGCCACAGCAAGGATGTTGCTAATTTCCTGGTCCTGGTTAACTAGAATATGCTAATCATCATCCACAAGGACTTCCAAAAATTGCACAACTTCCTAGCTCAAAGCCCTCACAAAATATTCCTAATAAAAGAAGGGAACAGCCGTTAATCACTGTTCCTGCAAGTTATTGTGAAATTTCACAAGATTTGATAACTGTCGGGGCTCCAGCTGCTGGAGTCTGTGCAAGAATCTCAGCTTCAGGCTGGACTCAGTGCCTGCCTCCAGCAGCAAGGGAAAGGTGTGAACTACAGCATCAGGAAACATTCCAATGTTGGCAAACCAGAATGCAAACATTTACCAACAGTGGCTCTTTGCAGCGCAGATCACAGCGAGAAGTTTGTTTGCTCACACGTGCTCAGTCTTTTGCAATGCTCAAACACACAGGCCAGCGAAGGCAAAGTAAAACAAACATCATATTTGAGCAAGTTATCAGCAGTGTTACTCTGTGTCTATCACTCTCACACCTCTTCCAACCTACCTGTATCAACAATGTTTCAGAATTAGATGGTCAGTCAAATACATCCTTATCTGGCAGGAAAAATACCCACACAGGGAAAAAGAACCATTTTCAATCAAGGAATTGCCACATTTACTCAGTAGGGCTCAGTTGAAGCTTGCTAGGATCAGGTGTAAGGGCTTTGAAATTGGATGTGTGAAAGTAGAGAAATGCTCAAATAAGTGAGAATCATTTTCCACACAGGTGTCCTTCACTAAAAGGGAAATTTTACTGCTCTCCTTTCTCTGAAGTATCACATATCAGCTCTGGTGGCTGAACTAACACCATTTTTCTAAGGATATCTCTGAAATATTTCTCCATTCCACATTTTTTGTAACCAAGATGCAGAAAGAACATGTATGTTCTTGAGCAAACAACAAAGCCTAGAAAAATAGTTTAAAATAGCCTTTGAGTGCTGTGTCCTGTGCTGCTCTTAGATATGTTGCCATATATTTCAACTGGGAGAGATAGCAGAAGTACCTTCCTCACTAGTGAGGGTGATTATTACACAATAACCACAGGTACAAAGTTATGATCACCAAAACTACACCAGAAACCACCTCTGATAATATTATCCTAGGCATGTTGTGTGGCAGCTGATATTTTTAAAGAGAAGTGAGTAGTCATTCCTGGTAGGTACTATTGACCTTTGAGTCTTAGTAAACAGTCTTAAAAATTTTTTCCCTGCTCAGAGTCCAGTGACATGTTTTGTTCTTTTGTTTTTTCATGTTTTGCTCATGTGTTACCACACTGATGCTTGTTTTATATAGCATAGGTCTCAGCCTTGAGACTAAACACACTCAGACCCCTGAATATATTTAATTTTGAGAAAAACTGTGGAATTCTAAAGGTATCTGCGCCACTAATCCTGTTTCAGAATCAGTCCCTTTGGGGATAGGCTGAAAGGAACAGCAAACTTTATCCTGCTGCACTTTGCCAAGAATCCCACTTTTTATAAGTCTTAAAATGTTGTGGTCTAGAAACCAGCTCTTCATTACTGGTGCATTGTAAAACATTTGGAGCTCTGCTTGTGCCAATAGGAGCCTTTTCAAGCTTCCATTACTGCTCACTGCTCACCAGTAGTTCCAGGATTGCTCAGGGCAGGGATTTTTCTGTTACCATTGTGTTTTTTCCTCTTCTGTCATGCCAAGTCTCAAAACACCCTCCAGATTCATGAATATTTTAAATATCAAAGTACCTGGTAAAAAGAGTTTCTGATTTAGTTGACAGAGAAATTAATGGAAGGTTTCCTGGCAGTTTCAGCAGGAGTGAGATCAGGCTTCTCTGATGCTTGAGAAACTGTCAGCCTTTCAGGTGACATGTGGGCTCCACTTCTAATCAGATGTGTAGAGCACAAAAAAGGGCAGAACATTTCTTCACAGAACTTGACCACTGATTTGGACATTAACAGGACTGACTGTACACCACTCTTCCAATAATGCTGTAAAGGAAATCAAGTTTTATCCCTGATTTCCATCTCACCCCATCTGCTGAGGCTGAAATCTCCCCAGAAGTACATGGTTAAGAGGTACAAGAGGCTGAAAGGGGATTTGCACTCAGCTTTTGGATTGCTGCTCCTCTGAGCAGTTTTAAAAGCCTCTTAGGACAGGAGTGGAAGTGCCAGTGATGTTATCAACAGCAAATATGTTAAAACTAATGAAAAAAGCCTGCTGAAGGCAAGTCTGACAGGAAAACAGATGGGCAAACCAATGCAAGCTTCATATTCTCAACCCAGAGTGGTCTGGATCTGAATATATGGATTTTAGTTACGAACTGTCATCTGCTATTTGCTGGAAATACACACTCATAGTGGGAGGGGCTGAAAGGGTGTTGGTATTCACCTGCAACACAGCAAAGCAGGCTAAATCCTTCATTTTCTCAGTGTGCATGAGGGGAAACTGGGGCAAAATATGTTGTTAGACCCTCTGCTTCCCAGACTTACACTTTGTTAAATTTGCCTTGCTGTAATCTCAAACTGCTAGGTTCAGCAGATAAGAGTCAAAGACCTTCCTGAAAATGGGAGCTGTTCACTTCTGTGGAGCCTCTGCTCATAAAATGTTTGCCAGTAAAGTTATTACCCTTAAAGAAAAAAGGTGAGTGTGACAGGAAATAACAGATAATCACTCCATTGCGGATTTCCAGGACTCACAGGTAAATGGTTCCTGTATATTGATCTGCTCAGGATATTTTCAGTGCTACAAGCAAGAAGAATCTCATTTTGGTATCCAAATCACGTGGTGATAGCCAACACACACTGAGAGAGGATTACAAGGAGCCCTCAGGCAAAGCAACAACTTTCACTGCAGGAAAACTCTATCTGCCTGCCTCAGGCAACATTGTCCTGGTTTGGAAGGAATGACTTTGAGATTCATGGCCAGGACAAATACACAAGGGAAAAATTTGCTGTGTTTTTAAGACATAACTATGTAGCTGCAAGTTTATAAAGACTATATATAGTATGTGGAGAGATGGATGGATGCATTTATTGTGGTAAGTCATACCACTGGGCTATTATCCATGGAGCAAAGTAAAGCCTTTCAAACTTTTAATAATTATAAAAGCAAAGCCACACAGTTATCCATTTGCATTCCTTTTTGTCATGCATTCATAAAAGACAGCTGTCAGAGAGCATTTAGGTATTCCAAAAGGTGTATTCCTTTCAAAGGATCCCTCAAAATTTTGTGTCCGTGCTGAACAAACACTTCTCTAGTAGTTGCCATTTTCCACCAAGTTCTTGACATAAGAGAACAGCACCTCTCAGGCTAACTTGGCCTGTAAGCACAGGGAGAGGTTTCCACAGACATTCACAGCATTTGAGAACAAGGTGAGCGTTTATTTTACTGCACACAGGCATTTCATCTCCCTGTACCTCGCGCTCAAGGGCTCCAGGAGAATTGCCAGTTACAGTGCAGGATTCTAGTCCTGGGAAAAAACAAAATCTCTGTGTTCCTGTAAACATATGACCAAGCACAGCCTTTTTGTGATGGTGCAGTCCCTGAAACAGTGAGGTTCTGCAAACAGCTCATGCAAAGCATCCCTGAGATGTTCTCAGACAGAACAAACCCCACTGCTGTATAATTGAACAGTTGGTCTGAATCTTCCTCAGTAGACCAAGTAATTTCAAATGTTCAAGTAACTTTGCAAATACAAGTTTTGCAGAAATGCTATTTTAATTTCCCATAGGTACTTAAAATTAATTTGCATGTACTTCTGGAAAACAAAATCCAATTGCTGCTTGGAAATCACAGGAAGCATTGAGGGCTGGAACAGAACAGTGCAAGCAGTGACTGAATTTACAATATATTTTCCAGAACTCTGTGTTCTTGCAAGCCAGTGAGAGACAAACATGAAGCTTAGGTATCAGTTAGGCTTCTTCAAATTCTGAAAGCAGAACTTAGTGAAAGGATACAGAAACTTCAATAACATTTAAACAAAATACAGAGCTCCAGGATGGAAGTTTTTAAAATGCTTCTGGCAGGGATCTTGAGTTGCATTTTGTGACAGCACCCAGTACAGGAAAATCACATTCCTAACTGGGAGCATCTAGTTGTTATAATGTGACATTTATTGCAATAGGGTGGAATCTAATTAGACAGTACTTGCATTGAAAATACTTATTACATGTGCTGTCATTGATTGAAAATACTTACTACATTGTGATTGAAAATACTTACTACATATGCTGTCATCATTTCTAGAATAACTTGTGATCTACTGAACTTCTGCACACAAATTTAGAGCTTCTGGGACCAGCCTCCTAAGAAAATAATTCCCAAGAATCAGATGCAATGGCTACAGAGTGTGTGTGATTTCAGGAGCATGGGATGCATAACTGTGGGCACAGTTTTCCAGCCAGTCTCTTCATAAGCAGCCTTATTTCAGCTTCATACTTTGAGTCAAACAAAGCAAAAGCAACACCTCACACACACAAAGAAAAAAAAAAGAGGTGTTTCACCCAAACAAGAGGTATTTCCACGACTCTCAGCACAAAATTCTGCTCTAAGTCTGTTGTAGCATTCTATTTTTCATAACCACCCTCATTGCACTTACATATAGGTCCCACATTCCATTTTTTCCTATGAGCAGGATTCAATCAGTTTTCCAGAACCAGTTTTCCAGACCAAACAGTCATCATTATGAGCTTAAAATTTCCTTCCCACAAATATCCTCTTTAGTTGCTTTCAGTGACCATTGCAGTCAATCCCTATAATTCCATTTACAATGTAAGTAAGGGAAATTTAATGAGTATATGACTTTATTCACTCCACACAAACCTCAGATAGAGCTGGAGTTAATTTTTAGCTGTAGAAGTCTTGTCTAGTAACTTTCTTTGCCAGCTATGAGAACATGAACTTCATAAAATCAGGCATACAACAGTTGTTACTCAAAAGTCAATTTTAACAACAGTTACCACAACACAGGGCCTGTGAAAAACAGGGCTTTTGGATTTCTGTGACATGGAGAAATGCATGGAAGGACAGGATTTAAAAGTTCAAACAATGCCTTTATTCAAATCTGTGCTTGTGCCCTTGGAAAAATACCTGCAGGTTCTTTCTTCAAAGTATAAAACTCGCTTTTGCATTAAATAACTAAATTTACAAATATTATTTGTGAAATTACTTCCAAAATAATTTTACTACTGTGAAGATTATTTCCAAAATGTTATTTCAGATGTTTTAGCAGTTCCCCCATGAAGTCAGATGTGAAATGTGTGATACCTAATAAACTCAACCTACAGCCAACTCTTCTCTTTTTATCTGAAGTAAGTGAAGCACCAACTTCATGAAAATAGGACTTGTTACAAAAAGGTTCCTACAACGCACAAGCCTAAACGTTGTAGGTAAAATCTACATGGAATTTATTCCAGTGCATTGAGCATATGCTTTATGGTAAAACAAGCTTAAAGGTTTTAATTTGGTAAAGCTCTGGACGAGAAATTAATGGGATTTTAGAATATCAAACTAGGACAGTTACATCTGCAAAGAGATGATTAAACCTCACCTGGTTTTATATAAAATCTTGGGTGTCCAGAGTGCTGCTAGGAACTGGGGCAAACAGATCACAAATTCTCTTTCACTGCACATCATGGCTTCTAAACTGTGCTGTCCACCAGGGACAGCAGCTATCCAAATTGGAATTGACGAGTAATTTGATAGTTGCTCTGAAATTTTAAAGAAAACTCTGAATAAATACTTGGCATCAAATCTGCTCCAGAAATACAGCATTTCCCCCCCCATTTGTGTATTCTCCTAATCCTAGTAAATGTTCTTCTTTTCCCAGACAAATTGGCTGTTGCTTTCTGGCCAGTACAAATTCCTCTGAGGTTGGATCAATATATTATGTCACACAACATCATAAGATTCTGTTTCCTGACCTATTTGTCACTTCAAAGTGCAAAACTGAGATTTTTTTCCCTAAATTGTTGTAAGAATTATTGGTTTTTCAAGGTGGATTCAATGGCTTGCTTGAAGACAGATCTCTCTCAGACCACTATTTAACACTTGGAGATTATGGTAATAATTATTTCTGTTAGAATTCACTTCAGCTTAACCTGGAGTCTCAGCTGAGAACATCCAGATATCCTTTTGCCTTGCTCCTAAACCTCTTCCCTATAAACAAGCCATTCAGCAAGCAAACTTTGCAATAAGAGCTGGGAAAAACATTGTCAGGAGTGTTTGGGAGCATCTGGGAAACTCTACACCACTTATCTGACACTTCTCAGAAATGCTAAACACACCAAAAGAACAGGTGGTGCCAAACAAAAGAGGATTAATGAAAATTTTTGACAGCATTTGTACCTCACCTGTGTCCCTAATCAATTTGAAAAATTAACAGTGTGCGGTACAAATATTGAAATTGTGTAAATTAACAGGATGTGTGTGTTGAGCTGGAGAGGTAGCACTGAAAACCAACACCTGCTTTGAGCAAAAACATCATGATGAATTTTGTGTCTGGGTCCTCAACAGGCCAGTTATTCTACTGGAAAAGTCTTCTACAGTATCAGGAAAGTGAATTGAAAGGGTAGGTTGTTCTGGAGAGCAAGAACTGGGCACTGATGCAGATATAAACACAGTTAACAACAAAAAATAACAGACAAAATGATGGCAATAAATCCTCAATGTATGATATGGACATGGAGGAGTTCCCATCATATGTGAAGAAAAGCTTACCCTGAGAAAGAAGTTTTGGGATGCCAAGCAGTATAAAAAGATTGATTGTTTTGATCTTCCAGGTAGACTCCTGAACACTTCCACAGACAACTGTAGTCCATTCAGGCTGAGAAATCACAGCTGAGGGAAAAATTCCTCTTGAAAATCCTCATAAAATGTATTTAATTGTATTTAATGGCCAAAAAACACCTGTGAAATTAGACTGTGTTGAATTGTATTGGACAGAAGGAAAAGTATTTATACTATCTTCATTTCATTATAAAAGAAAGAAATTAAACTCTGACAGGAGCAAATTATATCAACATATATATTCTATGATTTTTTTTTTACAGATCCACTTAAATGGTCCACTTCTGATGGTTCTGATTCTATAGATAATCACTCCCTTTTTTCATTTTAAGCACTCAGCAGCTGATAAAAGTGAAAGCAGTATGAGAAAAGTATCCTAATCACAGGGCTGAGAAGCAGATGAAATGGCACTGAGGGTCAAAAAGGGCTGAATTCATTCATGAGAGGGTAAGAAGGGATGAGCAGAAAAAGTTCTGCAGCAGAACAAAAAGCTGAAATCAAACTATGCAGGTTAAGATCTACAGCAAAAAGCTGCAGAACCTGGATTCCTTTAAAAAAAGGACATTTTCCCAGTTGGGACAACAACACTGGTGATCTTCACCAAGTGCTCTGAGGTCAGTAGAGAAACAGCACTGGCAATTAATTACAGTTATTATTGCAGTGTGACAGCTGGCATTTCTAGCATCCAATATCAGATGCATTTCTAAGGCTCTGACCATGCAATAACATGCAAAATAATTACTGAGCTACATCTCAGGAATCTGTTGGGCTCCTAAATATAGGTCTTTAGTTGTTATTCTCAGCATGTAAGATACCCTCCCTAGGACATTCTTGAGCTCCCTTATCAAAACCCATCTTTCCATACAGCCAGAAACTTCACCTCTTCTCTCTCCTGCTGTAGTGTCAATTATTTTACTTACACTTTTTACTTGTGACTTCATTTCCATCCTTAATGTTTCTGCTATATACATGTCAACTTTTTAAGGATCAAGAGGATCTCAGGGCACTTTAGATTGAACCAGAGACTAATGTGTAGAATTGGTATGAATTCCAGTTTCTAAAGACCAAGTTATGCAAAGGTTTCTGGACAGCTAAATCCTATTTGAGATCCTAAAGAATTTTGTCCTCGCAGCCAAAAGCAGCTGTATCTACCACAACAAAATTAATTTTGATATTAAATTTGACTTGATGTAACCTCAAACTGCAAGGTTCAGCAAATAAGAACCAAAGACCTTCCTGAAACTGGGAGCAGTTCACTTTTTTGGAGCCTCTGCTCATAAAATTTTTGCCAGTAAAGTTGTTATCCTAAAAGAAAAAAGGTGAGTGTGACAGAAAATAACAGATAATCACTCCATTGCGGATTTCCAGGACTCACAGGTAAATGGTTCCTTTACATTAATTCAGCTCAGGATATTTTCAGTACTAAAAGCAAGAAGAATTTCATTTTGATATCCATATTTGACACTTTTATAATTGTACAAAAGCACACAAAAACCACTACACACACTTGACCTACAGGTACCAATTAGGAAATTTTGTATATACACAAAGCCTCACATAGCAAGCTGCTAGAAGAACTGAAAAATCGACAGGATGAAATGTGTGACTTCATGTTGCATGAGGCAAAGCTATTTTGATTAATTATTCTGATTTTTTTGAACAAAGAATTCAACATTTTAAATTCAGTTGAGACCACAGGTCAAAAGAAAATGATACCACTGCATTTCCTCTGAAAATGCCCTTCAAACACATTTTGCAGAAAGAAAACCCCACAATTTTTCACATTATGTTTATGATATTTTATTCCTTTCCACTCACTTGTCCTTCTTTGTTAAAAGAAAGGCTGAAAAAGCAAAAGTCTGAAATAGAAATTAGTTGGGAAAGAGAATATGAAAAATCCCTTTATCTTTAGGCATTTTTTCCTTGAAAAAAGAAACAAAAGAAAAAGAAATTTCCTCTCTCCCATCTGACTCTTCAAAATAATTTTTGAAGGTGTTTAGTAGCAACAAGAAATGTTTGTTTTGATGTGTTTCAATATTTCTGATGGGAAAAAGACCACAATCTTTTTCTTTGATAGACACTCTGGGCTGCCATGTAAGAGTAAATGATTTTCCCATCAGCTGCAGTTACCTGTGATTATATTATAACCTTCAATTCCTCATGTGTTTTAGACCTACAGTACAAACAAGTTCTTCATCTACCTGAACTTCTGCTGTGCCATTTTCAGGATGAGTGTTTCCCACACAGGTTGCAGTAAAAGGAATTTTTCTTCCTCAGTGGGTGTGTGAGCAGCTTGAAGATTCAGACCATGTGTTTCTTCATGGCTTTCAGCTCATCACATTCAATTCATGATCAAAAATAAAACATTTTTAATAGCACCAGAATTTATTAATGAAAGGGCCTGATGGACAGCTCTGGTGATCTGTGTGCTTTGCCATTCTCAGGAGAGAAGGCCTGGAAGAGTTTGTCTAACATTAGGAAATGGCTGTAGCTAATAGCTTGGCTGTAACCCACCATATGGGCATCCTTACTGAACAGCAAACCTGCCCCCACACCATTTAATTTAACCTATATCCAAAACTAGCATGAGATAAAATGTAAGCTAAGTATCTATGTAAAATTTGTTACAAAATAATTATTCTGAACTGTGATCATACCTTGACTGATTTTTAAAATCATTTCCTCCAAGGACAAGTCCTAACATGAGATCCATCCCTATATTTTCCAGCTGAGACCAAGCCAAGCCAGCTGCAGACCCGAAAAAAGGGAATTGTGCCTCAAAAGCCCTTTAGGCTCCACTGCTAAAAATGCCAGTGATTGACCTGATTCTGCTGCCCCTCTCTCCCCAGATCCTGACTGTCAGGGCTGAGATGGAGACAATACAAAGCCACACTCCATTTTCAGAATGCTTCAAACTGTTGTTATTATATCATGCATGATTTTTATACTTTCTTACAAAACTCTACATTTTACTCATTGGTCAGGAAAGACAAACAAAGTGCTGGTTGGAATAGGCAGCTGCAGGTTTCTCTTATTTATCCTTCTTTCTTTGCAGATGCTTTGCAGTGCAGGCTGTGCAAGCTCCTAAATCCTAATCTGAAGTAAGGGAAACTCAGGGCATCATCCTGGGTTTTTTGTAAAACAGACAAGTGGGACCACAGCATTTTTCTTGAGTACAACTCTGGGTGTGTGGGAAAAGGTGTTGTTTTAAAAATTAAGTGCTCCAGATAACTCACCACTCTTGGCAACATTCATTGTAACTACTTATGCTTAAGAAATAATTTTGATGCAATGCCTCATTATCCATGTATCAGAACATCTCTTTTCCTGGCAGCATTTTAGAAGAAAAATGAATTAAAAAAAAAAGACAAACAAACAAAACCCAACTCCTAACAAAGACCTCTGATAACTTCAGTGATGCAGCATGTTCTCATAAATAATTCTCTCTTCATACAACAGCCTAATGACTGTGCACAAAGACCTGGCATCTCTATTTTCTCCTTTTTAAGTCACACTGACCACAAGGCACCAACATGTTCAGCTGTAATTAGAGGAAATGCTGTGGTCCATGACACCTCCTAGGACTACAGGAAACTCATCTGTTTTCTGCTTCACAAATTGTCAGAAATTTGCGCAAGATCAACGAGCAGCACATAAAAAGTTCATCCAAGAACATGTCCTTGATTTGTATTTGATGCTCTTTACTGGGCACTGTTTTTTCATGGCCTACTAGAATTTTTTGGGTTTTAACAAATCAAATTTTCACAATAGAAAAAAACTTTTTAACTTCTAAATGCACATAAACACACGTGGTTATTGCATATATATAAATTTTAAAAATAAAAACATCTTTATCATAATGAAGAAAGTTTTCTCTCGAGTGCAGTGAGGTGGTTCTTGCAAATTAAACCAAGTATCTTGCCAGCATTAAAGAAAACATTTAGTTTTCATGCTACCTTAAAATGAACCCTATCTAGTGAAAATCCAGGTCACAGCAGCTCATGAGCCAAACTCAGTCTTCCAAATATGATTTAAACCAAGTAACCTTCATACCTTATTCACAACAGCTCATTAGTCTTCACTGTGTTATATTTCAAAGTTTTGCAACCACAATAATAATAATAATAATAACAACAGCAAAAACCAACTAAACTATGATTAATTAACAAAATAGCAACCCAGGAGGCAACCAAAACCATTGTAGAGAGGTATATCCTAAAAACAAAGCTTAATAAGGGAATTCAAATCATTATTTGAGCTTATTTCTTTTTCAGAACCATAATTATTTTAATTCTTGCACTGTACTACAAAGCATGAATCATGGCTAAGATCTCATCTTCAAAATTTTACCCCAGTGCCTTGTCCAGGCAATGGTAACTTGAATATCTACTAAGATATTAGAGAATGTCTTAGAAGAAACACAACACACTTTATCTTCCCAGCTTGTTAAAGAGTTTTTATCATTCAAGTCCATTTTTTCCTTCAATGCACCCACTTAAGGTGCTGCTGCAGCTAAATATGTGACTTTTCTTTCTGAGTTCTGGTATTCAAAATCAGCTGGGAGAAAGGTGTACTTTCTGTACCCTTAGCTCTCAGCAGAATTTAGGAGTGTCAGGGTTTTGGCTTCTCTGTTGAGCCTGGATGCTGTGTTCAGATTCTCTGTGTCAACCACTGATTATTCAGTCCAAAGGATACACCATTTTCCTCTAGTATTTTTCCTTACTCTTCCTCCATTCTCCATAAGAAAACGTAAATAAAACTCAGGGAAGCTATCCACTCACATATTTCTCACTGTCTTCACAAAGATAAGAGCCAACGCAAATTTTCCTCATTCCTCCACTGAGCATCTCAGTTTTCTTTCATTTTTTGATCAGCGGCAAAATAGTTAATGCTGGCATTTAAAACAGATATTTGCATTTATTCCAGATGACATGTTTTCTTCATTTCCATGCCAACTGACTCTCACCACCTTCATTTGCATGTAGATGTGAACACTTTTGTAATTTTTTTCATAACTTTTTCTTCTGACAAAATTGCTACAGACTTTCAGCTAGAGAGGCAGGGAAAAAAGACAAAAGGGGAATATAGAAGGCAAAACAGCAATTCATACAAGAAATCAAATCTCAGTAATCTCAAATATTTTTCATTTTCAAAGGAAAATGTCAGATATCACTTATATCTGTTTCACTTCCTTCTTTCCCTCTAAATAAACTTGCAGACAATAGATGACTGTGGCATGGCCTGCCATATCCATCATCCTTAGGACTGGGTCAGGAACAGACCTGGAGACCATATCCTGAGTTCCTGCCTTTCCAGTGCTGGGAAAATTCCCACCACAAATCAGATTCTGCATCTTCAGCTCACGTTGCACTCATCTGTTCCCAACACAAAAGGTTCTGTTTGCTTGGCAGACTATTTCCTCTTTATTCAGAGCCATAATCTTCAGGTATTTGAAATCCCAGTAATTTCCACAGTGACAGCATGCCATGGCAAAAACATGGGCTTAGAAATTTCCCTGAAGAAACAAACAGAAGAAAAGAACCTGGTCAGGGGAAGGGGGAGATGCCAGTTTTGGAAATATCCTGGTTTTTGCTATTGATTTTGCTTATTACAGGATCACAAACAGTCCCAGCCCTGCTGGGTTTCTCTGGTGTTGCCCAAATCACTACAGAGCACAAAGAAAGACAGGCTTTGCCCAGGGAACTCACAGGAAAAACATACAAGATTTAGTGTAATCCTGCCTTCAGTAATATATTCACTGTTTTAACTCTCTGCTGTGTTTCTGCAGCCTTATCATAGCCTCAAAGTTTACCTTCCTCTTTCTGAAGTTGCAAAGTCCCCCCAAAGCTTTAAAGTCACTGTCAGTTTTTTTCAAAAACCTCAAGCCAAGGATAAAAAAGATCAGAAAAAGCAACAGCAGGTGTCTTACTTATGATTTATGACTTGTTTCTTTGTTGAGACAAAAAGCATCTTAGATTCTCCTCATTGCTAACACATTACAGTGCTCAGGTTTGACATTCATCTTGGCCAGGTAGGCCATCTAAAAAACATGCCCTGTGGGGAAAAAAAGAAAAAACAAACCCAAACAAATGAAACAAAAAAGCACAACAGGAAAAACAATAAAAACCCATGAAAAATTCCCAAACCAGTAAGAATATTAAAGAAGCAATTCTTCCTGTTGTAAAATACTGTTTCAAGGCAGAAAGGAAGGAGCACCAGTCCTGGGAAGATGGTGAGAGGGAGATGGAGAGGAGAGATGTCTTTCAACCCTAACCATTCTATGACTCCTCATCCAGGCATTTCTTTCTATGACACTTTGACAGCAGATTGATGGCTAATGAAGACTGTAGCCTTTGGGCAACTCCTCTGAGGTTTCATCAATCCCTTCCCAAGACATTACAGGGATCTTGCATATTCCAATCGGGTGAATCTTTCTGACTTCTTTCTGCTTCCAGCAGTTGTGCTTTTCAACCACTGATAGACGAGGGAAGAAAAAACAAACAGCAAACCAAAAGTAGAGGGCTGGAATGATTTGATATTCAGCTTCTCATGAGAGATGTCTGGATCTATAATTTATATATTTTTTTTTTAATGTATTACCCAAACTCAAAGTTACAGAGTGACTGCCATAACCAACAGTGTGTATGACAGAGCCACCGGGCAAATCTTTAAACTTTGCTTGCTAACATGAGAATAAACATAATTTAAACTTAGAAATTCAAAAGGACTCAGCTTTTTTCCTATTTTAGCCTTAGCAAGCTGGAATATTCCTCTGAGCTTCAGAGGAGAGCTGCTGCCCTTGGGCTGTGGCACGCACAAGAACAAGTTGCTGCTGTAGGGCAGCCTGTCCAGTTTTGGTCTCCTACCAACCAGCGGTGGATTTCAGCAGCCAGAGATGCAGGTGAGTATGCAAACAGTGCTTCCTCACCTGGGGAAGTGTCGGAATTCAGGACATCCCTCTGGCTGTCCTGGATTGCCAGAACCCCTGCCAGGGGCTCAGAGACCCTGGCACAGAGCCCAAGACACTTGTGATTTTGATTATGGATCATGGAGCAAATTACCAACCTCGTATGATGATCTGCCAGCCACGAAAGTCTAAGTAGAATAATAATTAGTTTTTCACAGGGTGAAAAATAGATTTTTGGGGGTTTTTTAGAATGGGGGTTCAGGGGGCAAGATGGAGGAATGTGGATGTGTCCAGCCTTTCTCCTTCTTCTTCTTGGCCTCCATCTCCTGCTGTGATGTTGGCACTTTCAGATTGGTTTAGAGTAGAAACTCACTGTCTAACATAGGTGATAGGTATTGGGAAGTAATTGTGAATATTGTACATGTAGTTTTTAGTATAAAAGATAACACTGCCCTGGGGGCAGACAGAGTGCCTCTGACTGTCTTGCTGAGTGAACCTCGGCAGGGCAGGAGAAAGAATTTTATAGATAAGGAACAATAAACAACCTTGAGACCGAGAAATGAAGAGCTCTGACTCCTTCTTCGACAGCCGGGCTGGGAAAAGAGACTTTGTGACACATCTCGGGGTCACTGTGAGCAGCTAAAGCCCCGAGAGGAAGGATGGGACGTTCCCTGGACGGGATGGAGCAGCTGGGGCCGGTCAGTCCCTCGGAGCGAGCCGGGACAGGGAGCGGCGGGACCCGGCTGCCCTCTCGTGGGGCCGCCTGGAACACGGCACCGGGACTGTGGAAAACCCCATGAAACTGCGAGCAAAACACGGGGAATTACTCGGTGTTTGTCCTGAAGGTCTGCAAAAACAGCGCTCCAAAAGGGCCGGGTTTATCCCGCCCGCCGGAGCTCACAGCGAGCGATGCTGAGGGACCAGAGCGGCTCCGGTAAAATTAAATGCAGAACCTGGTTTGGTAGCAGTCTCAGCAGGTTGGAGGCTCGTGTCTTCCCAACACTACAATGCAAATTGTGTATGCAATGTATTATAAAGTAAATCAGCTTAAAAACAGCCAGGATTTTATACGTGCACACACATGTGTGCCGCCAGGAAAATTTGAGTTTTCTTCCCCCAGCAACAGGGATAAGGATAGGTGTGCTGCAAGGATGCAGTGTCCCCAGAGTAAACCAGTTTGAAAGCAGCCAGGATCTTATATGTGCACCCACCAAGCACATCCGTGTGCCACCAGGAAAATTTGAGTTTTCTTCCCCCAGCACAGGTGTGCTGTGAGTGTCCCTATAGCGACATGCCTCAGCAAAAAACCTAAGCCTGGGCAGGCTAAATCCCAGAGACTATCCCTGCAAATTTCCCTTGGACTCAAAGGATATATTTCAGCCATTCAGCATTGAGGATCTAGAGGAGAAACCGAGCTTTCCAAAATAAGAAATAGGACATGGTGACTGCCAATCACAGAGCTTGAAGCTCAATGGACAGGATCAGAATGCTTCTGTTTTAATCAATCTATGGTTTCTCAAAAACTCAGTGTCTTAACTCACACGTGATCCAAGGCCTCCCAGTCTGTGTCCATAGGAACACTTGTTAAGGCACAGAATTGCTTGATTTCACCAAAGCACATCAGATGAATTAGAGCAGAAAAGCCTTCTGAACAAGCTGGAGGCTCAGCAAGAGTATATGGTTTGTAAATACTGTGCTGGCTTTCTGCTGTTCCTTTAGAGAACATGATGCTTTCACTTGATTTAATTATTTCCTCACAAAATCACATGAACTGAGCCCAACAAGAAGGGGAACAGGGTCTGTATGGACAGCAAACCTCAAGCACCTCCCATCACATCATAGTGCTGCTGCTGCTGCAAAAAAAAAATTACTCTGAAAAAAAATATTACTGCCTTTTTCAGGTCATCAAGGAAGCAATTTGACCCTGGCCTGCTCACAAAATGTAGATCTGGATTATGAGCCTACCCATACCCATGTAACTGTGTGAACAGATTGGGAATGGCAGTTCCATCTCTTGGAATCTCTCACACCCCAACACCTCTCAATTAAAAGCTGCCCAGTACCAAACTGTCACATGATATTTGGGGCTAATTTTCCTGTATACTTTCTACTGTAAAGCTGTGAAGAAGGAGAAAAAATAGAAATATCCTTCTGCAGCAGCATTCCAGGGGTGTTGAGGATGCTGAAGAACCTGAGCTGCAGGGCTGATTTTCCACCAGGTTATTTCAGATACTTTCCCAGCTATCAAATCACCCTTTTACACATTTTTAGTGATGTGCAGCCAACAGTGCAAGCCTATGTTATACATCACATTTCAACTCTCCCAAGCCTATCTTGCTCATTATTGAATACACAAAAGCCACAGGATTGTTCCCAGCACCAAAGCAGCAGCAATATCTGCCTAGAACCTGTAGACTGTTCCCCCTTTTTTCACTTTCGTGTTTTCACTTTTCTCTTTGGAATCACAGTCAAATAGATCTGTTAAAACCTTTCACCCTTCCTGTACAAACCTTCATATGATTTTTCTGTCATCACAGTTGTGGGAACAAGAGTCCTTCCACAACCCTGCCTTAAATTCACCTAGTACTTATTAAAAATCCCATTCTTGTGAGACATAAATAAACATCTTGCCCCAGCAAAATGATGTTTGACAAGAGAAAATGATGTAATTATGATTAGGTCTGTATGTGGCTTGGTCCAAGAGCAACCTCAGGAGGATTAACTCTGATTCTGTGTTTGACACATCCCTGGAGGGGAATGACTACAACGAGCAGGGCCTGCCCAGGGTTTCTGACAGCCTGGGGACAGGGGGTGGAAGGGGCAGGATTTTCAGTGGGGCTGCCTTCTGTCACCACTGCAATCTGCCTCTGGCCAGACAAACACTGGGGAAAGGTTTTTAAGGAGCAGGCTGGCCTCAGGGAGGTGGAGCTGGCTGTCAGAAAGCATGAGGCAGCATTGCACAGCACGCCCCTGATGCTTTGTGCTGCTCATTCAACAGCAAGAGACATCTGCTCCTGTCATTATGGGGCTAATTCACAGATTCTGGGTGTTCTCTAATTGTAAAATTGGCTTTAATAAGTGAGAGCCCTTGTGTGTGCACACTATTGGGTGCAAAGGAGAGGTTTTTCTAATTCCCCCACAAATGAGTGATACTGTAGAAATTAAGTGAGGTTATTAGTGCCTGCATAAGCATGGGCTGGGCACTCAGATAACATTAAATCCTGGATGTGCTCAGTTACCAATCCCATCTCCCTATGTCCCTGTTTCACAAGAATTACGTTTGGTTAGTGCATCCCTTCTGTTTCCTCCATGCTCCAATTGCATGATGCTGGGACAGATGTTTAAGAAGCTGGGAGGATGTCTATGATGTCTATCAGGATTTTATTTAGATCATGGGGGAATACAACATTAGGCAGCTTATTTATTCACTTTTGTGAGCATTTAATGGCTTATGGTCATGCTCAAAACTCAGAGTTCCAGTATTGTTATCCCTTATTTACCCAGTCCACAATATACCAGTGAAAGTCTTGTAATGTTATTTTTTTTCCTTAAAATCACAGTTCCTGAAAACAAGCAATTACTTAATGATGTTGTATTTGCTTAGTGCAAGGTTAGGTTTCAAGCCTTTGTACTTCTAGACAGGGGTTTGAAAAATGAGACTTGAGGGAATTTTAAAGGCTGTATAAAAATATCCTCAAAATTCAAATTAAAAGAGGCAAAAGTGTTTATTATTATTGTGGGTTTGTTTTTTTTTAAGCCTTAAAGCTGAGCACAAAAGCACCTCTGCATAAAGAAATAAAGTGCTAAAACATACACATGATAACAGGAGGCTCATGAATAAGATTTTCATTCTATATAACATCAAATTATTAATAGTTATTAATTATGGACTGGATAGAAACACTTTTCAAAGGAAACTGTGTTTCTCACAACTCCATTTTGCACACAAAGCCCCCCCAGCCCCTCCCAGGCTGTAACTGCAAACTTGACGCTCTTGCACTTCCCCCACAGGAGTTGTGCTCTTATCCATAATTTTCTGTGGGATTTTTTTGTCTCTGAAGGCATCAGAGCTCCCAGATTGCTCTCCTGCCATCTCCAACCAGAGATACTGATGGATGAAGGCTGATTAATGGACCCTGGAGCAACAAATACAAGCAGTCGTAAAAAACAAGTCTTAAGTAGTGCTCTGAAACAATCAACAGCTTTGAGCTGCTTAACCAGCTGACCTAAAATAAACCATGAATTTCAGGATGACTTGACAAAAAAAAAAAAAGGTTTTTTGTTTTTTTTTTCTCCTTGGCAAAAGTGATGCATTTATTTCCACAGAAAATATCAATTTTGCTGTAACCACAAACGTCTGTCAAATCATTGCAAGGGAAAAGTTTCCAACCAGCGCTAATCATTAGTCACTTGAAAATGTACACTGAAACAAAGGACGTTTTGGTGTACATCTGCAGCTAATCAAGAGATTAATTTGAAACAAAAGAAGTCCATATACAGTTGGAAAAACAAAAAAAACAGCCAAAGTGTGCAGCTGCCAAGAATGCAACCTCGAGAGAGCATCTGAACGACACCGAGATGTGTTGTTGCACTCTGATCTCGGGAGAACCTCGTTGGACTGGGATGAATTTCTGCACTGTTCCAAACTTTATCACAATTCTGCAATGTTTAGGGCTACCTAAACCTGTGACCATTCAATTCTATCTATCCCATTCCTCTGGAGTCTTGATGAGGCAAAATTCTACTCCTTATATGAATGCTGAGGAATAAAGGAAAGGTGGGTGGGGGAAGGAAAGAAAAGGAGGGAAAAGAAAAGGAAAAAGGGAGAAAAAGGAAAGGAAGGGGGAAAGGAAGGGGGAAAGGAAGGGGGAAAGGAAAAGGAAAAGGAAAAGGAAAAGGAAAAGGAAAAGGAAAAGGAAAAGGAAAAGGAAAAGGAAAAGGAAAAGGAAAAGGAAAAGGAAAAGGAAAAGGAAAAGGAAAAGGAAAAGGAAAACCACTTAAATAGAGCAATTTTTATGGTTCTCAAGGATAATTCAGGTGCACACTGTAAGTGGCACCACCTCATAGTCCTTTTAATTATACCCTTTTACTTGAAAAGCTACATTTGGCATCCTAAAATGTTAGTTCTGAAAATGTAAATAGCTTCCAAAAAAACAGTCCATTGTTTGAAAAAAAACCATACAACATAAAATATCCCTGCTGGGACTTCAAAATTTCTTCCTTGTGCCTGTTGTTCTAGTAAAACAGAGATCTGCTTAATTAATTACTAAAACAATTGGCAGCCTCTTTGCTTTCTCTAATTTACCAGCAATACCAAAACCAAAGTGAGAGTTTCAACCAGCCCATTTAGGAAGAAGGAAGATGAGAATATGTGAAATATTCATCTAAAAGCTGCAGCAGCACCTCAGATTGTATTTTTTCAAAACTCAGCGCGCTGCACACAGGGAGGTCTGTAACAGTTTGAAGTATGGACATGCACTGCACATCCATCTACAAGAGCCTGGCAATATTTTATTTATGCACTGAGAAAACTATTGGCTATGTAGATGCTGTCAGAAATGGAGACTGAACATCAGAATAGATGTTATTTTCCAGAAGACAACCATCATTCTAGCAGGCAAAAACAAGGCCTCAAAGATAATGTAGTTTCTAAAACAGGTCCCAAGAAATGCAAGATGATATTGAAAAATGTGGCTCTTGTTGAAATGGGAATTATCCATACCAGCCCAGGCTTTCTCTGGGATGTTTGGTAGTGCAACACAATTTCACTGCCTGGAATGAGGACACTGCATCACAGGAACATTATAAATTTCAGTTTCCTGAAATTTCAGACCTGAGTTCTGACATGTTAATTCTGAGAGTTAATCCAAACTTGTCCTTCAGTTTGACCACTTTAGAGAGCCAGTCCTGAGCATCAGTTTGTCAGGATCTCACAGTTTAAGCCACTCTCCAGGGCTGGTGAGGTGTCTGAAAAAAAAATTAAAATAAAAATCACTGTGCCATGAAACATGGCAGGCCTGGTTTTTTACTGCCCAGAAGCAGCAAGTGGAAGCTCAGGAAGGAGATTTGGGGGATTCTGCCCTTCAGCAATGTCTGAATCCCAAACCAGCTTTGGGATCAAATCAGGCTTTGCCACTCATGCAGGTCTGCAGCAGTTTGGGCAGGAGGGGAAGGGTTTGGAAATAGAACACGTTTACAAGAACACCTTCCAAGTGAGGGGCTCCAAAATAGCATTCTCCTTTATAACCTGATTGAAATAATCAGCACACAGTCAAGCACAGTTTGTTGGTTGCACTCAAAGCAAAACATGCTTCCAGCTGTGAGAGATAATTACTATTTATTGACTGGCTTTTGAGGACTTTCATGCTATATTTAGTTTTAGGGCTGTTTGGGGTTTTTATTTGCATCAGAGGCATTGATGAAAAAGGCTGCTGCTTAGAGCAGTCAGCTGCCTTCTCATGATTAACCTCTTATTTCACTTCAGAATGTGTTTCACCTGCAAATGTGCTGGGAAATCAAAATTAATCCTGGGCAAATTCCCACAAGTGCCCCGTTGAACCAGCAACTGCATTCATCAGCATTCCCCACTGATAGCCCTTTGTTCTTGTGTGGTGCTGGGGGTTTTATTTGAGCATCTTGCCAAAGACCAGAAAGGACAGTTAATTATAACCATCCTGCTGCAGAGGGGTGATTTTAGAAGGGGCTGCAGCAGCTGGAACCACTGTTCTACCCAGTTAAGTGTTCCTACTGCCTTCAGTGACCTGCACAGAGGCAGAATCAGAAACCAAAAAAATGAGCACAGAAGAGTTTTAACCCCTTCATCTCCAACAGTTAGGCTACATTCTCAAGCCAAGAATTTCTAGATCTCTTCCAGGACAATTTTCTTGAATGCAATTTCCGTTAGCCTTTATCTTAATTTCGTTTGGAGGTGGCTTCAAATGGGACTCAAGGTCTGTGAAGGCACTGAGGGAAACTGTCCATGCTCTGCTTTATTCCACTTTGGTGTGATGTGAGGACAGTTCTACCTGAGCTATGCAAAAAATGCAGTGGCCAACAGGAACGGTCAGCCTACAGCCCCAGTGCCACAACTTTGACACACAGAAGGGAAAAAGGCACAAAGAAGGAAGAGTGCATCAAAAAAATTAAAAGGTTTTGCTAAAATATTCTTTCCTAAATCAAGATGTTTCTCTCTGGAACTGGGCCTGAAGTTTAAGTCACCTAAAACTGAAGCATTTCATTTTTAAGCAAACAATGTCGCAACTGAAGTGCTGAAAACAATTTTTTTTTTCCTTCTTATTTTATTTTCACTGAATGGCTCCAAAGATGTCTTCAGACAAATCCAAAACAGTTCTCATCTCCCCCAGCCTGTTGAATATATTCATTAGGGTCCCAAATGGTCTCATCACAACATGCCAATTGCAAAACTCATCCCCTGTCCTTACAGGGAAGTTGTGGAGCACACATGACTGATTTCAGAATTAAAATAGCCAGAAGGAAGCAGCAAGATCAAGCAATAATAATAATGTTAACTGTTTGTAAAACGTGCAGGAGCACTGGGTACCAAAGAGGATTGAAAAGTTAAGATTGCCCATGATTTTAAAGATTATTGGAATCTACAGGAAGAGTCAGTTTAATATGCCCTCCTTGTGAATTTGGGGTGTGGATCCAGAAAATGTATTGTAAAAATACATCTTTAGAGAAATATTTCTATCAGCAGGGAAACCTCACAACATTCCCATTTTCTGTATACAGCCAGGGAAACACAGAGAAATAATAAAAAGTCAATTTAGGACTACTATGAGAAGATTGGAGTCATTATACAGAAGTATTTTTCTGCACTGAATGCAGAGATGGGAGCAATAAAGAGAAGAAAGAGTTACAAAACAGCATTCTTGCTTTTAAAAGTGACAAAAAAAAATTCATTTTGCAGAAGATTTAAGCATCAGACAAGTAGGGAGCTGAACCCCCCCTTACCATTAAGACTGAAATGAAGACTGTCCTCTGAGTTATTGTAGCCAGAGAGGTTTATTAGCAAACTAAAATCTCAATTGTAATTTCCCATCTGAGGGTCCAGGCAGCTCTCCTGTCTACAAACCAGGTGCTTCTTTGAAAAGGATTAAATTCTGTCTCCACTTGAATTTAATGGAAGCCTATTTGTAACTTCAGTGGGGGAAGGACTAGACCAGTGATGAAAATCATCTCCTGCAGCAGAGTGAGATCAAAATATTCTTAACGCTATGAAAATCCACAGAATTCACAGAATGACAGAAGTTGGAAGAGACCTTCAAGATCATCAAGTCCAATCCAAATTAACATATTATTTTTAAAAAATAAAATTAACATCATATTAAAATTGCTGGAGAGTTTAAAATCGGATTCAGGTTGATTTGCAGGGCAAGGGTAGTCACTGAATGAGGCATCCTAATGTTTGTAATTAAGGAGAATAAGCAGGCAGTTTTAAGGCAGAACAGGCCATTTAAATAACCACTTTGACTGAATTCAACCACGCTTGCACAAGACATTGTGAATAAGTGAATAAGATGAAACACAAAGTGAATAAGATAAAACTTGAGGTCACTGGGAAGTTAGGACTGTACTAGTATAGAACACTATCCCCTCCCAATAACATTTGCCACAGCAGAAAGAGGCAAAAGCCTTAAGGCATATTCTTAAAGACACTCCATAAAATTGACTCAAATTTGTTTTATCCCTCCTTAGCAAAACCTAGAAGAATAAGAGCAAAAGAAAGAGTCAGGGGTTGGGGTTTCTCCCCTCTGGTGTCACAGCATTGTTCAGTGCTGGTTTTCTAACCACAACTGCTGGCATCAAAAGAAATCAGAAATAAAGTTATTAGCCATGCCCAGGGCATTATGTCAGGTGGAGTGCTGCCTTCTCCACCCACACAAAATGTCTTACTGATGCAGGGGCAAGATGCACTGCAGGACTGAGAATAAAATGCTGCTGTATAACAAATTCACCCCACTGTTCTACATTTTCAATCACAGCCTCTGTTTTGCTCCCCACCTCTAAAATCTACAGCACAGGCATGCCCAAAAGCAAGCAATATAAGCATGATTAAGTTGGTGGACTTGGCAGTGCTGGGGGGACTTGATGATCTAAGGGGTCTTTTCCAACCTAAATTATTCTAGTTTTCTGTGATTATGAACATCACACCATATAACTCCTTTAAACCAGAAAAAAAAAAAAAAGAAATCTATTCTAAATACTCCATGATTCACTCTGGTATTCATTTGATAGAACTTATAGAGAAGAATTCATGGTATTAATGCAGTTTTCAGTTGGAAGGAGGTGTGCATATCATCACCAGTAACCTCTGCTCAAATCACCATAAAATGAAGAGGTCTGGAGAACAATCTGTTTTCATGATTAGAGGTCAAAGCTGAGCTTACAAGTGTGTCTTGTAGGAGGAACAAGAGAACGGAGAGTTCACTTCACTGCTTGTTCGTGCTGCATCTTGCCTTTAAATAAATGACTTGTTCTAATTCACAGTGAAGTCAACTAAACAACTCCCATTGTCTTAAATAATTAATCTAGTCCAGGAAATAATTTCAGAACTTTTCAGCACCACTAAATTAATTCAAGAAGATGAAGAAAGAAGATAGATCACCCAGGAAAAATATTAAAAGTAAATTCCATCTTCTGGTTTCAATATGAATGCATAAGATGCTAGCCTGTGACTTTGAAACACTGGCTGCAGCTCCCTGGGCTCTTTAACTTAACAGAACTCAACTTTTGAAGGAGGGATGGAAATTTTCAATACATCAACTGTGAGCTGGGGCAGCTTTCTCAGGAAAAGCACAGCTACAGCACATGGGTTATGGTCCCCTGGGGAAGGGACTGCATCACATCACCATCAAAGGCTCTGTAGCACAGGACTGTTGTGCAAACCGGAGTCGTGTCACCATCCACTCCTTCTCCACACATTTTCTCACGAATGCTGAGGCTGTCACTGCACTCCACATGGAGCTGATTCCAACAGATAAACCCTGGCTGAGTGCTGGCGGGGGCCAGGCCACAGAGGGAATGCACAACAGCAAATTCATCCTCCCTAACACAGCACAGGTCACTCAGGACATGCATCACACACGAACAAAAAATCCTCACTTGCAAATGTGGCTGCAGGACTAAAAGTGCAGGTCAGTCTTGGGTCTGGGCATCTAAATCTCCCCTCTGCCTTTTGAATTTATCAGGCCAGAGCTCAGTTTTCCCCATGGGGAATGGAGATACTACAATTTCCCAACATAAATGACACAAACGCACCAAAATCCTGAAGTCCTGACATGCAAGCAGGTGTTACATTTATATCAGAGAGAGAAATAAACTTTAGAGGTGCATATCTCTGTTTCTGTGTGAACCTCCATGAACTTCCCCCTTGGATTATGCCTTTCTAGCTGTGTTTACAGGAAACTGAAAAATGACTGTGTGGAAGAATACTACGGAAGAATGCTATTTCTTAAGGGCTCAGTTTGCAGATATTATAACGGATAGCTTAACAGATATTTTAATGCCTCTCTGACTAATGCTGTATTTCCTAGTAAATGTATAAATATATCATTGTTAAATAAACAGTCCTCTAACTTCTTGTAATTACACACAGCTGCAAAAACCTGTTTGCTCAAATGTCAGGAAGCAACACAGAACTTTTTGCCTTTTCAAATTTTCCCATAACCCTAGGCAATTTATCCTGAAGCTTAAAATGGCATGTATATATATTTCCTTTTCTTATAATTAGAAATAATTTTTTTTTAAGCTTTCATGGTGCATTCACTAATAATATACTTATGTTTTGGTCTTTCCTTGGAGATCTTCGACTAGGCAAAGCTTTCACAAAGATTTTACTTCAAGCAAAAATGGTTGGAGGTCAAGGCTGACAATCACAGGTGTCAGCTCCCCATGATATCCACAGGTTCATGATCTGCAAACAACTCTGCTATATTTTGCCAATTTAAATCATTGTGCTTCCTGAAGTGTCTGAAATGTATTGAGTTTCCAATGGAAAAAAAAACCACCAAAAAAAACAAGCAGGGTCATAAACCCACAGAAGCCATTTAGAATGAAAGATGGCCCTAAATTAAAGCCTTGATCCAGACTCTTGACTGCAGCTGAAATTCAGGTCCAAACCTATTCACTCAGAAACTAGTGATGAGAGCCATACAAATATTTTAATACATCTACAATATTTCTATGCATATAACTTCTTGTCTGGCTTCTTTCCTTGGAATGAGTGAAATCAGAAGCCCAAGTTCAAGCTCTCTATAAAATCTGGGAAATGTTTTATCCACCTCCAGACTCTGACAGTGTTACCCCCTGTTTGAATTCTATGCCAAATAAGAAGTAAAACTTCTGTTTTCCAAGGAGTCCAAGATTTAAATACTCCAATGTTATTGAAAAGAAAAAAAAAATAAAGGAAAACCAAGGATCATAACCAAAACCCTCACTTCTTTAAACTCACTTGAATGTTTTAGAAGAGTTTCTGCTTATCTATTCATTAAATAAGACTAATGGGAAGTTTTATTTCTTACTACTCTGCAGGGTAGATTCCATTATTAAAAGGGGGTTCATTTCATTGAATTCTGATAGCTCATTTATAGGCATAAAAATTAGGAATAAAAAAATTCTAAAGACAAGGATAAGCTCCCATCTGTTTTAGATAAAATGGTCTCTGGGCCAAAAGAAGAAAGCTATAAATATTTTTAAGTTTAGCTGAGCTGTAGAGTTTTAATCTCACCTGATCAGGGCAAAGCTGTGAATTTTATCTCGGAAGATACTCACATTTTAACTACACAGACTTGTCATTGCCTATCTCCAAACCAACATCTCTGCCACAGAAATGCAGGTCAGACCTGGGAGGGGTCTGAAGGGAAAAGGGAACAGGAAGAAAAGCCTGGGAGACTGCTTAAGACACTAATCCTGGAGCATCCTCTTTCACTAGCTCCAAAAGTTCATGCATAATGCTCTCTCCACACAGCCCAAGAGGATATGGCTGACAAATTCCAGGTGCAATGAAAACCTTTGGAAAGCAGCTCAAAAAAAGCAAATCCTTCCACAAACTCTGATTCTTGACCTCGGTCTGAGCCTGAGAAAGCTGAGCAATCACAGTAAGTACATAACAAAAATTAATTAGGATTCATTCTCCTAGTGTAAATAGTGAGCAGTAGGAAAATTACAATGGTTTCCAGCAGCTGAAATACATTTTGATCACAGGGGTTTTGTGTAATAGATAAGCCAGGCACTGTTTTTGTCAGATGCATGGAGAACACAGTGGCTGAAACAAGTTCCAGCTTGTAATATTCACTAATATATTTCAACAAAATTCTTTCCTCTCTTTGCATTTTGTTTTTGAGAGCAGGCTGAGCAGCATCTTTGTGCTAATATCCAGATTGTCCAATGGAGTTTTTAAACAGAGCAGAGGAGCTGGATTCTAAAGCAGATGGGAGCCAACACAATTGTTAGAGAACAAGGCTGATGCTCACGTTTCCTGACACACAGACAAGGGCAGACTGTAGCATTCTGCTCCTGCTGAAGGGCTGGGACTTGGGCCAGGCAGCTGCAAGAGTCAGGTTGAGAGGACACACAGGCAAAATGATGCTGTGCAAGGGGAATATTGTGTGACTTCCACGAGCCGGTGCAAAGACAGGAACAATGCTGCTTCACTGCTATTTTTCACCAGAAAAGGAATCTGGGCTTCTTTCCCCAGATGCTGAACTTTGAGTCTTTCCTCTCTGCTTATCAAAGCTCCAGGGAGCCAGGACTGCCTGCAGCTAGTCAAAGGTCTGCTGTTTGCACTCCAGCAGAAACAGATCTGGAGCTCAATGCATTAATGGGTCTGGTGAAATACAGAACATTACTATAATGGAAGTCCAAAGTCTTTCTCCTTCATTCATTATTTTAATCACAACCACTCTCTTGAACAAGCTGGAGAAAAGGCTAGGGTTCCCTGCTCCAATGTTTCAGCCCAAATTATCCCTTGCAGAAAATAACCTCAGAGCCATTTCTGTGGATATCCATGCCAGCCATCTCATCAAGGCAGGACTAAAACAAGCTACCTCAAAAGCCTGTTTTGTTCAGACACAGTTTGCCTCAGGAAACAATTTACTGGGCAGAAAGTTCCTGCAGCTAACATGGCCTGCAGTGCTCAGAATCCAACTCTGACACAGTTCCCTTAACCCAGAGGGGCTCCCAGAGGAGCTTTCCTACCATCACTTCTTGCCATCTGCCTCGCAGACACACGAGCAGTGCATGCTCCTCATCAGCCAAAAGCTCCTGGCTTGATGAGCACCAGATGTTCTTGGGTCTCACAAGGCCTCAGCCATGCAGGCACAGCTGGCAGGGCTCTAATTAGGCACAAACAGGTCTCATCTTCAACAGCCATTCATCCATTGATCAGCTGGTACATTCAGACACCTTAGGACTTTCAGCTGGCTGCTTAAACTGCTTTGGAGCCAAAAAGAAGTTGGTGTTCATGCCATAATGTGCCTCCTAAAAGTGTTTGACCTTTAGGACACATGCCAAGACCCCGAGCACACCCCTTGAGCTTAGACCTACCCTTTTCTCCACTAAAGCAATGCAGGAATACATCAGCTCCTCCCGGCTCAACTCAGAGCTAGATTGCCTTGTTAAAGTTGTATCTCAGCATGGTCCTACTGTGGGTGCTACAAACTCCATCCTCAGAGCGCACAGCTGGGGCTGGGGCATGGCTGTATGCTCCAGCAGGCCTGGACAAAGGCAGACAGGAGTTCTGTCAGCTTCCACTGAGGAAATAAACAATTTGTTCTTGCAGAACTCTGCTTTATACAGGGCCGGGTTCTGGGCACTCCCATCAGCTTCCTAAATCAGAGATTTATCCTGATCAGTACCTTCTGGCTGCCAGTTGTGGCACTGAATTGCCTGTGCTGTGTTAGGATGACCCGGAGAGTGCACCTTTCCCCTGAGCAGGGCAGTCCTTGACACTGTTTATTCAAATGTTATTAATTTCAAGATGAAATTGCCATAGCCCACTTCTGTTTGAAGAGGTCCCTGAACTCCACCAGGGGCCTTCACAACTGCAGACCTCAGCCTTTCAGGTGAGGCAAGCTGCCATGAGTGCATAAAGCATAAACTGATCTCCCTCCACAGGGTCATCTTAACCAAAATAATTTTGTTGAAGCACTGTCTTATTTAAAATGCTAATTATATCACTTCAGCTGCACTGAGAGTGTGAGAACCAGGGGGAGAAATCACTGCCCAGTCAAGTCCCTATCAGAAATAACTTGCCTAAGCCCCAGGAGCAGCTCTGGAAATGTATCGTGGGAGCAGTATGGGCACATATTCTCCAATAATACTGATGCCAAGAGCCACAACTTGCTGCTAAGAAGTCTCTAATTATTCTAACTTTACGTGTTCTGCTCGATTTTTACTGTGAAGAAACAGAGCATGAGCTCCCTAAGATGCCAGAAAACAGGAGTTTTATCTTAGATTTCAGAGCACCTGAGGACAGAGAGGGAAGGATAAATGCTCTCCTGCACCAGCCTGACAGCTGAGTTCAGCTGACTGCAGAACTCGGGCTGTCCTGCCATTCCCTCCTGACATTCAAACTTTGACCAAACTCACCACAACTCCTGGCACATGGCGCACACCATGGGTGTCTGCAAACCAAATCCCTTGTGAGCAAGTACAATCCTTGATTTTCCTCTCTGGAATGGATTTTCAAAAATCTTTTAGTCTATTCTATTCCCTTACCAAGTGAAGAGAACCTAGAAACCAGATTGAATAGATCTTGATTTTAAAAAATTAATCACACCTTGGTTTCCTATTGCATCCCATCTCTCCTAGACATTTATTCCATTGCTTTTGCTGTTCTAGTATTATTTATATTGGGAAAAGTACAAAGAAAGGCATAAAACCAGAGCTGCAAAGCCTGTTAAACCCACTTCCCACAGGTGTAAATGCCTGGATGAAATTTAAGGAACTGAAGAATTAGGACTGGAGTGCTCAAGTCCTGAATGAAACAGGAACCAGAGCTGGCTGGGGGTTGGCTGCAGGATGAACTCTTCAAAAACAGACAGAAACTTTAGCTGCATGCAGGTGCAGCTTCAAAACCTCTGCATTTTCATCAAAGCAGAAAATTCCATTGCTCAACTCCAACAGGAAAAAAAGAAACCCAAGCCCCTTGCTCTGTCACAAACATGGAGATACCAGATTTTCAAGGGATGAGTACACAGGAAATAACTTTTCTTGTAGAAACCCCATAAATCTCCCCATGGGGAGATTTGTTACTTGTTCAGGCCACATTTCAACCATGACAAGAAGAGAGGTGTGAAGTCAGAGCATGGCATGTGGGACAAAAGCAATTTGCCTGCTCATGGCTCAGCAGTTCTGGATCTTCATCAGTGACCTGATGACCAGCCTGCCCAAATCCTCTCTGGCAGGATGAGAGCCAGTGCTACTCGAGCTTTGAAGAAGATATGATGAGAAATAAAGACATAAAACACCAAAATTGTTCAGCCTTCTATAAATGTAGCTGAGGAGTAACCCTGAACCAAAAAAAACTTCACTTGTTAGGTGAAAAGGTTTCTACTGTGTTATTTCAAACCTTGCAGGTAATTCCAGGCAATCTGAATTCAATGTCAAGGCTAGAGGAGCTTGCATAAACAATTCTATAAAAGAGATCAGAATAAACCTCATTTACAGAACTTATTTATTTTTGATTGGAGAGAAGCCTGGTTTTTAATCATTAACTGATGAACTGAATCCTGTGTCAGGTCACCTTTTGAAATAAGATATGGAAAAACAATAAAGCAGACTTGGCAAATCCAGGATAAAACCCTCCTAATATCTCAGAGCAAAAAGGAAAAAAAATAATAAGTGGAAGTAACCTAGGTCAGGTTTAGCGCATGGTGAGAACAAGTGGAATACAAAGAAGTTTTTGTAGTATGTTTTCCTTCCAGGTTAAAGTAATCACCTACTAATTAGCTCATGTGATGGGCTATTACCATCATGTGTGTCCACATCCCAGATTTATAGCTGGCAAAGAATTCTCCCTTCTCCTGTAACACTTGGAAAGTTGCATAAACCCTGAGTAATACAGATCTAGTATTGAAAGGGAGTCCTGGGTAATCACAGGGGCTTGGAGAGGGAAAAGTGCTTGCCTGGAATGATGTCTGGGGAGAAGAAAATACTCCAGAATCCATGAATCTGCTCCAGAGCCTCCAGAAATATGTTCTTCCCTCTTCCTGCTGGAGACCTGGCTAACAGAGACAACAGTGATTGTGCTGCCCCTGCAAGACACAGAAGAGATTATTCCAGGATATGAAATGGCACCAGCTGAGGTTCTTGTGGAGAGGGATAAAACAAGAAAGCAGCAGAGCTGGGATCTTAAAACCAAGCACCTTAACTTTGTAAAACCCTTCTGTGGTTATTGTTGTTGTTTCAAATCAGGAGTGCAGGGTGGAAACTGTGGCCCAGTTCTGGGTGTTGCTGGAAAAGAAATAGTGGACTCATGCTAATGTTACAAAGGGGGATACATGCATTTTCTGCTTTAAATCTGTATGGATTCAGTTTCTGGATTTACCAAACACAGTTTACTTTCCCCTAATAAGAATGGTTTCCTATCTGTGTGTGCACGAGCCCCCAGGGAGGGTTTGCTTATTTATTTCACATTTCTATGCAAGAGCTCAGCCTGATTTAGAACACACATGGGAGGCAGCCTAAATATTTTGATTCTGACCATTTCTGCTGTCATTAACCAGTTGAAGGCTTCTAATTACAATGACAGACATCTGTCCAAATCAGATGCTATTTCCTTTTAGGAAGTTGTCCTACCACCAGAGGGAATGCATCTAAGTCAGGTGAAAACATGCCTGCACAACTGTGTGTCAGTACAGACAGCAGCCAGCACATATCCTGCCCCATCCCTGTGGTGGTGAAAAGCATCAGGGCACTGCTTTTGCATCTTTGCCATTCTTGCTGGAGCCTTGCCTTCCCTCTGGGCCCCTGGGAGGTGTAAAAGCCCACTGAGTTCCCAATGGGAAGGCACTGCAGTGTGGGGCAGAGATGCCCTGTGGGAGCTGCTCACAGCCAGCACCTCTGCTGGGACATGGAATTTTGGATGGAGCACCCACCTGAGCCCCAGGTATGGCTGTAAGGGAACTGGGGACACCCAAAGGGGTACACAGATTCCATCATCAGAAGGCATGATAAACACTTTATTATTAGAAACCTGTCAGGGTACCTGTTGCTGATCCCTTTACCTCTGGGTGTCTCTGGCTGGGCTCTCCCAAGAGGCTCCCCTGTCTGGGGAGACTCCTGGAGCAGTTTTCTGTCAGGAAAGAAACCCACTGGATCTTTTCAGCCCTCAGGTTCTTGTTTATTATTATCTTATCTAGAGTTTTGCATGCTGTCCACACCAGGCTCAGCACACCAGAAAAGCACCACAAAAATGGCCAACAATCTCTTGTTCCAAGGTCTTTTCAGACTAAACTGTCCAATTAAGAGCTGACACCTGGATTATTTCCCCTTTTAACCCAATAACTGATCTCAAAGAGCGCACAATCCAGACTTTTCTGCCCAATCACAAAATGCCACCCAAACCCATGGAGAAGGAGGAAGAAGCAGCATGAAGAAGAAACCCAGGATGACACCCTGTGCCCTCCGTCTTGCTTCCATCCACAACACACTAAAAATCCCAAAACCTCAATTTCTCACCCAGTGATGCACCTACACTGCTCTCTATAATCTATTTCACACTTTTGTGGGTTCCAGTCTATCTTGCAGTCTGGGAAACTTTCTCCATGGATGAGGGTCAGAGTCAGTGCTGCCCTGGGGGTCAGGGCACCCCAGAGCAGACAGAGGAATATTCCCTGTGCCCTGGGTTTCCACACAAACCCACAGTTCTTATAGAAGCAATGGTGGACTTAAGACCTGATTGGTTTTTGGGAATCTTCTCTCACACCATTGGTGAACTATGAACAGCACACTCTGGAGAATCATATCTAAAAACAATACTTACAGAACGAGAGATAATAATTGCTTGAGTTCTTTTTTTTCAAGTTTCCTACAGTTTTTACACAGCCTTCCCAGGATTTTCCTGGGAGAACCATGTCTCTCTGTTCAGAGGATATGTGATTATTACATCCACATCTCTGGGCTGCACTCCCTTGCTTTGTGTGGACATGGAAAAGGAGAAACCCCTCAAATGGGGCTCAAATGGCTCTGCCACCCCTGAGCTGGCCTTGGGCTGGAGATGTGAGCAGGAGAGCATGTCCTTGGAGCAGATGTTCCCTCAGGACACGAGGTGAACCCCAGCTCCCTGCCCTCAGAAATCCCTCTCACAAGCTATCATCTCACAGGTCAGCAGCACTGGCAGCTGGTGCTGAATAAATCACACCTTTAATCTGTTTAATACAACCTTGCTCCCGGCTCCTGATAAATGAAAACACTACGTTTCCTTTCATAAGAAATGCATGAAAGTGTGCCATTCATAAAAAGATTCAATTAAACATATGAAGCATATCCTGCTGTGACCCACATCCCAGTGACAATGTAATCTTTCTTTAGTGGGAATGGGACTTGTTCAGGCAGCTCTTGGTTTTGGTTTTTGTATTCTGGTTATCTATTTAAAACACAAAATTCATCCCATTCAGAAAACCTGTTCAAATCTTTAGGATTAATTTTGCAAGCTTAAAATATTTTTTCTAGTGTGAAAGTAGAAATGCAACTGCAAATAAATACAACTATTTATTTAAATAGAGGCTGCCAAATCATATTTTTTTTTTTCCCTGAAGCAGAAAAATAAAGTCCTTTTTCTTCCTCTTAATGGAAAATATAGAGGAGCTTTGCTATGGGCCAATTAGATCAAAAGGAATAATAGCAAAATGGTTCACAACAGACAGATCTTTCTTCCTCAGGCTTTTATCTTCTATATAATTATATTTAAGCCTGAATATAAAAGACTAAAATGTTAGTTTAAGAGCTGACCTTGCAGAAGTGTTTTTAATACCTTTTGCCACCTTTGGTTTCAACAGTCTGAGACAGGAAAGAGAGCCAATGAAGGAAATTATTCACCCCAACAAGGGAGTCCAAAATCATTACCTTGAGAGAAAAGTCCACAAATGTACTACCTCACCTTCATATTCATCTCTTGCACAGTTTGAAACCACAAAAGTAGTTATTGCTCTGAAATGTGAAATGTGTTATCCTAAGCAAACGGATTTCACTGGAAATACTCAAAGCAATTACAGAGCATTTATCTTTCTAATGCTTTTGCTGAAGAACAGGACCATTTAATTAGGAAATTAGATTAAATCCTGGCTCACTGAAGTCAACGGGAGTCTGGTACTCACCCCACTGATTTAATCTTCAGATTTCAAAAGGATTGCTGTCAGCTGGAACCTGAACAAGTCCTTCAGTGCACTGCTGCAGCAGGTCCTCAACCTCCAGTCTCTTCATCAAGAGATAAAGAAAGTGGATATTTATTGTTTATTTCTTTATAAAGAAAATGGATATTTATTTCTTTATAAAGAAAATTGATATTTATAATTTATATCCTTATAAAGAAAATTGATATTTTCCTCATGTAGAGGCAAAGTTCAGCTGTGCAGGATGCTGAGTTTTCTGGAGGGATGGTTAAAAATCTCTCACAGAAGCTAAGACAAATCTTGCCAGATCCCAGCCTGCATTCAAAGTGAGCACCAAAGGCTTCTGTACTGGCACTGCAAGTTTAGCACCAAAAAACTGAACTTAGGGAAAACATTTTGGGATTAAAGCACAACAAAGCCTTAATGCCTGTGGGCATATGATTACTCAATATGCCTACAAGAAATAAAAACATTTACAGGACTAAAACATAGCTATTATAAAATACCTGAGAGCACAAGTCTAGGTGCCACTGGTGTTAAAACATGTAATAAAAATTGATTTACTTCTAACAAAACTAAACAAACACCATCATAAAATACACCACCATGTATTAAAAATGCATTAAATAGGGTTTCTTTAAATCTATCAAGACTCATGGAAGTGAGATTTCAGTGCACATAGCCTAGGGCTCAACAATAAGAAAAGGTGAGTGGAAATTCAGTCTCACACCATCCTTACAATGCCATGCTGTTGGCACTGGGTGATGCAAGCACATCTCAGCATTACCTGACTAGTTTTGTTCAGTGTTGTTGTGAATTAATTGAAAATGTTAGCACAAAAGGCCATGGCAAGGACCTGTTACACATCTCAGTCGGACCAAATGAGAAATGATTGCTGGAGTTAATTTTAAAAAAATGAGAATTTATAAAGTTAACGAGTGAGGTCTTGGAGAAAAATGCCATTTATTGCCCCCACAGGTCTGGAAAAATCTGCTGGAGGCAAACTGCATTTCCCAGCACCAGTCCATGGCTGAGAGTCTCCAAGAACAGGACACCAACCCAAGAGGCTGCTGAGTCTGTTACAGCACCATGGTTACACACTGTGACATTTGCTATCACAAATTCCAATTCTCAAAAGCAATTCATTTATTTTTCACAGAATTGGAGAAATAGCTTAGTTTTGTTTGCTTCTGGGGTAAGCTGACATTCACCTTAAACTATATGAACTCAAGCAATCCATATTTAGGGTCTTTTATAACATTTTGATCATCTCTGTTAAACACAAACACATTACTGCTACACATGTATGTGCAATTGCCACTCTACTCTTTGCTAGTCAGTATTTTAAGGTCACCTACAGCATTAATCCTGCTTCATATTTTATTAAACTACCATTCTCTTCCACCAAAAATGTTATGTTGATCTCCTAAACCCCTCTGGCTCCAGCTGTAATTATCTTCCCCCATGGATTTAGTCTGTTGCTGGTCACTACAGCACCACTTGCTTTAATAAAAATAGGAATGAATTCATTTTCAGTTAGCAATTGCACCAAAAGGCAAGGCAATTAATAGCTAAATAGACATGAGTATAATCACTAATGTGAAAAGAAGAGTGGGGACTATCTGTTTGAAATACTTACTAAATTTTATTTGTTTTATCCAGCATCAACAGAACAAGGCAGAGAAGTCAAGTAGCCTTTTGTAAGAGTGATTTCTGCCACAGGCTTAATGCAGACCCTCAGCATTTCAAGGAAAAACCATGATCCAGGTTTCAGAAGGACAAGGAATTGCATTTGACTCGTGCCCAGGTGAAGGTGGGCATCACTTTGCAGGGACTGAAAACCCCCTAGGGCCAAGAAGAGCAAAGAGTTTCTGTCCAGGCTGCACAAAGCTTTTCCACCCCCAGGGCACCACCTTTGACTTTGCCTGGTTCTTCTCTGCTGTCTTTTATTGCCACTGCTGTCTCCATCAGAAAACACACAGCCCTGGGTGGGTCTGGCCCAGTTATGTCATTCTTAATCTGAGGTTTCACTGGGAAACTCAGAATGCAGAAGGAACCCTACTTTTCCATGTAATCACCAAGATGAGTCAACAGCAGCTCTCACCATGCACCTAGGGGTCTGCATCTTTATTCAGTAGCCCTGTCTCCAGGGCCTGTCATGCTAAACCAAGAGTGATCATCTTGCCAATTAGGATTTTGCACTGCTGGATTGGGATTTTTACTGAGTCACACAGCGCTGACATGAAAGCAAAGTGTCAGCCTAAACTCTGCGCTGTGAATTCTGCTTAATTAAGACACGAGGTTGTGGCATCACAATCCCTAGCCAAGAGCAAGCATGGAACAGTAAACAATGCCCCACTGGAAGTGCTCAGTGTCAGTGAGAAAAGTAGCAGAGCATCATTTAAAACTCTGCACTGGACAGGGACAGTGGCAGAAATAGGCCTTTGAGAGCATAGTATGACTTCTGTGCAGAAATGTCAGTTTGGAGTGTTCCAAAAAATACTGTAACACTTCAATATCTGCCTTGAAATGATGCCTCAGGTTTAGCTTTTATATTTTCAGATTCTGTGCTGTTTTAGGTGTGTGGGTCTGAGCTTTGTATTATGGGATGGTGAGCTCTGTGCACAGAGCAGGGAGACAAAACAATTCCTGCTCCAGCTGGGCACCAAGGACAAATGACCCAAATCTCAGCCCAGGAGCACAAACCCCGTGGGCTGGAGAGAGAAAAACAAGCAGGGTGGGACTGCCTGGGCTAAAGCTGGAATGGGACAATGAACTGCAAGGTGCAAATGGAGCAGAACTGATCCCAGGGACAGAGCCCGTGCCCGGCCGTGCATTTTGGGGCCATTTTGGTTCATCTTGGGTGCAGCCCTGGCTGGGCTCTGGTGCTGCCCAAGGTGGATCCATGCAGGAGATCCTGTGAATAAACCCCTGCTTTATTCTGTGACTCTGCCCAGCCTCTGCTCTAGGGCAGCCTTCACAAGGCATCAGAAAGAGCTCTGTAAAGACAGGGAAGGTGACATTATTAAAAGTCTACCCAAATGACACAGAGCTATCATTGTCCAGCACAGTCTTTGGATAACTGAAAAATCTGAATTTTAAAAAAAATGTTGCATAAAACCATATTTAGATATGTACTACACATTTAAATTAACTGCTGAGTTACTTCAGTAAGACAAACTCAAAAGAAGAGTATCTAAAACACAGGCTATAAACTCAGCCTTCCTTTCTTCTTAATTTCTGCTGCCATTTTATTTCCCGATTAGACAGGCTTGTCAGGTACTTTCTCTCTGCTCCACATCTTGCCCATAATTTCATTTTATATGCACATTTTTCTCTCTTGTGCTCAGTTTAACAAGAATTAAACACATTTTATCAAAAATGGATAAGCTATAATCAAATACAAGAGGCCAACAACATCCTCCCCTTAATCTCTCATTGATTCTCAGCAATTTCATGTTCCAGAACTTTTTTTATTCACCCAGCACAAAGCACAACGTTCCTTATCTGTGTCTGTTTGTGAATCCACACATACATTTATGAAAATTAAAAGCAGTCCTACCATCACAACTGAGCAGAAAAAATGTTTCAGAAACTTACAGATTCTTTTGCAAATAATTGTGGTCTCTGAATGAAAGCTTCTTTTTCACTCATATCTAGGTGTTAGTGGTTTCCATGACAACTTTTTGTCAGCTTTCCAGCAGGCCTTTGAATTGAAGTTTACATATGTTATTATTCAAAGATCAGTTTTATTATTTGATGAACCCTAAAGCCTTCTTAACAGAGGCTGTTTAAGAGCTGATTTTGACAAAAATGTCACATGCCTTCAGACAAAAGGGAAAACCAACCCAACAATGACAACTCATGCAAACATACATTTGTTATCTTGCAGCCTCAGTAGCCTAATCAGAACACATCACTCAAACACAGTAAGGGGAGAAAAACTTTGAAGAAAATCTTCCAAGAGAGAGATGTGGCAACTTGAGCCACAGCAATTAGAATTAAGACTGCTGCAGTTTCTCTGGTTTGTAGCCAAAATCCTGTGGATACCTTGGGTCTCCTTTTGAGCCACAAAATTCACTTTGATTCCCCCAAGCTGATAAATTGTTGGCTCATGAAAATCCCTCAGCTTTCAATTCAATGGAGAAAAAATTATAAATACAGAAAAAACTTCTGTGCAGAATAATGGGGCATTCTACATGGGCAAAGAATTCTGCAACTTTTCTCATATTATGAGAAAACATTTTTTTTATTTTCTGCAGAAGGTGGTTGGAAGAAATTTGTTACCATAAGGCATCTTCAGCTTCCAAAAGTGAAGACTGAAAAAAAGAGTTCTGCCATGTCAGAAAAGGTGAGATATTCCAGGAGAAAAAGTGCAACCCAACATCTGAAATTCTCAGGAGAGGCCAAATTTGATCCCTGTTCAGCTGCATCTCTCCTCATGACAGATATCTCATTCTACAGGGGGATATCCCAGAGATTGAGAACTTGGGGAACAGGGTGGATTTACATTTTGGGGGATTTTTATGGTGTGGGTTTTTGGTGTGGGTTTTTTGTTGCTGCTGTTTTAAAGTGATGTGCAATTCAGACTGGAACATTTGAAGTGATGTGCAATTCAGATTGGCTTGGATAAAAACATGACCCTGTAAAGCATTTAAAATTGGCAAGCAGGCTGGGGTGAGCATTCAGGCAGCACAGCTGGGTGCCTGAAAAGGGAGAATCCAATCAGCAGTGATTGCACATGGATAAATCCTGTGAAGATGGGGGGAAAAAAAGGATACTGGCAAATTTCTATCCTGCTTAGAACAAGGAAATAAAAACCTTGTGCTGACCTCAGGGAGAGCAGTGACATTTAGAGACTCAAACTTGAAAGGGGAAAATATTTCCTCTTATGTTTGGTGCTAGACTTCTCTCAAGAAGCATTTGGACACATGAACTGGGGAAAAGAATGAAAGCACATTTGGGAAAGCCTCAGATTGTGCCCAACTGTGCACATCTGTGACTCTGCACTCAGCTATGCACTGTCTCCTTTAGCCAAACCTCTTTTTGAAACTGAACATCAACACCAAGCAACACAAAGCCAGCCCAAAGTGGAGAGTTTCAAGTTTTCTAAAACCCCAAATAACAGGAGTTTCAAACCCAAAATAACACCAAGCACTGCCATGGGACAATCCTATTTGCTCAGCGTGCATCAGACACACAATTTGAGGTACACAGACAAAGGGCTCTGAGCAGACAAGAATGACAAGACAGCAGCTCCTCCAGCCAGAACAGGTCTTAGAGGGGCATTAAAAATGTTTAGCATTATTCAGTTTAATTGCCTTAATAACCTTAATTTAATTAATATCTTTAATTCCTGTCCACTGTGAAACAAACAGGAAGACAGTATTGTCCAGCTAATCCAGTGGCTTAATGCATCAGAGCTGTGTCATTTTTTAGACTCAGGGTCTGGAGGAACATTTTTATTACCTGGCTGGAGCTGCACCTATGCTGTTTGCAGGAAAATCCTTACCTTTGAGTGCCAGGATGTTCAGTGAATGCAGGAGTTTTCCCTTCAGGCAGAACACAACTGCAGCAGCTCTGAGGGTCCTCCCTGCTGACTTTGCCATAGATGTTCTTCCATCTTTATCAGATAAAGACTGATCTCAGATAATCTGATAAAGATTTCCATCTCTATCAGAACCCATTATGTGCTGCTTCTTCTGCTGTCTCCACTGTCCTAGCAGTGATGCCAAGTTTCTTCCCAAATCCTCAAAGCACCTTGGTGCTATTATCTACATTTGGGGGCCTAAGCAGAAACCAAGTTTTGGTCATTTTTCAGTGCCTCACCAGTGAGTCAGACCATTTGGCTTTGTAAGCTAAAAGTAAAATCTATTCCAGCACTACAAGGGGGAAGGAAATTAAACTGAACTCCCTCAGCCACCATTTCTCCACCTGAAAATATCCAGTTCTGATTGCAAATAACAGGCAGGTGGGGACAGATTGCAGTGTTTGGTTCTCTTCTGCTCTCAGGTGAGCATTGCAGTGAGGTTTTGTGGCTTTCTCTGAGGGGCACCAATTTTTCCTCCTTCTTTGGAGAAATTCACTGTCCAGCAAACAAAGGAAGAGCCCCATCCTCTGCAGAGCTTCCTCTCAGTAAGGTCCTGGCCATGAATATTTAAAATAGTTCTGAAGCAAAGAAAAGGTCACTGTTATATAGAATTGATTGCTGATTTTGGTATAATTATACTGATTTTAAATGTCATGCAGTGAATAGCAATGGGGAATTGAGTTCCCCTCTGCACTGTACACAGACATCAAGGGAATCTTGTTCCTCTCTCTAACAGGAAAAGGGATTTTTTGAGTCTGTTTCAGCTCATTATCCAACATGACATATATATTGTATATATATTATTTATTTTCTTTTATTTGTATGTATATACCGTATTTTTATAAGTTAGATAAGTCATATATTGCATTACATGAGGGGCTCAAAGGTGTTGTGATCTGGACAAGAAAATTATTACATACAAGCATTGGATGGCCCTGTAGCAGGAGACATTTCAATTTTTAAGAGCTTTTGTGTTTCTACATGTGCCCAAGGTGTCATCTCTTGGCTTTTCTATTTATTCAGACTGGCAAAACTATAAAACACTGCTCCCATAAGCACTCCCTCCTTTTATAAGACAACAAAAACAAAGTTAAAAAGCAAAACCATCAAACCTTCCCAAGCTGTCTCCTGAGAAACAAGAGACTTTTGCCCAGGGCAAGGAATCAGCTTCCAGCACCTCAAAGAGCAGAGCTGCAGCAGTGTTACAGGATATACAAATCTCTACAGCTCTGGGCACTTTATTTTCACACAGAAGCAAAGCTGAGCACAGAGGTGCAGCACTGAACACTGGAGAGTTTAAAGCAGAGCAAGAGTTCACACTGCACCCCTGGAGAAGCAGAGTTCTGGGCAAACTCTTGAGAGCTCTGACAAAAATAGGCAGAGAAGAAATGTGATATTGGTAAAGAAAGTAATCTATCCAGGCACTACAACAATGCAGTCATAAAATGAAGGAAAATGTGTTTAATGATAATTCTAGCATATATGCTCAATCATTTTGTCCCAAGGCATTTTTCAATGTTGATTTCTATGCCTGGCTTTTTTCTGGGCCATCAATACCCCACCAAAACTAAACCTAAGCCATCATTAATTGCATTGGTTTTTGTTGGACTCTGCACCACTCTCTCTTTAATGTGGGAAGCTGAATTTCACATAACAATTCCCAGCTGCTGCTCTCTGACAGTCAGCCCCAGTGATGGTGTCCAGCTGAGGTTATTCCAGCATTATCCCAACTGATTCTCCTTTCTTGTTTTGCAGGTTTTGTTACCAGCACCTGGTGCAAAGCCACCTGCCTTAACTGAAGACCAAACACCCCTCACGTCTATTTTAGACAAAGCTTTTGCCCTTTACTGTGTGCATTGCCTCTATAACGCCCTTTTCACTTTTCCTACTACCAGCATAAATTTCTCTTTGGGTTTCTCACCCCCTTGATGTTTGTATTCAGCCTTTTCCACTGTTTCACACCAAAGAGGACTTGGAGGGACATTCAACAAAAAAACAACAACAAACCCTCCTGCCTGACCAGAGCCCACTCCAGAGCATTTCTGTGATCTGGTTTGGAAAAGTTATGGAAGAGTTTTGTTCTGTGCCTTATCCATGGGGAGCAAAGAAAAAAAAATTCTCTTTTTCAAAACCAGCAGAGCACAAAAATGTGAGATTGATGGAATTGCTTTCTTGCATTTCTTCATTTTCCATCTCAGAACAAACAGTCCCAAATCTTCCAATGCCAGCAAGGGCTGCCACAGGGCTTTTGTATCACCATGTCAGCGAAATAAATGTCAGATATTTGAGAGTCAGATATTGGCAGATATTTGAAAGGTGAAAAGAAGGCAGTGTTGGGGGTGAAATGTAAAGGTGCAGATTCACATTTCAAATACAAATGGTGGGACAGTGCCACACTGGATTTTACTACAAAACAACTTCAATAAAATATTCCAAGGAGAATTTGTACTCCTGCCTGCAGCCAGAGGAGTAGTGCAGTCTCACATATACACAGAAATTATCTGGGGGAGAGGAGATGCTTAATCAAGATCCAAAAAAGAGAAATTCTTCCTCAAAACATCTTTCAGCCCTGGCACCTTGCCATGTGAGCAGCACTAAATCATAGCTTTATACAGATTTGTAGAAAGCATTTTTCTAAAACAAAAAGTGTTAAGTTATTCAGTCAAGTATTTTCTGCTAAAAAACTTTTTCAGTTGAAGTTTCAGCTTTCCAATAAATGCTGGGGAGGAGTAGTAGAGAAAGAAGTGTAGACTTGCTACAGAAAAATACATATTGCATCCCAAATTGGAAATCTCTTTTGATAACATGTTGTAGTTCAGGACCTTACTGTTGTTCACACTGTCTGAACTGGGCTCCTCAAACAGATTATATCTAACTATGCAAAAATTTCGCAATTTTTATTATGAAATCTGTCCAGGAGGACTGGGAACAAAAGAAAACTGATCTACAACTTCCAACAGTTTCCTTCTGCACTGTTTTCAAAACAAATTATTTAGTCCACAGGCAAACCTGTTCAGGTTTTTCAGAAAAGACAATTTTCCACCTTACCTTCTTTGAAAGACAATGACTTTATAATAAAGACCAAAAAAAAAAAAAAAAGGATTTGCAGATTAGTTTGTCCCATTGATGCTCAGCTGAAAGCCATGTGAATTAAACTCACAAAGATTTTTAAAGCAAAGTTCTAAAGGTAGTCTACCCCAGTTCCAGCCCAGCCTAAGTTAATAATGTGCTTTTAATTAATTTAGTCTTTCTTTTGCCTAAGTTCAAGGGTCCAAGCCAATCATCTACACAAAGCTGCTTATCACAATGAGCATTCATAATTTCAAGTATTTGGTGTTATGGAGCTGAGATGGGCAGAAGGATAGGAAGCTACTTACACTGAAAATGCAAGTTTACAAAAGTTTTTTTTGTTGTTTGGGAGGGGCAGGGCTGTTTGTGATTTTTTTAACAGCTCATCCACATCTACTAAGCTGCTGTGATATTTCAGAGGCAATATTTTCAACATTGGCTGACAAACTCCACAGAGCTCTTTGAGTCTTTAAACTCATTCCATAATTTAATACATTAGAAATGTTTGCTCTCTACTTTTCAACAAAACCACTACTTTTGATAAATATGGACCAAATACTTTCTTGTCCCAAAATATCAACTAAGCCTGAATATTTAAATCTTAAACATGCAAGCCTTTCATCCATTAAAAACAACCAACTTTAAAATAGAAATAAATTTGGTTGTGGCATGTAAAACCTTTTTGCAGAACTGTGTTTAAAGTTCACCTAGAGAAAATATTTTCCCTATCTGCAATGTTGCTTTGATTTCACAAGCTTCCCATAGCCATATATTGAAGCATGCATAATTAACATATGGAAGGTCTCAGAACATATTACCACACATTCTAAATATAATCACTCATCGAGTATGATGTCATCTGAAACTAATTCAGGGCCCTCACAGCAAGCCTGCCCTTTGAGCTCAAACCAAACTGGCCATGGGTGTCCAAGCTGTCCCCATCTCCTGCCTCCTCTGTCACGGACAGATTTGCTGAAAAATACTTTTGCTAGGATTTTTCTCCTAAGAAGCCTCAGAGAAAAATAAAAATTATGATTATCTGCTGCTGTGGAATGCAACAGGTGCATCTTTGATTGGTTTCATGTGGTTGTTTTTAATTAATGGCCAATCACAGTCTGGCTGTCTCAGACTCTCTGGTCAGTCACAAGATTTCCTTTTCCTTTCCTGCCTTCTGATGAAATCCTTTCTTCTATTCTTTCAGTATAGTTATAATATATAATTTTCTTTTAATATAATATACACCACAAAATAATAAATCAGCCTTCTGAAACATGGAGTCAGGATTCTCATCTCTTCCCTCATCCTGGGACCCCTGCAAACACCACCACACCTCCTCCAAAGGCTCAGGGGAGCCTCAGGGTCACCTCCTGTGCCATCCCTCCTGCCAGGTGACCTTTTCCAGCCAGGTTTGCTGTCCCTGCTGCCTGTGGGGTGGGGACAGCTCAGGCACAACCCTCCAACCTGTGACAGTGTTCATAGGGATCTTAGGTCGAGGGAAAAGATGAGGCTCTGACTCCGTGTTTCAGAAGGCTTGATTTATTATTTTATGATATATATTACATTAAAACTATACTAAAAGAATAGAAGAAAAGATTTCCTCAGAAGGCTAGCTAAAAACAGAATAGTAAGGAATGATAGCAAAGGTTTGTGGCTTGGACTCTCTGTCCGAGCCAGCTGACTCTGATTGGCCATTAATTAAAAACATCCACATGAGACCAATCGCAGCTGCACCTGTTGCATTCCACAGCAACAGATAACCATTGTTTACATTTTGTTCCTGAGGCCTCTCAGCTTCTCAGGAGGAAAAATCCTAAGGAAAGGATTTTTCATAAAAGATATCTGCCACACCAATCCACCAGAGAAATGTTCACCTCCTCAAGCTGGCTCCTCTTTGTCCTCCTGCCCATGTTCCCCTCCTGTCTGTAACACACAGTTCTGGGGTTTTGTGTTATTTTAGATCAGAGAGAAGGCTCATTTGGGCCAGAACCCACAGCCTAAATACTTGGCTTGCTTCTGACCACAGGCACAGATTACCTTGAACAAAACCAGCCTAATGATTATGGCACCATTCTCAGTTATTTCCTTTGCTACCAGTTCTGCTGGTAATAATAGCAGCTGCTGAGTACTTGACACTTTTAAAAAGCAATTGTCCTTATTAAGTAAATAAATATCAACTTATCTTTGGGGACTCATTTTTTGTAAGCCTTGGCCTTACTCTGGCTGCTTTTGTTTTTCAAGCTAAATGAATTACAAGTATTATCCCACTGTTAATATCTACACCACTGAATGCCAGCATCAACAGATTCCATTGACAAGCTGTGCTTGGGTTTCCCCCCTCCTTCTATCAAATGTGCCAGTGCTTTAAAAACGTCCCCAAGTAATTGGAACTACTCACTCAAAATGGAACTGCTGTAAACTTCCCCCTGTGTGGCAGATAATTAGTTCTGGGCATCTCGTCCATTGTGCCTTGGGGCATTTTCTGCAGATGCCACCTAAAATTCCAGAAGATGTGCTTTTCAGTGCAGGATCGCAGCAGGCAGCTGTGCCAGGAGCAGTAACAAGGCTGCTGACAGCCTCCCAGCTCTCCTTCATTCAAACAGCCCCGTGTTTTTTCAGCTGAGCTTTTTTCTCTGAATACATTCCTCTTCCCACAAATAAGGGCTTTGGAGAACTCAGCCTTGATAAACAAAACCCAAACCCCCTTTAACAACATATTGAATAAATGTTAACCCATCTCTAAAGATTTTCCTCTCATTCTCAAAAATATTATGCTGGTATAGATGAACATTAGTTTTATTACAGCACCTTTTTTTATTTTTGCTTCCTACCTTTTCCATTGCAGCAGGCAGCAATAAATAGAGCACAAGAACAGCATTTTGCTTCTTATGCATGGAAGGATATAAATTTTTAAAGCTTTTTGGCACAACCAGATAAGGCTGAGCATGACTTAAAATTTAAAATAAATTCAGTATTATCCAGCCCAAGGTAACCCTCTTGTGACAGTGGCTATAGGAGTTACATCATTTTATAGCATCACAACAATCACTGAAAATAAACTGTACCATAACTAACTTTTCTGACGTTGCATTCTGACAGTGCCAAGGTTTAAAAAACCCCAAACACATATTTTGTATCATAAATAAAGTATTAGCTGTTTAGAGATGCCAGCATATGTTAGGACTCCATCCTGTTGGCACCTTTTAGATTTTATCCCACCCAGGTTACACTCTGAAGTTTCTCAAGAGAAATTTTTGGGGATAGAACGCATAACTGTGATTTTACAGGCAAAAAAAGTCACATATGGATCAGCAACTGCAATTAGCATCTTTAAACCTGGATGATTAGACACAACTAGCTGTATCTGGACATCAATACAAAACTTTGGAAAATTCAACACAATTTATTCACCTAAAAATGAATCCAGGTGCTACTGAAAGAAATTCAGTTACTTTCTCAGTGTACCAGATTTTGTCTGGGATGGAAAGAGGGATGCTGGCAATATTTTGTGCTTGTGACACAAGCACAAAGTCATTTCTGCTCCCTGCAGTGAGTTTATTAAGGTTTTTTGTGCTCAGACAAAGACTCTTTAGCCTTTTACTAACAGCTCTTAAAACTCCTTTGCTTTGCTGTTCACAACTTCTATTCGGCATGAGTGGATGGAAAATAAATTGATTTAGAATTTGAACTGCTGGCAGGAAGCAAATCTATATTTTATTGCTCTAATCCATTCTAGACTGCATTGGAAGCAACCTAATCCACATTTCACCTGCAAATCCTAACCTGGGGACTCCCACAGCAGCCAAGGATGCTTAAAGAGGTGCTCTAACAGGGTAATGTTTTTTTATTAGACTGGGATTTATCATCATGAGGAGGTGGTTGTTCCCCAGGAACAGACTTGTTAATGGAAAATGGGAAAAACTCCTCTACTGCTCTGTGTGGGGATCATACATCTACAACAGGTCCAATGAAAAACTCCAACCCTCCAAAAACCCATCCACACTCATGTAAGTTTAAAAAGCTAAATTTAAGACAAATTAAATCTGAACTTGGGGGAAAAACATTCAAACAAAGAACCCTTGAAATAGAAACACAGATCAGGCAGAAGATACCACCACCTTGAAGACAAGGCAAAAGGAGAAAAAACATAGGAAATCCTTTAGTATTAAAAAAATTTACTGAGTCTAAACTTCGCCAATCTCTACAACAATTGAATTAATTAAAAAAAAATAGGTGAAGAAGCACAGAACAAAAATTTTAAAAGAGTATCCAGATCAGTAATCTCTAGCAAATGATTTCTTATGTTATGTGAAGCCATAATGGGGAGCCAGCAGAGTGTTCCCATGGAATGCTGTCAAAACTATTCTACTAATAATGTTTATGACATGCAATTAGCCACGAAGTCAAGGAGACACACAATATATAGTCCCAAACCACAACACACTGTCTGGAACAAAATGTCAGATGGAGAGATTGGTGAGATTCAGGGCTGGCTTTAAAGACTCATCTTGGCAGCCCCGAGCACAACTGGCAAGAGGGAAGCACAGAAGGAAGGCCACTATTGTTCTGGTTTATTGAACTTTTTAGCAATGATGCTTGAAATGTCTCTGAAGAGGCTTACAAGAATAGCAAGAGGAAAGGAAAAAGGCCCAGCTTATTGCAGCTGAAGGATTTTTCCATAAAAGGCAGAAAGAGGTATAAGAGAATGGGATGGTGTTGCCACCAAAGACATGAAAAGGAGTGACAAACTTCTGAGGCAAAGCGGCAAAAAAATAAGGCAGAACCTGAGGAATAATTGTTTAAACTTGATATTAACTTTGGAAGGAAATCATGCAGCTTGTTGAGGGACTTGGAGCTTGGCACAGCCAAGCTGGGATCCATTTCCACAGTTCCTGAGCCCACAGAAGGCTCCTGAACAGTTCTGTAACAGGACTCTCCTGCCCCAGCCTGCTCTGCAGCTGTCCAGGCACACAGTGCTCACTGGAAATCTTGGCAGAGTGCTTTTCTGGGAGCCACAGAAGGGAACTGAAAACAGACTTTGAAATTCTTTTTTTTTTTTTTTTAATAATAATATTTGTTATTCTGGATTCAGGTTCGGTGAGAAGAGCAACAAGCAGAAATCAAATTTCAAGGAGACAGCCTGAACTGGGGAGAAAATACAGCCCAGCTTCCAAAGAAACTATATCAACAACCTTTCTGTTTCGTGTATTTGGATGGATTTCACTGAGAGCTGGAGCAGAAAGGCATTCTTCAAAAGCCTTAACCCAATTCTCTCCAAATTTGGTCAAAAAGGTTCTTTAATTGAATCACACTCAAAGGGGGGGAAAAAAGGAAATAGAATAAAAACCTCCCATAAACTCAGTTACCACCAGCACACATTTCAAAGTCAGCTATCTAGGCTGCATGTTTAGTTTTTCATTTTGCAGCACAGTGGTATTTACACTATCAAAGCCAGAATCAACAGTGGTTGTTGATGGTTGTTTTTTTCTCCTCTTCCTTCCCTAAAAAAGGGTCTGGTCAAGGCTGTGCTGCTCAAAGTCTGCAGCAAGGCTGTGACTCAGTCTGTGAGTCCATCCTCCAAAGGCAAAAAGGGGGGGATGAGGGGCACAGGAGGAAATAGAGCTGCCATTTCATAATAAACCCAAGCCAAGCAGCTGCAAGCAGTGGCTGTGCAGAGCTCCATGCCAGGGGCACAGGCAGGGCCGTGTCCTGCACAGGGACAGGGCAGGAAGGCTGTGCTGCTCCCAGGGACAGCAATCCATGGCACACACCTAAGGCAGCTCAGCACAGCAGGATCCTGTCACCATGGGATGAGGACTCAGAGTGGGGCTGTGCTGTCTGATCCAGCAAATCTCCTCTCTGGCTGACAGAGCTGCCCTTCAGGGTCTCCAAAGATGCAAGTCCCAGCCTCCTTTGATTTACAAAACTGTAAATGCTTGCTCTAATCTCAGCTTGTTTGAAAAATAAGCACATTTCTATCCCCAGTCTATCCTCCATCTTTCAAAATAATCTCGACAACACACACTGCCTGATAGAGTTGAAAGTGTCATAAATGTTTTTTTACAATCGAGTTATTTTCACAGTCAGGACAAACAACTACTCAGAACTGACCTCAGAGATCTCTCCCAAGTTTTTTAAAGGATCTCTGTTCGTTTCAGCTGTGAAGAATAGCTCTGCCCTGGCTGCCAGGGCCAACAGCAATTGCTCACAGCTGTAACAACTCCAGTGTGCAAGCAGTGTGAAAGCAAACCACTAATCCCAGGCCAGGGCTGGGGACTGAAAGCAGGGCACGGAGGGAACCTTGCAGGAGTCTCATTCCTCTGAAGAAAGTGCTAATAACTTAACTGGGCCCAGCAGGAGCCAAGGAAAAGAAAGCACTGGTCACAACTCCTGCTGCTGCTGCTTCTCTGCTGTCTCCAAATCAGGGGCAAGCCCCTCACGTTCTGCAGACAGCAGCACTCCTGGCTGGAGCATTCCCAAGGAGTCTGGCGCTCCAACAGCTCCTGCTCAAAGCTGTGGATGCCCCTAGAATGAAAAGCAAAACCATCTCTAACAAATAATCTCTTTTACCTCTTGAGCTTTTCTGCTAATCAGCACTCAAGCACTGGCACTGCTGCCTGTCACAGCCCCAGTCCTTCCTAGCCAGGGCAGCAAGGGGTGACAGGGTTATTTCTGAGGCTGGTGATGGAAACACATTCACACAGCGAAGCACTTGCAGAGGAACCCATAAAGAGAACAACTGGATCCCAGCAAGTGCTTCAATTTTCCACTTTCCACAGATGAGCTTTAAAAATTGACCCTGCCTCAAATTGTGTGGATCTACCAAAACTCAGACAGTTTCTTGAATTAATCAGAACTTTAACTACCATTGCATTTTCCTTGTTCCTGAATCTTTATGCCATTAACAGATTAGCAGATTTATGTGCAAAGCAGGTTAATTTTTTAAAGTGCAAACCCACCTTGCTCATACTGGGGTGTACCATATAGTGCAGCCCTGACTTTCAGCACCAACACACACTGAGGGAACAGCTCATGTGTGAAAGGGCAAAAATTATGAGGACAGCTAAAAAATCCCCTCAGGCACGAATTTCTCTACAGGATGGGAGGTACATTTTCCTCCATGACATCTTGCATCTACTGCAGCTATAAGATTCTTACAGAAAATTATTTTACTCACCCATCAAACCCCTTCCACTTACCTCTCAACACCAAGAGAGGAAAACCAATCCTCTGAATCAACCTGCCCACCCACATCCCACCAACACAGAAGACTTCACTCTCTGCCTTCAAGTAGCAAATCATTTGTTCCCTTCAAGTAGCAAATCATTTGTTCCAAACTCCATGCCTGCATTGCTTACAGTAAATCAGTTTTGATATTTACCTATTTGACCACTGGGATTACATTATCCCTACGTGCTCTTATCCGCAGTGACAGTCTGCCAGAGCTCTTTTTGTTTGCAGCTACTATTATTTTATTTGCAGTATGGGAGAACTGAAGAGCTGCTCTAAGAGACACAGAAAAGAACAATAAAAACAGCCTCTGTCCTAAAGATTTCCCAAGTCCAAGTAATTTGCCCAATCCTCCCTTTGTGTTTAATTTTTGCCATTGATGAAATCCATGTATTTTACCTTTTTCAGATACTCAAATTTTTGTGTCTTCCACCATAGTTTCCTTTTTCTCTAGAAAAGTACCTTTTGTGAATTGGCCATACAAGGTCCCTGTGTCTTCTTTCTTCAAAACTGTCAGAGATATATAAAATTAAGGTCTCTAAACCCCTTACCTTAGCTCAGTAACTGGTAACAGCAGTTAAGGCACATTTTTCATGAAGGATGGAAACCCTTTATCTCATCCCTTTTAAATCCATGAGTGGTTTCAAATATTTCCCCAGATCTTATCATTACTTCTGTTGGTCATCAGAGAATGCCAATCATTATTATATTGACAGTCTTGCATGGAGTGAGCAAGATGGGAGGGAGTTTTTGCCAGGAGATGTGGTGGTGGGACAAGGGGGAACAGTTAAACTGGCAAGGAGTGGATTTAGATTGGATATGAGGGAGAAATTCCTTCCTGTGAGGCCCTGGCTCAGGTACCCAGAGCAGCTGTGGTTGCCCCTGGATCCCTGGAGTGCCCAAGGCCAGGTTGGACATTGGGGCTGGAGCAGCCTGGGATGGTGGAAGGTATCCCTGCCATGGCAGGGGATGGAACTGAATCATCTTCAAGGTCCTTTTCATCCCAAACCATTCTGTGATTCTATGATTCATTCCATAATTCTGGAACAGTACAGAGCTCTTATCAGACCTTCAGTCCAGCAACAACTAATTTGCTATAAAATGAGAGCCAAGAGACCAGGTACAAGATTTTCTCATTGTTCTGGAAAACATTATTTGGTAAGGTATGTGAAGCCACCAATTAGTTTGCAATTGCCAGCAGAGCAAAATACCAGAACTATCTGTCTCATAATAGAGAAATTCCAGCCTTGCCTCCTCAGGATTCTGAGAATTCAATATGTACAACAATTATGATGTACAAAAGAAAAGGAAGCCATCTCCCACACAGCACACGGGGTCACATCTCTTCTATTTCAAGTGGCTGTGTTACAGGGAATCCTCAAAGATCCTTGATGACTCAGTCTTTAAGTGTGCCTGAAAAATTCCTGCCAATTAAGAGAAGCATGCAGAGGTACAGAGATATCTTGGGGCAGAATGCAGAAGGGATGCAGGCACAGTGAAGGGCTGTCTTCTCAGTTCTTGTTTATTAGTTACTTGCATTTATGTGCTATTATCCACCTGCATGACTAATTAATCCATGAGGTAGGGAGCAGAAAACTGCACAGAGCAGCCAAAGAAGGGCTCAGGATTTTGAGAGACACTTGTGTGTGAGCAAGGCTCCGTGAGTGGCTCAGGGATCCTGAATTAGAAGGCTGTTCAGATGAGCTTTGCCTCTCGAGCACTGAGTCACTGAAGGAGGTGAGCTGATGGGGTTGGAACAGCAAGGCAGGCACTTCACATCTCTCAGGTACACGAGGATGGGATGTGGGGAACAGGACTGACATCATCACCCAAAATGTGAGAGCACAAACGACGTCAAACGCTGGCAGCCGAGGGTATGGCTGCAGTCCCTGGGCTCCTTTGGAAGCACCAGGGATGAAAGGCAAATCTCTGCACTTTAAAAGAGCCTCCATCAAAGGCCCAAGCACAGATGGTGACTAACTTCCTCCTGTGAAGAGAATCTTAAATAGAAAGCAGAAAAAGAGAGAGGGAAAAGAGCCAAAGGGCTCGCAGGACTAAGCTGTGTGGATTTATCTGACCTTTATAAAAGCAAAGATCAATAGGCCTGACAGAACTTCACAAAAACAAAGGCAAAATCTTCCTCAGATCTCAAGCACAGTGGAATGGAAAAATAGTGCAAAACTATCCTAGTGCTGTCAGCAAAGCCCGCTACCTGTGGGAAGCCTCATCCCAAGCACAGGGTGCCTTTTGTGCTTCTGCCACCTTAAATCTGTGAGTCTTGGTGGCTGGTGATGTGTTTAGCACCACACTAAAATATGCTTCTTGTCACAAGTTTCCTGTTGTTCTGGTTTGGTTTCTGAGGAATCCTGACACAGGAGCCCTGCAGAACTTGCCTGAGAGCATGTTATGATGCAGAAGGCGTCACACACATCACTGATAAAACAGCCTCAGACAGATGTCCTCAATTGTTACATTGATCACTCAGAGGATTCCTAAATGCTAAACTCAGGATGGCATCATGAAAAGGCATTGCCTGTGCTGGAATGCCAGCTGTGTTTAGTGTAACCCAGAGACAAATAGGCAGGGAGATGATTTGTTGGAACTGTAGGGAGTTCAGCAGCCTTCCAGGAGCTACACAGGTAAATTTTCTTATGAAAACATTAGCACCTCATCAACCTCCAACATTTTTTAAAGTGCAGGATGAGCACTCTGATGCCACATGCCTCAAGGATGTCTTTTCCCCACAGGGAGCATCAAGGGTGGACCTACTTGGTTCCCTCAAGCCCTGCAGTCAGGGACAGGAGCAAAAAAACATGTTAAAAAAAGCTTTTGCAGGAGCTTGATGTCTTCCTTCTGCTTTTCTTGGACATGGCCAAGGTCTATACAGGTGTATGCCAGATGGGCATGGCTACACTGCTTGTGTTGACAAGCACAATATTTCCAAGAGTTTTCTTGTTTTTCTTGGACAACCTTCTAGAGAATGCCTAAGATTTCTGCCATGTACTTCACTAAATTCTGGAAAATTTTAAACTTCCCCGTAGAAGCCAGGAGAAGATGAGAACGTTGCAGCTGGGGCTGGATGTTGTTCTGCTGGAGTTTGAGGTTTTTCTCCATTCAGTCAGATAGCTGGGGCTGGAGAAACAGAGCTGTGTGAGGAGATTTGATGCACCCTTTTAAAGGTGAAGAGCTGTTCTCTCTGAAGGCAGTGGGCATAGCTGGCTTTGGGGCTGTGAGAGGTGATGGAAGTTCAGCCAGGACCAGAAACACAAGAAGCTGCCTGAGTAAATATGGGGTGAGCACCTGTGCTGCTCTTGCTGCAACCTCTGGGCTCTTTTCTGGAAGCTGGGCTGCAGGGAGAGAAAATTCTGGCAAAAGGAAAGCCAAAAAGTGCATTCACAAGCAGGAGAGCCATAATTGTTTTTGTGATGTGCTGGGACCACCAGCCTGAGGTCAGCTCTCCACAGTCCTAAAGCCCTTCTGTCCCAGTTCTGCACTGCCTTGCTGGTTTATTTCTGGGCATCTCCAGACACGTAAATGAAGTGCAAGGTATTAAATTCAGCATTCCTTATCCTTCTTGGTCCAGGTTTGGTGGCAGATCTAAGGAGTAACATCCAGTCCAATCTTCACAGCTGGCTCTATTTCCCAGACACCTTGCACTTGTTTGGGAGCTCTTTATACCTCATATTCTGCCAAAAAAAAACATATACAAAAATAGACGTAGAGGCAAACAATCCGAATAAAAACTAAAACCCCAGAGCTCTGGAGCAGCACTGAGATTGATTTGCTCTAGAGGAAAGTGCCACAGGAAGGAAGGTGCTGTCTGTGTACCAGCCAGACCAGAGCTCATTCCTTGCAGCAGGAAATGAGCCTGTTCTTGCAATGACCTTTCAGTCTCTTCTCATACCTGGCAGAAGCCACCCACAACTTTAATACACAATTTTTTAAGCTGTCATTGTCACAGATGGAAGATGAGCATCATTTGCCTGCGCTCATCACTCAGCTAAAGAGAGCTGGGCCCTCACTGGTTAAAGTGAGGATCCTTAACCAGCAAACTGAAGTTATTTTAAAGGTTCTCTTCAGAATCCACCAAATTTTCTAGCAAAATTTCATCCTTGTCTCTCAGCAGGGCACTGAGAATGTTCACAGTTGAGCAGCATTGTTCTATACATGGAACAGGTGGTTTATTTAAACCACAGAGAAAAAAAGCTTCTACTTACACATTTAATCTTCAGTTCCCAGGATATCAGAGATGCCTGGAATAGAATTTAGTTCTCATTGTGGATATATTTTAAAAGACATACCAAGAATCTCTGTAAATGTAGATAACTGTGTGTTTGCCAACTTTACAATTCAGTGTGTTAGATATCACTGTTCATAAAGAAGTGTTCACCAAGTTTCTCCATATTGAGCCTTTTTTCTAGTGTCCCAGAGAACATTTCTTCCACTTTCTGATTAGTACCTCTGGATGCCTTCTAGGTTCCTTGGTCTCTCTTGCATTATTTGGCCATTACTCAATTACTTAAGACTTTAAAAGTAGACACTCTTTCTCAACAGTTTTCCAACCTCTTCTCCTAAACATTCCTTCCAACCTAAGGGGCTGCTGACAGCTGCTGAATCTCTGCATTTCTTAGAAATTTATTGTGGCAATTCTCAGTTTTTAGATCTCCTTCTGCTCTTTTAAAAGTCCTAAAACTTTCAAATGCATTTATTAAAACGGAATACTGACGACTCAGTGATTCACTTTAAAGTGCAGATTTCCCAAAAACAAATCTTAAGCTGCCAAATCCAGCCCTGCCTTAGCCAGCCTCTGACGTTTTCATGAGGATGTGACTGCCAAGATATGGAAATTGAGTCATTTTATTCTGTCTTTGTCTTCTAGAGTTCAGATTCTGAATTCATTTGTAGGGCTCTCCTCTGGAAAAAAATAGAAGAAAAAAATCAAGATGACCAACTCCCTCTTTTTTTAGATGGTTCCCTTGTGTTTACTTGTTCCTGACTGAGCTGTCACATCAAAGATATTCCCCAACTACATGCAATTATTCCAGTATCTCCTTATCAAACCACCTAACGACTCAGGGTATATCTGTGAGCTCCTCACCATGAAGTCAGTAACAATGCCATTTACTGGAGGTGAGAGAATACATTTCATCTGGGTGCAGACAATGGAGGGGTTGTTGCAGCAGATAATTAGGAGTAGCCTCAGACCTTTGTGCAGTGTCATGTGCCAAGAAAAAAAGCACAATGTCCCTCCGTGGATTATGGTAGAAGTTTCTAAAGAAAACCTGAGAGTGTACAAATGGTTTCCTCTCCCTTCTGCTTGATGGCTGCTCCGATGTCTGTGCAGGGATTCTTACAGGAGAAATTTATGCAATTTGCACTCTGCCAGGCTGAAACTTTGGTCAATTCTGCTTTGGAAGGTTGTGCAATGCCACATGAGTCTTTGCCATAGCTCATTTTGGTACATTTTGGTAACATCTATTTGACCACAGGGCCCTCCTGGTCCCTGGCTTCCCTTAAGTCAGTGATTTTATCACACATTTTGTCTTTATATGCTACTGTCCTTCACAAACAGCAGCCTGGCCTTCAGCCACAGCTTTCTCACACGCATGATTTCTGTTTCTCTTCTGCTCTTGGTCTCTTCCCACTTCCTTTGTCATTGTCCTGCAGAAAAAACTCACAGGCAGCACCACCTGAAGGCTTTGCCACTCCCCCCCTGCATCCAAACCTTTCCTTGCTCACCCCTGGGCAACACTCCAGCTCCCACAGCCTCCACAGAGGGGGTTTTTCCAGAGGCAAGGCAGAAATTTCAGAAATATCACTGTTCCAAACAGCAGCAGGTTCACCTGCAGAGCTGGTTGGTCCTTGTGCTTCCTCCCAGCTGTGTCAGTGGCACAGCACAGCCCACCAGAGACCCAGCCAGGGACTTGGCCTTACAGCAGCAGCCTGCAAGAACAGCTCAGAGGGGGTTTGATTTTAATGGATTGATTTTTTCAATTCTGATGTTATGCCCACGGGCAGGGCAGGCACCTACAAGGCTTGGACAGCTCTCCTGAGGCACCTGAGCTCCAGGTCATCTCCTTGGAATCCACCTCCCTCAAAGAAAACTCAAATACTCCCATTTTGTAGTTTTTTCCTACTCTCCAAGAGGAGAGCATTTTTCCCCCTCCTCTCTTCTCTTTAAGATCCATGCTCCATCAAAGATTTTCCTTTCTGTTAAGGAAAGAGAATATTCTAATACTATTTTCACTGAAGTTGACTGGATAAAATTATCCAGAGTCCCACAAGTCATTTGGAAAGCTAAACATATTGATAAAATATGTACATTGAACATGAATATTTCCTACCTGTAAAACTTTGAGATATCTGCAAATAACATACTTGTACTACTGTATTAGGAAAATAAGCAAATTATCAATATTTTTATCTTTACAGTATATTAATTTTATCCCTTGTAAATCTCATGAAAAACTAACACATCTGGTATTTTCCTTGTTATCTTAGACAGAATATCTGAGCTTCCCAAGAGTTTGCATCTTAAAGTAGCTCGTGCAATACTCAGCTATGACTTCTCCAAAAGCTCTTTTAAAAAGCACAGCACATTTTCAGAGCACAGAAGTGACATGGAAAGCTAAGCCCTGTTTTCAGAGATGTCTGGAGCACTCAGAGACAGCAGTTCTTACCCACCTCAATAGCTCAGCACATTTGCATTTCTCCTGTGCTCAACACCTCTCGTGCCAGACAAGAGTTTTATCTGTGTCAAATTGTAATTGCTCATTTCTTTATGAATATCACTGTAATTATTACATCCACTCTGCATTTTAACCTCCATGGTGAATTGAGAGATGCAGTTTCTGCTGAAAACTGGCTGTGGTTTGACAATATCTGTCAGCTCTGATGCCCTGGTTGTGCATTTCAGGTGCTTGGAAGGAGAGAACCAGCTGAGAATCACTCAAGCCAACAATTAAGTCTCCTCCACTGGACCTACAAGCAATGAAAGCCCTGTTGTTGATTTGAATAGCTTTCTGCTGAGAAATTGGGTAAGGCTGGGTCAGGGAGTGGCAGGACATTGGCAGAGGTGAGAGAAAACTTATTTTCAAGGAATGACTGCTTGGAGAGCACCAGCCCAGACCACCAGCAGAGCCCACATGACAAGGACAGCTGCCAGGCACAGGGATGCTGAACAAGCCTCTGGGATGAGGTCAGGCAGGGGCAGAGCAATCAGGTCCATTTCTTGTTTTCCAAAGGGCTGTTGGGATCTCTAAAGCTTTCCAGGCTGCGCTCAAAAAATTCACTTTGCTAATCCTACTGTCTTGCTCCCCACTCCCATCATTCCTAAGGATTTTTCTGGTCAGCTCCCACAGTCAGGGTATTTTTCTGTGGTGAAAGGATAGGAAGGGCATCACACTTACCCCAGAGCCTGTTGTTTTCCACACTCTGCAGTCCAAGAAAAGGAGCAGACATTGGGTCAGCACCCAGGAGTCCTCCTGCCAGTGAAGCAAGTTCTGGGGGAAGAGAAGAGCAGAGGGAAATATTGCCCAGGTTCACCTCCAGCAGGTTCATGTGGTGTTTAAACAGCCTCTGTGAACAGGGTCTGGTTAAAGCAGCTCCCACAGCCCACCCAAGAGAGACCAGAGCTCCTCCTTGCTCTTATGTGGCCCAGGAGACAGAATTCACAGGCTGTGAGTTATCACAGCCAGAGCTTATCAGGGTTTTTGTGACTTGGCCTGGCCTGTCAGGTTTGACACACACTCTGTGCATTGTTTCTAATTTTCTCTGCTCTTGGGCTGCCTGGAATTTTGGTTTTATTTTTATTTTTCTTCTGCTTATTACATGATCATTCTGTTATGGAGCTCACTGGTCAGTGTGGTTTTTCCAGGCACTACAAAACAGGGGTGTAAATTCTCAGTGCCCTTGTCACCCTTGCTGCTGCTACAGCCCAACACCAGGAAGCCAAGTGGCACCAAAGCCATTCTGCTTTGCACCTCTTTACTTTGCTTTTTTTCCTGGCATTGTGAACTACCACTGCTGCTGCCTCACACTTTGATTCAGAATCTTCGGGTGAATATTTACACTCATTCAGAAAAGGCAGAAGTGTGCATTTTTATTTTCCTTTACCCAGGAGAGCACAGCCTCCTCTCTCACTGTGACACTGCTTTCTATCTATTACTTGTTCTGCATTCAATGCCCACTGCTGACCTATTCCTGATCTGTGCATCATCACCACCCTCTCAGCTGAAAAATATAAAAGATTTGCTTGAATTCATTTAATTGTGAGCTGCACCATTGAGGGAGCTGTACCAAAAATAGCTTGATTTATGAGCTGGCAGTTGAAGTAGCCCCTTAGCAGTGTTTAACAAGTGCTGCTGATGCAAGATATCTCCTTTGATTCACGTTTGAGGAGGGTCAGGGAGCTCCATCTCACGTGCATCAGAGTGGCAGCTCACGTTTGAGGAATAAACCTGAAACAGTTTTATGGGAAAAGCCAGTGAAGAGATACAGCAAAAATTTACTGTCAAATCTCTATATGGGAAAAAACCCCACCCCTAATCCACGGTTCTATTATCATTTTTGCATTAAATGCCAAGCAAGTGTAGTGAAATTGAAGCAAATATCTTCACTCTGTTCACTTTGTACTCACTTTTCTCTGCTGATACTGAATAATGGCATAGATGGAATATATTGTCTCCACTGCTTTAAATACAAATTGGTGAACTGGTAGTTATTTCCAGGACAACCTCTGCAGTGTGCTTTGAGTCGTAAGAGAGTCAGGAACAACTCTGGCTCCTCATTTTCAGATGGTGCTTGCTCAACATGATCCTTTGCCACAAAGAGAAACAAAAGCAGCCCATGGAAGATGCTGGGTGCTGACACAAAGAGCACAGGATGAAATTCTGAAATTCCACTTTCACTCTGGTGATTCCTCAATCATCAAGCCAGACAGGGTTACACCTAATAAAATACAATAGGAAAAATCAAGCACTGTAATCCCATTTTTAATTCTGCACAGCTCCCCAGTGCACATCCCTGTTTCCAAGGGTAGGAGCAGGGTCCCTGGAGAAGGGGGGTTACTGATATGGGAAAGGAATGGGCAGCTGTGGAAATTCTTATTTTCATATCTGCAGTGTCTCAAGGCTGGGGCAGAAACCTTCTGCTACTGCCATGCCTCTAAGCAGGGTTTGGAAGAATCCAGCAAAAGAAAGCACTTTGTAAGGGTTCACTCAGGAGCAAACTGAGATTCCAAAAGCTCCAGCACAACCCTGGAGGGCCACAAGCCACTCTAAATGAATTGGATGATATTGAAAGGTCTAAATAAAAAAAAAAAAAAAATCCCAAACTGTAGTGACACATTTACAGGCAAGATATAGCCCATAAAATCTGAAAGCAGAAAGATATATAAATTTTGGGATGGGGACAATTATCCATTTGTCAATGTGGAAGTAACAGCAGCCCCATGCCCAGTGGGCAATAAAACACATTATGGAGCAAGGCACCAAGAGAGACTTGCTTGATCAGGGGAGTGAAAGAGATGAATGAAAAGGTCACTAGGTATGAATAGAAACATCTGAGCACTCTGGTTAACAAATTGTGAAAGCCCCAAACAGAGATGCTGGAAGAATGGATGCTGGAGGAAACAGGGGCAGAGAAATAGCAGTAGGAGAAAGAAAATACAGTGACTGAGTAATTCTCCTTAAACACAAAAGACCAGAGGCAGAGTAGTAAAATTAAAGTAAATATTACTTTACTTAAAGTAAAACAAGGCACATGTACTTACAAAATTGTCTCACATAAATTATAGTGGAGTTGGTTTGGTTTTTGTATGCAAAGAGTTTGCTCACATGCTTGCTCCTTATGCAAAAAAAAATAGGTGTGCACAGAGGCAGGGGAAGGGGGTGTTGTGCAGCTTTAAATCCCATAAAAATTAACATCAATGCTGTGCTTCCTGTAGCTGGGCCAGCAGCACACACATGTGAGGGAGCCAAGCCCCGTGACTGGGCCCTGCACGTGTGCTGTGCTGGGGGAGATGTCATGTAGAGCACAGATAATTCCTCTGATGTGGCATTTGCTGGGGCAGCCATGCAATGCTCTGTGCGCAGCAAACCAAGGAACCGTGCAAAACCCACAGCTCATTGCTCCCCTCTTCCCTGAGGTTGAATCAACTTTCTTTTTTTCTTTTTTTTTTTAATGCAGTATTTAGCTCTTTGAGCCATTCATGTTTCTCCCTCTTTTTTTTCCAGCTGCTCTCCCATTTATGAATTTGTATCATATATGAATGATACTGCAATTCATTCATGTACTCTGCATTCATGGGGATGCAGAAATGACAGGAATATTTGTGGATACACAGCTCCAACAGTGAGCCTGACACAGAGCTGGCCTTGGGTCTCTGAAGGGATGCAGGGACAGCCCTTCAGCCCTGGCTGCCTCAGAGACAGCATTTCAGAAAAGCCTCCAGCCTGGGGCTGCCATCTTCTAACTCTGTTGTATTTGCTGGGAAATGTCCTGACAAAGGCAGGAATGATGGATCTGACTCCATGTTCTCAGGAGGCTAATTTATTACTTTATGATACTATATTAAAGAATACAGAAAGGATACTTACAGAAGGCTGAAAAGATAATAATGAAAACTTGTGACTCTTTCCAGAGCCCCGACACAGCTTGATTGGCCAAAGAGTGAAAACAACTCACAGTAGAATCCAATGGAACAATCACCTGTGGGTAAACAATCTCCAAACACATACCAGATTAGCAAAACAGAGGAGAAGCAAACGAGATAAGAATTGTTTCCCTTTCCTCTGAGGCTTCTCAGCTTCCCAGGAGAAAACTCCTGGGCAAAGGAATTTTGATTTTTTCAGAGAATGTGAATGCCGCAGCACTCACCAAGGAAAGCACCACAGGCAGAATCCCCAGTTCCAGGCTGCCTGGCTGTGCCATGCCGGGGTTTGGGCAGGAAAATGAAGTTCCCTGAGTGGTGCCTTTGTGCTGGCCATGCTGCACTGCCCGTGCTCTCTCCAGCTCTCTCTTTGGGATCCTCTCTGCTAGACACAGCTTTCCAGCTCTCCTGCCTGGAGTAGATGGGTTAGAGATTTACCATGAGTTGTGCTGGTTTTGTTTTTTTCCCATTAACATTCTGTAATTCACTGAGTTTAAGACTGAAATTAAGACTAAAAACAAAATCTCCATTGTTGACTGGACAAATCTAAGATTTTATCACAGCATGGCGCTGCCTTTCAGTTGCTTTCCACATCATAGCAGACTCTTGCTTATGGTTTTCAGTGCATAGTCACAAAACACAGAGTGGGGCAGGTTAACACCACTCTTGGATTTAGGAAGTTTTCCTGACCTGAATGTCAGTTTGTTTCTTATTTAAATATATACATACAGAGGCCTCTGGAGCTTTTAAAGGATATTATCTATGACCACACACATTCAGAGATGTTTGAAATCAATGTTTTTAAATGTTTGCTTACCAGGTGGTCTTATTTTCCCTCTCTCAAGAAACAAGGCACATGTGCATACAAAATTGTCTCACATAAATTATAGTGAAGTTGGTTGTTTAGGTTTTTTTTATGTAAGGAATTAGCTCACATGCTCACTCCTTATGCAAAAAAATAAATAGGTGTGCAGATGTCAAAGATTTTCAAGGTGAGTATCCTATAGGAAAACATTGCAGCTGGGAAGCAGAAGGAAATAGAATAGACTAAACATCTGTTTGGTTTCTTCTTGTTGTTATTATTTTTTTATTATATGATTATATTATATATAATATATTGTTATTATTATTATTATTTTCCAGTGCAGCAGCTATGCATTTGTCTGATTACTTTGACTCTCAAAACAAGAGCTCTGCACCTGTACAGTAACTCGCTGAATTCTAACTTGTCATCAGGGAAGGGCTGGATGGAATGGTGCTCACAAACACAGAAATCCACTGTGGGATGGGGCTGCAGGAAGGTGTCCCTGCCCCTGGCAGGGGGCTGGAACTGGGTGAGCTCCAGGGTCCCCTCCAACCCAAACCATTCCATGATTCCAAACCCTGCACATAAATAAGAATAACCTGACACTGCAGGGCTGCAGGGTGTTCCACCAGGATGCCTCAGGGCCATTTCCCCCAGAGATAACTCAGGGGGGAAGCACTGATCAGGGGCATTGCTGTAAAAACAAGGCTGAGGGATCCCAGAGAGCAGCTCTGAGCAGAGCTGGGCATGAAACCTCACACAGGAGGCACTCAACCTCCCAGTCTGAACACTGGCAGAGCAGGGAGGGCTCCATACCCAGCAGAATGTGCTGGAATTCACCTCCAGGGAAGTGACTCCACAGATTTCAGCTCCCTTCAGACCCTGTGTACACTTTTGGAGGTGCTGGCCCTGCCCTGCAGCAGTTCCAAACCCTGATGGTGGCTGTTCCAGGACACACAATCTGTGAAATCCCATTGGAAATCAAGTGGGTCAGAGCAGGGAGAAGTCAGATCTCTCTGTTCTCATCTGCAAGGGCACAGCCATGATTTACAGAGGGCAGACGAAATTTAGTTTGAAAACATGAATAATTTGTGTGCCAATAGGACATCCGAGTTTTGCAGCAGCACTGATGGAATAAAAAGCAATTTGGCTTTGCACAGGACAGACCCTCAAGCATAGATAGGCTCTACAGCAACAAAAAATTCCTTCTCTAGAACTTGATTTGGTTTGGTTTCTTTCCTAACTACTGACTGGATGCCTTGACAACACAACAAACCTTTATTTCCTTTTGAAGGTTCAGCATGTCATATAACAATAACCAGATCACTCCCCCTAATACACAGGAAAACAAAATTGCTCAGAAGAAAAATCCTATTTCTGTTGTTTGGCACCAATTATTCACTGTGTGAATGACTCTGGAAAGCCTTTAAGCTCAAAACCCAGAATATTCATCAGTCTCTCTGAAATTATTCCACAGGTATCAATTAGTGATACAAGCTGAACCAGTGATTTCCTCCCCCAGTGAAGCCCAGAAACTTATTGTCCTGACATTGATGAGAAGTAACCTACACCTAAAATGGAATGAAATGCAGGAAAACAAAGCATACAACATGAAATAAGGGCGTTGAGATCAGTGGAGACAGAGGAGGAAGAGCCTGCAGAATTAACTTGGATTGAAAACCCCAAAATTCTCATTAGGTGGAGAGTAACAGCTACTAAAGCTGTTTTAAGCATGGAACCCAGCAGAAGGATACAACTTCTGTACACACAGACAGATAAGCAGAAGGTTATGTACTATCCATGTTATGGCTCAGAAAAAAGAACCCATCTCCTTTCTGGTACCTTTACAAGAAATTTTTTTAAAAAACCCGACACCTAAGGCTCCACTTCAATAGATTTTTGCCAGCAGATGCTAGATTCTTTGGGGAATTCTCTAGAAGCAGTTGAGATGTAGGGAAATGCATGAACATAAAAGTTCCATCTGGGCAAAGTTTATTAAAGGAGTGGGTTCTTAAGTTGCCCACACACTGTTGAGCCCATTAATATTCTGTTTGCAACATGTAGTATCAAATGATTCACAGATGTTTTAATAATTGGCTTACAAGCCTGTATAACAAACTGTGTTTCTATAAACTTGCAGGATATGCTAGATCACCACTTTTAACTGTTTTTTAAATGAAAGCTTAACAGCATCTCTTATCTTTAATTTTTACATACAAATAATAAAACTACTAAAAGGATTACAGTTTTACAAACCATGCTTTCAAATGAAATCCAAGACTGAACTCCAGGGTTTGGGTTTCTATTTCCCAAATGCTAAGAACTAATTTTTCCCCCATGTTGTCTGAAACAAGCAGAATTTTCCTGCCTCCAAACAAGGCAGGCTGAGGGCTCAGAGGAGAAGAGATGGATTAAATGTTGACTGAAACACTTAAGGTCCTTCAGGAAGAAACACAAATGCCAGGTGCTGACCTAAGGTTCCAAAAGCCTGTAACCAGCGTACAATAAAACTGAAATATTTCAAAGTCTCCTACCCTTTGACAGATGTTGCAATCATGTTGTTTCATTTTTCTGGTTTCAACACTCACATTCTTGTCCTTTGGACATTCCTCATATTCAGCTCATGCTTCTATCTGTTGTTTGCAGCAAGTCTCTAAGGCAACCACGGGGTTGGGCAAATAGTTTCACTTTGTGCAAGATAATAGGTAATTCAAAACATCTATTTTTTCAAAGCAAACTGAAGTCATCTACACATCAAACACTGCAGCTGATTAAGAATCCAAGAAAAACCAATCAATGTGGCCAGTTAGACAATAACAACTCAATCCCAAAGTGCTGCAGCTCCCATCAACTTCCAGGGTCAGGGCTGAAATTCAGGGGCGTGTAAAGCACAGCCTGCTGCCAAACATCCACCCACTGCAGGACAGGGTGAGGAAAAGACTGATTAACTGGGGGGTTTATTGCCAGAGGACACACAGATCAAAAGGTGAAATTCATTTCAGCCCAAAGAGCCCTTCTGGCACCTACAGACACAGCAGGTGCACCTCATCCGGGCTCCAGCAGGGTCTGAGCCAGAGGAAAGACCACTCAAATAAAGCACATGATGATGAACAATTACCATCCCCACTGGCCTCAAGTGGGGCCCTGTTTTCCCCTCAATACAAGTCAAAAATCAAGGGCTTTGTCCTGCTAAGACAGGGGCACTGTCAAGTTCCTTAAGACACAGACAAGAGAGATGTCAGCTCTGAGCTTGGCACAATGAGGTTAATTCCCCAACCTGACAAAAGGGATCTGCCTGCTGTCCTTTTGGATGCAGGGAAACAGAGGAAATGATGCTGATCTAACCCAACTGCCTGCACTCCTGTTTGCCAGGAGAAGAGCAGTTCTACTTCAAAATTTCCTGTTATTCTACAATTGCCAAAAGATCAGAAAGCAGAATTGGACTGAGGCTCTCAGGGCCTTAACAAATGAATCCTTCAAGGGCTCACGTGCTTGGGGCCCTGCAGAGAGACCTGAAACAGGAGCACAGAGCTGGGCCAAGCTCAGAGGGAAGGCTGGGAGCAGAACTGTGCTGCCAGGGCTGTGGCCAGCACCCATCTCCTCGGGCAGCTCCTTGAAGATTGCAAAGGGTGCTGATGGCACCACCCAGCCCAGAGCATCTGTCAGACACTCCAGGGATGGGACCCATCCACAGGGTTTATATTTTTAGTCCTGACAAAGCTTTACTTACCACCTCCCCTGCTTTATGGTTGGCCCCTGTGCAGCCATAAGGTCTCCAGCCGGTATTGCTGCCCCGAGCTCCTGTGCACAGGAGTAGGTGAAGAAAAGGGAGAGTTTATTTAAAAAAAAAAAATTAAAAGTTCAAATGGATTGACATGTTTTGCTTGGACCAAGGGGGTGTTTGCTCAGCCTCACGCCCTGCAGGCCCAGGTACACCCACAGTTCTGCAGGCAGTTTTCCCCCGTGATCCTCACTCACAGCAGTGCCTGGAGCACAACCCCACAGCACAAACCCACTCTGGAACAGAACAGCCTAAACCAGTGTCCCTTCAAAGCTTTGCACATGTTCTTGGACAGCTCAGGACCTGATCCTACAAGCATTTCACCTTTCACTGGAACTGGCTTACATCCCAGACCAAGCAGCATCAGGCCTGAGACATTTTCTTCCATGTCAGCATTTCCCTGCCTCGTGTGTACTCAGGTGTTACCAATTTCTAACTCAGCTGGTGACTGCACTTAAAGCTAAGACACGGATCCCAGAAACATCTGAGAAATAGGATAACAGCAGCTTTGCAGCCAGTTGCAACAATGTAAGTAAATCCTGTGGACCCCATAAAAGATGCTGTTTTCTCTGAACTCCAGTAGTCTGAAATCAAAATACACGGTGCCCCAAGTGTTTGCAAAGTAAAGAAAGGTCACTCAGCTTAGCAGTAATGACAGTGAGAGCCCAGCCAGCACAGATCTCACCACCAATGTTTGTCCCTCACATTGGGGAAGCCCAGAATCCGTGGAGAACTCTGGTCCATCACGTGGAAAACTCATGTCCTCCTCTATCTCCTCCTCCCACCAAAGAGGCACCAAGGGTACAGCCTGACTCTTCTTTTTTTAAACTTCACTGTGCTTGGAAGTGCAGGAGCAGAGGAAGGTTCTGGCTTTTGGCAGAAAATTCTCCAATCATCACCATTTACTACAAGGTAACAGAAGGGGCACAGACCCCTCAGAGTCAGGGGAACCTTGCACAGTGAAATGAAGATGGAAGATGCAGTCATGGATGGATTTTCTGATCCAGCAGCACAGATTGCTTCATCCCACAGAGATGCTCAACACATCATTCTACACATCTGCTACCAGCCCTTCACAGAAATACACCAAAAGCACCACCCAAGTCTGATGGAGAGAGTTGCACAAACCACCTTGAATACTGAGTTCCCAAAATATTTGGGCAGTGCCCAGTGAGAGTAGACGTGGTTTCAGAGGCTGCACACCAGAACTGGCTGAGAAACTGTACTTCAGCTGTGGCACATAGAAGACCACAGAAGTGCTCAATAGCTTGCACAAGGTCTCCAGTTGGTGCCCAATAATATTCTGAAGCACTTTATGGCCACAAAAGCCAACCCCACTCTGGACATCAGCAGTGCTGAGGTGTCACATTCAGTGCCACAAGGAACAACACCAGGTTGTGCTCACACCATTACATTAATGGGACAGTTTGGAAGAGAAGAACCAGACCAAGTCCAAGCTCTACTGCTATTCACAAATCCTGAAGTCTGAAAAGCAGATGGATTAGTAAGGAAAAACCAGATGGTTGCAGTCACAGCTGGTAGCACTAATTTAGATAGTGGTTGTAATGGGAATAAACCATCGTTAGCTGATTTTCTTCTGATTCCCATTGTGCAGTTCCCTCACACCACAGAGCAAACATGAGGTAATTGCAGGTTCCTGGGGACATTTCCAAACCATGGGCTAAGCATCATTGTTCCTTTTGCTCAGGTCTGGACAAATTCCTACAGACTCCTGGAGAGTCAAGGTCTGAGTGTGAATTATTTCCTCCCCACTCACTGGTTTTCTTTCAGAAAGATATCTGGTGAAAGAACAGAGGAGGAGCTGTGACAGTGAAAGAATTGTCTTCTCAATTTACACAGCACCTGAGCCACAAGCAGGTGAGAACACAAATTCATCTTATTTAGTTTCACACTGTAAGATGCTGACAACCACCTGCTCTTGTAGCTGCAGAGAGACAATTTTTATAATAATTTTGCTCTCTGATAAATTGTAGCTGTGTCAAAATATATGAATTTCCTGGAACCTCCGATATAAAAAACATTCCTGAGGATATGTGACATGACATCACCCCTGTACCTATATCTTCAGCCAGATATAAACGTGAATAAATTTAAACATATATGTTCAGTATGTATATAAACTCCTCCTGTGGAATCTCCCTCTGAAATGAAGAAAAACAGCCAGTTTTGAGGAAAACATTAAAAAGCAGAGAGAAAGGAACCAGACTCCTCCAGAGCATGGAAAAACAGAGTAGTTGGGTACAAATACTACACCTTCTTGCCATGGGAAGGAGAACAGGGGAACAAGGGAAGCGCCTCATCCATCTCACCACTGAGATGGATGGATCCCAAAGGAAGGATCCCTCTGCTCCTAGGAGAGTGTTCCTCCACCCTCAGCTGTCTTACTCCTTCACAACCCTTCACACCTGCAACCCTAGATGTTATCAGGGAACAGTTTTTGGTGACAAAGCTCAGGTGCCATGAAATTCCAGGCATTGCAGCATGACCCACGTGGGTTTCAGCCATTGTCACAGAAGGAGCAAAGTCTCCCACAGGATCTGCACTGCCTTTATGCAAATACCCTGAAGACAAGAAAATGGCAATATTTAGGTAGAGGGTTGCTCCCCAGATGACTTCTACAGCCACAGTAGGAGTCATTATTCATGTTAGCTTTTTTACAAATATTTACCTTTTCTCCAGACACTGTAGCAGCACAAACAGGAACACGTGAGTCTGGTTTTGGAGCAGGGAATGAATGTACAAACTTCTCTCTACCCTGGGAGATGGTGCATAATGAATGCAGTGCTTTGTTTGGTATCTCACTCTCTGTACCCCTGCTTCTCTGGAGTACTTGGAATTAAAAAACAAACAAACAAAACAAAACAAAACCAAAACAAGCAAAAACCCCAAACCCCAAAAACAAAAAAGAAACAAAACAAAAGCAAAAATACCCCAGCAAAACCAACGAAAAAAATTCATAAGAAGTTTAAGGAAGAAACAAAGAGCAGCAGAGGAGAGACTCAGACTCTCCAGCTTGTTGTCAAGATTGCTGGGGTGAAAAATAAAGGTCACAAATCCTGACCAGAAGAACAGGGAGACAAATGCACTCCAAAGGAGGTCAACATTCAGAAAACCACAATGCAACACTACTGCAGTTGGGGTTCTGCACACCTACACCAATTTCTACTTGAATACTGTTTTTCTTGAAAAGCCCCTTTTGTACATCTGAAGAATGGAATTATTGGCATGTCCTGTTAGAATAAAACAGAGGTATCATTGTCATGGAGCTGCTTTAAAAAAAAATAATTCCTAGACTGAAAGAAAAACAACTGGAGTCACAGTTGGAGCAAGAGCAACCAAAGCTCTTGGGCTTGCATCCACTATAGCTGGGGGTGAATTGAAATAAACTTCCCATTCCACAGAGCTCTGACAATCTCCTGGGAACTACACTCACCTCCAAAGCTATAAATAAATAAATAAACAAATAAATAAATAATAAAAGCAGCAAGCCCAGACCTCCCACACCAGCATATTTGACATAACAGGTCACACTTGGGTGGCCCAATTTGTAAACCAGACTCATTTTTATGACAGTAGAAAGCAATAAATCATGCTCATGAAAACTGGATATAGCTCCTAAAAAGATAGGAAAAGGAAACAGAACATGAGCAAGAGTGAACAGCAAGTGCAGCACTCAAGAAGGAAGGAGCTGAATGAAAGAAGACATGTAAATTTAAATTTGCTGTGGGCAAAGGGGCATATCCCAGTGCATTTTGATTCTTTTTGGCACTTTCCCCTTCTATTTTTTGAAACATCCAAGCCTACAATAATATTGGCCAGGACATTCTCCTGCTCCCCACTAGAGAATCTCAATTACTGCAGATCTGTAAGTGTCAAACACCTGGCATACTCTGTAAAAGAAAGACATTTCCTGCTGACAGAGTTCCAGAAAAATGGCTGTGGCTGAGGAAAGTGCCAAAGGCTGAAGTGATGCTGCTCCTGCTCCTCAGGCTGCAGGCAGGGCTCATCATGATGATTTCATTATCCCCATTGCTTGAACAAGGGCTTGCAGCCCTCCCTGGAACAACCCACACCTGCAACAGGACTGCCCAAAATCAGAGCATCCCCAAGGCATGTAAGAACAAACACTGACACCCAGAGACCTCTGCCTATAAGGTTCCTTGCAATTCCTTTTGGAATCTGAACCACACTCTTGGCAAAGCCCAGAACACAGGCAGGTCCTAAACACTCAGTTCTCTGCTGATGCCCCACGTATAACTGGTGATACATTTAAAAATTAATAAATATTTAGGAATAAAAATGGTAATGCGCTTCTTTCGAGCCTACTCACAGAGCTCCCTGGAGCACATTTCTCACTGCAGGGCTACAGGCTCACCTCCCACTACCACAGCTAAAAACTGCAACATCACAGAACAAAACCTAATCCCAGGGAATTGCAGAAGATGGATTAAGTCACTCAGATAAAACAGGAACAACAGATTTAATGTTCAGACCTTGACTTGCAAATTCAGCTGGATTTATAAGAGCAGCCCTTAGGGTTACACGGAGCTTATCTCTCACATTAACTCATGTGAGACTAAATGCCATGAGCTGCCAATTACACCTTTCCTGCTGCATCCCTGCTCTGCAATAAACCTTGTCTACTTGTCATTACAATTGCTTTCAGCTGCTTCAATTTATCACCCATCAGAGAGAGAATTCGGGAGGATCTCATTTCCATCTCCTCCAGCCACACAATCCTGTGAAGGTCCTGCTGTCCCAAAGCCTCATTGCAGATTAGGTCTCAGGTGCCTATGAGAAAAGCCTCTCCTCCACACAAATTCCCAAAAAATCCCCCCACACCTGGTTACAATTATATCAGCTGCAGCTAATAAAATTACATCATTCAAAAGCTTACAGAAAATATCACTAAAGGAACTGCACAGAAAAAAAAATTATAGAAATCAACTTCTGGTACTCCACCAGAAAAATAAGTACTTTCTCTCCAAGACATCACATCATGCCATCTCCTTAATTTAAAAGCATTAATCTTGCTCCTTTTTACAGAACAAGGGCTTTGCACTTTGCAAAACAGAGAAATGGGGAAAAATATGGACTCTGACCAGTAAGGATTGCAGCTAGGCTGGGGCTGAGCAGTCCGACACACAACTGCAGCTGGTGGCTCTCTGAAAGCAGCTCAGCAGACACAGGAGAGAGGAAAACTCCAGTAAATGAGGTTTTCATGGCAAGAGGCTTCACAAATTAGGCAGCTGTGGACTTCCAATGCTGAAAAAGCTGTGTTACACTGTTAGCTTTAATTTGATCATATTTAGGAAGAGACCTGTTCCAACAGCACGCAGCAGTATGTAAGATGTCAACGCTAAAGTACAGTCTTAAAAAAACAACCCAAACAAACAAAAAATTTAAAAAACAAAAAACAAACAAAAAAACCCCACCCAAAACAAAAGAAACTAGACCAGAAAACCCAAACAAACCCACAGCTTCATAATAAGAAGAATTAATAAATAAGAACTATGAATAAATAAATAAGAACTATGAAAAGTCAAACATACAAAATTTGGTTTTTCTTTATAGCACAGCTGACTCTCCTGCAGGATGTAGTTTTCAGCCTTTTTTTAAAATTTCTCAATGATTTTCTGAATTTGTCCATACATCAAAGTGCTGAAAAGACACTGATAAGCACAGCATATGTATTCTGTATAGATAATAGATATATGTTTAATATTGTATGTAAATAAACACAGAATATCCTGTTCTCTATTCTATCAACCATATTCTATTACACAGTGAAGCTAAAGAGACCCCCACCTTAAACTGTCAGCAGTTTTAAGGATTTATGGCTGTTTTGGAAATCCCAGTGGTACAGAGCACATGTGATATTCAGTTAAATAACACATAGTGTCACTTCACTGTGGGGGATGTTGAAACCCAGCTACCTGAAAACACCCTCCTCAGTTTAGCTCTTGATTTCAAAAATGTTCATGTGACATCCAGCTACCTCCAGTCTCACACTTTTCAGGCGCTATTCTGCACCAGCTCCTCATATTTTGCCTACAGTAAAAGGAGCAGTTGGAACTTGATGCTTGCCACAAGGTGAGGTGATAAAATTCCAGCTGGATGCCTGAATTCTCTGCAGCAGGACCAAAGTGCCTGCACCTTCCAGACCTGTTAGGTACCTGTTGCTGATCCCTCAACTTCTGGGACTCTGGCTGGGCTCTCCTGGGGGCTCCCCTGACAGGGTAAATCCTCTTGGAGTAGTTTTGTGTCAGGAAAGAGAGACACACTGGATTTTTTTGGTCTTCAAGTTCTTGATTATTGTTATCTAAAGTTTTGCAGGCCATCCACACCAGGTTCAGCACACCGGAAAAGCACCACAAAGTGGCCAACAATCTCTTGTTACAAGGTCTTTTAACTAAACTATCCAATTAAGAACTGACACCTGGATTATTTTCCCCTTTAACCCAATAACTGATCCCAAAGAGCCGACAATGCAGACTTTTCTGCCCAATTACAAAATGCCACCCAAACCCATGGAGAAGGAGGAAGAAGCAGCATGAAGAAGAAACCCAGGATGACACCCTGTGCCCTCCATCTTGCTTCCATCCACAACACACTAAAGATCCCAAAACCTCAATTTCTCACCAAGTGACATACCCACACTACTCTCTATAATCTATTTCACACTTTTGTGGGCTCCAGTCTATTCTAAAGTTTAGGAAACTTTCTCCATGAATGAGGGTTAAAGTCAGTGTTCCCCTGGGAGTCAGGGCAACCTAGAGAAGACAGAAATATTCCCAGTGCTCTGGGTTTCCACACAAACCCACTCACCCTGTGCCTCCTTCTAAGAGCCTAGAAACAAAGCAAAGCTCTGTGTTGTGCCTTCAGAGCAATCAATAAGGCAGGAATCACAGGGAGGAAGGAAGGGACAGACATTTCTCACACAGCAGCATGCTGGAGCATAGCTTCTCCTTTGCAGCCTGGCTTCAAACCTTATTTGACCTTGTGGTTTGGTGTACTACAGGCAGATGCAATTTCCAGTGCCTCATGTTTTATTGCTGCGTTACAAGCAGGAGCAGCCTGCTGGCCATTACTACATGTACTCTTACTCATGCATGAGAGCCTGCTGTCTCTCATTTACACACACACTCCAGGCTAAGCCTAGTTAATCTATCACTATCTCAGGGCTGCAAAACAAAGCCTGAGCTGAAAAAAAAAACACCTTACAGAATTTTTTCCTTTCACGTAATCATCTCAAAGGCAGCTGCCTGATAAAACAGGCGTAGCACAGTGAATACTTTGTTAATTTAGAAATTCTAGCACAGCTAACTCCAGCATCAGCCCTAGACATGCTGTACTCTCTGCTGCTAAAACAGGACTTCCCGATAACTTGTGTTTACTGAAGGACTTGCTTAATGCATCAGCCCCTGGATTTCTCATGGAACCATGCTAATAATAGTGAACAGGTCCAGAAGACTGGAGTCATTTGGGGTCGTTTATCTAGCAGTATTAAACAGACCAGGAATGCAGCAAAACCAGCAATCCTGCCAGAACCCAGAAGTTCATGCAGAGGTAACCAAGAGTCCCCTGACTAGTAGGGCAAATGAGGGGCACAACGAGGCATTAAAAGCAGGACAAGTTGCCTTTTCTATGTGGTTTGTGGGCATGGTTTCCCCTCAGTGATGATGAGGGGGAACTTCTTCAGTGATGAAGAAATCGAAGACATTGCTTTAGGCTTTGGACCTTTATTGTTTCCTCCTTTAAATGTAAAAGTGTTCTTTTTAAAAAATCCACACATCCAAACAGGACATCCAATACAGTTTGATGTAATACATTAGAACTACAAGCTGATTTTACTCTGAGAAAAACAGAGCCTGTCTGCATAACAAGCACAAAGGGATCTGTATCTTTATCCCAGCCACCTCCCAGTCTGGTATCATGTCCTTTCTCAGATACACCTGGCTGAGGAAAAGCCCTGGTGCCACTGCAGAAAATCGACCACGAGGAATTCACATCTTGCATCAGTGCAAGACCTTGAGAAAATTCACTCTTTTAGACCCAGATGCACTGACAAAACAAGTCCATCTTCAGAAACCACCTGTCACTATCACACACCCAGATGATTGCACATTAATTCTCTCAGGTAGGATTAGGTTAAACTGAACAGTAAAGAGAGATGGTTACATGCACACAGCAGACAGACTTTATATCTCTGTCTTGGAAAAAACCCTAAGTTTCTCTAGTCACTTCTTGATAAAACTCATCTGAACAGTAAGCAAAAATACCCTTTCCTCTGTAGAAGACTTAAGATAAATTGGATTTTTTTTAATCAAAATGTTTTAGAGAATAGAGGAGGGGAGAAACGCTGTGTGCTAATCAATAGAAATAAAAATTATCAGATGTAGACCATCAGAACAATATCCAAGTGTTGGGTCTCAATTTACTTTTTATATAGATTTCTGAAGTCAATTGTGCATCAAGTCACACAAATCCCCACATCACACTTCTGTGGCATTTCAACACCCGTTAAGTGTGTGTGGCTACTTTTTGGTAACAATTTTTAAAAGCAGCAAGGAGTCTTTCTGATTTGAGTGTAACACTTGCGCTGGTATGGAACAGAAACTTGAAAACACATTTTGATATTCAGTGTGGATCAGCAGAATTAAAGTTTCAAGCAGTTATGAAGGACATGGTAAGAAACATATTCCTTCACTCCTCCTTCCCCATTCCCAGTTGGTGATGTTAAACTCTGGACCAAATTCCATCAGCTTTGGCAAACATGTTGTGCTTAGGTGAGGTGTCCCTGTGATTGCCAGCACCAGGAAAAGGTACAAACCTACTGCTGATGCCTCAGGTTTAGCTTTTATATTTTCAGATTCTGTGCTGTTTTAGGTGTGTGGGTCTGAGCTTTGTATTAGGGGATGCGGAGCTCTGTGCACAGAGCAGGGAGACAAAACAATTCCTGCTCCAGCTGGGCACCAAGGACAAATGACCCAAATCTCAGCCCAGGAGCACAAACCCCGTGGGCTGGAGAGAGAAAAACAAGCAGGGTGGGACTGCCTGGGCTAAAGCTGGAATGGGACAATGAACTGCAAGGTGCAAATGGAGCAGAACTGATCCCAGGGACAGAGCCCGTGCCCGGCCGTGCATTTTGGGGCCATTTTGGTTCATCTTGGGTGCAGCCCTGGCTGGGCTCTGGTGCTGCCCAAGGTGCATCCATGGAGGAGATCCTGTGAATAAATCCCTGCTTTATTCTGTAACTCTGCCCAGCCTGCACAAGGCATCACTGCCACTGAGTTCATTAAACCCTGCAGTAACAGAACACAGGGCTTTGCCTCCAAACCCTTGGTGCTCACTGGTGTCCTGGGAAGTTCCAGCACAGCTGGCCCCAGAGGGAGGCAGGCAGAGGAAGCACAGAGGACTGCAGCTGCAGGGCAAAAATGGAAAACTGTGCAGTAGATGTTGAATCATGACAACCCACACAGAAAGAATTGCTGGACACTAACAGAGGGTGCACATGAAATTATTTTTCTGTTCTACCACCACCTCAGATTTGTCCTGAAAAGCCTCCAGATAAGGAGGATGTTTAAGCACTGGAAATCTAACAAAGGTCAGAATAGAAGCAAACTGGCAATGCCAGAGAACCTTTCATGCTTCTTCCCTGTGAACCATCTGTTCCTTTCCTGCCAAAAACCCCAAACCAACCAACAAAAAAGCCCCAAACCAAAACCAAAGCAGCTCAGCTTCTTTTGTGGTATGACCACAAAAAAGCTCCCAAACTGAAGCCAACTGACTTTCAAAAGAGGAAAGAGGAAGAAAGTGTACATGAGAACAGAAGGATATGTTGACTTTTGGATTTATACTTTTAAAATACACAATCACTCAAAATGCACATAATCTGTCTCACTGACAGCTAAAACTTTGTCCCTTGTTATAAAAGAAACTGATGAAGTGCAGATGGCAGCTTGTGTATTGAGTTGGCTGCTTCATAAACTGTAATTATGGTGGATATGAAATGGTTCACCTCATCCATCTGGAATAAAAAATGAGATTATCACTTGGCAATTTTTTTTTCTTTATAGGACTGCAAAGTATCTTGCCTGTCGCTACTCTTTGGCACGGCTCAATTATAACAATGAAATACAAAAGAATGCAGAGTTCAGATTATCTTTTATTTACAGAAGTGATAAATTAACCACTGGAAAGATAAAACCTGCCCAAGAAATCATTTCTCCTCACTGATCTCATGCTTAGGCACTGCTTGGAATGAAATCAGCTTTGGAAAAAGTTATCCATAATTGAAAACAAATGGTGACCAAGCACAAAAAAGATACACCACTAACTGACTAGTAATTTCAAGAGTTTCCTAAGCTCCATGAAAGCCTGAACCTTTCCTAATTATGCAGCCAGAACTTGGTGACATACTCACCACCACCTGCCAGATTACTGTCATGTGTACAGCATGACAACCAGTGGATTTGTTTGTGAAAAGAAAAAATAGGAAAAACGTGCTCCTTTTGGCTGTGCAGACGACAAAACAACATCTCACTATAAAGTTGACAGAAACACACAAAGGAGATGGAACACACATTATTATGACTCAAATCACCCCTTACATGAGCTGACCTTTGGCTTTATGGTACACAGGCACTCTGTGACTTTGTTACTCAGCATTTGTGAACTCACATTCAGGAGGCACTTCAGGGATGAACCTGAAATAGTTACCCAAGTTATAGAGCTCAAACCCTAAAGATTATGAGGTGATGCCACTGCTGTTGGGGGCAGGGAGGAAATCCACATGGAGAGTAAATGCACCTTCCACGCAGACAAGGATGCTGATTAGGAAGCTTGTAGATAAAGAAAAAACAACTTGCACTATAGATTACACACAATCTGATTTCTTCTGCAACTTCTGCTGAGCACCTTGCCAATATCAAAAAACCCCTCAAAACCACATGGATCATTTGAAAACAACTTACTTTGCACAAATTTAAAAAACACCAAAATCTATCACTGCAAAAAATCCCCCAGAACACCTCAGTCCAGTTTTCAACTGTGACTCATTCACCCCTATCCCATGATTTCTAGATTCATAATCATCTCTTGCCTTTCACATGATGGCAGAACAAGCAAATAAATTTTTACTTCTCCTTTGGCAGTGTTTTTCACCCATTCTGGGTAACTACTGAGTTGAACAACACTGAATTTTGTTCAATAAATTCTTGCATAGCTGAGAAGTTTGCCAACCCTCCCCCACCAAGCCCCCAACAAACACACATCCACTCCCCATCAAATCAAGAGCTGCACCTGCAGGCAGAGAAAAGAGGCTGTGCAAAACACCTTCCTCTTATCACCTTTCCCTTGCAAGTCCTTGCCATAGCAACAGTGAGATTTAAGTCTACACTGAGAGGTTGCCTGTGTTTCACACTTACCTGCCATTGATCTCATGTATTTTTAACCTTCACTGTTGTCCAGAAACTGGAGGGTATCACCCTACTGCACACAGTGTACTGAGCCCCACCTGAAAGTGCAAAAGCCCAAGACTAACCAAGACTAACTTGGCAATGACATTACTGGAATCCCTGGAAAGCCACAGAGGGTGGTGAGAGCCTGGCAACCTTCCAGGCAACTGCTCAATGACACAGTGAGAGCACCAGCCAGAGGGTTTGGGATGAGAGCAGGCTCAGGGTCTGCAGTTCCTGGGTTAGATGAGGGGCACAGCTTATCCACTGCTCTGTCCTTCCTCCTGCAGCCATGCCAGACAATTTTTCAGGTGGCAGCTTGAATTTCAGGCTTTAAGCACAAGCAAGAGAGATACTGCACGTCACAGAAATATGGAATAGGTAGGGCTGGAAAAGATCTCTAAGATCCAAGTGTCAACACAGAGATGCCTTGTTCACCACTAAACCATGCCCTCAGTAATATATCTATGTTTTTTGAACACTTCCAGGGATGGTGAGTCACCACTTCCCTGGGCATGCCAGCAGCTCTGTGTTCACTGCATCATCCTGCACCCCTCATGCAGCAATGCAAACCAACTCCCTTCCTTACTGGGAACAGAACCACATCCCAGCAGCTCTCACTCACTGAAGGATAAAGGTTATGTAGGTCATTGCTACAAAACAGCACATGCCAATAGAGACCTATCAAGAAATACAGCAGAAAGCAAACCAAGTAACACCACTTTGTGTAAAAACAGGCTTTTTCAGAGTTCTACAAATACTACTAGACAATTCTAAAGGCAACTGCAGCTGTGAGTTTTGGAAGTTTGCTTTAATCCTGACTTGTACATGGTTACCCATCTTACAGACAAAAAATTCATTTTCCTGTGAAGGGATTACTCAGATACAGAAGAAACCATGGTTCTGATTCCAGCAGCATTTTTCACAAAGTGGACAGTAATCTGAAAAGCTTTGCAATTTACAGGAACATTAAAGTTGTTTGGTTTGAGCATGTTTGTTTTTAGCTCATGCTGAAATTGCCCAATGTTTCATTTAGGGAGGGAAAAAAGCCCAACCACCAATAATCTGATTACCTAAACAACTGCATTTGATATGCAACCTACTTGAACAAAAAATACAGAATGCCTGCCATGCCCCTTTAAGGAAAATAATCAGGCAGTGAAATGTGCAATCTTGGGCATCACTGGCAAAGAAAAGGTAATCAGAGAAGGAAGTGCCCAAGCACCATAATTACCTAGACACATTTTACAAAATGTGATAATGTTCAATCTTTTCAGTACTTGGGTAATAACAGAACTCCTTTCAAGAATTTTCAGTCTTGGGAGTCAATTTTATGAAAAGAGAAGGCTGTTTCTCTTCTCCTCTGCAATATCTGAGAGACAAGACCAACCTGAAAAGCAGTGAGGAGAGCTGTAGCTGATTAACACAACTGCATCCTGTACCAAAAAACCAAACTGCACACAAGGAGGCTGGTTTAGAAAACAAAAACACCTAGCAGTCTTAGCACCAAGGGATACAACAATTTCTGCACAGTTCAGTGTGGTATGCTGCTGCCACCTTTTGGTTACAGACCACTGTGAAATTAGATTTGATCCTAAAACATACACACAGTGGAAATGTACTGTGACATGTGGGATCTGAGCACCTGGGAGAACAGTGGGGTGGGACAGGAACATCATTTGTACTGTCTGTACACTGCACAGTGTGTGGCTGCATGTCTTGGTATTTACTTGATATTTACTGTCTTCCAGCTTAAAATATCTTTGAATCCTCTACTGCTGAAATCAGCTCCCACTGGAATCCATGTAATAGTTACTAAATTATGAAATACCTTTTAAGATGAAAATTATCAAACATCTTATCTAAGAAGAAAAGAAAACGGAGGTCCAAGGAGATAATTACATCAGTAACTACTGCGAGCAGTTTGTACAGCTTGTAGTAATTAGCCAGATGAAGCATCAGCCAAGGTAAGCTTTTGTTTGCACCTTTCCTCCAGAGCAATTCACTTCTGAACAAAAAGAAATGCAGCTTATTTCAAGACAGAGGCCACATTTTATCCACAAACCAGTGCTCTGAAACTTTTACAACATACACACAACATTTATCTGCATCTGCCCATTTCAAAAGCTATTTCTAACTAGCCAATGAGAAGTAAACCACACAAAGAACTACCACCAGCATGGATTTGAGCTGTAGAGCCCATGTGACACCTCCAGCAGCAAATCCATACAGCTCTGTCCATGAGGAAAGTCTGTCCCACTATGAGCTCCGACCATAACACAAATCTTCAGTCTCCACATCAGTGGCAAATCTCAACAACTGCAGAGGGAACAGCCACAACAAAACCACCAGATGAGCACAGGATTATTAGAAAACCTTCAGATCTATCTTCAGGCCACAGAACCCCATCAAATGTTACTTGACTGAGGCAGCACAGGTGTCTGGGCAGAGAGGACACAGAATTCATGTGTGGCTGCACAGCACAATGAGAAGGCAGCAACACCACATGATGGCTCTGAGGACAGAGGCAGAGGGAAATTTTTAATAAGTATTTACACATGAACTTGCTCACTGTCAGCAGAACGTCTCCTGACATCCTCTTCTGCTTTCCTACCTCCTCACTTGTTTAAAAAGAAAGAATCCAGCTGCAGGCAACTGCTAATTAAATACTTAGGCTTTCAGCTACAGTTGCTGTATGCACACATCTGCTCTGCAATAAACAGTTTTAAGTGTAATTGACTTATTTTCCATGCTCTAAGAGAGAATATTTATGGCAAGAAGAAAGAACAAGCAAGCAGGGTCCAAGCCCCTACCTCATTTTCACTAGGAAGTAAAAGCTGCAGAGTGTTTAAAATTAGAACTGTTTAAAATGCTTTTATTGCTTAGGGGAAGTCTTGAATCTCACATTCCAAGGCTTTGCTCCCAAAACAATACTTTAACTAATTTTTTTGCCTTGAAATTATGTAAATCCAGGCACATATTTCAGTGCCTAGACACATTTAAGTGGCTAACGTTGAGTATTTTGGCTTAAATGAATCACAAGCCACATCATGTTCCATTCCCCCTGATTTCACAATCTGGGTTTCAGACAGGAGATTTGAACAGAGGTAGACAAGTAAATATCCATAACAATGTCCTCCTAAAATCAACAAGGCATTGGTCAGACTCCATATGTCTGTGCAAATCCCACATGAGCTTAGACACAATGTTTCATGGATGAAACAAGCCAAAAAACACAACTGAGCAATGACAGTGAGAAAAGGGAGATCTCAGAGTCTGGATGGGGCATTCAATTTCTAGTGCTGTACCTTGTTATGGCTGGAATGGAGCTCATTTTCTTCCCAGTAGCTGGTAGAGTGCTGTTTTGGATTTAGGATGACAATTGTGCTGGTATCACACTGATTTTTTTACTTTTTGCTGAGCAGAGCTTACACTGAGTCAAGGACAGGTCAGCTTCTCCTGCTGCCCTGCCAGGGACTGGGCTGGGGGTGCCCATGACAGAACCAGGGCAGCTGACCCAGCTGACCACAGGGATATTCCTTCATCCTTTCACAAGGTCTCCCAGTTTATCTTTTCCTCCAAGTCTCACCCTTTGAGGCAGTCAGTAGCCCTTGACTAGTCAGAAGGGCTACTGACTGTCTCAAACCAGAAGCAGTTCTCCACAGTAAATCATTGTGAGAGCTCCCACCCTCCATTGAGGCTACAAACACAGGCAAAACACCAAGGATATTAAAATCTGACAATTCTTTTGAACAGCATCCAACAGACAGGACTCAAATCTCCTGTACACAAGCCAAGCCAAGGGGATGTTATCAGCAATTATCTCTCATTTGGGAAGAAATAAACAGATTTATCATATTACTAGTATTTGTTGCTTTACTACTGAGGAGGATTTACAAAAGTTCAAAGGGCCAGTTTTAAAATCAGGAAAAACAAATAATGTAGCATCAATCAGCATATTAATCTTCACAAACAACTGCAGGACTTGAATTTATCCACAACTGGCTGACAACCAACAGCTCACTTTTTGTATGTGATCAACACCCTTTTATTCTCTTTACTCTTAGAACTACATTTCCTTATTCCATTGTAAGTTACATTACCACATCAGACACATCCTGATTTTAACTCTTCTCTAGGTAAGAGTTAGAGATAAATTCGTTGATGTATGTGGGAGAGAAGGGGAAATGAGCCTTAAGTCTCTAGACTATAGTTCATTCCAGTCTAGAGCTTGTCATCTTATTGCAAAGCTCCCATACCTTGTCAGTGATTTCTCACAGGCAGCTCCTCACAGCACTGACTCCTTCTTCATCACAGCACAGCCAACAAACTCCAGCTCCCTCCTCACCCAGCTCCCCCACTCTTTTGTAGCACTTGTCTCCTTATTGGGCACAGCTGTGGCCTGTAAGGGCAGGGCTGTTCCTGATCTCTGGTGATTGGCACAGCTGCAACTCCTCAGGTGTGAGATTACCTTCTGCACTATTCTCTTACATTCTATCCCTCCACAAGAGCTGAGCACAGTAGCATGAATTCTCACCCTTCCAACAGCCACCACTCACAGCAGCATCTCCTCCTTCCCTTCTTTATCCAGGTCTGCACCCAGGATAACACTGACTCCTGGGCTGGTCACTCCATGAGGACAGCTCAGCACCAGGAGCCCTGGGAATAACAAATAACTCCCAGTCCTGCCATCACCCCTGAAAGGACAGCAAGCTGCTGTGTATCTGAACTGGTGCCTATTTTTAAGTAAGTTCAGAAATTACAAATTAAACAACTTTCAGCTTTTGTGTTGCTCCCAGCAGTAGTGCAGGTGGTGCTTATCTCCCCTGCCCCCAAAACACAATACAGAATTTTTAATAAAAGTTGACTCAACAAAGTTTACCAGAATATTCTTTGCTTGGAATAAATAAGCACCAATGGCTGAAAGAAGCCATACACTCAGCTGCCTGGTTTTTTTAAATGCCAGCTTTCCTATTATAGGATTTTTTTTCTGTTGTACTTGTCACACATTAATATGACAAGAGGAATACTTAGGATAGGTTCACTCACAAATTTAAAATGTCAAGGCAGGAAAGCATTAAGTGAGAGTAAACCATCCATTTCAGGCTGAAGTATTAAACAAGACCAGTCTTTTGCACTAATTAATTCATACACAGTACTGAAAAGCTGAAGGGCACAGAAATCAACCACTTGAATTTTGATTATTAAAAACAACGCATGTTTGAACACAATTCACCTGTTTGTTCCAAATGAAGCCAGTCCAGAATTAATGTGCAATTCAATTTGAAATTCAATTTTATATAATTACTTCATGGACTATAGAGGAAAAAATATAATGCAACCTATTGCAGATTTCAGCTAAAATGTGAAAGACCCACAGTAACCTGAGAAAATTATACTCAAAGTAAGTGTAAGAAAAATACCAATTTGTTTCTCTGCCTTTAATAAACAGATTATTAAGGTGCATTATTAGCAAACAGAGTAAGATCTAGCATCAAACAATCAGCTGTGTGCTATGCCCAAATGCCAGCTAGTTTTCCTAGACAAGAATTTCCATCCACTTAACAGGCAGAGCTGGTGTTCAAGCCCAAGACACAATCCCTCACTCAAAAATCCTGTTATTCCATTTTAGAAAACTGTACAATTCAATCCAACACATCCCAAAAGAATGGGAGTTTGAACATAGTTATTTGTGTGCACTGCACTTCTGAAAAGTGTGACTTTCAAGGAGCTGACATTTCTCCACAAAGAAAATAAACACTCAAGCTGGGAGGGAATGCAATCTGTAGATGTCTGGAAAATGTTCTTGAGAAAGACAGGGAGAAACCTTTAAATGTTACATCCCAAACATCTCAAAACAAAGCACATGGAATTACTTAAAAGGGGAGAGGCCAATTATTTCAGAACACTTTTCAAGAGTAAGAATAAGATTATTTTCAGAACAAAAACATGATCAGTGCCCTCCAGTACACAGTGGCAGTTCCACCTACCTGGTATTCCAACAAAAGTGAAATCTACCCAGGAGCACACAAAAAAATGCAGCAGGACTTTAGAGAACAGACTGGCATTTGAAACAAAACACCACCAAGTAATTCCAAAATTTGCAGAATGCAAATAACTTTCAAGCATAGTTTTAGCAATTCACTTCTATAACTACAAGGTAAGCACCAGCCAAATGTCCACTTACCTTTTGACTATTATGGAAAGTTTAATTAACTCCAGTGTATCCATTTCTTCACAGATGTTTGTTATTTAAACCGATTTTTCCTTCCAAAGCAGAAACTCTGCCATGAGAACACCAGGTAATAGTTTTCTCAAACCCAGGAGAAGTCACATTTTACATGAACACCACATTAAATCCATGAATTCCTCCTTCTGTAAAGGTGTGTGTTACAACTTACAGAGGAAAACAGCATCACTTTATATTTGTTTTTGAAAACTCCATTGAAATTGTACAATTGTGAAGCGTATGAGGTTTGTTTGCTTTGTTTTATTAGAAAAAATACTCAGGCAAGGTCTACAATCATCTGTCAATTATAAATGACTTACAAGAAACTCATGAAGCAATAAAATTAAAAAAATACAAATACAAACTATATCTGAAACACTTCTATTTGGCAATTTTATAACAAATTCAAAAAAAAGAAACAAAGATTACGGATTACTTTATAGGTACAGAAAAAGCAGTAGGTGAAGTGCTTAAGCAAAAAAAAAAAAAAAAAACCAAAACACTGCATTTCTTCCAAAAATAAAGTCACGTCACTACAGATTTTATGAATAATACCCTTATTAAACAACCATTCCAGAACATCTTATATTAGTGGTGCTTTTAATCTGCACTTCATATCCTTGATAAGATTATTTTTTTGTGTATATAAGTAACATTTTTAACCCACTGGAGCTAAGCAAGACTTATGTCAGTACCAATGCAGAATGCATTTGTATTACATTAGGATATGCTCACTTCTGCAACCAAAGGGTTACTTTAAGTCTTAATCTATTTAATAAAAATTTAGTGTAAAAACTGCTGGTTATTAGTTTCACTGTAGTAAATTCCTCCCCAATAAGGAGGACTAACTCTGCAGTTTGACTGCATATATCCATACAAATTTTACATATTAGTTCCTTCCGACAGTAAGGAAAAAACTAATTCTGTGTTCACTATTAGAAAGGAGTGCCATGAATTAATTATGGGTACTATTCATCCCTCTAAGATTTCTGGGAAGGATGTTCAATGTATTTTTGTTCTTACAACAGATACTAACAGTAGTATATAGTCCCTTAGGTATGTAAAAGAAGGTTTTTTACTGTTAAGGAAGGTGCTTTTTTTAAACAATTCTTCTGGCAGCACTAGTGAATTACAATATCCTTCAATATTATTTCTACCGTAATATATACATTTTAACTTTCATGCCTCTAGAAAAACATCTACAGTACATTTCATAATATAAAAATATATTACAAATCTGCTGAAATATTTACAAGCAATGTCCTATTATCTATATGCAACATTTTTGTCTCCATACAAAGACTAACAGGTTAGACGCATCTCTATTTGTCAGTTAAAAAAAATCCACGGCTCCTTGCTTATTAAGCAAGAAAATGATTTTACTTTCCTTTTCAAAGCCAACTTTGGTGCATAAAGGATTGAATTTCTAGATTAATTTTTTTTAAAAAATACCATTTTCTTTACATCTAGAAAACATTAGGCCAAATAAAGTATACTTTACAAGTGAATGGGGATCCTAGAGGGTCAAAAAAGCAAAAGAAATCACCAGTAACACTGACTGCTTACACTGAGGTTTCCCAAACCCGTCCATTGATACGGATCACACCAAAGCAGACCTGATGAACACACCACACTACTCCTGCAAAGGGGTCAGACAGACTGCAACACTCTGAACATCCTGCCACCTTACTATATGTATTCAGAGTTGACTGGAAAAGACAAGCATTCCATCAACATTTGATTCAACACCATAATCCAACATATTTTAGGGAGCTGCAAAAGGACACAAGATCACAAATGACGAATGATTACTATCCACCATACTCAAAGGGCAACAGGATCATCCCTTGGTAGCTGTTCTATTGTCTGGCATGTGTTAGGTTTAGTTAACACTGACAGGAAGCCCAATAGCTTGTTTAACAGTTCTCCTGGGAATCGGGAGGAAATGGTGATGGTTACTTTTTCTTTTCATCAAATATAGACTACTGTATTCACTAAAGAAAAAAGCAGCTTAAAGAAGCAAGCATGCAAAGCCTTTTAGTTGTTCCACTAAGTTGCCAGAAGAGTGTTTGCTCAGTCTCCCACTGTACCATTCCATGAAAATGTGGATATACAGTAATATATTAATATATTCCACGGAAGCATCAACTTCATTCACAGAATGTTTACACTAAGCATAAATATTTCTCTAAAAAAAAAAAAAAAAGGAAAAAAAAAAAAGAAACCAAAAGAAAAAAAAGAAAAAAAAAAAAAGATGGGATTTGACTAATGTGCAACTTTATTTCTAAATCCATTGTCAGTGACTAAGACTGCAGGTGTCCCCACTTGCTTGGTTTTTACCTCTTCAACCTCTTCTGGGGCATCGTTCTGTAAAAGAAGATGGTACAGCTTCACATTAAGACCCTGGGATGTGTACATTGGTCAGCTGAATGCACTATGAAATCATGACTACACAAAGTCTACTTTCATTTGATTAAAACCAAGAGCCATTTCAGATGATCTCACTAAAGTGTACATTTCAGATAATTATTTCAGACTTTCTATTAAAGCATGACATTAATAGCCGCCACTGAATTTCTTTAACTACCCTTTCCTCTTGAAAAGAGATTTTAGTTTTTAAAGTTTGGTTTTGAAGTTTTGTTTTTAAAATTTACATCATTAAGCTCCCTCAGCTGGTCCCAAAAGCTCATTTCAATCACAGACTGATCCATACTGCTAAAAATAGAGCACAACATTACATGTGGGGACCTTAATTTTATTTGGGAGAGATAGAAATGTCTGCTAATTTTTCTCCAAGGGCTTAATCCAGAGATCATTAAATTTTTATTTTAAAAGGCTATTTTTTTCTTTTTAAAGCAAACTAATCTATGAATCTCAGTAAAGGTAATCAATTTAAAATTATTAACACCTCCATCAGATTATAAAAGTCACTGTGTTAAGCAGTTTTAAAATACACAATCCAATCTCACCATAACATTTTTATGATTTTACCATTAATAGCAATGATTCATAGGCTAAGGTAAGTACTTAAAACACATTTACAAAGATAGCAAATACAGTAGGATTGGTTTTCATATCATAAAGCAAGTTTTCATTAATTTGATTAGTGAAATACAATGAGTATTAAAGGTGAACTGAAAGGCTTATTGCATTGAAAGACCTCAGATTAGTGTTTTATTTACTCCTTGAGACTCTTGGTCACTGGATGTTAAGGAAGAAACATCGGAACACTGAACTTCTGTTATGATAAACTTTCTTTCCAAAAGCTATTTTCATGGATTTTTAATATAATCACATATGGATCTATGGATGCTCAAAATTTCAGAATGAATTAAGCATTTCAGATTACCTTTAAAAACTGTACACACAGAACTGTGGGTACTGACAATCATGGGAGAGCAGTAATAAAGGGGTGGGGGGGGAGAATCAGGAAATTATTAGAAACCAGATGGATTAGAAGCCAATCTGAGGGCCTAAAAACAGAAATGTGAAAGTAGCTTAAAGACAAGTAACATGAATTGTTCCCTTTTGTCCCCCTATAAAGAATCTTGTAATAAAAAATAACAGTACTTGAACACAAGTACAAGTTTCAAGGTAATACTGCATGTATTACAGCTGAATATAATATGGAAAGATAAATTTGGACTTTAAAAAAATTGGTATACAAACCAGTATGTGATCTTAACAGAAGTGATCTTTCAGGATTCCACTGTATGTACTTCCTTTACTAGAATTTCTGTACACCAAGCACAAAAAAGTAAAATACACTTGGTAAATACACACATTCCCCGTTTCTCAGTCACTAGAGTTTAGTTCAAGAAGTAATTCTGAAATAACTTAAGACCTCAGAACTTAACTCCTGGACGTGTACAGTACCAAGGCTCCCTGATCTGGTGTATAATATATTAGCAATCCTGATTTTCCAACGTCAAAAAGTTAAGTGAGGCTTAAGATTACATTCAAGTAAAGAAAGTTGCAAAATGAAGATGTTACCTGTAAATGTTTGGGTCCAGAAGCAAGGCAGTATCTTTTGGTAGTTTTGATAAATGAACTACTTTAGTTTTTAACTGATGTCGCTCACTTTCATTTACCCACACATCAGGCAGACTATGAATAAATAAATAAAATAAAAATATTCAAAAAATATCAACTGGTTTTCTTACCATAACATTATGTGGTAAACTAGTACATATGAAGCAAATATCCCATTTCCCTGGTTAAAAAGCATCTTCACCAGAGTGAGGATAGGCAGCCACTCTTTACACATTATACTTTGAAGTTTTTCAGGTTCTCAGTTTGAAAAGACACTGAAGAGAATTTAGATCATTCCAGAAATATATTCTGAGTGTACAATGATAATGGCACTACATTCTCCACTGTGACAATTTAATGTGAAAATGGGTAACAGAAAAAACAACCAGACCTTTGAAAGTAATTTATTTCACTGGTAGAAATTGTTTGATTCTGTTTAATGAAAGGACAGGATACACTGCAGGCACTGAGCTTTGAGTTACTCTCATTTCCTTGCTCCAAGCTCGAAGGTTTCAAAGACAAAATGCTCCAACTCTGCTGAAGTTAATTGTTTGATTATCCTCTTTGGGTTTTTGGTGAGGTTTTAAAAATTTTCTACATGTCCTAGAAGCCAGAGATTAACTTCAGGCTGGGGGAGGAGTTTGCAATTAAGGTGTCTTTGAAACAGGTTTTAAATTGAGAAGCCAAACAGTTAAAAATAAATGTAGTGGCTCTTTTTCTGCAAAGCCAAACTTCACAGACTTTTGCAAATTATTTCACTTTGCATGAAAGTTAGCTGCAACTCAAATTCAATTTTTAGGGTAAGCTATTCAAAACATGAAATAAAACCCAGAACCTCTAACGCAGCAGGAAAAGGAGCTTCTCCAATTAAACCTTTCAGATGAAGGAGGAAGAAAAAATTTAAAAACAACATAGCAGAGGGGGAGGGAGAACAACCCAGCAGGCAATCCATTTATTCACTAAGTGTCATGGATCTTGAAAGGTGGAAAAACATCCTAGAAGTTTTTTAAATAAAGCCAAAAATCAGTTTTTGAACAACCAATATTGGGAAGACATTTTCAGTAGCAACTGCATGCTCAAGACACAAACAGCAAAAAGAAAACTTTTCACATGTGGAGATTTGAAAGATGCAGAAAGACAACAAGTCAGTAAGCTGATTTACTGGCACCAAAAATAAATTCCTGCTCTTAACAAAAACCAAAACCAACAAAACAACCCTAACCCTCCCAGCCTACTAGAAGTTACTTCCCTCTTGTAGAAGAAACAACTTCAATGCTTGTATTTACGTTTCCTGACCAAAGCCCTAAACATATGGACATCCTGGAGAAGCTGTGCAGTTTCTCAGGAGTGTAGAAGTTAAATCACTACTGCCAGCTCCATGGGGAAGGCTGATGAGCAGCTCAGGGGAGTGGGAAGGAACCACCCTGAGTGCATTTCACTGTCTGAAGTGTGAGTGCCCTGACAGGGTAACAGACTGATGGTGTGTGCCAGGATACCTTGCCAGGATACCTGGCCATCTCCTCTGCCTACATGAATAATCAAGATGAACTGAATACTCAGTAATTTAAAACCACATCATTCAGTGCATGAAATACACACTCTAACCCATCTAACCCAACCAAGGTGCAACAACAGCAATATAAAATATATTCTTCCTCTGACCCAACCAACCAAATCTAAATTCCCTTGGAAATGTCTTAACATGTCTGAACAACCTCTCTCCAAGGCAGAGATTCTAATACTGGATTCACCTGCATGAGCAAAAAAATCATTTCACTCTGTATTAAAAAAAAAATATTACTCTTTTATTTTTCACATTCCCAGTGTTGCATGCCTCTTAATGTTTATCTTAAAATAAAATGAACTGTCTCTATCTGTAAATTAATATAATCTGTATTCATTGTAAAAAGAAAAATTTCAGAATGCTGTTAGATATAATACTACCATCAGCCCTAAAAGGCATCCAAAACCTGCCTATTTTACAAGGACATTTTAGCTACTGTCTCTCACGATGAATTGAAACTTGTGACAAAACGCATTAAAAATACAGATGGAAATTTAACTGAACTGGTATTAGAGCCCAAAGACTTGAAAGTGAAAGCAAAAATCAATAAACTCATTGTTTAATAATTTCTAAACATCTAAATTACTTTTTGAAAAGCATTTTTAAAATATTAACTCTTTAACGCAAATATTCACAGGCACAAAATAATTTAGTACCAGTTCATTGATCCCACTGTAAATTTTTCCCCACTTAAAATGTGCCACTAGCAATATACTCACATGTCCTCTGGTGTCCAATGAAGCAAGAGTTTTATTTTGCCAGAATCTTCTTTTCTTTTAGCTATTACCTATAATAAATACAAAATCATAATTAAAACGAAATTACAGACTTTTTTCTCAAAAATTGTTGTTCTTCATGTCCTACTAGACATTCATAGAAAGCAAACTTTTATGCTACTTGAAAGTTGTGTGTCTGCAATAAATATGCTCTGAAGACTTAAAACTGTTTTGCAAAGAACTTAACTCCATTTAGGTTTTTAAGTGAAAACCACAATTCAGCCAGTGAATGTCCACTTAATCCAGCTTTATTTGGAAATATTCTTACTACACTCTCTACAATTCCTGCACTGTCCCAGAAACAAAATGGAAATTCCAAGCAAACGCGCATCAGTGGCCTCAAATCAGACATGGAGTTCTGCTGACCTCTTCTGGAAAAAGAAAACAATTTCACACTGTAAATTGTGTGCATTGCAGGCATCTCTCTGGATCTTACAAGGTTTCAATATATTGAAACTATGTAACTAGTTAAAACACTAGTTAAAAATGTGGCCACTGAACTGAAATACCTGACAAAGCTAAAAGCAGAGAACAGTTCAGTGTTTAAATGTTTTAGAGAAATAAGTCAAGCCAATTCAAAAGTTGGGAGTGGCATGACAGGGTAACCCATAAGTTACATTTTTCAATCATTGTAATATCTGTTCCTTAGTTCAGCAGAAATAATTTGGAAAAGATCTTCAATAGAGGCTACAGGTATTCAGCCTTGCAGAACAAGGTGAAATAAGCTTCATGCACACAAAATCTTTTATTTATGGAAAGAGACTGGTAGTTCAAGAGTATGAATCCCATACCAAGATTAAGCTGTAGCTGAAGACATGTCAGCCAGCACTCCTTGTCTGGACTATTCTAGCAATTTAAAACCATCCCTCCCCATTTTTGTCCCATCTCTTACTTCTTTTCTTCAGTCAAGTCTCCACCTTTTACATGCCCTCATCTCCCAACATGCTTAAGAAAATCTGAGGTTATTCAACTTTTTTAACTTCTGATCCTTCTACCCCAATTCAGTATTTTATCCCTGCTTTGAACTTTTCTAAAATAATACTGATGTCTTTCCTATCCAAACACAAGTTCCCCACTTGGTTCTTGCCTCCTTCCAGCAATTCCTCCTTCCAGTATTTTGGTGGTAAGTTTATTAAAAGAAAAAAATGAGGATGGGAATAAATTTATTCAGGATTATATCTTTTAAACTGGAGGAACAAAGGGAATAAACACATATTTGAGATCAACATCTTTACATATTCAATTATACACCAAAAACATTTCTTGTGATAAATGACCACTGCCACTCATGACTATGGAAATGCCATCTGAACTGTGTTCTTATTTAGAAAATAGAACCAATTTTCTTCTGCAACACAAAGTTGCTGTTAGATATTCTCCAACTGGATCAGACAGGACATGTTGCAATCCACTCAATCTGTCAGCTAGAACAATTACCACCAATACCTCTTAAAAGTTCATTTACTAACAACAGTGGACAGCTCAACAATACCGAAGAGCCACTATTGCTTATTTCTGATTAAATGTCTACAGCAGTAAGAAGAAAATAGAAATCTTTCTGAAAGATTGGATTTTTTAGACACAAATGTAAACAAACAGAATCTATCACATAAATACTTACAGTACTATGAAATACAACACTGTGGCCTTTTCCTAAACTTTCTATATGTGCTGAGAGGTTAAAGCAGATGGCTCGATGTCTTATAGCGTCCAGTGTTTGTGCATCAAAGAAGTCATGAGGTCTTGCTGGAAAAAAGGAAAAGAGATCCTTAGTGTTCAACACACTGAAAGCATTCAAACACATTCAAGCATGTAAATAGGTCTGAAGTGTCATTAGTAAATCATTTATCCTTCTGTCAGCAGCACTACCTTGTCAGAGAGCTGCAAACATCATTTTTACTGAGAGGGAGAAATTATTCCTAGAGAAGCACAATTCAAGGTTGCTGAAAACACACTCTCTGTGAATTAAACAGCTATTTCCAAAAATGCAACCACATCCACTCATTTCAGTTTCAATAATGCCAAACAGTCAGGTGAAAAACTGCACACCATTACACATTCCTTTCCATGTAAAAGTTGCCATTCCATGTTCTTGGACTATTAGTAAACATTTTCTACCCAAGAGGCACAAGCTTCATGCAACACATATTAACCTTCCATTTATAATGAGTAAAGCACAGCTAAAACCCATCTCAGATTTTACAACCAGTATAAAACCAGCAGGCATTATAAAGGCCTTTTCCTTTTAGAAAAGGACTTTTATAGTTAGGTGTTTCTTGAACAATAGAAAAATTTTTGAATTTTGATTTAAGGTATAAAATAAAGTCCATCAATTCTACACTAAAAGTACTTGCACTAAAAAATAATTGCTATTAAGAACGTATTTGCATGGTATTAGAAACATTTCACAGAAGTGTTTTAAAATATACCATATAAAACTGTAAATACATCACATTAGCTGTCAGAATGAAAATATTCACATTTTTAAGCCTTACTTGAGAGCAGCAATTTATTAAATAACACACTGAAATTAAAACTAAGAATAGGAACTGGTTATCAACTATGTATTACTCTGAAATCTGCACAAACTGATTCAAACTTTTGCTGCCTTCATTTAAAGCAGCAGCATTCTCTATTCCTGTATCCATGACTTCCAAATGAACTACAAATTGCACTTGGAGCTAGCACTTGCTGCACTCCTGGGGCTGATTGTTGGTAAGCATTCATCTGTACACTGTGTTCTGTCCCTGCTCCATCTCAGCTGGACACTGCCAATTAGGCAATCATTCACTGCAATGAGTTCTCACTCCAAGTGCCAATGCAGGACCCCAGCTCGTGCTGCAGGTGCTCAGTGATGCAAGCACATCAAGATTTTATAAATATTTCTGAGGGAGGAAAGGAGGGAGGATGGAAAGAAGGGAGAAAAACCAACAAATTTTTGCTTTCAGGTTTATGCAGCAAATTTCTCCAGGATTTGCAGTGGAAAACATTCAGCAGACTGAGAAGAAAGCATACAATTTTTCAAAAGTGTGTGAATTATTTATATAATTCTTAAGTGTTAGTATTTTCTATGCTTCTTTACCCCAAAATGATTTTGAGAAAATGGATTTAAGTATTTTACTTCGTGCTTAATAATGCAAGTTCCAAGTACACATCAGTTCCTTAAGTCAAATAAATTACATCATCACATCAGTAACTCACCAAATGAAAACCAAGTTCTACATAAGTAATAGAATCTCATTGAAAATTTCATGGACAGAAAGCTTCCTTATCTCTCTCATATTCCTCCTGTGAACTTGATTATCATGCATGCTAATAACTACAGTGTCATCTTTGCAATGAAAAAGCAAGTGACAATACTGCAGTCAAGGCAGCTTCAGAACAGCAATACTGTGACCTATTTTAGAGGTGCACACTTGCAATATATTTGGTTCTAAAAGCCCCTCTGCATGAGTGAGAGAACATGAAAAAAGGCCACCCAGAAAAGAAAGCAAGCCACAGACTCTAATCCTGAATTATTCTACATCAAAATTCCTAAGACAAATAAGATCTCTATAGCACCATGAATGTGACCAGTTAAAAGGGTGCCACCAGTAAAACAAACTTTTATAATAAAAGGCTGATTTTCAAACTTAGAAACACATAAAAACACAAGACAGGACAAAAGAAAAGTAAAACATTTTAAAATGGCAAGATTTTAAAAAAACCAATTAAGTAACAGTAGAAATTTTCTTTAAAAGTATCAGTTAGAAGACTGTAGTCTCATCACGTACAGCCACAGTAAAGTCTCACTTTCCATTATACAATCTCTCACAAAAAAGTGTTACCTTCAGATATAAACCAGGAAGCAAATGTATAAATGTGCTGTACTTAAACTATTAAGAATTTATACATGAGGGTGCTTCAGTAACAGCATGTATCAGCCATTAATTGTCAATAAATATTTAGCAATCCTTTTACACCTTTAAAAAAAAGCCAGGGTCTAACAAAGCCATGAGGCACAAAGAACATACTGACAACAATTTTTTTTCAGAGACAAATTGTTTTGTGATGAAAACACTGCCAGCTTTTGTCAAATTATTATCTGCAAGTGATTTAAACAGACTGTCCACTATTAAATGGCATTTTGTTTACATCCAGATCATTAAGTCCTTGTAAGAGAGGAGAACTTGCAGAGAACCTGGTTACATGAGTTAAACATCTCTCCTTTTGGGCACTTAAAATATCTACAGATAAATCTTTCTTAGGTATTTAGCTTTATATACTCTAAACTGAAAATATTTAATGATGTTAAATTGTGTTATTTTGGCTTCCTAGATAAAGGTTTTGCCTGCCTCCATTCTTCTTGTAAAGACAAAACACACAAACTTGCACACTTCACTCTTTAACTAAAACTAGGCTAAGAAACAAAGACAAGCAGGATTGTATCAGCCCCTTGTCACCTTCAGTTCACCAACAATAACCCACCCAAAGTTTGAAAGGAAGGCTGCCAATACTCAGCATCTGCAGAAAATGCCATCAACTTTGGATACATTTCTGGGTCACATACCCTCTGGAGAAATACATTACAGTAGTCAGTTCCCAATTCAGTTAGAGATGATTTCTGCCCCAAGGCAAAAGTCTACAGCCAGCATTGCATTTGTCTCAAGAGGCAAGAAGATAAGAAATTGCTCAAGCAGCTGTCATTTTTCCTCCTGAGCAACACTTGATCAAGACAGCAGACCATTCAAATACTGCAGTCTGGTCTTTAACATTCACACAATATTTATTATTTCCAATTTTTTTGCCATAAATTCATTCATGATTTCTGCAGCAAATTCTTATCACAACTAAAGCATATTAACAGGTGATTTGAAGCTTAATTATAAAGCTCTGCTTTGAAATTTGTAAGTCAAATAATACAATATGATGTTTATCAATTGCTAATAAAATGCCAACCTGAAAAACTACTTCTGCATATAGTGGGGTGAAAATTAATGAAGATGCATTAAATCAGCCACCCAACAAAATCAATGTGGAGAAGCAAGGTAACATGCAACTCAGGAACTCCTGAAAATGAGAATTTTCAAGTGACCGGTCTCAGACCTTTATATTTTGAGTAACAGTCAACAAATCATGATGATCCTTTAGGAAGCTGCAATTATCTGAAGATGTCTCTCTTATTACATCTAAGACGCAAAAAGATACTGCAAAGTGAGCCCATAACCCTTCACTGATCAGCCTTCCCTTCTGCAACCTTCTCATTTACCCAATTTCCACAGTGAAAGGGAAGAAAAGTTCCTTAAACACAGGTGAGGTATTAAGAATAAATCACAATTGTGCGATAAAGAGTAATCACCTAAGTCCACTACTATGTGAATCCATTGCCCCAGTACCATTTGAATAACTGGTAACTGTATTTCCTCACAGGGAGAGAAATATGGATAAAGTTACATGTTCTGCTACAGAAGAGTTTTGGAGAGATAAAACTGTGGCCAGTATGAGATTTAAAACGTCCAGTGGTTCATAAAAAAAGGTATCTTGTTCTACTTTCCAATACAGTAAGATGGATTTTGCACCACAAGTAAAAATACATGTAGTTTTTTCTTCAGCTGTTGACACACCAGCAGAAAAAAAAACTAAAGGAGTTTTTTAATGTCTCTTCTAAAATGCAGGTGGCAGAATAACACTTTAATATTAGCAAATGGTCAGTTTGGTACTGGAGGGTTGCATCCAAAGCAATATAGCCCAAAGTGAAATATTTTAACAGTTGCCTAATCTTTCCTAACTATTTCTGTAGATTAGAATCGCTATAGAAATTTGATGTTTTATTAGTCTAATTCTAGGACAACTCAGGAATCAAACTACAATTCCAAATAGACTAGAAGAGGTACTGGGTAAGTGATGATTTCTTGCTAGAGGAAACACTTCTCACTTTAAATGACAAATCACACCTCTCAGCACATTGGTTCATATAAAATTAATGAACAGCAACTATGTGGAGACAGATTAAAAAACCATAGCAAGTCAATTCTGCCCAAAATTAGATCTTGGTTATGCTCATAAAACTGTTATTAACATAATGAAATGTTGTGCTCAAAAAAGAGCTTATATAACATGCATTTATCTCTAATTTATATGAATCTGCAATCTCTGTCTAAACTTCAGATCTCATTAGCACTAAACAGAACCCTTTCCAACAGTAATAGAGTCAGTAAACAAAAAGCAACTCTGAAATGAAAAGCTTCTTTTAATTGGCAACTCCAATTGTTGCTCACAGAAAACTGATCTTTTTTCCTCGACACACAGAGATTTACCCTGAAAAGAAACACAAAGAGAATCTGGAATTGTTTTCTTCCCATCACAAGGAATGCCAACCCTACCAGACTCAAATCTGCAGAGAAACCACCAGGGTGAAGAGGAAGTTTCACTCCAAGACAAACCTTTCAAGAACTTCTGCGGAACACTTACGTAGTGATCTTCTCCTCTTGTTCTTCAATTTTCTTCTTTTATTCATTCCAGCTTTAGATGGAGATTCCTCTTTGGCCTTTGGCTGGCTGGCAACTTTAGAAGAGTTCTGCTGGCTGAAGTGTGTGGGCACATGACGGGCAAGTCCTCCCTGAGATGCAAAGCTGGCATTGCACCCACCAACTACACACTAGTGAGAAAAAACACAACAACTGCATCAGTGCCTGTGTGGCACAGGAGCTTCGACAGCCTGCTGCGACTTTTCTGCCTCAACTTCCAACACACTAAAGCAAAACCAAACTCTTCATGACCACGCAATTCTTAAAAAGAAAAAGAAAAACATATTCTGAAATATATTTGCTTGAAGTTTTTAACTCCCAATTATTATTTCATGATACAATACTTTTTATGCCATACTATATTTTTTATTGTATAGCATAAAAATAATCTCAAACAATGCACTAGCAAACTTCCCTCTCCATACACCAACATTCCCTTGCCTTTCCAAACACTGTTACTGTTTCAAAACCTCTCCAATGCTCTCCATCTGGTAACAGTGACATCCTCTAACATCCTCCTTTCCTGTGACAAGGCAGAAGTAACAAATACATCCTTACCCACGTGAAATTTGAAACAGTTCAATGCTCTGTGTAAACGCTATAAAATGTCAATGAACAGCTGCCTTACAGTTCTGTCTAAAACTACCTTCAGTAAAGTTGTAGTAACAATTATTTATACATTCATTCTGGGATGCTGCTATTACTTCAGGAGCATTTAAGGTAGTTCTCATTTAAAGGAAATGTCCTCTCTCAACAGAAAAATAAGATCCAACAATAATCAAGTAGAAACATACAAACAATGACAGCAGCAACTAAGCTGGTACTGGCTACAATTATTGGTACTTTCATAAGTATCTGATTCATATTTGCAATTATTTTATTTGCAAAAGAAATATTTAAATTATACCACTGGAGAGGGAAGCACAACCCTTTTCTATTGTTCTCTGAGCTTACATGGGTAATAGAAAAGTAATTTTAGAACATGCATTTCATCACTGGCTGCAATTAGTTGTGTATGCATATGATTGATTTTTCTTCTTGATTGGAAGACAAGAAAACAGCTTTAGAACTCCACATGTCCCACTTTTTGCCCCTAAATCCCAACTGTGCTGTTTTCTAACAGTGCTGGCAGAACTGAGACATCTATTTCTGCCTCAGACTTAGCAATTGGTTTTCCATGATCAGTAGTAAAATACAGTGTCCACAAAGAGAAAAGCTTAATACTTGTGCTTAATACTTGCTATAGGACTAAAAATATGTACACAGATTTCAAGAAAATAACAGGCAAAAAATGAAAGTTCTTCACTTTTTTTTTGGTGTGTTTGTTGTGTTTTTTACAAGGGAAGAATTCTTAGAGACAGTTAGAGGAAGTTCTCTATGTAATGAACTAACTCAAATGTAGAATTCCCTGACAAAAAGCTTGAGGAACCCTCACACTGTATTTGTTCCTCCCTATCTCCCCCACTAATAAGCACCTTAAGAAATGTGAAGATTTCTACCAAAATCCCCCCCTCTGCCTTTTTACCTTGCCCTAAGATTTCCCATGTTCAAACAACAGCAATATTGTCTACTTAGATTCCAGTGGATTCCAGTAGATTGTCTACTTAGATTTCTTCCAGAGTGGAAGAAATCCCAGCACACCTGTGAGTCCCAGCACACTCTGGATGCTGATCTCATTACACTACACTAACACAAACACAATTTTCCTTTCTTTAAAATCTGCACTTGCAGAATCACAGGGTGGTTTGGGTTGGAAGGGTCCTTTAAAAGTCATTCAGTTCCAAGACCCTGCTGTGGGTAAGGCCAGCATCCACTAAATTAGATTGCTAAACCCCTCAAGCTGACCTTGAACCCAAACCACTTGTTTTCATGAAAGATTGCTCAACTCCCAATCAACAGATAAGTCTACAATGCATGTGTGCATCAGTTTAAACATTTTCTCCTCTCCTTTTTGTTGTCCTTGAAATAGCTGTCTTGCCCATAAAGGCAGCTGCATTAAAGTAAGCCACAAAATCGAAATTTAGGATTAACTTTCACTAATGTGCTCCTGACTTCAGATTCCAGCTCTTGATCACACAAACACTGTCAGGAAAAAAAAATAGCTGGAAACCAGTCCATATCTTGAAATTCAGTCACACTGAGAAATTAAAATTTTAGTTTTAACAATGCCTGCTATAGGTCCAAAACAACCTAAAGCCTTGGTACAGTGCATGCATTATCATATTCCAAGTTAAATATGGTATCAAAAAGGGAACATCTTTGGGAAAAAAGCACAAACTATGTGTCAGGCACTTTTCTAAAACTTTTCAAACCATAACTGTACTTCTTGTCAGATGGGAAGCACTGTTTTATGACAAACTGCAGGTTGACTCATGATGTCTTAACTTTTTTCTTGTCATGTACAGAGCAAACAATCCCAAATATTCTATATGGATTATCTACAGAAGCTACTGCTAACTTTTCTTGCTCTACCCAAGTTTTACTTTCAAAATCCCTAAACCAACATCCTTAGATCCTCAATATCTGCTACTTGCAACTAGAAATTGTCTTTTTCCAGAAAGTGTATTAATAGTCTACAGCCACAGTACAAAATATTTGCAGAAATTATTACATTCAGATTCTGTGTACTTTGAGACTACCTGATCATGTCTTCAAATAATCAACAGCTGATAGATCAAAGATGACAGAGAATGCCTTTGCAGTAGACAGGAAATAGTAGAAGAGGAGAATGAAAAAATCTTACCTGTTTGTTCTTTTTTTTCTCTAAAATAATATATCCAGCAATCCGTTACTAATGGGTAAAGTCTCTTCTCTCCAAAGATAAAGGAGCAGTTCAGGCTGTCACTTCAGGATCTCTGGACGGTAAGTCACACCAAATCAGCTTCCCACCAGATAATTATATATCTCTAGAGGCCTTCTAATAAATCAACTCAACTATTATGCACAACTTTGAACCAATCTTGCCATTTTTCCCCCAAAACCTAAATCTCAAAATTTTGCACTGAATTTGAAATACAACAGATTGGGTCCGGATTGGTGGATATGTTACTTCAAGAGAAAGGAAGTAAACATGTAAGAAGTTTAATTTCTCCAGTGTACCCATACCCACCATTATTAATGGGCAGTAATGACCAGTGACTTTAACAAACAGGATACAAAAGTATCTAGCAATGCAGCTTTTTGTTCTAAATTCAAAATAACCAAATCTCCTATTTGTGTTACTCAATGTGTAATTTTTTCTAGTAAATCTAACAGAAATAGTTTAGACATCTGGATAAACTTCCTTATTGTCTCTACATCTGAGTGTCTGGGCAGAGTGCCTTTATATTTTACATCTGCAATGCTCTGATGGACAGAAAATATTGTGCCAAGAGAGTAACAGACATGAATTGCCAATGAAGACTGGAGCTGCTCGCCTGTGTTTTCTACATTTCACCAGGCATTACACTGAGGGTTGTATCAAATACAGTCACCCCTTCATGAATTCTGGAAGTTACAGGGAGCACCCAACTTCATTTTTAACACTAATTTCTTCCCCCATTTTAAGGAGAAGCCTGCAATGAACCTGTGCACTACCACTTGTTGTCAGTAGCAACATTTACCCCACAGGAGCAAACCTTGCATGATTGCTCTTGAAGAGCACATCCACTGGAATCCATGGGTGGAAGCAGCTGCTAGCACTCCCACATGCATCCTCACAGATTCATTTAGGTTGGAAGAGACCTTTGAGATCACCAACCCCAATCCTAATGCTACATGCAAGTATTATTACTTAAATTTTTACTTTATTTTTGTTTTATGCTATTATTCTGCATAAAATCTCCCACTATTTTGTGCTCATCTGCCATTTGTCCTTTCATTGTGCTCAACATCTAAGAGCTCATTTGATGTGTCTTCAAGTAACCTTCAGTGCCAAGTAATACTTGATTAATTTAATTTTGCCCCTACACCAGAAACCATGCTGGAAAACACAGGTTGTCACAACTCCCTTAACTATTCCAATACTTGTAGCAGCCAAGTTAAGGACAAGAAAGATGAAATATCTTAATATTCACTTCTTTTCAACTTGCCAAGGGCAGTTTGTTGAAACCAGGATGTTTTCTGACTCAGCAGATTATTCCTTTACATCCTGTCTATAAAGTCTGAAAGCCAAGCTGCTGGACCCTCAAGAGGACCAGCCCTGCATGCTGATGATTATCCACAATGTTCTACTGGTTTCTAAGAAGCTGCAAAATTGTGCAGTAAGAGATCTAAAAAAGAATAATATTGAGGGTTTACTCTCTCAACTGTCAGTAAAATCATGTTCAATATGAGCATACTAAATGTCTTTGGAAAGAATGCCTATATTTAATGAATGTCTACAATGACAAAAAAATATGAAAAGGATTGGCTAAAATCAGACTGTGAAGGAAATGACTCACAGAGGAGCTGGATGTACACTACCAAGATATTGCCCCACAGAAAAAAGGAGCTAGCTTAACAACAGTCTCAAAAAATAGGTATGCATAAGGAAATGTACCTTTTCTGTGACACAGGTACTAATTTATTCACGATGAGAGGGACACACAGCCATACAACCAGGAAAAAAAGGAAAAACTCATGAAAATATGAACCATTTTGCCTTTGCAATTTCATTTCTGTGACAAATGAACTGCACAGTCACATGGCTGATAGGAATGAATGGAAAGGGCAGGTAAAACCCACAAAGACCTTTCAATAGGAAAGCAGAACAGCTCATTTAGAGCTGAATGGAGCTTTTAGTCAAAGGACAGCTCCATGTGTATCACAAAAAGAGATAATTAAACCCAAAATGTGCAACTACATAAAATGAGCCCATTTGTAAGCAAAAGGGGAGCTGGACAGGGATATATCCTTCTATGCCAAAGGGAGTTATGTTTGAGACAGTCTCCAATGCTTCTCAATTTAAGAAACTACATTTCTCTCTACTTTTCACTAGAAATGTAAGAATATATCAATCTGTGATATACTTATTACTCTCTTCTGGTCACTGTTTAATTTACCTTTCCAAAAGTAAGATTTCCAATTTTCTAGTTGTCATTTTCCTAGCTAAGATTCTTTGTTTCTTTGTTTTTATTTTAAACATTCTAAATAGCAGTTCTTCAGACAACAGCACAGAGCTTTCCATTACCACTTCTTACAGCTTTCCTCAAGAATCCCAACATTATTTTTTAACAGAAACACTGAATGATTACTTCCTGCAAGTTTTCCAAAATGAAAGATTCCTTCCTTTCATGTTAGGATTCAAGTATACCGACATGAAGTTTCATTTGCAATTTAGGTTTTGGGAGATATTTTGTCTGCAGTAATTATCAAGAACAGGTCTTTAAAGCAACTCTGACTTTAAAAAATCTGGCTTTCCCTGAAAGGTGAGCAATTAAGATTTATGAGACAAGCTAAATGCACAAAATGGACACATTGGCTCCATTTTTGACTGGCTGCCACAAAACAATTAATAAAAGTCTGTTCTTGGACTGGTCAAGACTAATATCCAACACTTCAAGTGTTTTTTGTCTCAGAGTAGATTTCTAAAGTTAGCATAAAAAAAAAGCAGCAGAAAATGAAGGAAAGGAGCCAGCTAATTAATAGATTGCCATCACAGACACTCACATACTTGGCTACCTCATGTGAGCCCTGAAGCTTATTTCAGCATAAATGACAGGGGAACAAAAGATGTTACAAAATTCTACTCAGACCACAATTATCCTCCATTCAAAGCTCCCAGGAACAGATTGAGAAATACAGGGATAAAAAACAAACAGAGGGACTCCAGACAACAGTATGAAAAAATGCTGCAGTGACACACATTGAGCCAGGATGATTAACTACTGCAACCCTCCAATGTTTTGTTCTCTCCCTCAGTAGCACCAGAAAGGACAGAAAATCAGCTGGTGAAACAACAGATATTGAACACAAGATGATTATTAGCAGAAACAATTGTGGACAATTTTAGGGCTCTAGCTGGAACCAGCCTGGCCAAAAAAACTCAGTTTTGCCAGGTAAGGCTGACACTCAGAAGTACTACTGGTGTTTCTGAGCTATGGCCACCTCTTCAACCCAGTGTCTCTACAATTGAGTTTCTTTCATCTAGACCAAATAAGAACAGAGATTAAGCTATTAAAGGACTTTCATCCAAGAACAAAGCTTGCCATTATACTTTGAGGTAGACAAAATATTTCATTCCAAAATAGAGAAAACCTAAGGTAGAAGTTTCCTCTGGTAACTGGTGGTTGCTTTCTTTACTACTACTACTGCTACTATTACCACTATTATTAATAATGATAATATTAATAATCAGAGATTAGGATTTAAGATTAGATCAGTTCCTGGCACAACTATATCTGCAAACTTGCAGGGATCTATGATCCTTATGCTATCCTTCCAAGAAACTCATTCCTTCAAGCACAGGTTATGATAACCTTAAAACTCATTTTCCTGTGGTTTAGTCAGAAATTTTCAGTCTAAACTGCACAGTTCAGTATGGAAAAAAAATCTGTTTGGTAAAAAAAGGCTTTTTCACATGCAATGCACTATTTTTACTCTTTTGGTTTTGAGTTTAATTTAGTTTTGTTTTCTGTCATAACTATTATTAAAACCTATATAGAAAATGTAACTACAGAAAGAAACCCCTGTAACAGAAAAGTATTTTTAGTTATAAAGCTGCCTTAAAATATATTTTTTACAAAGTGGAAGATTTTACCTGAGGAGAAAGAGAAGAGAGGGAAGACAGGGACTAAAACTTGGTGAGGTTAGGGATGGGAGAACAGGAGGCATAAATTGCTACCTAAACTCAAAAAAAAAACCCCAAATCCTATTTCATTTTCATATCCTACATGGAAGAACTTCAGTCTGAAGTAGTGTGGGTGGGACTTACCATCAAGTGATCCAGGACTGACAGCTATGAACTGCCCCAACTGTATCCATAAGAGGATGAAGCAGCTCATTAATAACGGATTGGTGGATATGGGAATGATAAACACTACTATACCTAGAATTGCAGGTACAGATTAAGGGGAGAAAGAAAGAGAAAGTTAGAAAATACTGTGCAGGAAATACACTCAGGTCACTGGTCCTGCATTCCTGACTTCCTTATTCTGTTCACAGAATGAACCATGAATAGTCACTGCCAGTGTTTCCACTGAATTTAACAAAAGCAGCTCTTAAGCAGGAATGTCACCATCAGCCACGATCCAAAACTCAATGTGCAAGTGTAAAGTATGAGAGAAAATACCTCACTGTTACAGTGCAAGCAGCTCAACCTCAGAATGCACAAAGCCCCTGAACTTCAGCACTATTTACTTTTACACTCCCTGCCATTTATAGATTAAAAGAAACAGGGACAGAGAAACAATAAGAGTTTCTTCACCTGCTTTTGTAAAAGAACAGGACCTTTGGGCACCATTACTGCAAAGAAGAAAGCTCAGCTCACTTTTCTTCAGCTCACTCCAGTGATGGTATTTTTCAACTGACATATTGTATTAGGAAAAACAAAGAGAATATTTCTAAAAATGAGAGATAATGTATGTTACAATGAGCCTTACCTTGAAAGGTTTGTCCCCACTGTGTGTCAGCATATGCCTCTGCAACCAACTTTGACTTGTTGAAGGTGTATTATATACTTTGCAACCTTTCCACAAGCAAACAAACACCTAATAGAGTAAAAACGTGGTAAGTTTACACACATCGGAGAGAACAGTAAATAAAAAGCACATTAGCAAAGAAGGCTGTTGTTACAACATCTCAGAACACTTCAAGGAATTTTGAACAATAACCATTTATTTTGAAACACACTTCTCATATCTCACCAAGGAAAAAATAATTACAACCCCAAATATTCAGTAAGAACAGGTCACTGGAAGAAAATACCAACAGACAGATGCTCCTGCAGATAAACACAATCAAGAGCAACAGGGTCTGCTGTATTTGTGTTTGCACTCAGAATCTGTATCCACCAGATGTGGAGCCAGAATATTTTTAAATGAAAAATTTGCATTTTCTTGGTAGTAGTTACAGAAATATAATTATTTGCTCTCCTAAGCAACTAAGTTATTTCTTGAGCATGAAAAAGTAAAAACTCTTAATTGCAATGCCATCTATCTACTGGAGTTTTGTATTCTGGAATACCAGATACTTCTAGTTAGGGCCTTACATTCAATTCCTGATGAAGGAAGCTACCAATTCTCATAGGATTCAAAATCTATGGCTGTTTTGTGATTCCAGTGTACAGAACAATCACGTGCACAATAGTGCATTAAGGGGAGCAGAACTCACTCATGCTGCTTTTCTCTCTCTCATTGTGTTTATCTGTAACTGAGGGAATAAAAAAGCTCAATGAACTTGCCTTTCATTAGAATTTCCTCAACAGGTCTGTGGGTGAAGGGAGGTAAAGCCCTAATTTGTCACAGCAAAAGAAAGTTCCCAGGCAGAGCACTGTTCATAACACAGGTTTTCAGAAATGCAGGAAACTAATTGGATTTCAGTTTCTTGTTCTCTTTTGGAGAATAAAACCCCCTCACCCTTCAAAAGATTTTATTTTCCAAATGAAAAAGCAGCCACGGGAGTTCCACGTTCTTGCTGTACAATAGATCCATAACCAGCTTTACTCAGACAAAGCTGGAAACCCCTCAGTGGCTGGGACTGATCCACACCCACTGACACAAGGCCCAAGTCCCTGAACATTTGGGGTCTGTCACTCCTCAGTTTTGAGATCCCCTCAAAACCACAGAACTGGGATTTCTGAGATTTCTGAGATTTCTGGCTCTGCAGCAGCCCCATAAGCGTGCTGGCATTTCCAGCAGCAACTGCAGGGCCCTTGGCAAAGGTGTTACTGGAACTTACAGATGGGGGAAATACAAAGAGCTGGCTTTGCAACCATGGGCCAGAAGTCTACACAAGGCAGCTTGGGAACCCAAGAAGCTGATCCCAAAATGTTTCTGAAATAACATCTTGCAAAAGCAAAACTGTTTTGTCAAAAAGCTTCCCAGGCTCATCATGGATGTATCTGGTTTGGACTGAAGCCATGACCTCGGTATTAGCTGGAAAAAGTACATTTTACCATGCAAAGATGCTTATCCTATTCCTTTCCATTCTCAATAAGCAATTACTTAACCCCCACTCTTCTTCAAATGTGGAGCCATTGCAGCTAAGTGAGATCTGAAATCCCATGAAAAGCAGGAGACAATTTCCAACACACTTGAACACCTCACCGGCAGGTGGCAGACAAATCCCTGAAACAAACCCATCAGGACACATCCCCCTTCCACAGCCCTGCCTTGGAACTTCCCAAAAAATTAACTCCAGTAGGGGCATTCAAAAGTGCGAACTCAATGCAACACTTATTAGACACTTTGTGCTTCCAACAACCTCCTCTTTCAAATATACAAATATAGTCCAATATTTACTAAATGAAAATATCCACAAATCATGTCACATGAAATGTTAAGTGACAAGAAAGAAAATAGAGGGAAAAAAACCCAAACCAAAATCTGCAAAATCTTCCAGCCCCTTTTTAAGAAATGTAAAGGATGGGATAACAAAGATCCAAACACACCTTATTCATTTCACTGTTTCATGCAGGTTTCATGTAACACCTTTATATACCTGTGGACAGAACTCAGGAATCATCTCATGGGTGGCTAAAAAGCCACTACACTGGATGGATGATTCTGCTCAGATACTGGACTGAAAAAAGCCATCAAATATGAAACTGAAAAGTTTGATCATGCCAAAAAATATTGTCTAAATACAGTCAGAGTCACAGCTGTCTCAGTGACATATTTACATAATAAATTATTTAAAGTAATGCAAATTAGCATTTTATTTAAGTTTCTTATTCACTGAAGATAAAGTGCAACAGCCTAACATTTTCCTTCTGAAGAACTGACAGGGCAAAAAGTCAAAAGATAACAACTATTCTACTTTGAGAATATCTCAAAGAATTATCTCTCCCAGAAATTGAAGAGCTGCAACACACAGAGTCTAAAGCAGGCAGATTGCTTGTGCTGGATGTAAAGGTAGTTTACATGATATATTCCAGACATCAGAGGTAATTTGGGAGCTTGAAGATGGGAGGTAGTTAAGTACAAAGTTGAAATTACTCTACTAGAAGACGTTTTTAAACATTAAAATTGAGACCAATTATCATTTGACCAGGGATTAGACTGGAATTTACATGTTTATATACGCAACTCAATTAAAAAAAAAATTAGATGCAATTATATAGAAGGCAAACTTGCCATCAGTATTACACACAGAGCTGTTTTGTTAAGACTTTGTACTCTTGAGGCAGTCTTACATCTTCCCTTCTGGACATTCGGGATGGATTTTACCTGCAGTGAAACTCCTTTGGTAACAGTAATTAAGATGTGACTTCACCTGAGTTCACATGCAGGAACACGTACACTAAGAGTTTGAAGAAAATGAATTCCAAGTGTAAGCACCTCAGGGATATTGAAATCAACACACTATCAAAACCCTGGAAATCTCAATTTACTGAAAATAACTGACTACATTTTTAAAGTTAGGCCACTAACTTTGTTGCCACTAGCTAGAAAAAAGGAATTTTGAAACAAAACTTGGTGCTGTCATTCAAGAGCAAAATACTGGCAAATAAGAAAGAAGGGAAAGCCAAAGGTAACACCAACCCCTCCTCGCTGCCCATCCACGTGTATGGAGCGAATGTGGTCGGCCAGGTCCGGGCTGGAGCTGAAGCAGGCGTGGCAGTGGTCCCAGCAGCAGGTATAGGCAATGCTCTTGGCAGAGGAGGCAGCAACTCCCTGCCCATTCATCATCACCGGCGTGGAACGCCCGCTGGAAATTGTGCTGTCTACGTCCATGATAGTGCTGCTTATGCTGCAAGACAGAAAAAACCAAAAATGAAATCCATTTGTATTTGTTGCATGTTAATAGAGCAAATCCAAATCGTAGCTCTTTTGTTTCAGATCTATTTAGACAGGTTGGAAAGCAAACCTTGCACAAATTTATTATTTATAATATATGTGGTTCATTGCTTTATTAATAAATGTACAGTTAGGAAACAGCTACTATTATCAACAGTGTAACTGCTTCTGCTCACTGGGAACAAAAGGGAGGAATGCAAAATCCTGCATATATTGATTGAGTCCAGCATCCCCTGCCAACACTAGAGCCTTAAGAAGAATACAGCACTTCAGTTCTACCCAGGGTTTAAAGCACTCCCACATGGCCCCAGCATAGTTTCCCTCGTGTGCATGGTCTAAACTGTTTGTTTTGGTTTTGCAAAACGATTCCAGAGGCCAGAATCAGCAGAGGAAATCTGTGGCCAGCAGGGGTCACTTCCATCAGCCTTTCTGCTCTGTACCTCGGCAGATAGAGACAAGCATCAAACGGATCCGAAACTTGCAGAGATGATGCTCTTTCCCTATATAAGCATAAACTATGGAGATGGATGCTCCTCCTCAGTAAACACCTACTGATACACCTTTTTTATCTTGTGAACCTGCTCAGTTGCCATGAGAGCCTTTAAGTTTTTCTCTTCCACGAAGCCACAGCATCACAGAACAGCTCATCTTTGACAGAACCTCCAAGACCAGGTGGTGAAATTTGCTCAAACAGGAACGAATGAGATCAGCTTGCCTGTGTTGTTGTCCAGTGGAGTTGTCAATGGTTGTGTTCAAAGGCTGGCATTTCTGCTATTTCTTAACAATTTTCTCAATGGCTGACTAACCTTGTTCTGGGGGAGGGGGGAAGTTTCCCAACACCTCATCAGAATTTCCAGTGCTGCAACTTCTGTCTCTTGTCTCTCATCCTTGGCAGCTGCAGGGCTGAGATGACTCTGCCTCCTCCATTGTTAACCCTCCCTATCAGATCACAGAACACAGAAAAACCCCGCCCTCCTCCTCCCAAAACTGAACACATGCACTCGGCCTCTCCATGCTCTGGATTTGCTTCAGCACCCAAACCACTTTGGGGAGCCTCCACCAGATCCTCCCAGTACAACTGGGATGTGTTCAACTATTCTGCTTTTAAGGTACAGGTGCTGTTCCTTATTTTGACCATCACTGTTTATATGCCCAGTACTGTTCTATAACACACTGAGATGAAGGACACAAAAACCACCATTAGTCAAAATCTGAAGATACCATTAACATGTTTGCTCCTCTGCTGTAAGAGTCTCTCCTACTGATTTCTCACATTATCTGTATCTTTCTGAATCACTACAATGCTAGCAGGTTTTTTCTGTGACAGATTTTAAAATAATCACAGATATTTGCTTTGTTTAGATTTCCCATTCTCACCCACCATGTAGATTCCAGTGCTTTTATCAATAAAAAGTGACTTGTCTTCGTCTAAATAACAGATTCCCTTTAGCAATGCTCCCAGTTACAAGTTGTAGTTTTAACTACCCTGGGTAATTTGGTTTCATGAACCAACACTTATCTCAAGAGATACCAGCAACATAACAAATCCCAACCACAGAATCCTTAAAAATCATCTTCCAGTTCCATCTATTATTAAAACTGACCAACTATTTCAGGCCTTTGTCTTCCAAATTAAAAAGAAAGATACCTTTTAAACACCTTTTGCTTTAATGAAGGTATATCAAATACAGAGTTCCTAAATGCTACACCAACACCACATGCCTTTCTTCCACCCCCCTCCCAGTTACAAACAAGGTGTAACAATTTAGAAGGCACAGCTCCTACCCATGGAAGTCATACAGGCTATTTGCTGCTACACAGTCAATTTCCATGTGTCCACTATCTTTACCTTCTTCCCTTTTCTACACCCTGAATACACAGAGCTTTCCATGCTCCCTCCCCATGTCTCACTTCCTTCCCCAGTAATATTGACTCCTTTTATGACATACAATCAATCTCCCAATCTGTCACTAGCAAGTAAAAAAGTATTCCACTGGCCCCGAGCTGAAGCTCCCAGCCCCAAGAGCATTAAGAGCCACTAACTACAGGCACTGTAACAGCACTGTAGGATCCCTGGAGGAAATTGTCACAAGCTTTATCATCAAAACCTGTTGCAAGTAATCCTAATTTTTCCACTGTGCCAGGCTCACAATAGATGCAATTATGAGACTGACATCTTCTCCTTCCTCAACTGATGCCTAGGCCAAAAAATGATCCCAAAAATAAAGCCTGCAAAACTGTACTGTGAAAGCAGAATTTACCCATAATGACAGAAAAACTGAACAATTAATTACAGTTAATTGTGCCACCACCTCACCTCCCCCTCAGTTTAAGCTATCCAAATGCAGCTTTCTCAAAACCACACTTGGAACTAGGTTTGGACACACAGCATGGCACAGAGCCCAACCACTTCTGCCACAGACAGAGCTGTTACACGGATCAGTGGTCCCGACAGGAAGCTGCTCAGCCAAGGATGGCAAAGCACTGCACACACAGCACTCGCGCAACAGCTGCCTCACACCAGCTCAACTCCATAAATAACCTGCCTTTCCCACAGCTGAAAGGTACCAAAGGAAACTGCTTCCCAACCCTTGCAAGGAGGAGTTCGAGCTTCAAAGCTATTTCCAGTCAGTACGAGTTTCTACACCACAGCCAGCATTAGGGCTGCTCTCACACACCCCACAAACACTGCAAGCAGATTTCTGACTGAGAGGATGTGTGGTGCTGCTGACCACAGGCAGAGTATGAGAGTATTTAGCAGCTCCCTGGGTTTACAGTCTGGTCTCAAGTGGGAAAGCAATGAGAAAACATAACCCTGAACAAGTTCTGTGAAAGCATTTTGGGGCAGCGGAAAAGTGCACGCTCACACAGGTGTATGAGGTTTCTCCATTCCACAGGCGTGAAATCCACTTAATTCCTCTAAGAGGAGATAAAAAACCCCCTGAAAATTATCAACCAAAACCATGACAGTTTAGTTCACATTGCCAGTGCAGTGAAACATACCTTGACACAAAATCACAGGTCTCCAATTTTACAGCCTAAGGAATGCAAATGCTTAGGCTTTGTGGTTTATTTATAAGCTATCTACCTTCTTCTGGAGAAAAATATGTAAAAATCAACTGATCCCAGCAAAAGCTATCATGACAAGTGGGGTTATTAAGGACATAAGAAACCAGTAACAAGCTAATTTAGTTATTACTGTTTAAATGTTTGCTGGGTTCAGGTTTAATAGCCTAAGTGTTTGCTAAGGGCTAACAGATTAACACGGTATCAAAATTTTGTATCAGAGGACCTGGAATAAAAAAGGCTGCCCACAGCACTTATACCAAGTAGTAGAATATAGAATTTGGAAACTGAGAAGGAAGTGCTATACTGAACCATGATTCTATATACCATTCAAAATCCTCTCTAAAAATGGGAAAAAATATAACTCTAATCCAGTTGAGCAAAAACAGCTTAATATTTAAGACAAAATGCCCTCCTTCCTTCCAGAAACTCACTGCCCTTGCCATTTCTTCTCTAGTATCTGTTAAATAAAAATGCAACACATATTGTTTTTGTTTCCTCTTCTGTGCCTCCAGAACCAGCGTATTTCAGGTGATCAGGTGCCTCCCAGTACTAAGAAATCTAGAATTAGTTTCTGCCTCACTAAGCAAGTTCTGTCCCTCACTAAAGAGGCAAAGGCTGCAAAGAGAATCTGTGAAAGACCAGTGCCCAACACAGCTCAAGTGTGTGTGGTTTTCTCTCGTCTTACACTGAGAAAATATCAGGCAGCTTTTCAGAGAATAGTCTGCAGTGTATGGAACATCAAAGACACCGACTTGGGCGGTCTCTTGACCTGCCCATTTCCAGATGAAGCAGAAAGATAAGTTTTACAGTCAGAGCTGTGGCTGCTACTAAGTCTCTGAAGACTTAACTGCAACACTGTGTCTGTTAGAGCTTGCCAATTCACCCACTTTTTTGATTCTCAGAATTTCACTAAGGGGCTGAGGACAGGACACACAAGCAAATAAGATGTGTAAACAAATACTCAGCCCAAGATGGGCTTGGACTACAGAAAAAGTCTGTGCACCTTTCAGTCCATGACTGGGGCTTTTCAATCCAATACAACTTTCTATCTGCTTGGGATGATCTAACAGAGGGAAAGGTTCCTTTACCAAGGGAAGGTAGTAATGGAAATTACACCATTCTGCTTTCTCACCCCAAATCCTTAAAGCCTACAAGTGGGAAAATAATAATGTGCATAAGAGGAGAAAACAAAGTAAGAAAAACACAGACATCCTGGTAATAGAACAGAGACACTGAAACAGATTTTAGCTAAGTTCAAGCAAGTCTCTCTGCCTATTGCTAAGTCCCTTTCTCGCAGGCAGGGGATCTGTTTGAAGCCTGCCTGCCACTATCAAAGCAGAATGACACGAGCAGAACGGAGGCGCTTGTGGCATTCCCCTCCTGCCAGTGACAGACAGGTCTGGGTTTGCTCCCAAGCTGTAGGCAGGCTCCAGCTCCATTGTAATGGATCTATAGACCATGGCCTGATGAAGAACATTAGACATTTGAGTTTCAGAGAGTTCAGCTCAGGGGTCATCCCAAACAATAGAGCATCAAAAACAGTCACTGCTGGAGAGAGCCTGCATACACAATAGCAGTTTTTAAGAAGCTCCATTCAAAAGGCTGACTAATTACTAAAATTTAGAACTGTTACAGCAAGCACAACATGATCTTGGAGCTTATGTTGTCCCTATTTTCAACCTAATCGAGCACCTGAATCAACCTAATGTAAAAATCACAGGTCTAGAGGCAAGAACTGAATGCCTTTCTGAAATGCCTTACTAAACCCACACTTCATTTCACCAAGTCTGCAAACACTGGCAGCATCTGCCAAATGCAGCAAGGTAGAACTGAAAACACAAAATCTTCTCAGAGGGGTCAGACATTTTTCTCTCCTCCTACAAATTTTCCCTCTACCAAGAGATCAACAGCTTAGAAAGAATAGTGACATTTAAAATGTGTTCATTAAGCAAAACCATGCAAGCTTAAATAGAGGAATCATTACCCCAAAGGCATTGTTTCAGGTCTTATTTTTACCTGTACTTATTTTACCTGTGGCTAGAAACAATGCAGTCTTCATTATCAAGAACATTAAGGTATTTTTAGCAGCACTTTCATGTTAGAAGGTTAGTGCTTACACAGTTAAATGCATCTAGCTGGTTACTTCAGTTCAAACTCTATTTAAAACAACCCTGAAACGAAAAATAATACCTAAAAACTTGTAAGATGCTGCTAGTCATTTTCACTTCACAGAAAACAAAAAGCATTTTTCAAGCACTTTAAATTCTGGATTATTCTGTTCCTTTAAGGATCTGAGCAAAATTAAGCCACTCTTGGAGTTTTGTAAATGTGGATATTTTCTATAGAGAAAAAAAACGAAATCCAAATTATTCCCAATTTAAAATGTACAGATTTTAAACTACGTATTATACACCTGGGCCCTAATTTTTGTGTACATTTAAATGTGAATAAAAATATAATGAGACTATGATGTAATGCATTAAATAAAATGGTATACTGCACATCACTGCTGACACACATATGGCTCTCCAAGGAGAGTGTTTTCCTCACTATTCCAAGTAATTCCTCTAATTCCTCCTATTGAATTTAACGAATGAAATGTCCAAAATTTATTCTTTCCCTGATTTTGTTAATCTTCCAGAAAAACAGAGAGGAGGAGGATTAACATCAAAAAACCTTAAAGAACAGCAAAATAATTTCATTTTTAGTTTGCACCAAGTCCCATTAGCAACCATCCACTTGAAGGCAGAGCAGAGCCAGGCACGGAACACATGCACAAAAGCCCAATCAATTTGCTATTATACTTTTAATGTCTGCTAAACACAGTCCCTGTAGACCTTAACTGAAGTAACCTTCCCTGAGGCGAAACGCAGCCCTAACAGATGGGCCTTACACCGCGCCCCCGAGGGTCAAGCAGCCCTTCAGCCCGACCAACAGCAGCTCCTCTGGGGCACAGCACCTCCACCCGAGCCTGCTCCCAGCCCCACACGCTCCGTGCACGAGGTGACCGAAGGACCCAGCTGAATTCAGCTGACACCAAACGATCCTGACAGATCCTATATGGAAAAACCTCGCCTTGGAAAACACGGAATTAAAAATGAACAGCAATTGCAGCGAGCACACACTGCAGGGTGGCTGAAAGCATCATTGCTGAGCAGCCATCCAACTGCACACTACTGCGAGTTTTGAGAACAGTTTCTTCGGAAATACACTGATAACCCGGCCATGAAACATCAAACCAGCAGATTGCCTCCGAAACCAAACGCTACAACCCTTACTGGAAATAAGTAAACAGGTTAAGGATTTAAAAACAAACAAATAAACCAAGCAAAAATAAATACCCGGCTGGTTTCTTTCTCTTTCACTAGTCAGTGAAATACTCCGTCATTTCCCCTTCCAGCTGCAGCTACATTGGTTTAAACCATGAAGGAAGCTTAAGAAATAAAACTGAACTGTTACAGTCAGGTAAAAAAAACCCTCACAATAATGGGAGCAGTGTGAATGACAGTCAGTCACATCTCACAGCAACTTCAAGGGTTAAAACCTAGAAATCAACAGAAAAGCTTTTACCACCTGCAAGACTAAATCACAACTAGGTACTAATCCCAAAAGAAAACAAACAGCACCAACTGCAATCATTCAATTACAAACACCAAGTCAAAACAGAAACATTGAAAGAAAATAATAATGACATGCTTAGTGACATCCCCCAGCACCTCATTATTTTCATTTCACTAAGGAAACTCGAGAGTGAAAACAAAAACTTCACAATTTTCCCCACTACTCCTATTACTTTCCAAGATAAGAGGTGGAAAATTGTGGTGTACAGCTCTGGCCAACGGACAAGTTCCACAAAAACAACAGCTTTTCAACACCACCAAATTCAAAGCAATTTGTGCTCACTACTTCCTAATGCAATGAAAGATCCAGTGAAGATAAATCCTCACGAAACCTCAAAATTATCTAATTATTAACCCTCAGCCCCCATCATTGAGAGGAGGATCTTTCACCTGTCCCATTTTAAAATATTTCCATCAATTCCAAACAGAGGAGCCAGAGATACAAAGATCAATAACAGATTAGATTAGTAACATTAGATTTTTGTCTCCCAAACAAAAGTAGAGGAAGAATAAATTCCTATGTTTTTGTGTTAAGATTTAATTTTTGCTGACATTCAATGAGTATTAAACAAACTTTAATGCCAATGTCCTTGAGAAGCTATTGTCAGAACATCTGCATGGGGGTACCAGTACACAATAAAATGCCCAAGGCAATTACACACAGGTGGCCAAGGAGTTTTCAGTTCATCTTTTGGCTGTAGGTTCTCCAAATAATCATGCCAATTTAAAAGTAAGATTAAAAAAGAGCTCCCAAAACATGAGCAATCACCACGAGCCAGCAAATTTCGAGATTTATCTCACCTTTTTTGTTCCTCTCTCCATCTTTGGCAAATTTCATATTTTATGATGCATCTAGACTGGTAACAGATAAACTCCTGCTACTAAATTTCAGTACTTCATCGATATAATTCCCTAAGCTAAATATTAATGTTTCACAAGCAAAACAGTTTGTTTTACTTTAATGGATGTAGTTTGATTGTGGCATGAAAATACCATTATGCTTTAGAGCTCCTACAGTTCCTTTTCATTGAAGCAGCTACCAGCCCAGAGAGAATCTTCAAAGGAGACAGAAAGCAACTCCAGCTACCTGCATATCTAAGGGGTTTTTTTGGCTGATTTTGCTGAGAAAACCATTTAAATAAATACTTTAAAAAGAAAGTATCCAAAATAATTTCATGATTGATAATGATCATTTGCTGAGTTCAGGAAAACCTACCACCAGTAAGAAAAATAGTGTATGTGGATAAACCATCATCAAAAAAACCCCAAAAAACCAGAGCAAACAGAGAATGCAGAATACTAAATGGCTGCCAAAGAGAAAGATTACTCACGTGGCAGCAAGAAATCAGAATACCTGGATCAAAAAAGTAAGCCAGGACTACATGAAGTGAAAGTCCACCACTGAGTTTTGAAGGCAGCACCTTCTCTTGGCACATGACACCCACAAAGACCCCTGGCAGACAGACAGAACTGACTCCACAGCCCTTCACAGGCAAGGCAGGCAAAGCAGGATGGGCAAAAATAAGTAAAAGCTACATTAAGACAACATAAAGAAAAAAAGACCTTCACTTCCAGGGCTGCATGACTAAGAAAGAACCCACTCACCTGGAAGCACTTGTGCTTCTGAATCACGTAAGCATTTTTCTGGAAATCAAACCTATCAAATCTATGCTTTACACTGATTATTCTAACAAAACCTTCTCAAAATGAACAGACTCAAAAAGTGCTCACAAATCAATCTTCAAAGCAAGACTGCAAAATTCTGTATAAAATATATGTACTGTTATATGACTACAAAGCAAGCAACAGCAGAAAAAGTCAAGGGAGAGAAATTTATACAGCATGGCAAGTAGCAACATTAAAAACTTGTTTTTAAATTCTTTTTGAAGCAGCAGCTGATTTTAGAGTAAAGCTGCGTCTAGGTAAGGCATAAACACCTAGAAAAGGGAACACTGCAAACACTTCAGCCTGATAATATAAAACCAGGGAAGATAGGAAAGCTCTTTGAGATAGAGAAATTGAAGGAACTTAAAATAACAAACACGCACAGGAAACAAAACAAGACTGAGAAAGTGTGTTATGATTCACCACCTCTAGAGCTGTTTCCACTCTCCTGGATCACTTGATTTGATTATCTAGATTGTTATTCCTAGAATATTTGAGATCATAATACTTGCATAACACAAACCAGGGCATCACAGGATTTGTAGCATACAGAGAAACTGGAAACACAAGGAGGAAATTTGGAATGCCAAAATATCCGAGCAGCAGTGCAAAAATAGAGCAGGTTAAACATATGGGCCTTGTGATATGACAGCACAAAGATGACATTCTGCAAAAGGATTACACAAATCAAGAAACTGTACTCGATTCTGCCTTGAAGATACAAATAAAACTGCCTTCCATTTCTGGGAACCATGTTATCTTCAGCTCAATAATCTCCCTGAAAAGTTAGAGAACAGCAACAAGTGGCTCACAATTTTCAGTCTTTACTGATAAAGGAGTGTGTTAAGTAGCACAGCTTAGGAGAAGCAGAGAAGAAAAACACCCACTAAAGAACCACCAGAAACAATTTATTCTTTTAACAGTGCTTCCCACTTTGAGAACCATCATCACTATGAAGTTGTGTAATCAGCACTGGAAGATAGCAGCCTTCAGGTGTGGTGTCAAGGAAATTTCATCTGCTGTAGGTATTACCCTCCCATTCTCTCAACCCCAAAACACAGAGAATAAATAGAACATAAAATGACCAAAGAAAGATGCAAACTCCCAGAGCAGATCTAAAAAGTTTCGGTTATCATCATGTTAAATTAACTTAAAACAGAGAAAAATACACAGATAGGATAGCATTGTAGTAAGTAGCAGCCTTGTCTATTTCTACCTCAGTGAATACTTGTTCCTTCAAGTATTAACCATACATCAAAAGCAAAGAAACCAGCAAAGTACAAGTCCACTAACTGGCTTAATTCATAACAAAAAGGCCATAAATTAAGGTTTGGCTCCTGTTCTGCAGGACACTGAATTAACTTCCACTTGTACAACTGTCTAAGCTGTAACTTAACATTCAAGTCATCCTAAGGAAGTCTACTTAAAGACATGCCAAAAGGAGTTTATTTCAAAGGAAAAACAAATATTTACATTTCTTTGTTTGCACATATTGAAAATATTTTCTTTGCATTTTTAAGATTTCTTTTTTCATTTGGAACCTAAGTCATTACTACAGCACAATAAACTAAAATGCTCAAAATAAGGACTTTACTGCAATTTTACAGGGGAGCTAGTAATTTATACAAAAGGCTACATGGAATGACATTAATAGTAAGTGGAAATTCTTTATGCTAGGTTCTTATTTAGGCACATTTAATAAATCATAATACCACTGCATGAGCCAACAGTAAGTTTTTTACAAGTCTCAACTCAAACCACCAAGGTGCAGTTTTCTCCCTCTGACATTATACAAGCTGTTTGAATTACAGCTCTCCTCTATGGTGCATCAGGATGACAACAGGACTCTCAAAATCATAGATCTTTTGCTTTTCTCTATCAAATATCTTGGCATATACCTTAAGTAACCTCTATCAAATAAAGAAAGTATTCATGAAGCATTAGCAACAGAAGTTCAGCGAAATTTATTTAAGAATGTAAACTCTAGTATAGAGAAGAAAATTAGATATGGGAAAAGAAATCCCAGGTCTTTCTTGCTTTACATTTTACCATTCTTAAGGGGAGAAAAAAGTACTTCAGCATCTCAAAAGGCTTCAAAATTTTTCCCCAGTTCTTTGTTGGTTTTGAATGCTGCAAAACCACAACTGTAATCATTATCTCTGAGTATCACAAAACCAATGATAAGCAGCAAGCATAACATGGAATACTTATATTTCATTTTCTAAAACAAATATTTTTTGAACAACCCCAGACAGAAAGCACAGTTATAAAAAAGAATCAGTTACATAGATAGATAGCCAAAGAAATCTCTACCTCAGGGAATCTTACAAAATCATCACTTTGTATTTCTGCAAGTCATGCCATCGTGTTAGTTTAACAGCAACAGGGAGAATGGATAAAACTCACTGTTCATACAAAGAAGTTCCTCACCCTCTTCTGCCCTTGCTCAACTTAACTGGAGATTACATTCCCACCTGTCTCAATGACTCCCTGCAATTACTTGGCTACTTTACAGCAGAGACCAATTTTTCACTTTCTTTGGGTTAGGTTCTCTTTTTCCCCTCAGGCTATTAGACATATCTCATTCCCTCTCATCCCAGAAGTTTTCTGTGTGCATCTCACATCATCCCCTTGCCAGAAACCTCTATTCCTGTCAGCTCCATCTGCTTTTCATCTCCCTGCTCTGCCGTGCACCACTTTCCCAGCCAAGAGCAGACTGCTCTACAACCACCCCAGGCAAGGGGTTCTGGTTCTAGGTGGATTTCCACACTGCTGATTTCCATGCCAGCTCCCCGTGCTGCTCATTCCCCCATCGTTCCTCTCCAACTGGGCAGGGGTTTTAAAAAATATGTAAATATATGAAAGGTACTAGAAAGCTGTGGAAAGATCTGAGCATGAGTGGTATGGCAGAACATTTCCATGTTGGTTTTATCTGTGACCAGCTCCAGCAATGTGATGTCACATCTCTGCCAAACGGCTGTTCAGGCTGTGACACTCTGCTTAACTTCATTGGAAATGAAACAGGGAAAGCAAAAAAAAAAAAAGACAGTTTTTTTCCATTACTGCCTAGGAAATTCCCTAAAAAACCCATCTATTAAACCTTGTATTTAGAAGTTACCAGACTTGATGATGTCACAAAGTTAACACAAAATGCACACAGACCGGTGTGGACGTTCAAATCCTACATAAAAGCAAAACTAATTCTGTCTTACACTGAAGAGGAAAATGTTTTTCTCAAATTGTATGAAGTATATTTACATCTTACTACAATAACTATAACAGCTCATTATACCAAGCTCTTTCATCTAGTTCACAAAAAGACCTCATGTTAACCACTCAATTATACCAACCAACAGCTTTAGTAATAAAGATACTCACCATACAAAATATCTGGGCTGTTTTGTCTACCCATCAAAAGCTATTTTCTCCCGTGCCAGAAAGGCCTGAACATAACCATTACAGAAACAAGGGGTTTATTTTGCAATTTGAAAGCAAATAACTACAGCAACAATAAATGCAGTTAGAAATACCGCAAATACAATTTTCAGCAGAATTTCTGAAACTCGGGTAAACTTCTCTATAGCTCACTGTGACACGGCAATATTACACACATTTTAAAAAAAATTTAACGACTTAACCATCTTGCCATAAGTGCTAATGATGATTCTTCACTTCCTGCATAGGAACAAGTGAGACTATGCAGCAAAGAGAGGCCTGAAGCACTTTTTAATCTGGTCACATGGATCCATGAAACACACCTATTAGTACCACATGTCCTCAGGATTGTATTTCAAATTTACTGTTCTGCCTTCATAAGTGTCACTCATACAACTTGCGTGCCACTGCCAAGTCAATCTTGAAAGTTCTTCACTTCCAAGATTTTAAAAGATAGATAAAATAAAGACTAGAAATAAAACCAATATTTTTAAATCAGCATAAATCTTAAAAGTTGACAAAGCCTTCATTTTACATGAGATTTAAAAAACTCAGAGTAGAGCCTAGAATTTTCATGTGTAAACCTCTTATCTTTCAACCCATTAGTTCCACACTGTCATTTCACTCAGCAAAATGAAAAAAACATCATAATCTGAAGCACAGAAAAGTTTACTACTGAAAAACTTATCTGAAATGTGTTTTCCAAACTGCTTATCTATTAAATAGGAACAGAATAATAACATTCCTAGAAGTATTTTGCAAGTCTTATGTGGTTAAGAACACAAATTGTCAATGAGTGTTACTGAATACTCCTTGAGTCAGGGCCTCACAATAACTGACTCGATGGTGAATAACAAAAAACATGGAAAGGTATCCTCCTTCCAAAACAAACCCAAAAAGAAAAAAGGAAAAAAAAAAAAAGAAGGAGAAAATAAAGCCCTACAAGTTCCATGAAAATGGCCTGTGAGATGGACATTATTTAGGGCTAAGCCTAAGGGCAAGATTGCTTCATAGGTGCAAAGACAACCTGTTACACTTGGCCTAGGAGCACATCAGTCAGCACTCCCAGCTCACGCAGCAGAACAGCTGATCCTGCAGCTTAAATGCACCTTTTGCACGCTCCTTGCCCAGCCAGGAGGAGCAGGGAGCAAAGGATACACTGCTCAGAGGGGTAAAGAGAATGTAAGAATAGTAAACCAGGGGTAACTTCTAGGTGACAGTAGAAAAAAAAGCTCTTCATACAGATTTACTACTTGAATTTATGCCCAACAACTTCAAACTGCAAGACCTACCACTGCTTTCTAAATCAAACAAAATCTGATGATGAAACTACTTCAGATTTAAATGTATTTCCATAATAAGTGTTCCAGTAAACAATATTTAAATTATTTCAGTAAACTAAGTGTTTGTAAGAAAATATCATAATTCAGCAGTAACAACAGCAGGGAGCTGCAGATGCATCTCCATCATGCTCAGCTCAGCTGGTTTACTCCCAAATCCATGCATTTGCTTAGGTCCAGCTTCAGTGTTTATAGTTAACTGAACCATTATTTTTTCTTTTCAAGTCCTGTCAAATGTTTCTCAGCATTGCAGCAAGACTAGCAGCTCCAGAGGACTCTGGAGGAACACATCCATCCTTTCAGCACAGGTCTCAAGTTGGGGAAAGGCACAAGAAAATGAGCAGCATTCACGTGCTGATAATGGTCTTTGTTCCAACTGTAAATCCAGAGGATCACTAGGCTTGAATGCAGACTATTATTACTCAGCCAGCTGATCTGAGCTTGCTCACAAAAGTCACAGACAAACTCCAGCACAGCAGTGGGAACTTAGCACAATTCCCAGGGAAGAAATGGAATTGCTACAGATCAACGAGCTACCTGCCAGTCCTAGAGTTACTGCTCTGAACTCTCCTGCTGAGCTGAAAATGCCACCTTGGTTATTTATCCCAGGTGTCAGTCTGGCCTTTGCTTTTTCCTTTCTGGGTTTTCTGGGAGGGAAGATAAGCATGTTGTACTGCAGGCATGGAAATAGAGGGTCAAAATTCACCCTAAATTTCAGGGCATCAGTAGTCACCTCTATATTTATTTCTTGTGTTATTATAAATACTGACCAATTTCCTACAAGTTATTTCTTTCTGTCAGCACATACTCTCAAAACACAATAAAATGTTAAAAATAAAAGCTGTTGAACAGTAGCTCTATTTTGACCATATGCAAGATTTTCCTCTTCATCTGCTTCATTTGTATTTGATATCACTACAGGAAAAATCAGAGATAACACAACGTGGAGAATGATAAAGAACATGCACAAGGAAATGGGAATTTGATCACTCGTGGAATTCAGGCCCTCTTACCACACCCTTTAATTCATTCAAATTTTCTAAAGAGGAAGCAAGAAAAAAAATCCCAAGCCCAGGGGCACGATCTGAATGTTACCAAACCTGCTGACAGCAGGAGAGTCTTTACCCAGTACGCTCTCCTACCAGCTTCCTCCGGCTAAACCCAGGGTCTGAAAAGTCAAAACTGTTACTTCCATCTCTTCCCTTTTCTCTCCTCTCCCTCCCCAGGGAATCTTACTTTACAGCACACTGAGAGTCAGACACCGAGCTCCTCAGGACTTCGGAGACACGGGGAGTCAGCAAAGGTCATGAAGCACTGTACAAGAAATTACTCCATATAAAACAACACTTAATAGACAAAATATCGTTCTCTAATAGCCACAGGATTTACATTTTAATTCAGAGGAGACCAAATCAACGAATGATTTATTCTTTCAGGATTTCAATGCATTAAGTCTAAACTGTTTCCAGCTCTTTCTTGGTATTTCACTATTCCAATTTACACTCTCTAACTCTTCAGCACATCCCTACCTTTTGCAACACTCTGCTTGTCTGTGTGATCATCTGAAAAGGCACAGGATTATGCTGTGGCTGCCTTCCAAGCAGCAGCAATCATTTGGATCACAATGTCAAGCCAGCAACTTGCTGAACTACATGTGACAAAAATAATAAAGCATTCTAACACGCTGCAGCAAAGAGTGCACACCAAACGAAATTTTCCAACCCCAGGAATAACAAATGGCACTCTGGGTAGCATTGCTCTTCTCCCACCAACTCAACCAGCAGGCCTTGGAATTACAGCACAAAACGCACTCTCAACACGCCAAGTTTCCATCCTGGCAGGTGAAGAGAAAACTTTGCAAAGATTTAAAACAAGGCACAGTCCTAATTTAAACCACTAAACACAAAGAGTCCCACTCCTGGTGTAAAGGGAAGGAGCAAGGACCCACACACGTGGAGCAAGAGGACCACGAGAACAATGACAGAGAAAGAAAGTAGCAACCAGCTCTGGAGGGCACAGGGCAAGGCACAATGACGCTACTTCCAGAAAACCCCTGCAAGTTATTTCTGTTATTTCCTCAACTCCGACACGCACTTGGATAAGATCAGGATTAGATTTAGACTTTCACTCTATGGAAAACAAGAAACTGTTATCTTAAAGCTCCTTCATGCACCGGGTGTTTTTCCAGAAGTCTACTCCCATACTTATGGGAGTCAATTGCATGTAAAATCTCAGCTTTTGAAACAAACAGAAAACAAACAAAACCTACAAACCCCAACATCCACACCCCCTCTGCACTCATAAGTTTAGAAGAAAGAAAACGTGATTTCTAGGAGTCTCAAAAGTCTGATGGAAACCAAAGACCTGAATTTTTTTCTGTCTTCTTAAGACTTTTAGGCCAATTACATGGTTTTGGGGAACTGACTCACAAGGGGTTTGCTGGGCTGGTTTCAATCTTCGAGGTTAGGTCTCGTCATGCCCCCTTTTCATTCTGAAATATGGGTACTTGTACAGTTACAAAGATTTTGATCTAACATATATTCAAAGTACATTTCTGGACCAAGCCACGTAATTCTCCACACTTAACAGTGAAACTATCTTAAGAAAATACAAATAAAATTCTAATTGTTACTTAACTGTAACTCTCGCAGGGAAGTCTGATACTTTTTCTGCTAAACGTATAGAAAAATCGTACGAGTTTCTTAAACTATTTGAAAGGACTAATTAGCAAGGGACACACAGCACTTCCACACTGTTTTTACGTCCTTTTTCCACCGTATTTTCAGTTTGTCAAGTACACTGTTGCATACAACATCCAGGAGAGCTGGATGTTGTTCTTTGAAATGCTCGAGTCAGTAGGCTGAAACAGACCTGAATGGTCGAATTCAACCATGTGTGAGAATTCGGTTGTGCCTTTTCACCACAACCGAGCTAGAGTTTTGGTAAAATGAAATATGCAGCTTTAACATACAAAAGCTCAAGAACTAACTCATCCTTACAGATTCTGAAATTCACAATTACAGAACTCATTCAAAGATGACTCTGAGCCTCACTCCACACCGTGCATTATTATTACTTGTGCACACGTAATGCAGGAAGGGCTGGTCTCCTTTTCATTTCAGCAAACTCGATTTTTTTTCCCTTTTATTTTAAGAGGCTTTCACTCGGTTTTCTCCCCCTAGAGCACAGACCCTGTTGCGGGCGCAGGTAAAACCGCATCCAGAGATGCATTTCCCATCCCGAAGCTTCAGCACACCCCACCTGCGCTTTGCCGCAAGACACAGCCCTGAAGAGCCCCGAAAGCACCATCTGAGAAAAATCCGCAGCTTCCGAGGAAAGAGGCCCCGGAGGAGCAGGAGGAGGAGGCGGCAGCGCCCGGCGGGGCCGCTCGGGGCTCTCACGGCTCCGGGAGCGCCCCCTCCTCCGCGGCCAGGGCCGGGCAGCCGGGGGCCCGAGCAGCAGGGGCGGGGGCCCGGCACAAGTTGGCCGCAGAAACCTGTGGCTGCCGTGACAGCCCCGCGGCCGGTGGCGGGGCGGCGCCCGGGCGGCGGGGGCTGCCGAGGCGGGGACCGCGGGGCGCGGCGGACACTGACCTGTCCTCCGAGTCCATGCGGCTCAGGGGCTCCCCGTCCGAGGACATTTCCAGGCTGCCCCGCCGGCCGCCCGACGTGGCGCTGCCGCAGCTGCTGCCGCCGCCCGTGCCGGGGCCGGTGCCGTATCCCTCGTCGCCGCCGCTGGACACGCTGCTGGAGCTGCTGCCGCCCCCGCCGCCGCCGCGGCCCGGCCCGTCCTCCTGGCTGCCCCGGGGGCCCTTGGGCTCCTCCTTGGCGTCGGCCTCGCTGCCGCCGCCGGGGCTCGGCGAGCGGGTCTCGTCGCTGCAGCAGCCGCTGCTCGTGCTGCTGCTGCTGCTGCCCACCAGGCTGCTCTCCTCCTCCTCGCCGCCCTCCTCCTCCTCTTCCTCCTCCTCGTCCTCGTCCTCCCCGTCCCCGGCCTGGCTGGCGCTCTCCGGGCTCGGCTCCGACATGCTCTCCGCCTCGCCGTTCAGCAGCAGCAGCGGCTCCGGCTCCGCCGCGGCCGAGGACGAAGGCGGCGGCGGCGACGACGACGAGGAGGATCCGGCCCCACCGGCAGCCGCCGGCACCTCCGCCGCCACCTCCGCCTCCTCCTCCTCCTCGGCGGGCGCCGCCTGCCCGGGAAGGCGCCGCTGGGGCTCCGCCATGTCGCTGCAGCGAGCGGCCGCCATGGCGCCTGCGAGTCGCTGCCGCGCGCGCGGGGCCGGCCGCGGGCGTGCGCACGGCGGGGGCGTGCGCGCGCGGCCCCGTGCGCGCCCGCGCGGCCGGTGCGCGCTCCCGCCGCCGCCCGCGCGCGCCCCCCCTCCTTCCTTCGCCCTCCTCGCGCACCCGCACCGCCGGGGAGGGGCGGGGCGAGGCGGGGCCCGGCTCGTGCCGCCGCCGCCGCACGCGCTACGGAGCGCGCCGGGGGACAAACAACGCGGGGAGGGCGGAGCGAAGGGCGGTGGCGGGATCGCGGCTGAGTCTGCCGGGGATCCCAGCGTGAATCCCCCGGGAATCCCGGTTCGAATCCCCCGGGCCGCTGGAATGGCGTGATCCCGGCCCCCGGCTCCATAGATAGCGGGGAGTGCCGCGGGACGAACCGGGAACGAAGCGCTCCCGGTTGCCCCGCCTCGCTCCAGGAGAAATCCCGACGGCACCAGTGTCCCACAGCGGGGCAGCCAGGGACATTCCCGGCTGGCGCTGAAGAAGGAGCACAGCCGGAGCAGGGTGGCCCCGGCGGAGGGTGGGGCAGGCAGGGCTCCGGTGGCACCGGGCACGGCGGGTCCCCTCACGGACATTGGGGAGCCCTCGCGGACATTGCGGGTCCCCTCACGGGCACGGCGGTGGGGAAGGGGACACGGAGAAGCGCAGGGAACGGGAGGAGCGAGGCTCCTGCGAGGCGCTGAGGAGCCAGCCGGGCAGGAGTGCCGCAGCACGGCTCGGCCGAGGCAGGAAGGAGACGGGGAAAGGGTTCCAGGGCCGCTGGAAAAGGAGTGAGAAACGCCGCGCTGGGCAGGGAGGAGAGAGAATGAACCCCAGAGCAAACTGGCCCGAAACCTCTCCAGGCAGGGAAGAGGCTTCTCGGCTCCTGGGAAAAGCTGTGTGAGCAAAGGGGACTGTGAAGTATCACAGGATGGTTTGGATTGGAAGGAACCTTAAAGATAATCTCATTCCAAACCCCTGCCCTGGGCAGGGACACCTTCCGCCACAGCAGGTTGCTCAGAGCTCCATCCAACCTGGCCTTGGACCCTGCCAGGGATCCAGGGGCAGCCCCAGCTTCTCTGGGCACCCTGTGCCAGGGCATCACCACCCTCACAGAGAAGAATTGCTCCCTAATACCCAATCTAAACCTATGGATGTATAAAAGGGGTAAAGTGAAATCTCAGCAGCATGACTGTCAATCACATAGAAACCTTCAGAACAGAGTTTGAAAATTAAGGTCATTTAATGAGCATGGAAAATGGGATAAAGTTTACAGTAAAGTACATAGGATGGGGATTGGCAGTAGAACAGAAAGGTAGAATCTGAATACAGAGATATAATCAAGTAGTTTGACAAGTTAGTGGAGAGATGAGAAGGGTAATAAAAGGTATTCAATCAAAGGGAAATAAACCAAAGGTAATAAAATGACGTAATAAAATGCCGTTCTTTGTGAATTTTAAATATCCTACATCTGTCAGTCTTTAGCCAATGCTTACAGAGCTTGCCACATTTAGCACAAAAATCATGAAGCCGTGGTAGTGAAGTTTAAAAACAAACACAGAACCACAGCTCAGTCCAGAAAAGCCTTGTGCCTTCTGCGCATGAGGAAGAACCTCACTAACTCAAGTTTCAGCAGGCATATCTGGCATGTCCACAGAGATCCTGGATTCCAGGGGAAGCTAAGTGCGTAGGATTAAAATCTGGAGAAGGTGCTCCGAAGACCTGCATTGGCATGGCTGGTGATGGCTCCCAGCCCATCAACAGATGTAGCTGTGAGCAGCAACAAGAACAAGCTGTGGTGTAGCAGCCAAAATAGAGAGCCACAGCGCTGAAACAGCAACAGGGGGTCGGGGACTCAACACTGGATTCGCCTTTGAAAACAAACCAATAACACATTTAGCCTGCAGAGGAACATAAGCAAATTTTGGAAACCAACAGCAATGAAAAAGTGACGATAATTCCTCAGATTTCTAGAAGCCAGCCTCGGCTAGGAAGTGGAAATGTTAAGAATGCTTTAAAAAAAATCCAGAGGGGGGGAAAAAAGACAAGAACAGCTGCAATGCTGCTTCTCATCTGTGCAAGATGTGCATTGCGGGTCTCGTAACTCCACCAACACAGTCACCAAACCCTGAGTTTCTGTACCGTGTTCTGCCTCTCCTCTTGCTAACAGTGTGCGCTGTGCTTTGCTCCGCGGAGGAAGGCGTGGGGCTCCGGGGGCGTGTTGCAGTCACTGCTCTAATCAGACACCAAGTGTGACGTTCCAAAACCACCCCAGGCTGAAGTAATTCCTGTTATTCCTGGTCTCCACTACCCACTGATGCCCTTCTGTGCTGCAGCAAGGGACAGAATCAGGGAGGTATCGGGTCATGAGAAACCAAAAATACATGAAAAGCTTCGGTAAAAAACACCTTTCACAAACGATGGCCATGAGATAAAGGGGAGAAAAGTCATCACAAAGAGCTCTGTACCGCGATGTCAGTTGTCCTGATCGCTGTGTGCTCAAATGTCTTTTTCCCCCCAGGTCTCTCTGTGTTTCTCGAAGCGCTGCGTGCACGCAGAGGCTCCTTCCTTGTGTTCGGCACTGAAAACGAGCAGGGTGATTCCACCTCCCACTTTCCGCTCGCCTAAGCGGGGCGGTAGAGACGCCAGCTCCTTAGGTAATCTGTGTATTCAGAGACGGTCAGCGAAGGAAACCTCGGGACTTTGCTATGGCCCGATGGAAATCACTTGGCATTTAAGCAAGCGCTCAGTACCAGCGAGGTCACTGCTGCAGCAGGCAGGCACCAAAGAGAAGCTCCGTGGTAATCTCTCTGTGTCCTGCTCTCGGGTTTTCAAACACACAAAATTCCGCGTCCAGGCTCGGCCCTTGAGTGCTGTAATAACGTCCTAATCAAGTGCAAGCAGCAGTGATTATTGCTCACTGAGCTTTCTCTGTACAAACCCCCGCAGCTTACCGAAGCTGGATTTCCTTTTTTCCCAAGGTTTTTTGAATTTTCAAACCTCTTGAAAGAGATCTGTCAGAGAACAGGTGATTCCACAACTTGCAAAAGCACCTAAATCATTTACATGTGAATGCTGTGATAAAAGCTCAAAGGAGGAGACTCCTGTTAGGAAATCCCTTGGAGAAAAAACACATCGTTCACTTGGGTGGATGTTACTCTGTCATTCACACAAAGAGTTTCTGATGTGCTCAGTCTAGCTTGGTATGATCACCTTACGACGATGATTTAAAGCTCAGATATTTGTGTTGAGAAATCAACAAAGTACAAAATAATAAAATACATTTTAAAAAGCCGGTAGATAAACCAGGAGAAGCCTGTTCACAGGCAAAAGATTCCAAGCAGGACCCAACAACTTGTAGGCACAGCAGAGCAGGGAGAAGAAATGAAGATTTTATTCTCTTACCTCAAGAACACCAGGGTGCAGGGCATTCACACTGACAGCAGGAGCAGTAACAAGCACACTCCACAGAAGTAGTTTCTTCTTTTCTTGATTCACAGCAATTTTGCTGTTTTGTGGGGTTTTCTTGAAGGACACTTAGGTGAGATCACCAGAATATCTATGTAAGGCAGGTTCCTTGAGGTTTTTTCCCTAACTTTGATCAGCATTATAGTACTATGTTATACGGTATACAAACAAAACACTTCAATACAGCAAGAAAGGCCTATAAAGAGAGAAGAAAAATTAAACAGGCCTGAGGTGCAGGAAAGGTGACATCCAGTCTCACACTTGCTAGGATACCAGGAGAGATTCTGTAAAGCCCAGCATCTGCTCCCTTCTCCAACCCCTGCCTCCCCATGCACGTCTCAAGCAGTGCAGGAAATTGCTGCTGCCTGCCCCTCATGACTCACCTTGCTCAGCATTCTGCCGACTCAGCAGCCTCTGGAAACTGCACCTTCCCTTTTTCTGCCCCACCCTCCCTTCCGCATCCCAGTTCGAGGGCTGGAGGAAGAGGCTGCCATCTGTCATTGCTGCAAGTGAGCAGCGCTGGGTTCTCACCCTTCCCTCCAGACTGGGCTGAAATTGCCTCCTGATGCAATTCTGACCCCACCCTCTCCTGCAGCACCCAGTTAATTCTCCCTTTAAACTCAGCTTCCATGCTCTTTTCTTTTTTAAAGCTGCCTTTAATCTTTGTCTGCGCTGTCTGCTTAGAAACCATGACTCTGAGAAACTAGAAGCCACGCTTAGGCTGGGCCAGCCAGAGGAAGGCTGCAGGGAATGCATGTTGGGAAAGGGTCCCCCTTCCCTCCCCAGGAGTGTTGAGCCCTCTCTGGGATTCTAACTGGCTTTGAAAAACATTTTGCAGCCAAATGAATTCTTGATACTGCTTGGGACCTTCCTCCTGCTCTGCCCTGCCCCTGCTTTGTGTCACGCTGATCTGCTGCCTCTTCTCTGGTGCCAGCACAGCTGTCCCTGAAATTCCTGCCGTGATCTAGAGCAGGGAACTGCTTTTAGTGGTAACTAGGAGGAAAAAACATAAAATGGCATTCTGTTCCTCTTAGCTCATGAAGCTTCAGAAAGCTCCAGACAGCTCAGTCAAATGTAACTCTCTGGGGATGGGGAAAAGAGGAAACAAAAAGTTAAAAGCTTGCTAAGGTGACATGAAGAACCACGGGTTACTTCAGGAATGGAAAACCCCATTCTGTCATTCTGGAGCTCATCCAAAAGCTCATCCTAACATTTATTCTATTTGCACTTGTGGTAAAACTCCAGCCGGCCCAGTGGAGATGAGAGCATCTCTGCTTTAAGCCATCTATAAACACCAACAGTGAGAGGAAGGCCATGTTCCATAGATATCCTGATGTATTTGAAAAGAATCAGATACCTTACAAATAGATGAAACCTCTAAAATGCACACTGATTGATGCTCAATTTGTTCCATATTGAAGGAAAACAGAAAATGCAAAATAATAAAGCCTGAAAATTTCTTGTAAGTGAAAGATAAAAAAGTGAGTTCAAGGCATTAGGAGACCTTGTCATATGGTTCATTGATGTGCTCTACATGTTGCTGCAAAACCTGAAATATAAGCACAGAATTTTGAATAGATACTATTCAGCTGAGATATCCTGTTAGTTATTATAGATACCACTGAGAATGAACTCAGAATTTGCTTCAGAAACAAAAGATACTCTCAGTACATTTGCACTGTTGTAGCTGAGTATTAATCCTGTCACCCCATGTCTCTCAATTTTTGTGACTCCCAGGGACTTGCATAAGTACATGCTAAAAGTGCATTGTGCTTTTCTTTGAAACTACTGGGAAAGTTTTTCAAGTGGAAAATTTAAATACCTGATGCAATATATCATATGAACAAGTAAAACAGTAATATGTGTGTAACTGCACAAGCAAATAAACCATCTTTTCTTTGTCATCAGTATTGTCAATATCTTTATTTATGACTAAAAAATCTACATAAATTATCAGAAGTACTTTCTTTTCCTCCCAAAGTGTGCTAAACCTCCTTGTGTACATTTTCTTTTTGGCACAGTTTGCTCTTTTTCAGTAAAGGCAGCCAAAATTCTTAAGTCTCAGAAGAATCAACATCCTTAAATGCTGTAATTTAGATTCATTTTAGCCAGAGATAATTAAAATATTTGCTTCCAGATTACAGAGTCTTTACATGCTGTTAATTTGGGGAATTGGTTTTCTCAACATTCTTATGCAAAACAGAGCTGGATTCCAGCTTTAAAGGAAGGTGTGTGCCTGAGCACATGTAGAGGGTTGTCACCAGGATGTCCATTTATTTTCTGCAGAAATAAATTTGGTGCAGATCCTCACCGTAAAACCAGGGGAGGCCATCCCAGTTGAGGGGACAATTCTGCACAAGCACATTAGACAGTAAATCCTGGTTTTTTTTGCCTAAAAATACAGATGTGAAGTCAGGAGCAGAGGTTTTTTTGCACACATGAAAATTCTTTTCAAAAATCATAAAAGTAATCAAGATCTTGCATGTTGCAAAACCGGTGTGTAACCATTACAACCAAACAGAAATGCATAATTAATTGGATGCTAATTAAATACAAATCACAGCTTGGAAGGAGTACAAGTTTACAACAGCTTTTCCTTGTTCTAGGATTACTTTAAAACTCCCCTTCTTCAGCTTGTGGTAACTCCCCTTCTTCAATTTGTAGTGGTAAGCAGAATATGGGTTTTCCATAGGAGGGTTTTAGATTTCTTTAAATTAATGTTTCATAAAATTTAAACAAAAATTCCCCTGCAGAAATCTAGTTATAAAGTTTATGTGCTTTTTCTTTTTCTTTTTTTTCTTGAAAGGATCTCCTATCCTTCCAAGATCAAACCCTTGTGAACAAATGTCCTTCCAAACAAAGTTCTCAGCTTCCCAGAACACGCTGTGGTGGGCCCTGCAAGGGGCCCTGAGGATAATGCAGGGAGTGGAGCATGTCAGATGAGGAGCAGCTGAGAGAGCTGGGACTGTCCAGCCCCAAAAAGTGAAGGCTCAGGGGGATCTTATCGAGGTATAAATATCTGAGAGGGGAAGTAAAGAAATGGAGCCAGACTTGGTGTCTGCTAAGGGCAAGAGTCAGTGGTCACAAACTGAGATGCAGAACATTAATCCTATTTAAATGTAAGAAGAAACTTTTTCACTTTCAAGCAGTGGGGAGGTTGTGGCATTGCTGTTTGTGAAGTTATTGAAAGCACATCTGGACATGGTCCTGAGCAGCCTGTTCCAGCTGTTGCTGCTTGGGGCAGGGGACTTGGACTCTGTGATCTCCTGAGGTGCCTTCCAACCTTAACTTTTCTGTGATTCTGTAAAATTGAGATATTATTCCTGTGTTACACAGAGACACAGGCTTTGCTAAATATGCAAAGCCAGTAAGTATGCTTCTGAGTTCCCAAATATCACCATGTACCCCGGCTTTGCCCCAGCCTGATGTGGGGATGAAAATCACCATTGTCACCTCTCCTGCCTTGCAGTGTGCTTTGTAAAGATGGGAAGGGAGTCCTGGTGGAGCCACAGCAGGTGAGTTGGGCTGTGTGACTGGGACAAGCCCTGAGTCCCTGCAGGCAGGTCTGGATGCAGCCTGAATGGCTCCATTCAGAATTCCCAAGCTGGCCAAATTTAGGGTCCTGCTACATCACCTCAGATTAGAAATGACAAGCAAGTGAGATTACATGTTTTCCATGATTGCCAGATCTTGGCAGGCTAGAGACTTAAGGGAGAGAGGTTATCCTTAAGAGAGGCATTTATCACACACTCTGGCCAGCCTTGGGCAAGATACTGCTTGGAGAAGATTTCCCAAAATCTCCTGGAGGAGATTTCCCAAAACCTTAACAACCTGGACAATTCATCTTCTCTCCCCACTGCTCTGCTTATGCTATGAGAAAAATTCATGTAATGGGAAGTTTGTCAAACAGCTAGATATATACAGAATTCATTTATTTAAATAGAATTTAGTATTTGGTAGGCCTCAGCACAAGCAAACACATGAATTTCAGAAAAGTTCAGAGTTCCATCCAAAGATGTGAATTACCATTATTTGGGCATTCACTGAACAGAGAAGTCATACTGAAATTAATCAAAACTAATTTAACAATTACAAAACCAGCAGGATGACTTCATTGTCGTTTGCCACTAATGACAAATGTTTATTACAGACAGTGTATTTGTCTTCTGAGCTATTAAAACCCCGTTTGCTATTCATAACTCCTCAAACCTTTCCTGTAAGACGAAGGATCCATCATGTTCATGGAAAATAAGCCAAGCTTGTAGAAGTACAGCACCCCTCCCTATTCTCAATCAATCAAATCTGAGAGAGAGAGGGGGAGACTGATGAGAACAACCTACTTTTCTGTGCGTGGCATTCACTGAATGTGAAAAGGGGTTTCAGCAGGACCGAGAAAGTAGCTGTTGTCATGACAGCACCGGGAAGCCCAGGGACTGAAAAGATCTTCATCAGCTCACTGCAGCAATGCTGTGCCAAAGGAACTGGGCTGCCTGTCTGCAGGCTGACAACAGAGCCAGGGGAATGCCTGCTTGTCAAACCTCCCTGATTCTACTCTGCAAACTTCCCCACTGCTGGCCTCTGAGGCTGCAATGCAGTTGCAATCTGGCAAGAATGGATCTCTCCTGCCCCCCTCCTTCCCCTTCAGTACTCCCCACGCTTGCTGTTTCTCTCTCTGGTTTAACAAGGACAGCACCCAGCCTTCCTGCACTCCCTTTCTCCACAAAAATGCCACGCTGAAGGCAGCAGTAGCCTGTAAAAAACCCAGTCAAACAGCAGCTCATTCTGCAGTCCAGCCCCATCGATGTAATGCCTGCCACCCCTGCATCCTCAGTGCGAGGGGCAGCGTGTCTGTGTGCTCTGCTGCTCACCTGGCAGCTCTGGGGCAAAGGCTGAGGGTTTCTGTGGCGGATCTGCTCCTTGGGGTCATACCCTGTGCAGGGCTGGATGTTACCTGCTCAGCTCTGGCCACTCCAAGTCAATATATCACTTTTCACACGGAGTTAGGCAGCCTGCTGGCTGTGCTCACTGTAATCACCACCTGCACCAGTTTCGGGAGAACTGTGAGACTATTCCATTCCATGAGAGGAGTTTTATTTCACAGAAATGACTAAAAATGGTTGCTGCACAGGTAAGATCCTCATAATTTAGACAAGGAAAGTAAGGTCTTTTTGGCTGTGCACATATTGATGGAGTTCTGGTGCTGTTTATTTGAAGCAGTGGGAAATAAGAACATTTGGAAAATTGTGTTATGCCCCCACTGGTTATCACTGATGGAATGAAAACTGAGACTGAGTGCTTTACACCCAATCCTGCAGCAGCCACCTTTATTGCAAACAAAATGCTCAGAGCGATGTGCTCTCAGAGGAATTTTACAGGCTTTGTCTGAAACTTTGGCGTCTCTGGTATTGATTGCAAATTTCACAATGACCTCAGTGGGGCCAGACTATCAAACCCAGCCTGAGAGCTGAGCAGCTAAGGAGTTTGGAGGAACCCACAGCAAATCCTGATATCCTGATATTATTGGTGGCTGCTAGGAGATGGGGACTTGGCCCCTACTGCTCAGGAGAGCCTAAGTTGCATTGTATTCTGAATTTCACCCTCCATCAGTCAGAATTTCAACAGTTCAGAGGTTCACTCTCTCAGGAAGCCTGGAACATGTGGCAGAATTGGGAGATGTAGATCCTGAATTAGCTCAATGCCCTGTGGATGCACTGCATATCCTCTAAAAGGCAAAGCAGTGATTCCCCTTTCCTGAACTCTATTCCCAGCTCAGCTGCTCCCAGATTCTCCAAACTGCTGACTGCACAGGGGTGGGCAAAGCATTTTAGCATGGTGTTGTGCAGAAATCTATGCATAGTTAGGACATGCTTAAGAGAGTCTCTTTCCCTGCTCTGAGGGGCAGTTTTTTGTTTTTGAACCCCTCCAGTTAAAGCTGCTGTTAAACCCACACATGGGTTCTCTCAGCAGGGACAGGCCTGACTTTTAATGACATTATGCTTTTGAGTCTAGTCAGTCATTTAAAACTGTTTTTTTTTCTCCTTCAGTCAAGGTGAACATTATGTGCTTGATGATTTTTGCCCAATGACACATGCAAACTGTATTCAAGAAACAAATACTATCCTAACAAATACTATCTCAATTTCTAGGTAGGTCAGTGCCCCAAAACAACCTCATATAACACTGAAGTTAGAGCAGGAAAAGGGGCACTATATATTCTGGGCAAGCTGTTGCTATAAAGGCATACTGTCAGCAGCAGCTTGGCTTTATATTGCATTGAACTGGATAATTTATCAGAACCATCATCTTTGCAGTTGAATTTCTGTCTGGTTTGGCAATACTAAGCATTTGTTTCGTCTCTGTGAAAAGTAGACTTGGATATTTAGAGCCTGGAAAATAAGGAGACTTTTCAGAGCAAGGTGAAAAGCAGCTGATTTTAAATGTGGTGAATCTTACAGTCCATGCCTACATAAAACTGGGCTCTCTTAAACTGAGGAAGCTATTTGATTTAGGTTGTGCTAGTGCATAAGAGATACAACAAAGAGGGATGTATTCTAAAGTGTAACTCAGGCACTGAAAGCATTAAGGTATCAGCTCTGCAGAGAGCCATGACCTACTTCTGCCTTGTTTCTTCCAAGGAAAATCCTTTGGCACCACTTCAGGCCATGGTTTCTGTTCTCCCTGCTATCTTGAGGACCTGATCTTACACAAAACTGTCTCAGACACGTTCACATCCCAGTTTCTCAAGCCCATGTTTCATGTAGAGAGGAAGCAAAGCAGCCAATTTAAAATGGGACTTTACAGAAAAAAAACCCCAAACATTCTCCTCACCATCCTCAATAAAACATAAATTAAGTACTGGACCAATGTCCATGAACCACTTGTGTTTCAGATTTTTTTGTAACAGTACATATTTTGGAGGACTTTTGGATTTGAATACAGTCAGATTTTGGGACTTTCTTATATTGCAATAAGTGATCTCAGTCCACCACCTGCACTGCACTATGGTAACTCCTTTTGGCACACTGCATGCATATTCTTTTCCACTACATGCAGCATATTCTCATCAGCTGATGTTCTACAGAAAAACCTCAACAACTCAGTTTATATCACGCTTAACAAAGTATGACAAAATAAATGCTGGTTTAAAAGCCATATAAATATTGAAACACGAAGCATTTGAAAGTTACTCCCCTCCTCCCTGATCTAATTATACTATTAATAAGCAACATGCAGAATTTCATCTGAGATGTAGAAACCACAAGAGATCAGATTCTCACACAAATTCTCTCCTGTATCATAATGGTTGCAGTGTGAGCGTGTTTAACTTTAAATCATGCAATGTGTTCACCTGAAACCAAAAGGGCTGTTCCCATCTGGGCCCAGATATGCTGCATCAACACTAATTCTGTTGCCCTGGTTATGTGCAACTGCAGCTTAGGCCAAGAACACATTTTCTCTGTTTTGCAGTAATTTGTCTTGCAATTTCAGTGTAATACGATTGTCCCCTTTTTATCTTTAATTGTTGCCGTGCACCATTAAGCAGCAGCATCACGATATTTAGAAGTCACTTTGTCTCTCCATTTGGTGAAGCAACCCCATTTTATGGGCAAAGGAAGGCTCTGAGATGTGGCTGCAACCTTGCAAAGAAACCTGTTTATGCAAAGTCCTATCAAGAACTTCTTTCATTTAGGTTAAAGGATCAAGTCCTTAACATTTGAAAATGCACAATAAACACACAACACTGCATCATTGAGTAGGAAGGTTAATAAAAATACAGCCTGGCATTAACATTAAAAAGGCTCTAAATTTTTTCTTCACAGGTAATTAGTTCACACAATGAAATAATCTCCTTTCTTATCCTGGAAACACATGCATAAAACAGCTCAGATAACATCATTTACATACGGGCTGCTGCATCCGCATGTTAATGCCTGGCAGTGAAAAGTTCAGGCAAGTTTGTAATCCCCGATTTCCTGCGCGTGCTCGGCACCCAGATTCCCAGAAGGGAGGGAGAGGGGCACTAAATATTCCTGAGATGGGGAGAGGGGCACTAAGTATTCCTGAGATGGGGAGAGGGGCACTAAATATTCCTGAGATGGCAGGTCAGCTGCAGCCCGCCACATCTGGGCAGCTTGCACTTACAGAGTTGCTGAGAAATCTCCACACACTCCTGGAGATTTTTTTTTTTAAACCCATCTCGGTATTTGCTCCTTTTGTCAGTCACTTGTGGCCATGGCCATCACCCCGAGCCCATTGTGCCGCCGCCGCTGGCTTTGTCCGCCCCGCTCCATCGCGTGGTACCGCGGCAATCTGCATTCCCATTTAAAGCACTATCATGTCACCCATCAGCGAGCGCTCGCTTTCATCCCCCAAAACCCCCACACAATGGCAACCACGCCGAGAGCACAAAGGGCCGGCCAGAGGGGGAAAGGGAGGGAAAGAAGCAGCAGCAGCTGCAGCCGGGATAACTTTGCTCTGCCGGGCTCCTTCTGGGCGAGCTCTTGAACTTGCACTGAAAACATCCCTTCATCTCCTGCTTCCCCTCCCAGCACAGCCTCTGTGCCCAGGGCAGGCGCTGGAAGGGAGCTCGGCAGCTCCCGCACCCAGACCAACAGGTAACGAGGGTGTTTGTGCAGCCGTGCCCTCGGCCAGCTGCAGGAGACACGGAGGGAAAGCCTCCTCCTGCAGGGACACCGATCGCCAGCAGCGCTTCCCAAAACTCCAACCCAGCCTGCTGGGCTGCCTGGACCTGCCAGCACTACCATCTACAAAGAGCAGAAAATGTACAGCTCCTCCTGTACAGCAGTTGTTGTGCTGCAGTTACCTGTAATTACCTGTCAACAAAAAAGCAAAGCGCACAGCAATCCGGTTTTTCGTTCAGAGGTGCAGGTACAGCACCCAAGGGTTTGGGAATCCAAAACTCAGACTCTCTGATCGCTGGAGAGTCCGCAGCGCTAAAGCTTTAACCAGGATTCACTCCCGAGCACCGGCATCCCCTTAAGAGTTTGGAGCTGTAGAGACCTTACAATTCACACACCGCCTGTGGTTAATTGCCTGAAAATGTTGTGAGAGTCAGGGATTCCTGTCTGCAGGTGAAATGACTGCAGGAGGACGGATGGGAAGCACTCCTGTGAAACAGGCAGGGCTCAAAGCAAGGCTTTAGAGTCCCACTTCTCACAAACATGACCCAGCTGTGCTCCTTGGGGTCCGCAAGATTTTAATGAGGCAAAAATGATCCAAATGTCACGACCTCTGTTCTCCCTTGTCCTGAAATCTGGATGATGGAAATGAAGTGGAGCTTAGCTAAGTTATATTTAGCTGAGCACACAGAATGCAATAGCTTTAAGATCATGAAATGTAAGTTTTAAAATAAAAAGCTGCGAGGTCAGAGCAGTTATACCCCCAAATCAGCTTATATAAGCAAGTGTGGTTTTCCCAGGGTTGTGGTCCATGAATATTAACCAATTCCTCTTCACTAAGGCAATCTCCTAAATGGCTGGGGCTGGTTGGTTAATTTGTAGCTGCTACCTTGTAAATAGTGGTCAGGATTTCACACATTATCCAGGCACTTTGTCTTTATTAAAAATATTTATTATTTGTAGGCACAATATACTAGAAGTACTAGCTACAAAAAATTATGGGTCTGTTGGCACAGGCTAAGAAAACAGCCAGGAATGTTATTCAAAGGTGATTTTGGTTTCCAGGCAATTTCCCTGCTCACAAAATGACACCTCTGCATAGACCTGACTCCTACAAGCTGGCTTCCTTGTAGTACCAGATCTTGCATGTGGAAACTCTGAGACATTCTCCAGGTAGCCAAAAACCAAACACAAAATAACATCAGGAAACATTCAACTGTCTTTTTCCCCCTCTGTCTAGATATGAGCATTTCAGTGTATAAAAAGAGTAAACCCAACAGCCATTATCAGCTGTTTCCTAGACTGGTGGATGAGCATACTAAAAAAAGAAAAAAAAAAAGAATAAAAAATCATTTGTGTTTAAAGCTAAAACATCTGAAACAGCCTCTATGTTCTTGCTGACTTGGGAATTTACCAAGAAGAAAGTTGCACAGTATGAAGCACTCAGCTTACATGTGTAATCAGTGTCAAGACTCACCAGAAATTCACATTGTAAAGAGGTGATTTATGAGTTGAGTTGCTGAACTTTTGCAGTCTTTTTTCCCCCCTCAATTACTTTGAAATGTACTGTCAATTAATGATAATTTTCTCAAACAAATTCTTAGGTGTTTGTTTATATACTGAATTATCTTATTTCTATTAAGGTGACTATTACTTAGAAAAAAGTTTTTTTCTAAATAGACTCCATTGCTGAAAATAAAGGAAATTTACATCAAGTTACTTGGGAATCTTGGGTATCTCTCATTGCATGCTTTGAGATTCAATCTTTCAGGATGATAAGCACCTGCAGATTTCCACCACTCCAAACAAGAAACTGATTGCCTGGATTCAGCTGCTCATGGAGGGACACACAGCTGGGGTGTGGATAAGGCAGATTTTCTCCAGATAAGGAATGCAGAATATTTTACAAATTGTGCTGTAATGGATGTAAAGATGAAGAAGAGAGTCCAGTACCGCACCAGTCACTTCACTGTGACAGAGCAGATAACAGCAGATGAGGATGAGACATTTTCCTGAAAGTTTTCATGGAGCAAACTTCGAGACTGTAAGTAAACCTTCCTTATTCTACATATAAAGTTAAACACGCAAAGTCTGCTTTTTTTAAAATTTTCTTTTTTTAAACAGTACTCATTTCACCTTCAAAGGAGCAAGAGGGTGTTTCCATTTTTAGTCTGAAATACTTTGAAGTATTTCCATTCCATACAACAGGGATCTGGATAGTATTTGACCAGAAGAAAAAAATTAATTCCTTATTTTCATTTTGGTTTCAGTAATAAAGAAGTTAATGATCCCACATCTGGTTTTGTCCAGATATACTATACAGCAGCCCACTGAAAACAGCTCTGTTTGCTTCTAGTTTTACTTTTATCCCAAACAGAGCCTAATCCAGCCCAAAAAAGTGTTCCTAAGCACATCCCTAGCCAGACTGCCACACGAGGCAATTGGCAACCTCTGAGCTGATGTCACTTACCCAGAGCTGCAATTAAGAGCTGCTGCAGTTTCACCACACCAGCCAGATAATATTTAGACAGACCTTAAAAACATTTTTTTTGGCATACCACAGAATGAAGAAACACCACAAAAAAAAAAAAAAAAGCCCCAAAATCTTCATTCCATGAGTAACATTTGAATGCTGACACATCTGGAACAGCTGGGTAACAAGTCGTGCATGTCAAGTTCAGAAAGCAGCTGCTTTTAGCCTTCATTTTGGGTCAGGCATTTGTTTGCAGCCACCAGTATATTCTGTTTTATTTTGCAGCAGCTTCTTCAGCGTTCCCATATGGACAAGCCAAACAGCTCCTAGGATATACCAGCAAGCATTTAAAATGCTCTTTAGAAGAAATAAAGGCCAGATGTTGCTTTGTTAGCTCCATGTGCATCCCTAGAAAAGTTAGATGAGGTTGCTTCAGATATATTATCAATGCCAGGTACAGGCAATTTGTTTATCGGCTGTTTAAATGTCAACTTTCTAAAGGACAGAAAATAACATTTTAACTTAGGATTCAAACTGGGGTAAAATTAAACTACCCTAGAATAACTTTAGAAAATAATTATGGCACAATCCAGGATCACAGGGACAAAATAGTACCGTGCAGAAAAGACATGATGGGCCATTTCTGAGATCTGAATGAGTACTACTTATGGTTTATTAGACAAGGAAAAATAAAACCCCTCCACCTTTTCTTTAAAATATAATGAAAAGTCTGAGGTAAGACTTAGCCAACAGCACCACTGATTAAAGGTATTTATTCTGCTGCTTCGCTCACCCAGGGTACAACTTAATTCACTAGTCTAAGTCCTAGAGAGTTTATTTATTAAATCTATTACTGACAGTGTAATTCATTAATGTTTTTCATGTATGCACTCCTGCTACATGCAGTGGATCCAATAGGATGGATAAGAATTCTGTCACAATCTGTCCAATTAATGTGATTTAGATTGAAAGGTGCAAGGTTTTTCTGATTTCCTGAAAACAGAACCTTATTGGATTCATTTTATGATGCGTATTTCTGAGGAAATGTGACCTGAGAACTACTTTTTCCACCTTAGTGGTAACATAAACAAGGTTTGGGTTTCAGCTTCCTGGTGAGGTCTTTCCCTTTGAGCCAGTCCACAACATACAAAAACTGCCAAGACACCAACTATAACTTTTTGAGTAATGTCACTTTATTAAGGGACTTTAAAGATTCACATTCTCTAGTAGCCTTGGAACAATGCAAATGGTGAACAAAAGACAAAAATAGATGTAATTGGTTCTGAAAAGCATGAACATCTGTAGAGAATGTGTTGCATTATTCCTAAGGACTCTTGCTTTTGAAAAAAAAGCACGTTCCATATATACAAGTGTCAGTGCAATAGCCAATAAAGCAATCAGTCAGAAATATAAAAATATCCTAGATACAAACATAAAATAGATGTTTGAAGGCTGACCATATCAGTATTCTGATATTTCTATATCTTAGGAATATGATCACTGGGATGAGTTATTCTGATGAGGTAAGAAACAGTAAATGCTCTGTGATAACACAAAGCCATACATTTATTATTATTTTTTTTTCCATAAGACAAAAAAATAGAGCACCCAATGAAACTCCAAGTCTTTGCAGCAAGTGCCCACAGGAAGTGAAATTATAGTCTATGATCACTACTACATTCCTGCATCATTCACCTTTGCTGTCTTTGCCAACAGTTCTATCAGCAAAACTTGCTTATTTCCCCAACTTGCCCAGCTCCATTATCAACTGCATGTTCCTTGCAGATATACCAAACCAACAACTGCTTTAGACACAGGCAACATCTATAAATGTCCAAAAATCACTTAGTCATTCTTTCCTTTATTGGTTGCAATTCTTTTCTTGGCAGCAAGGGCAGAAAGAGATTGCAAAACTTGACAGCAAAGAGCTCTCTCTAGGAGGGTTAGGGAGAGAACAGGGTGTGTCCCATCTGCTTTGCCTCAGGTGTTCCACTCAACACTTGAGCTTTGGCTGGTTGTGCAATAAAATCACATTCCTCTGTCTTTTGGATGGAAGGATGCAGTAGTTTGGGGCTGCTGTTCCAAAAAAAGAGGTAACTCTTCAGCTTGATGCTGCCTGCCTGCATTCATCATTCATCCTTCCTTCAGCCACCTCTTCCACTGTGACCCCTCCAGGCTCTGCTGCTGAATTCAGCAAAAAAATTTCTACTTTTTAACTTTTCACAGAAAATGGCAGAACAGGCAGCCAGACAGCATACTCTGTATCTTTGTGGCAAAGAGCACCAGGAAGAACACGGAGCAGAGCTGGGAGTGCCAGAAGAATCCAACAAACACAAACTCCTACTTGGGGAGAGGGGTAATGGTAAAGTAATATCAAACTGTGAGGCAGTATCAGGCATTCCTCTATGGAAAAGCACAATGAATTCTTTAACTTCTAGAACAGCAATATTAACTTGATCAGGATATGATTTGTGTGATAAGAAAAAAGCACAACAGGAGCTGGCAGCTGCCTTCCTGTGAAACTTGCCTTACCACTTATGGCACACACATGCACTGAAGCACACAGCAGCTGCCTGAACCTGCAAAAGATTCCTTAGCTTTACAGCCTAAGATTCAAAAGCTTTCCCTGAAATATTTTTGTTTTCTTAGTTCTTTTCTAACCCTCTTTTGTCTCAGGCAAATTCAGGCAGCTGTGCGAGACGGAACAGCGAAGCTTGTAACATCTGTAGTGTGACAACACTGTGACAGATTATTTCAGGCTTTCTTTCAGTTTCTGGAAGATGCTGTGCAGATGCCAAAGCCTCCAGGAATCATCACACTTCTCTCCTTAACCCCAGCGAACTTGGCAACCAGCGTTTGCAAATACTGAATTACTGCTCACCACACCCCACTAAGACAGGCTATTACCTCCCGTGTAAACAGGCAGGGAATGCAGGAGCAGAATGACTAAGTGATTGTTCCAGTATCACAACACAAGTCTGGGAGAGCCAGGAGCTGAACCTGTATTTCTTGCATCTCAGTCTCAGGTTGTCTGTTTTGTTCTGTGTTGCAGCCTGAATTCTTTCCTGAAGAGGAAGACTGGGATCTCTTAGGAGTCTGTCACTGCTACTCTGCTTGACAGGTGATGTTGCCAGTGGGGTAGGAATTGTTGCATTCCCCACATCAAAAGGTGGAACACAGTGTGACATCTGTTTGCTGGAAGAAATACTAACCATACAAGTCCTTAAGAACATCAACATTTATTTAATATGATATAAAAGAAATGGGATATGAACATTCGTATCTGAACAATAATAAGTGGCTTCTCATACTTACATCGTATGTGCTCATTGTATAATATATACACAATGAACATAATTACATTTGTACACAAACTAAGTACTGGATTGAAAACCTGCTTATTGCTGTACACACCCCAACCCCATCAAGGAAAAGCCCAGTACCTCAAAATACCTACACTCCATTTTAGTCAAGAAAAAGGAACCACTAACATTAATGTCTATGTTGACAGAAGTGTGGCAGTAACTGCTGACATTGCAACCTGACCAAGAAATCATTACAGCAGAAACAGGACATCTCTTACTAAGCAATAATAAAAATGGCACATTTTAAATATATCTATATGTATATATATATAAAAATTTTACAAATAAATTGTTAAAACAATAAATTGTAATGCTGAAAAAGTGTAAAACAAGGTTTAGTGGTGATATGTAAAATTAACCGAGTTATGCATCTAAAAGAAGGAAAAAAGTAAACTTATATGATCCATCATTAAAAGAACATGAAATTCTGAAGAATAGCAAATAAAGTTCTGACTGTAGGCTGCACATGAAAAAGAGCCTTTGTTTTATGTGCACAGAAATCATAGCAGCAAGCTGGTATCAGGAGAACAATCTGAAGGTTGTTGAGTGTACACGTGGGCCATTTAAAGCTCTCTTGGAATAAACATTTTCCAGGAAGTGATAAAACGATGCTCTGTGGCCAAAAGCATCAGAACTATGAATTTCATAGATTTAAAATATACTGTACAATATCTTCTCATATTTTCATAGGTCAGGTCCATACATCTCAGGCATGAGTTGTTTCAACAGAAGCCGTTAGTGCTGCAAGACAGACACAGATGAAGTTACTTTATTTTAGCAACAGAATAGAATCTAAAGAACTCAGGGGATTAAACACAGCAAAGAACTCCTGACCTCAACCTAGCAATGCAGGTGTAGAACATAATAAAATATTTTAGAAATCAGTTATTTCCAAAATGTGTTTTCCTGATGAATAATACTGCTGTCAAGATATTTCAACAGAAAGAAGCAAAGCCAAGATGTTTTTTTTTCAAATGTACACCACTTTGAATGAGAGAGTTTTATCCTGTTACTCATGGTCACCTTCAAATGCTCTTCACCTAAAACCAGCAATACCAGCAAAGATCCTAACTAGCCTTAGAAATGCAAGGCACATTTTGGAAGGGGATGCAGAATTATTGAGCTGCTACACTGCACTGGAAGTGTTTTTCAACTGCTCTACCCAGAGCTTGCTGTATTTTGGTAATTGCTGCAAGGACTTCTATAAATAACTTTTAACAGTTCATTGGTAAAAATGTTCCTGAGCTTTGAACCCAGGTGCTGTATGAAATTTCATTATCCCCCCATTACTCAGTGCAAATGCAATGCTTAAAATCTAACAGGGCTGGTGGTACACACAGAGATTTGTCTCTGCAGAATGAGGGCAGTGACAAAAAAGGAGCCTTGTGTTAAGGGGTTTCTCCTTAGTCCTACAGTATCCTGTGCCACCAATTTCCTATGGCAAATTCCCCTGGCATCATGCCAAGAGTGTAATTTTTCTAATTGACTGTAAAAGCCAAATACAGGTATTACCTCTTCATTCCCTGAAATCCACTATACATTTTCCAGATGTTGCCTGAAAAATTTGGTTGCATATGACCAGGGCTGACCCTACAGCCTTGAGTTCCCTTTGCCACTTAAGACTTCTTGAAAATGAGGGATGCTGAATTCCTGTGTGCTAAAAGATGTGCCAGAATCCTTCAGCAAAGCCCTGGAATATTGGAACCACAGCCCCAGGAGGAGAGGGCAGCAAGCACTGTGCTCCATCCATCTCCCCTGTATGCTAAACCCAGCTCACGGCACAAATCTGCTTTGGAATTTGGCTCAAGTTCTGGGATCCTTTCTCCACCAGGGAGAGGCATGTGCAAGCAGGGAATCAGACTGACAAGTGCCATTCCAGATGGACATTTTGTCAGAAAATTAAAAGCAATTAAAGCCTCTTTAGAGGCTTTTGAGGGCAGAGTTGTCCTGAACACAGGAATGCTTCACCTGCAGAACTGGCTGTGGGGATACACCTCACCAAGCCTTTTCCTATTCATTTCTATTTTATTTAGCAAAAATCCTAAAGGAAATGAATTTGCTGATCTGATCTTCTGAGCTGAGAGCAGCTTAATGCAATTGGCGACTGATTTCTGGTTGCTCCCCCCTTCCTGAGAGGTGCCCTGTGCCTACAGACAGAATCCAGCAGTGCAGTTTCACTTTCATTACTGACCCGAAACTCAGCTGGATGGGGGGAATGTTTGTGATATTTAAAAAGGAGATGCATGATAAATGTGTGTATATTTATACAGTATATTTATATACATTTATAAATACATAATTTACATCTATATATAAAAATATATATTTATACAGTGAACATGAAAAGCATTAACACAAATCAGTATTTCCAGAAGGAAAGTCACACTTTTTTTTTTTTAATAGTTCTGTAATAAACATTTTGAATAAAAGTATAAAAATTCAAGCTAAATCTAATCATGGCAGACCACACCCATCAGGAAGGCAGGAGCAGTGTCAGGACTGAATGTGAAAATGGCATTTTCCACTTTCTCAAAATGAGAAAATATTTTAATAATAGTCATTTTTTTTGTTTGAGGAGTATAAATAGTTTCTTGCCCTTAGTTCATATTAGAAAGGTCTCTGTGATGACTAATAAGTCTAAGTTTGCTAAAATGAAACCTTGGCAATTGAGACTGAGACAGGAAATTTAAAAAAATGTATTTTCATAGTTTCTCATGCTACATGACTGAAAATGTCTCAATTTTAAATTGTTCTTGATTTTAAAGCTTTCTTAGGTTACATTGAACATTGCCATTGAAGCAAAGCTCATTCTTTTAGCAGAATGCTCATTTAAACAAACACTTCCTGACAACAAAGAACAAACAAATGTGGATTGATTTAAATGCAGGTGAAGTGCTGACGCATTGACACTGATATCCTACTAATTTTGTTAAACACTTGCCCAAACAAACACACACTTTATATTTCCATTGCCATTTATTAAGTGGGTGACACCAGAAGTAGAAAATGTAAATCTGGCCTAACTCATGCTTTCTAACTTGATTCCTAGAAGCCATCACCCACTATAGCAGGAAAGAGCAGCTGTGTGGGGCTTTCTCTATAGAAAGAAGGAAATAAAGTTTTATAATTGTTGTTTCTATGTCTTAAGCCATGAATTCTTCAGGCCATTACCCATTCCATCCTGGGCATTCCCAGCTCTGAGCTCTGGTTGCCCATTTTGCCCATGGCTGAAGCACCAAGACTCACGTGCACCTGTGCAGTGATGCTCGTGCCTTAACTCCCTGGTTTGGAGCAGCCCAGGCTGTTATTTCCAAGGCTATTTACCCTGCCAGCTGTGGAGAACATGCCTGATAAACCAATTAGCCCTTTCTCTTTGTAGCTGGACAGAGAATGCACTCCTTGCAAGCAAAGCAATACACAAATTTATTTGTTTTCTGGCTCATTTATACTCAACACTGCAGGTAACACTGTCTTGCTGAGTATCAGATGTTTCTCCCAAAAACACCAGCGCACAAATAACCTGGAAGAATATCAGGAAGAGGAGAGGTGGGAAAGCAAGCACCTACTTGTCTGTAACTATACACACATGAAATGGGATCCCTCTGTCAGCTGGGTCTGTGTGGATGGAGCTGGTGACAAGGACGACTCTGGTGAGGAGGGCAAACTTTTCACTGCCAGTCATACAGCAAAAGAAAGAAGAGTCCAAGTTACAGAAGCCATAATAAAGATCAGCTTGAAAAAAAGCACCATTTCAAGCCACAGCAAATGTAAGAAATAAATGAAAGCTACACAAGGTAAAGGCTTAAAATCTGGTCAGCACAAAAAGCACAGCTTCAAGGGACAGCACAGCTGATCCCTAATCAGGCTTAGAAATAACTAGCAGAACAGCAAACACAGGAATGCTGATGTTTTATGTTGCCAAGAAAGAGAGGGGGGAAAAAAGTGAAATTTAAGTAGTTGGGATAGGCCCAGACCCACCTTCATATCCCAGCTCAGATGAACTGAACCTCCTCATTCTGCTGAGCAGTGCAAAATGCACAGACAAGTTCTGGTTTTGATTATCAAGTCACAGAGAGGATTGCTGACTGCACTACAAAGGTCCAGATCACCTTTTATATCCATAAGTTGAACCATTTGGCTTTCTTAACCATTCCCATCAGCAAATAATGTCTTGAAGTCTATCTTCTCCCTTCCTCCTTCCCCACTCACTCCTTTTTTTCCTTCTTTGCACACAGTTTTGTTTTATTCCACTCTTCTCTTCTTGCAGAATAGGCCACCACCAATCATTGCTCCACTCAGGAGCTGTTTTCTGGTTTTTTTTTTAATTTTTCTTACTCCTCAAAATGTGGCCAAACTGGGGTCTTTTCCTTGCTAGTTTAAAACATTGGAAACTCAATAATTCCACTTTTTTGGGCATATCTAAGGTCACTCAGCAGCAGGGAGCAATGGTAAAAAGTCTACACATACCCAGGACTGAGATGAAAAAGGAAGGATTGGCTCCAACCAACAACTACAGCATGACTCAATTTCTGGCAACAGTTATTTAAATCCCTGAATTAGCAACTATAAAAGCTATATTAAAACCTCAGAAAAATGGAGTTTCTGTAGCTGCCCACTGGGAAACTATTTTTCTGTGCATTATAGAACTGTACACTTCACATGTAGACTAGCTCAGCATTTTCAGCTCACAAGGGTTTGAGAGCATCAAAAGACACAATGAAAATGAAATGAAGTTTTACATATGTACTGGATAAGTTGTGCTTCAGCCAAACTCTTTTCCATACCTGCTGCTGCCTGATTTCCTTTTGAAGACTGTGCTGCTAATTCAAATGAAGACACAATCCCTTCTTGTTCTTGAACACTGAGTATTTCACTTTCTTCTGAGCTGCTTTTGGGTTTGTGGTTTGCAACTGTGGTCACACTCTGCAAGCTGCTTAAAAAAAGCACAGCATTTAGAACCTGCTCTAACTTAATTTCAGGTGTTAACCACTAAGTGTAGGAGCTTTAATTTAATTTTCTCCTGTTAACAGAAAAAAGCTGCAACTTACAAGTTAGGGTAGCATAAATTAAGCAGGCATTTTGAAATCCTTCTTACTTTGTGTAGTTACACTTTTCAAAAAGCACCTGGGATTTAATTCCTTTCCTTTCTGCACTCCTGCAGTTTCCTACTGCTGCAGGGTCCTGTGACAAAGTCATGACCTAAGGTGAGAACTCACTTAGGACCTGCAGTGGAACTTACACCAAAGCCAGGAATTGTGAGAGAGAAATATCCGAGATATAATATCCCTCCAATTCTGCAACCCTGCAAAGCGCTGAGGGAAAAAATGAAGCAGGAGATGTAGAATAAGATCTTTAGTTTGCTCCTAAATTAATCAGCAATAAAGAACACGCTATGGAGCACTGGCTGGAGTGTTCACAATAAATTGATACAAAGCTTGAACTGACATTATTAAACACATTTTGGAGGCCAAGACAAGGATTATGAATGCATTCTGGTTATAACTGGGACAACACTTAAGAATAAACATTGCTTCACCCTCCAAGTCATCAACTCTGACTGAACCTCTGCAGCAGTCAACCCTCTCACTAGATTTCCCTATATATAAACCTCTCAAAACCATAGAAATAAACCTTTTCAGTATTTATGGCAATTGCTTGGTCCATTCAGCTAATAAATACAGCATGCAAGTTTAAAATAGCCTCTGAACATCTTGTTTGATTTTTACCTTATATCACCATCATGTGTTTCTTCCAATTTATTTTTCTTTTCTGCTTTCTCTTCATTACTCCCTTCTTTTGAGTCAGATACAACATGTGCATCTGATAAAAGATCATCAGTTTTTGACAGCTATAAAAAAATTGAAATCATGAAACAAAAAGCTGTAACACACACTAAGTGGCAGATAAGAAATACAGTACCAGGAAACAGTTTTATTAACAGACAAATTTTGCCATCATGTATACTTAGTAACTCAGAATTACATAACTTAAGAAATTTTTATCAATACCATGCAGGTTAATAGAGTTATCCTAAAACTTCTACCAGAGGCCAGGGGCAGGGTTTGCCTTAATAACTTCCAGAACTCCTCTGAGCTCTTTGGATTGCAGCCTGCCTGTTTTTCCATGCTATCCCTCTCCTCATGATGCCAACAAAAATCCCAGATGCTGCAATATTTTGTTGATAAGACTGAATGCTGCTTTTAAGGTCTGATTACATATCAACAATTTGAGTGTATTACATAGTTTTCCTTTTGAAATATTTGCCTATTTAACAAAGCAACAGTCTCTCAAGTTTTTCCAATGGATAACAATAGAAATTAGTTATTTGATTTTATACCATTCTCCATCAGATATATATATATAAACTAAATATAAAATAGGAAAGCAAAAGAATGATTAAATAAAAGAATCATTTATTGAGGAATATGGATATAGAAGAAGAAAAAACCTCTACACAACACTTAAAAAAATATTAAACCATAAACAGGATATGATTATGTAGAAGCAACTCTAGTAATCCATTCTTCACAGTCAGTCTGGTTTTGCTGAGTCTTAAGGGAACTTTAGTACCAGAAACACCAGGGTAATTCCCTGCCAAGTGTGTTTCAAACTATTTCAGGGCAGAAATCAAAGCAATGAAAAATATCTATAAGTACAGGTACTGCCTATTTCCATGTGTAATTTGTTGTGTCAGCTTTATTCTGCTTTCTATAAACCATTTGATGCATTATAGCCAACCAAACAAAAATTCAGGGACTGTAAATGGCTGTCAAAAATTCCACTGGGGTAGCCTAAGCAATGAATATGTCAATGATTATTATTATTTAAAGACCGCATACAAGTAAATTCCATGTCTCAGCTATAGACAGATCCCATTGAATTTTGTGATTCTCTACAGAATATTGTATTTTCAATAGGAAGTCTTTATCTTTCAAGAGAAAGGAACTGGCTAACTTTCCCATCCTCTGGTACATGTGTCTCAAAATAGTTTGCTACTGCAAGATAAGCTGATGAACAGTTTAATAAGGAATAGTTCTGTCCCTCTTTAGCAAAACTTGAATTATGTTATTGAACAGTTTAATAAGGAATTAGTTCTGTACCTCTTTAGTAAAACTTGAATTATGTTCTGCATCTCCATCATTTTTGAATTGTGCTATTTCTTCTCCAGGACTTCCATTATTTTGTTTCAAATTATTTTCTCTGCCGGTGCTCTCGAACTCCTTCATGTTGCCAGACACTGTATCATCCTTTCTCCGATTCTGAGGAATAAAATTGGTACATGGACATATTGTTACAGAAGTTATCACAGTTCTGAGCCTTCTGCTGCCCTCTGACTGATTAAAAAAGAAATACTTGAAAAAATCTTAAGCATAGATTGCAGTAAGGAAAATAGAAATCATTAAGAACTCGAAATTTTCTCGTTTTTCACCTTTCAAAACAGTTCAGCCTAACATTTCTTTGTCTGCAAGATTATTGTACTTTCTGCCCCATCTTCCTTTCCAGCATTTCAATGTCACCCTGATCTTCTGAAATTTCATTCATAATTAGCTCAGTCACAAATCAGCTCAGCAGCATTCTTACTTGCATTCATAAGTGCTGCTCTTTTTATAAAATAGCTTTTTCTGGTTTAAGAACAAAAATCGATAAAAACCTGCTTTCAGCACAAAATTCTCAGTGCACCTGCATGCACTTCCTCCAATTATCTTGGGTATCCTCCAAGCCTGCGGTGTGAACTGATTTAATAGAGGACAACACAGTATCTGATAATGGCAGAGAGCATTAATTATTTCGTAAAGAAAAAATTAATCCATGGCGCAGAGAATAAGTTGATATAGAAATTTTGAGGAAGGACGGTAGGGGTGACTCAAGATTGTGAGCTGTGACCATGATACTGGCAGAGCTGAAGGCAGGCTCATCTGAGAGCTGGAGCCATGGAAGCAGTAAATCTCGAGGCTGAACTCCTGTGATCTAACACATGCACCCTATTAAGGGGAAATTCCACCTAAGTCAGTTCATAAATCAGTCTCTGCTCTCCTGAATTAAAGTGTGCTCCCCTTATCATCTGCTCGTCCCAACAGCAGTTGTGAAGCAACTTCCTTTTGGATTATGGTAATCACTTCAAAATTACACAGCAGGCCATTAATAAAATCCTCGTCCCCCTCTAATTCTTAAATAACCAAACCACAGTCAAAAAGACTTCCAGCAGTTAATGCCATTGCACCATTTTTCTAAAAATCAATAGACATAAAAAACTATGCTTTTAGAAATAAAAGCTATTACTCAGCATAATACCTCATCCTGGGGCTTTTAGCCAAATAGCATTCTGGAAGAATTAAAGTTATTGTAGAAAAAGTGACTTTGTAATGTGGACTGTTAGCTAAATATTCAATTCAGAGATCTTCTCACTTACTCTATAAATTTATTATCATCCACAGAGGCCTGATTTCACAGAGGAGACTGAGGAACACGGGGCAGTGAACAGAATTACTCTGGATTCTGCCCCCAGGTGTGGCACACAGCACTGCAGCTCCCTCACCCTGAGGTTTGAAACCACACCACAGGGAAGAGACAAAGCTTAAACTTTCCTTTTCAGTAAAAACTACTGAAAGAAACATCTGCACAGCTCTCTCTGCTTGGCATGACCTCTTCAAGAGAAAGGCAGTGTTAATCACAGAAATATTTGTAGGAACTCCCTTCACATGTAGCACTCCTGATGTCAACCCAAATGCAGATGCTCTACTGCAAAGGCTAAAATGGAATTCAGAGTCTTCTGGGGATGCAAAGTTCTTGAAGAAAAAGTAACTTTTGTATAGCTCTGTAGCAGAGAGGTGAAAAAACCAACCCAAAATGCAAAGCTGAAACATCATCTTTTGAAATACCTGATTTCCTCACACTGCAATATATTTAACGTGCTTTTGGAAAATCAGATGTTAAAATGCCTACAAAACACACAAATAAAGAAGGCATTTCCGCACCAGCAGAAAAGCAAATAATACTAATAAAAAAAAGAAGCCAGTAAACAATGTGGTCTGAAGGAAAAAGTATTCCAGAAGATTAAAAACCCAAAGAAACCAAAAATCAACTCCTTTAAGTTACTGGAAAAGAAAGCTAAATTTAAGTATCTAGAAAGTAGCAGGCTGCCTAAAATCTGCTATCCCATATCTGTGTTTGGTTTGGCTTTTTGGGTTTTGCTTGATTGTCTGGGGGTTTTTTAGATATATATCCAGAATAATATTTCCTGGTTGGTGACAAGCAATTGTATCTTCCTCCTCTCTCTCCATCCTTTACCCATGAATAAACTTTTCAAGCAAATAACCAAGTTTAAGAAGGGTGAAAACAAAAGTGTAGGTTCTGTTTTAATGTATTTATGGGCTCAAACACCACAGCAGAAGAGCATCACTTAGGTGCTCTGATCATAAATATACATTCCTTCCTAAAAATGCTGCAGATGTTTGAATACATTACAGGCAGAAAAATCAGCACTGACTCCATTTCAACATCAACAGAGTCTCCCTGATCTTGTTTTCAGTCCCAAACCTTGCAATTTCACCCTGTTTGCAAATTTTGACCAAAACACCCGCCCTGTTCCCAAACATCACAGTGCACAATCAAATGAGGATTTGATCCACAATCAATGTGGATTTGAGGTGTTTGCTTCCCAAAAAGGCAAAGAAGTGGCTTCTACCATTAGGTGCAATTAGGTGTGTCCAGTTTTTAACTGGGCACATCAAAGCTTTACATCACCCACCTGTGCCAGTTTGAGAGGATTATCCCTGACATAGGACAAGCTCTGGGAGGGAGACTGCTCTGAAACACCAATAATGTTGAGTCCTTTCCTCTTCTCTCTCAGACAAGCTTGTTGGTGCCTCTTTATTCTTTCCATCTGCTCCTCCACAGTCATTCGAGGCCTTGAGCCTTCTGCAAGGCACAGCTGCTCCACTGCACTCCTTGGTCTTTCCTTAAATGGAAGGGAAAAAAAAATATTTATATATACATGTTTCACTAAAAACTAAGATTTCAGACTGTAACTTACCAGAAGAGATCACCTAATGATTTACTAAAGGGCAGAAAAATAGTGGGCAATAAAGACCTCCTATGTTTGTGAAAAAAAACCCACTACAAATACCAATTAACAATAAATGAACACTGAAATGCAAAATAAAAGGAAGGAATAATTTGCTCTTCTGAACAATAACATCACCATCACCAACTATAAACATCAGGAGAATGGGTAGATGCTCTCTGAGCCACCCTCTCAAGCTGAAACAATTCACCAGACATTATAAAACCGGCAAACACGAGATATTTGACTGAGACAGAAACATAATTGAAATGTAATGATCCAGGACATTTATACCAGTTGATCTAATAGTAATTTCTGCCTTTTTATTTCAAGAAAAACTACAGCTGGGCATCATTTAACTGCAAGTGCAGGCTGAAACAAAGTGAATTTACTACCACTTAACAATCTGTAATTCTAAGCATTATATTTTTCCCAAACTAACACCCATTTACCTAATCTTTTCTTGAAATTCACTGTTTTTCAGGCAGATTTGTACTTTTTGTGACAGACAAAAGTGACTTCAGGCTAATCAGCTGCATTCAGTGCCCTTACAGGAACTGATTTGATTATGAAAAGTGGTATTCTTTCTCCAGCCAAGATCCTGGGAGTTTCTCTCTCCTCTCCCTTTCTTCTCACAACTTCTCTTCTATTATTTGTACTGTAACTCTGGCAAAAGTTTTCCTCTCTTTTGCATGAACTCCATGTACATGTGTGTCTTTAACCCAGAGACTACAGAACTGTCCAATCTGAATTTCAGGCCCATTACCTGCATACTGCTGACTATATCCTATTTTCTGGCTGCTTTAGCTATTTCCCAAATTGTTTTAGAACTGAAATAAACAAAAGCCTGTGTTTGTTATAAAGGGGCTGTTAAAATTGTCAAATACAAGTGTTTGAAAGATGCTTCATGTGCTTTCAACTCAAGCCTGAATTTCAGCAGATTTATCATTTCCCACTCAGCTCTCGCCCAGTTTGAGCGTCTCCATGCAGTTTAACATGCACAGCATTTATCATTTTATCATTCCTTCTAGAGCAGTCTCTGTTAGAATTCTGGATGTTCAGAATTTTAGACTTTTTGTGCTTTTAGGTATAGACTTTTAAGAAAACACTACATTAACTTGAGGTTTTAGCAAAAGTTTCTTAGCTTGAATGATAGAACCGAGATTATAAGTGTGTAGTATAAATGGAAATATGTAATATTACATAGTTGAAAACTTAAGAGTTTAAAGTTTTAGAATACAGTAATATACATAAAGCTATAATAGAGGTTTTAAGGTAGTAGCTGCTCTTTTTTCTACATCTTCTTTACTTTTTTCTTTATGGGTTTGAGTGGGACTTTGTAATTAGAAAAGTCTGCATTGCAGGACACAAGTGATTAGTTATTGAGTAAAAAATAAAAATAATTTAAGTGTAATTTCTTAATTAAATAGCTTTTCTTTAAAAGACTTTGTAGAGACAAATAAGGAGACATTTTCTAATTTATTAGTAAAATGTTGTAGAACAACAGCTTGTAAGACTGTAATATAGATAAGTAATAAACATCTGAGTCCAAACACAAAATACCATCTCCAGTGCTTTCAATCCCAATCCTGACCCATGTAAAAAAAACCCCAAAAGATTCCAACTAGTATAATTAATTAAGTATATAATGCTAAATCTAGTATATAATGCTTCTACAACAGTGATTTTTCTTTCTTTCCTTTTTTTTTTTTTTTTGGTAAAGATATTGAAAATAACTTCAACTTTTGGAGTAACTACCAAACGTAAACATGTATAATTTAACCTAGTATATAAATGCTTCTATAACAGTGATCAATCCTTCTTTCTTTCTTTTTTTTTGGTAAAGACAATGAAAATAACTTCAATCTTTTAAAGTAACTACCAGACTTAAAAATGAACACAACCAATGCTCAAAGGTCATTTTCAAGTACCGTTCTTAGATCTATCTTCTTGTTCTTCCTCAAGGTGACATAGGATGCTATTGTTGAGGACTCTGGTGTTGGGGATTTGGTTCTGGGTGGTACAACTCCCACAGGGAAATGTGAGCCTGCAAAACAGCAAAGCAACAAACTGAGTGCTGTGCAAAACGCTGCCAAAACTGGTGATTGGTTTTCTAGAAAAGACACATTGTCAGCCTTGGGAACCCTTCTCCAAAAGGCAGATTCAGAGAGTGGTGCTGAGGGTTGGTGGGCGCAGACATGGAAAGTCCAGGCAGCTCCTGCATGGTTTCATTTGTGTGTGCACACACCAATGCTGATGTCTGTGTGTGCCTTAAATCACCCTGAGCCTGCTCAGCTGTGAGTGAAAACAGGAGCTGAGGTTGTTCTGCTATAAAGCAGCAGTTTGGATGCCCTTTAGACATAAAAAAGGATAAAACACAGCAGAATTCCATTTTCTTTTTGTGTCACCTTTATGTACCACACAGGTCACAAATATTCCTCTGCTCCCATATCTGTTCCCATTTCCCTTTAATTGCTGATGTTTGAAAAGAGAGGGAAATGGCTGGCATGGCAAGTGCTCAGTACTTTAACCACAGTGCACAGCCACTAGAAAAACCTTTTTAAATTTCCTCTGAAAATATTTATTTTTAGAAACACCCTCAGTAAGAAACTTCCATCACTGAGGTATAACTTCTTAAAACAGCAAGGCAGAAAAAACTCAGAGATGAGCTGCCTGTTTTTTCCCTCATCATCTTAAAAACTTAAGACAGAATGACATAAAAATGTTTCCTGTCATGGATTACACACTATAACAGAACTGAAACAATCAGCAATGGTTACATTTTCCTACTGCACAGGGATTGTTATTGTGAGTGAATGCCCAGAACAAGAGATGTCTGTTAGAAAATTCATCTGCTCACATGATAAAACACAGCTATGATAAACCACACACTGGAGGGAGTTTTAGAATATACAGAGCCTCTCACTGCTTGCTACCACTGCAGCTATTCTGTTCCACACCTCTAAACATTATTAATCTTAGAGGAATTTGCACTACTGCTTTCCCTCACTGAGGACTGTTTTTCTACAAATGGACAGAATAAAATAATTTCTGTCTTTGAGACAGACAGCAGACTAAAGGTGCTTAAAAAGTGTTGGGTTTCTTTACACAGTCAGTGTAGATTTTCTCATTTTGTCTTTATCATAACTTCACCTTTTGACATAAATTACTGTGAATAATCAGAAACATCATAGGTCAATGAAACCTAGGCATGTTGTCAGAAAGACAAGTTTCTCAATTTAGGTCATTGATGATTAGCAAATCTCAGGATAAATATTCCATTTTCTGCCACCAAGTTAACAGGAATTTAATTATGTGCCTTAACATTGTATCTCAGCAAATACCCCAGAGAGTCTGAATTGACAAATTGTGTGGTAAGTGCACGCTTAATTATATCACAGGGCCATTCACAGAGTTTATACCCAAATTGTATGCTAACCTCAGTTTTAAAAACCTCTATGACCATTCTGATGGAAACAATATCTTTGTAAAAGTATAATTCTTGGTAAAATTCTGTTACCACTGCATCAGCCTGCTCTGTAATGTCAAAGCACCAAAAGAGAAGGCAGTGATCCTGCTGCCACTGGCAACATCAATCTTTAGGGTAAAAAAATAGCTAAGTTTAGGTAGTTTTCCTGAAAGCTCTTAATATGGTTTTTGGGAGGTGCTAAAGCTGGCCTTTTTCCTGAAGCCACCTTTAACAAACTATTCTGTGTGTTTTAACAAACAGAATTGAGAAGCACTTCCTGGTAAAAGACTCTACCAAGCAATTAGTAGCTTTTATGGGAGCTAGATGAAGAGAAGAATCTAAAGCATTTAGCAATTGCCAAGACCTTTATTGTCTGTACACTCCAAGGTCATGATCATTATTCCTATTATATCAGAGGACAGAAGGCAATTCAACAATTACAAGATTAAAAAAAAGAAAAAGACATTGTTTCCCTGCCTTATGAGAGCCTGAAAATTCTGCGGTGCTGCCTTTTTGGACGTTCCAGTGACATAACATCGGGAGCTTGATTCAAAAACTCAGTAATTGTTCAAGGGCAAGAACATAAAATGGGTAATTGTTCAAGGGAATGGCGTGTGGGGAATGTGAGTGATGTGATTAGACATGGTGTCAATAAGGATTTCAGGCTTGTTGGTGAGTGTAATGTTTGATTTTTCTGCGGTGTAATTGACTGAAATTTCTCTCGTCATATAATTAAATCATTATTTTATTGTGGAAGCCGTTCCATCAAACTGAGAAATGGACAGGCTGCAAAGGCACAAACCTTGAGGCAGCTTCTACAACACAGCTGAGCTCTGCACTCCTTGTGAGAAAGCTGAAAGGTTACAAACACCGTGCCTGGGAACAAACCTTTAGTAGAAGATTCTGATTCTGAAACCGGTTCTGTTTTTTCTTCACCATTAGACTCATCCACTTCTGCTACTGTAGTTAGCTCAGGTTCACTCTTATAAAGCCTATAATCAGGACCCTGAGGAACAGCAAGGCATGAGGTAAATAAACAGGCACTTTGCTGCAAGTATTTATGTCTTAAGACTCAAACCAATTATTTCGTGATAACTCTGCTTTCACTTGAAGACAGTGTTCCATCCTTCAAGTGGTATGGCAGAAGTGTTTTCTGGTAGTTAATTTGAGTAACAACATTTGCAAACAATCAGAAAAAATTGCCATAAAAAGGCAGAGTGATGGGGTTTTTTTAATGATCTTCTGGAAACAAACTGGTACAAGCTTCAAAAGCTGAGCCCAGAGTTTTTTAAAGAACTAGTCAGGAGAATCCAAATTTATGACATTTAAGTCTTAAGACATTTTATATATGCACAGAACAGATGACAGGAGAATGTGAAGAGCAAATGATGCAGCTCTAAACAAAACCAAATAAAAGTGAAACCATAACACAGAAGTAGCCAGATGAGTAAACAAAAACGGTGGCTGTGCAAAGGAGGGAGGATGCTTCAAGAACAACGTGGCAGTTTAAGCCACTTACACAGTAAGATCCATTTCTCTGATATCCTTGAACTTGGTACATCTTCTTTTCTTCTGTCAGATGTACTGGGCCCCTGCTATAACAGAGCAAGGAGCTGCTATCACTGGGCAGAGGGGGGATTATGGGAGGATGCTCTGTAAAGTCATAGGACCGAGGGAGTGGAGGACGAGGTGGGACTACTTCCTCTTCCTAAAGATTGTAGAATAGTCACCTTATTTAGACATGAGCACCTGGTACAGTTATTTATAACTTAAAAAGAAAAATATATTACCATGGCTACAGCAGCTATAGATTTTGCAGTTAAAGGGACAATGTCACATTTAACAAAAAGGAAAAAATAAATCTAGCACCTGTGCTTTCTGCTGGACATGTACAAACTCCCTAAATCATACTTTTAGAAATTAAATCCATTATCTTTTGAAAGATTTTACATAAATGAGACTTTTAGAAAGTTCTGTAAGCCAGATGGATATTGCACACACTTTAGATAACCATGACAATGTCCCTTTAAAACTGTAACTTCCAGCCAGATTTTCAGAGGAATTGAACATTTGGGAGCTCCCACAGTCTCAGCTCTTCTTGTGGGTGCTCTGGCCATCTGAGAACCAGGCTCAATATCTGAATAAACATATAAAGCAATGTATTTCTTCCCATGAAATGTGTGGTGGGTAGAAAACATAAATCAGGGTTCATATTTCTATGTTATGAGCCTAGGGAGAGGAAAAGGTAAGAAATGGAAAAGAGAAACATACCAGTGAGAATACAGAGACACAGTACAAATGAGTGTTAGAATTACTAGAGGAGCTATCAGTCTTTAAAACTAGTTCATAGTATGGTGTTTTTACAGAAACATACTGAATACATCCTTCAGACATCCTTAAAATATTCACAATAACACTTGTTTTTATCATAGCCATGTTACAACTTCCATAATGCTAAAATAGTAAATATGCTAAAACCATACCTCATTTTTATATTTAATAGAAGAAAATGTCCTTGATACCATGATGCCTGTTTGGGGGAAGGTGTGGAGAAAAAAAAGAGAAAAATGGTTTTCAATAAACAGCTTTAAAAATATGAACTCTAACCTGCTGCTATCAACCAAAGACACCAAGCACCAATTTAAAGTAGTATTTACTTTGTTCTCTTCTTAGTCATTGTGCCATTTTTTCAAACATACAAAAGCAATGATGGAGCTTATATTAAAAAAATTTATATGATGCAGTATCATTCCCTATTGCTTACCTGCCTCAGAAGAGCTTCTTTGCTGTTTATGTTTAAGTAAACCCTCCATGACATCCTGAATTCTCCAGAGCTCCTTCTGAATCTGAGCACGCTGTATCCCTGCTGATTCAGTCTGCCAGCAAATATGGCCACTAATTAGCAAACTTAAAAATGTATCATTTAATCTAGCACATAATGCTTCTATAACAGTGAATTTTATTTATTTATTTCTTTTTTTTATTAGGTAAAGATAATGAAAATAACTTCAACTTTTGGAGCAACTGCCAAACTTAAAAATGTATAATTTAATCTAGTACATAATGCTTCTATAACAGTGATTTTTATTTTATTTTTTTTTTTATTTTGTAAAGATAATGAAAAAACTTTTGGAGTAACTACCAAATTTAAAAATGAACATGTCCAATGCTCAATGCATTGCAAGTGCAAAAAAAAAAAAAAAAAGAGAAAACCTTTCTCTCTCTTTACACTGCACATCCTTTCACAATGAAGGAAAATAAAAGATGGACTTATTTCATAATGCCTCAGTCAATTTGAGAGCAATCTGCTAATTCAAACTTCACTTCAAGAGCAGAATTTCATCTTTGGTCTCCAAAGAAAATCCAGGCAGGCTTTGCACAGGAGACCCACATAGAGCCATGGAAAAGGAACCAAACCAGGTGGAGATGAACAGTGTTTGCATATAAATGTATTCACATGCACACTGTGCACCAATCAATGCAAGTTTTCCAGATTTTGGAAATCATTGCAATCTCTTTTGTGGCTGCACAGAAAATCAACCCCTGGAGCAAAGATCCTGCAGTGCAGAGCACAGCCAGATATCTGTGACACCTGCATGTCCATATTATCTGTGAGTGTGCCACACAGAGCCTTGCTGAGGAATTCAGCACCAGCTCCTGAGTACTAGAATACACAGCACCATCCTTCGTTTGGAAGGCCTGAAGCAACACCCACAGCATTTCCTGTAATAAATAATTTTATCAAAATCAATTATTTTAAAAATATTCAGAGAAATGGAAGGATTTGTGTGAAGATGTATTATGACTATCAGAGCAACTAAGGTCTGAGAAAACCATCCTGTTTCAAACCTGCTCACTGAAACAAAAAAAGGAAGCTCCTAGACAAAGGAGTATCAGTCTTATATGTGAAAAAAAAAGAAAAACCTGATCATTTCTTCAGAACTTACAAGGTAGAAAAAGAAAGTAAAAGTTTGTAATTTAGTTCACCATTTGTTCCCTTTTTTCATTTGAATAGTTTTAAAACTCATACAAAGTCCAAGTGAACTGAGTGTATTATTTTAAGATCTTTGGCACACCTGAATTTCTCCAAGCCGATCGAGCTGGTCCTGCATGTGGTTCCTTGTTACAGTTACATCATACTCCAATTTATCATATTCTCTCCAAGCTCTTTCCAGTTCCTAAGTATATAACAAATGTAAAGAATTAGGGATACAGTTCAATTAAAAAAAAAAAAAGTTTTTTTTCTTTTTCCAGTGGCATGAAACTTCAGAAAGTAACACATAAATAGACACCAGCAATAAATAAACAGATACATAATTTAGAGAATGCAATGCTTAAACAGCTTTTTGATTTTCTAATGATACTGAATGAAATTCAAACAAACAGCATTTTGAAAATTCAAACAAACAGCACTAACAAAGAAGACAGGCATGGGCAAATTCTTCAGAAAATGCCTTTATAGTCAGCAGGCATGTGGATCTTAAGCTGTCTTTCCAGCGAGGCAGAAAAGCCACAAAAATGGATGCAAATTTGTCTCTTTTATCACCCAGAATACAGATGTGTGAGCGCACAGCATGTGTGTGCACAGGCAGAGCATTATGCAGGGAAAATGCAACTCATCCAGCTGCCAACACAACACTGCTCTACTCATGTGCAGCTGCAAACACCACAAGGAAAAGGTGGAAAAAAAATTATTCTTCTTTGAGGTCAGCCCCACAGTCTCACTTTTGCAGCCTACATCAAGCAATTTACTCATTTAGAATAAATTGGAAAGTTAATGAGGGAAAGTGTGTCTGGAGGATTTCCTTTCCCCTGATTCCCTTTGCTGTGTCCAACCAATTCCTGCTACAAGGAGTCCAACACAGACTACACCCAGGATTTCAGGGCTGACATCCTGTCAGGTTTTACCACAGCTACCCCCTGGAATCTGACACCTTTTTGGAAATATCTCTAAGTAGGCAAAAATGATTCATTGTCATCACAAAGTAGAAAAGGACAGTACACAGCAATTTCCTCCCTATCCCTTAAAAAAAAAAATACAACAAAAACTTTTGGAAGTGCATAATTTGAAAGGTCTTTTAAATGCAATGTCCCAATATTAGAGAGAGACTATGGAAGTCCTGCAGCTGCCTTTGCTTAAAATAAGTGGAATACAGTTTGTGCTCGACACTATTTTGCCATCACAAGAAATAGCTTATTTGCATTATTTGTTATCAATTTCTTGATAACAAAGAAATTGTTATCTTCTGTTATCAATTTCTCATATTTCAAAGATGGTAATTACCACAACAATTGTGACAGTATACACACCCATTCCTGGTCAAAAAAAAAAAAAATAGAAAAAGATGATGATGATGATGATGAATCGCCTTTCACTGCAATGAAATAATCATGGATTATTTCACTTAATGAATGCAGTGAGAAAATAATTTTCCATTCACCTTTGACAGCAACACAAGCAAGTAAAAACAACTGAGTTTTTGCTGGGATGGAGTAAAAAAACCCAATGTAATTAGGAATAGGAACACAATAATTTCACAGCTGATGAGGTTTTGGTGGAAAGAAGGTGGTACTTACTGCAGTGGCACGGGACACCTCCCGACAGGTGCTGAGCAATCCATTCTGCAAGTCATCCCTCTGCAGGACCACATTCTGTATGGCTGCTGGGTTATCTGCATTCATCTCTATCTCCTGACTTGCTGAGAGCAAAGCTTGCTCAAGTGTGTACTATTGTAATAAAAAGAATTATTTTTAATGCGCTGCATCATTGGGCTGATTTTCCTTTTATTTCAGCTATCAGTGTTCTGATAATAAGCATGTAAAATAACATCCACTTTAGGTAATAAATACAATTGTCCTACTTTCTCCTTGTGTAGCTGTTGAAGCTTCTCCTCCAGTGCTTGCACGACTTTGTCCTGTTCACATAAACGGCTAAGCTTAGCCTAGGGTAGAACAGAAAATTACCACAATTAGCATTTTGCTATTTGCATACTCAGTAATCAAAATTTAACTTGATCAAATCACTGCACAGATACACAGAAAATACTATTAAATTAAGAATTCTAAAATTATGTAAGCATCTGTCTTGCATTTTCAAATTACTTAAGAAACCTTCTTAAGAAACTATGAAGTGCTATTATAGCTTGAAGCAGCATGGCTCAAAACATCTAATTTATGATTCTACAGCTAAATCTTTACAACTTAATAATAGGTATTAGATTCTATTTTAATTTACATATTGCTTAGTATTACAAAATTACAAAGATTTTATACATTCACAGTCTCACACTCTGTCCCATCGTTTCTCAGCTGATTGTATCAAATAGTTAAAATTTCAGCCTAAAATGTAATATTTCCTGCAAGTTAGAAGCTTATTACAGAGACATCTCCCTCTATATAATGATGCAATTTCTGTTGGCAATCACGTGGGGTTTCAAACCCAAAACTCAAGAGGAAAATTATTATCAAGAGACAAATACCAATATTTACAAGCAAGAAGGAATACAAATGACTTACATCAATGTCCAGCTCTTCAGTTCTATATTTGTATAGTGTACCCCTACATTCTTCTTGTGTTAACTATAAGGAAGAATAATATTGCCATAAAACAACTTAGTTGGACTGTGAAAATGAAAACTAATGTTCATGTTAAGAGTTTTAACAGAGAAATCAGCTTTTGCTTGAAAGCTAAACCTGCCACATTGAACAATACATATTTAGCCAATATACATTAATGAGGGTAACTAAATGGAATGTCAAGCAGACTGTCAGCAGAGCTGCAGTAAATTAACAGGCTGTTTCTAACACAAACTGCAGTTTCAAAGATGTACAACTCAATCAAACATGGATTATGGAGGAAGACGAAACTGCCAGAATACATCTAAATAATGATGCATCATTGTGCCTCAGTTTTGTCATATGAATTCTAAACAGAGGGGCTCATTCTACTCTGAATTATCCATTCTAGGCCCACTAAGGTCAGGTGTTTCACAAGCAGGGTGATCTGAGGTGAAGCCAAAACCAGAGCACAATGACCCAAGTTTATATCATATTTTGTTGTAAATGTTTTGTTAGAGATATGTCCAATAAGTGCCACCACTTTTCATATGGATTTTTCATATGGATTCTCTACTTCTCCTAGGATTTCTTCTCCTCCAGCAGAGCATCACCAGAAATACCACAAATAGAAGCTCTTCTATTTTATCTTTGGACCTAGGCAAAGTTGTCTCCTTGTGCTAGAAGGATGCAAAGTACCTCAACCCACTTTGATACAGCTCCTCACATAAACTTCTTAACTTTTTCAATCTGTTACTGACTAGGAACAAGACTTTAAAATATTTCACAAGGAAAAAGGCAGCTGCCCATTTTAAAGTGAACTCTCACACAGAGTAACTATTTAACAGCCTATACAGCAAGTAAGAACATAACACTATCAACCTTCATATTCTATTTAATTAAAAAACATTGGGTATACAGAGTCCCAACAGAGATTCTTTCCTTCCATGTGTCTGTCAGAATTAGGTAATTGTCACTTAATAGTACAAGGAAGACTACTGAGACACAAGTCCATGTTAAGGGACACTTAGAAATAAAAGGACTAGGGAAGGGTTCATGAGACAAGCATTCCAAACATAAAATAAACCTTCAACACACTCAAGTGTTTTATTTCACGATATTATGTCCACGTACCTCATGCAAATGTACCTGGTGACAATTCAGAAGTATGAATAGTGTATTAAAAACACAGAATAACTTTCTTTGAAATGGACACTTCATGAAAATGAATGTTGGAACATGAAAAAAGCCACAGCACTTTTGCACCTCATGAATGTCACACAAATTAAGATAGCTGTTTAAACTCCCACTATTGTAGAGTTGTGTTGTTTTACTGTTGATTTTATCACAATGAGAGAAAAATGAGGAATGGAAATATTTAAATAAAACTCATAAACATGGCCAAATGTATTTAACTTACAGAGGAAACCTAGTTATATTTCACAACAGGAAGATTTTACAGAAGGAAGATTATCCCATATTAGATAAATACACCTTTCCAAGTCACTGCTCAGCGTTTTATGTGGCTTGGCTGGAAAAATATATTGCTTTTTCAAGCCAGTATTTTTCATACTTTTTAAAAAGAGAGACATTTATTTTTTTGTCATTTCAACCTCAATTATAGCCGAGTTTAAAACAGTTTGCCAATTCAGCATCCCTACCCCTCTGTACCTCCTGGAGGGAATACATTTTAAGTATTCAGACAAGGAAAACAGTTTTTCAAAGAACACTATAGCCGTGCTAATTCTTCTTATTAAAATCCTATGACACTTTTCAAACTGCTACTGACTTCTTGCTTCGGTCAGCAGCACCAGCTCCACACAACGGGCACTGCTGGGAGCCACCTCATCCTGACATTTCCACTGCAGCATTTTGCCCAGGATTAGCACAAAAACGCCCCAAATATTATGAATAACTGAATCCATCCCTGACAAAAGCAGCTCCAACTCTCCCAGCCCATCAGGGAATGCGAGAGGCGTGGGATGTGATTGCATCCTGCTGGAGGGACGGGTAAATTGTGGCAGGCAAAACACAACTACACACCTCAGGCAAGGGCAACAGCCCCAGAACCCTGGGAAACAACAGCCTCAGAACCCTGGGAAACAACAGCCCCAGAACCCTGGGAAACGCATTAGCAGAGCTCCAGTGACCAAGTTATCAAAATGCCCTTCGTGCCACATCGCTCCTGCAGAGGCTCTGCCAGGGCAGGAACTCAGAGCAAGAGTGCCATCTACTGAAGCCGGGACAGGAGCTGCTGCTGGCCTCCCTCTGCCTGTTCAAACACACCAAATCCATCCCTCTTAACACCAAAAACCTCCCAGTCCTGAGGGAGCAGCACCCTGAGAGCAACAAACAGAACTCAGCATTTTTCAAAGACAAGCTGCACAACCACAGTTTGGCCAGATGTGTTATCTTGTGTGTGAAAAAGCAAAACGACCTTGACTGAACCTCCCTCTTAGCTTAGGAATCATTTGTCACTATCTGTACAGTCCCCACTCTGTCACACACCAGCAGCAGATGATTCCCAGAAAGGGAGAGATGCCCTGTGCTGGACACCCTGGGACACAAGTGGTTGAACTATTTAAGTAGTTGATATTAAAAACACTGAAGTGACAGCATTATTTCATTACTTTGTAAGCTATTTCTAGATTCCACCTACTGTTTTGATTCAATGAATATCTTGGAAGATATTTCACACCCCAAAAACATGATATGTACCTCTGCAGGACGCTGCACGTAGGAAATTAAGACAACCTAGGATATTTTGTTGTTGAGCACAAGATTAAAATCAAGACTTGCAAAAGGCTCTTTTGTTTACTTCTTGCTTTTTAAAATACTTCTTGCTGTCAGGAAGCAGGGCACATGGGCATTTAGCCCCATTAAGCAAGGTTCCCCTCTAATTTTGAATTCTGTGACCTAAAACACTTCAAATGCAAAAGACAAGATTTTTGGCTCGAACAACATCACCTTGTGTTCATAACACAACCTGAAACATCTCAAAATCTAACATGCATAACAATTTAAATATATGCAGCTCCTGTAACAATAATAACAAGCCAGAAGCAAAACCCCCCTATCCTTACAGGAACAAAAAACTTAAGGGCTATTTTCCTCTGTTTTTAATCTATTAAGAACAATTCTCCATGGCAAGACCTGGACGTTAGCTTGTTGCGCTCAGATTTTCACTTTTCTTCCTAAAGGGAACTCAGACATATAAGAGGAATTGAGGAAAACTTTGCTTTTAAAGTCAGCCTGTACTGCTTTAGAGTAAAAGACTGGAGAACAAGATTAACATTCCCATCTAGTATTAGAAAGAAGCAAAAGACCCCAAACCAAGGGAGAAATGGGTCTAGTCTATAAAAAACTTTTTTCTTGTCTGTACATATGGAATAATTTCCATGGCCTGTACTTGTGAATTTATAGCACAGTCTGCAGAGCAGACTGATGTAAGTCAAGTGATTTAAATAACTCTGAAGATGTAACAAATCACAAGCAAAAGTGCCTTATAAATAACACATTTGAAATAATAGAGGTTCTTGCTGCTTTACTAAAGAACCATTAATCATTACAAAAAGGAAGCAAGACAAATTAAATACAAACTTTTCTTGCTTTCCTTTGCTTAACTCTAAATGAGCTCTGAATAAACTGAAGCTGAGAAAGATCCTTTCCTTTATCCACAGGAATGGTTGCAGTCATCACAAACTATTTTAGCATCCTGACAACAAAACCAGTTTCACTCACTTGCACAGAGGCTTCTCACAATTATTTACATGGCTTTAAAACTGCAGCAGGAAAGATGATTGTTAAACAAATTTATTTCATTTGAATAAGAAATTATACGTTGTTTAGACTTTAAATAAAGTTGCCAGAATTTTAAATGGGTTGATTTTGCATTACAAAAGTTTAGAAGACTATTTAGACAGTGAAATTTGGAGTGTATTTTTAGCCTCTCCAGAAAGTCAGTTAATGAAACATCTCACACAGGAAAACTTTATCCACGGAAGCAGAAGATGTTGTGACTCCTCAGCTAAGGCAACTTCTGCAGAAGCCTTCAGCATGTCACAAACCCTCTGCCCTGAAGAGACCACATCTCCAGAGGCAACAGGTTATTCAGTCCTCAGGACCTGTTAGAGTCACTGCTTCTCTGACAAGAATGCCAAAAAAGGTGTTTATTCAGTTAAATGTGCCTGCAAGGCGAAGGCAGACACTGCAGCTGGCAGCAGAGCTTGGCCAGGGCAGCCCTGAGGAATTTATTGGTATCCCCAAAGGCAGGAGCAGATCAGCCCAGGCACAACTATATAAAATATGTCTATTTAATATTAGAAGCTTGGGCTAGTTTCCCCTGACATGTCTACAACACCTCTGCTCATTATACCCCCATTGATTTATCTTACATACTCTATCACACAAAATTTACTTGCTTTAAAAAAATTCTAACAGTCAAAATTACAACAAACCCCTAAAATTTCATTTAGGGCTCCGGGGCACCTTACTTCTCTCATTCCCCTCCAACTATTCCAATTCCCCTCCAGGTTCCAAGTTAAAGCTCCTCTTTTGTGTGTAGGAGCACAAATTGGATGGTCATGAAATCAATCACTCACATCCCAACTTCCTTTGGAAAGCTGAGATTATTTTTGGCAACATTTCTGGATCGGAAGCAAACTTACGATGTGGAGTTGACTTTAAAAAAAAATTAAATATTCGATTAAACTGCAGCATTTTTCAGAAACATGGAAGTAATAAACATCTGTTTTACATGGCAGAACATCTCCTTTTCTTCAAACTGTGCAACCTTTATACGTAATTTTGGCTCACAAGGGCAAAAACGTAAATGCAAGGGAACTGGCCAGATATTCCCTTGTGAGAACAACACCTTCACTGTGGCTGAGGCAAGAAACTTCTCAAACACCCCCTGGCATGACAGGGGCTGCTCAGTTCAGCCCCAGCACCACCAGAGAGGGATTGGCCATGCTCATAAGTTAGTGCAGGTCTCAACTCCCAGACAATATTTCCATTCACATTTCTGATTCTTCTTCCATCTTACCATTGCCAACCAGCACCAGATACTCTGTAAGCGTGCACAGTAAAGTCTGCTGTGACTTTATGAACAGACACTGCCTTTTGGATTTACAGGCCCCAGATCAAAGTTATTTTGATCCTTTCTTTCTTCAGTGGCTAAAGGCTGGGTAGGTGCAAACAAAAAACTTGTAAATCCACTTCCTAGAATGAAACAAATTGCCAGAAATGACCAGGTAAACACCGCTCACATGCTTTTGTAGTGGTCAAAAGAAAGAAGCACCTTTGAACACTAATTGCAGAGAATCATGCTAAGACAAATGTTGGAAGCTCACTGGAAGTTCCATGAATTTTACTGGACACCTGCATAAAGCACCAGCTAATTAAATAGTCTAGACAGAGAGGAGTTACTCAGAAGTGTACACTGAATAGTAAACAACGAAAAGGCAGCGGAAGCCATGCCAACGATACTGCAGCGCTTCGGGAAGCATGGATGACTTGTGGGTGTCCAAAGCAAAGGAGAGAAACACCAATGTCATGGATAAATCTGAGGGACAACCAAAACTGTCACTAAGGAAAATTCTGGCAAATGATAAAGCAATTTCATTCACTCTCCAAGACCTTACTTGATGGTACAGTTGCGGTCTTAGCGCCGAGTTCTCAATCATAGTGTGAACCATGGTGATTAAAGGTTCATTCTCTTTCATCTATTTCAAATCAGGAGGAGCATACAGCAAACATCAGTTTACAGCATGGCTAGATTTGAAAGACGACACTGTAAAATATAGCCTCTACTTTAATTCTTTCTAATAATGCAGTAGATTACATTTTAACCCATGCTTTTCATATATTCCATCATTCAGTAATACCAACATCTGAAAAGTTTAATAATATCAAACAAATATATCAAAAGTAACGTAAATGCTCAATACCAATGTAATATTTGTTCACCAACACTCTCCCTTTTTAAAAATAAAAAAGCTTAAAACAAGTTTGGCTTTGCATGGTATTGAAATGAAAAGGATTATTGGATTTTGCAGCAGGAACACAAACCTTTATCAGAAAACTTTTTAAACTATAGACTTAATAACTCAGTGTACATTAAAAAGATATAAGCATTCCCAGCGTGTGAATAGACTCATGTTCACATATCACAAAATGCCTTTATATACTGCACTGATTTATATCCTTTGGAGCTTGGAATCATTACCTGTTCCATTTATCCACCCCCATACACAGGAGTGAAACTATTTTGGAACTGGCCAGACACCTTCTATAATGATCAGTATTTATTGCTAGGCATGCAATTGTCAAAATCAGGTACTTTATTACACATTGCATACATTTAGGGCTTCAGAAAAGTGTGCAACACAGGAAAAAAGTATGGGATTTTGGTCTTAAAAAGGAGACTATAAGGGGGAAACAATAAGGGGGAAATGATGAAAACAGGTGGTTTTCTTCTCCAAAAGAAAACTGAAAAGTCACTTGATGCACAATTCTCCTCCTATTTTTGCAGTAACTGCTTTAGCAGAAACTTTAGCAATACCTGCTTCAGGCATGGTTACACGAAGTGTGTGAAGGAGCATTCATGATCTTTCACTTCGTATTTATATTCACTCTCCATGAATGCATATAAATACAAAGTGAAAAGGAATGCTCCTTTGCATAAAAAGGTTTTCTTTCATAGACGGAAACGCAACAGAATGAGTTTCTGATGCCTTCTAGTATTTCTTGCCCAAAATTATTTAGGAAAAACCTAACTTTTACATTTGGAGGAGTATTTTTTTTCATCTTATTTTTTCTTGTTGTAGATAGAGGACCTTTTTGTTGTTGTTGCTTTTTATCCATTGCAAAGTCTGATCAGCTGGTAAATTAATCAGGCAATAACAGGTACCTTAAGAAGCTTATGATGCTCTGTTTGTTCAAGGCAGGGAAAAACCCCTAAACAAGCTGCCCCGAGCAATTACTCCATCATCTCCACTATATGTAAACAGAAAACCAGAACTGACACAAGAAGTTGTTCTCCCTCTACATTAAAATTTTGTCCAGAGAGTGGTGATACTAAATAAAGTGGTGATCTCAATAAAGAGAGAAACAATAAGGCCCAAAGCCAAGCAGTCAAATACAGCCAACTGATAAATTAATAAAAGAAAAATGTATCTGAGGATCAAATATTTTATTAAGAACACACAGGTCTGTATGCACTTTTATTATCAGGATCTGAACCACTTCATATCCTCTACCTAATACCTTTCTACAACATTTAAATTTTTTTTTTTCTGACCAGTAACAGGCAGTGCTAGAATTAATTTCTGTTGAACTGCTCAAAGTTTGTTTAAATCCAGATTAGAAAATAAGTAATGTGTCTTTGCTTAAAAGACATTTTGAAGTAATGTTTGGTTTTCTAGAAGCTCCAACTTTGATTTACAGGAGTTCTTTCAACATTTTTACTACTCCTGAATCTCTCTCCCAACTCCGCAAACCTTGAGCCAGCAGAGTGGTTTAAAAAGAAAAGGGTTCTGGATAACCATTTATTCGGCCCTAAGACATAGAAGAAATCATATTGCTGGGTATCTGTGGGCCAAGTCTTTTCAGGTTTTCTTCCCCCTCTCTGAACTCCAACAACAACAACAACAAAAATTCTGAAAGCATAATACAAAACCATCAGAAAGTGTAAGGTGAGAATTTCTGAGCATGGCCAAAGGAAACAGCAGTACAAAAACAAATGATTTCCAAAAGGTGACTGAATATTCTTCATTCTTGACAAGAAAGCCACCTATTTAACAGCCATATTATTGCAGCAGAATATAAATTACCTTCATTACACATGAATTTTAGTCTGCCTGAAAAGTCACCTGTGCAACCTTGTAATAAATTTATTATTATTGTTGAGTACAGTACTGAGCTCTTTGTGACCAAGAATGTGAGAGTTGAGGATACAGGGACTGGAGTCCCACCATGTGCTATAAGCAAAGTAGGTTCTGACACTATTTACAGAGATTAAACACAAGTGGAAATACCTAATTTAAGCACACTGGACATTTAAAATCCAGAGAGGGTAAGAGACTAATCCACGCTGGTTACAGATACTGGTAACAAGGAGGAAGGGTCTCAATTACATTGAAAGAAATTTTGATTTTTTTATGCTTTTAACATAAAGGGAAATTGATATCTGGCAAAGTAATGAAAAGCTATAAATGTGATACCACCCCTAGAAGCAGAGAGACTTTCAGGGGGATTTATTTCCTACAGGTAGATGACAGTATTATAAAACAACAGAAGTGAGTATTCTAACCTGCTCTTCCATGATTTTGACATTAAGGCAATAGATTTTAGACTTGATTTCTAAGTCGTACTGATTCCTTGCATTTCTGGTATGGCACAACTATAAGACTTACACACTTTCCTAAATTAAGGCTTACCACATCACATTTCTAAATTTTATCTGGTGCAAGTGAAAGGAAAATAACTTTTACTATTTTGCATCTTGTACATAGACAATTCCCCCCATTTAATCCTGCTCATCATACTGACAAGCTTGGCTAACCAAGCAGTAACAACAATTTTACATTTCACATTGACAGTTATCCTTTCTTGACAATGAATTACGCTGTTGAAGACAGAATAATCACTCTCTTATTCCAAAACATTATAGACTGGAAATATTTGAGTTGGATGAAATATTTTGGTCTAATTTAGCAAGCAGTGTGTCCCTACTGTTTTGGACCTGCTGAAGCCCCTTAAATAAAACAATAGAGAGATGCTTGGGAACGCACTGCCAACAAACTGAACTGGTCACAATTCCCACCCTGTTTCCAAGAGGTAGTAGGAAAATAAAGTCAAGCAAGCCCATGTGAGAGTGTGTATAAAGTGATTTTTATATTTTTAACCAATGGTCATCCAGTTGCTTATTTTAGTTCTAAGCATTATGACTGTCTTTTATAACTGCTACCAAAAAAACCTTCACTTCAAAACTTGTCAAACACAACTTGTACAGAAATCCCATTTGATCATGCACCCAAGGCCAGAAAGACAGGTATTACAATTCTTCACTTGGCAGTCAATTATGTTAATAAAGACCTGTACCCTAGTGAAGAACTGAACCTTCACTCCATAAGATACCAGAAACTGGAAAGAATTAAGACCTTATTCTTATATAAATCCTTCAGAATGAACCGAGAAAAATGAGAAGAGGTGCCATGTTATGATTTGTTTAAAATATTTCTTCATGTTTGACTGTCTCTTCATTTAATGCCCTGTACAAACATCTAACTTTTAAATTTGAAAAACTGAACTTCTTAAAAGTACCCATTTTTTTATAAATTGCATGTGTGTCATATGAGCTTGGAAACATATTAGGACTGGTTAAAGAAGGCAAAATGCTACAGTTAGTGTTATTATGAAAAGGAAATTAGGAACATATTTAGAACAGATACAAATGAATGGTGATTGGCTACTGTTTTCTGACAAATTTTAAATTGAGGGATTTTTGTTTTCCCCTAAGAGCTCAGATTTGTGATCAATTGAGATATCCTATGCTGTGGGCATCATCCAACTTCACAAAATGCACTGAAAATCCTTCCCCCCAAATATTTCCAGCTTTAACAAGAGCAGGCAAAAAGCATTAAAAAATATAAACACACAAGTAAATTGCAAATCCCACCTGGTGATCCAAATATATGGCATTCCTTTGAAGGTGATGTGAAAGAATCTCATTCTAGCAGGCAGCAGTCAGGGGGGAAAAGGAAAGGGACAGAAGGTGCAGAATGCATGAAAAGAGCTTGGAAGGATGTAAACTAGACAGTGATAGACAGTTCTGTTTAATGGAGAAATACAATACTGTTTTTAACTGCCTTTTTTAGCAAACTGTTAACAAGTTTTGAGCCCGAAACAGAAATGATGAAAGTTTGCTATGAATCAGACCACGACCACTACATTTCATTCTGGTTTACACACAAAACACAGTCAGCTTATGTCAATGTCCACTACGCAGCCAACTATGAACCCTTTGATAACTCCATGTTTTAAACATGTCCTGCTTTTTGTACACATATCAAACAAGATGGAATCTGATTGAAGGCTGCATAAACAGCAGATTCATCTCAATCTATCACGACTAGTTTTGTTTGTAATACAAAATAATAGATGAAAACTACTTCATTTTAAACCTGAATGTCCTGGGGTGTCTTTATGATGCTTTTGCCTGTTTAGCCCAGAACTCTAGCGAGCTACAAGGCACTTTAAAACAATCCCAGGTGATTTTGACTCGGCTTACTTCAACAACCAAAACCTCAAAGGGTTGATAGCGGAGCACCGCGCGCACACAGGGTTAATTCCACTCGCACAGGAGAACTTTGCACAGAGCAGACTTGGGTTAATGGGTGGCTGTGGGTTAGTGAGCACGGAGCAGGACACACATTGCTGGGTGGCTGACCTTTGGGCTGCTGGCCTCAAGCTTTAGCTGCATGAGCTGCGCTAGTGTGTGCTCCCGGATACTACTCAGCTCCGCCTGCTGCCGTCTCAGCTTTATGAGCAGCAGGGTCAGCTCCTCCGGCTGAGGGAGTGCAGTGTGAGAAGCCAAAGAGCAGAGAAAAGGTTAATTGGTACCCCAAACAACACCTCAGTAAAACATGGCATGCCTCATAAAGGGTTTGCTACTAAAAGTAAAGAAGGGTGCACCTTCAGAGTGCCTTGCAGGGACTATGGCAGTGATACAACACAAGAGAAAACATTTCCCCCGGTTGAACTCTTCCAAATATAAAATGAAGGGTTAGCCTTTGACTGCTCAAACCAGCAAATGCCATAAAAGTCAAACATTCTGTAATAATTGAGGATTTTGCAGGGCAAAGTCTGCGCCCTCAGTTTTCCTGACAGGCATATCAAATTGGTGATACTGACTTAAGTCAGAGGAGACAACTCCAGTCCTTAGGATATTATTACCTGTATGTGGGCAGCCATTTGAGCTTGGTGAAAGAATCAAAACATGCCCTCAAGAAAATCTAGTTTTAAAAATAATTCTTCAGACAATTATTTAAAATAATTCTTCCAATGTATGTGTCGAAATTGAGAGGAAAAATAGATGACAATCCCATGTTTACTGAACTACCTCAGAAATAATCACCTTTCACAAAATAAATTTGCACAAGCATGACAAAAATGATTCTCCATCCCACCTTTCTGAGGCCTCCAGTTATTTTATTGCTTTACTTCTATGACTAAGCTGTACAATACAGCCTTAGGAAGGGATGAAAAATAGCATTTAAGATTTATTATAGATTATATGTATTATGGAAATAAAGTCCACCTCAAATGGGTATTTTTCAGGTAATTCCACACAGATCAGCTTAGGTCAGTTTGGGAAATTCCACCTGAACCTTTCTGGGAACCATTTCTATTAGCAATACTCCAAAGAAAACAAACCACTGAGCATCACAAGTATTTTTCTTATGTTCCTGTTTGCTTCTGTTTCTTACACTTCACCAGAAGTCAGCCTTACAAGAGGTTAAATATTCATCCAGAATTATGATTTTCTCACAAACACTGTGAGTTAAACAAAGCCCAAGCACAAAAAGCTCCTAAACCCCTGCCTGCGCTCTCCCACAGGCACAGAACTTCCCCAAAGCAAAGTAGTAAAGAGCTCCAGAGAACCCCACATAAAAAATGCTGGAAGTGAATACCAGTTTCTCAGAATAAAGAGGAAAAAATCTCTGAGAAGGAGCATGGCACCAGCACTTGTATGAGTTAAGAACAGAGGAGCCCACAAGAGGGAGCAAGGGATTTCCACAGAGCTTCAGTTGGAAAAACCATTTGCTTTTGAGGGAAAACCAACACCAAACCCAAATTGTCTAATGGCAGTTTTCCTTCTTACAGTTCTCCTTCAATACCTGGACTAAAAATATTGAATTGCAGAGAGCAAGTGTAAGAATCCAGATTGCTACACAGGGCATTTTGGAGTTCTCTCCAAAAACAGGCAACAGTGCTTTCAGTCCGGCAAGTAATGTCCACTCAAAGCACAAGGAGTCTCATTTTTAGGAATATGAGAACAAAAAGTATCATTTTCAAGTAAAAGGAGCAGTGATCCACTTTTTCAAGATCAAAACTCCATTTGGGCATGAAAAAGCCCAATTTTAGTGCATTAGGAGTAACTTATTTCACGACACTCCAACCCAAACTTTCTCCACAGAGGAGCCCTTAGAACAGAACTCCTACTCCTCTCTAGACATTCATAAAGTTGCTGCAGGTGCTGTGCATTTGGTGCAGGTCCTGGGACTCTTGCAACAGCCATAACACAAACTTTTCTCAGGGCTACCTACAGGTCTCCTCCTCTGGCCCTGCCCTGTCCTGCTGTGGATTTCTGGTTGGTTTCCTGGATCTCTCTGGAGATCAGCCCAGAATGGCTGAGGGGGCCCTGAACCCCAAGAAATGTCTGGAAGTCTCCAGCTGCCAAAGGACAACCCCAAAAGTCACTGAAGGTGGCAGAAATCTGTGCTGGGAAGTGCAGGAAACAGGGCTCGAGGCAGTGGAAGGACTGGCTGCCCACAGTATGATAAAAAAATAATTAAAAAATAATTTTTCTTAGTTCATAACTCTCAATCGGTACTTTCGCATGGACAGAGATGACAAAAAAAGGAGATAACTGGTAAAGAAGTGGCATCAATTTAGGGCAATTTTTTGGCTGAGAGTCATGTTTGAACTAGGAAAGTGGAGAGTATTCACCAACATTACTTTGATGAAATACCTTCAATGGGAATTTCAGCTCTACCACAGTACAGTGTCAGAAAGGACATCCTTTTATAAAACACTCTTTGGCATTTCCAAAAAAGCCAAACTTTACTTCTAGGATTTTTCTAAATAATTAATGAAGAAATAAGTGTTCTGTGATGTAGCCTACCCTCTCCCAGGAATTTCAGCAATGTATCAACAATGATTAAAAAATAATAAATCTGTAATTCCCTAAGAAAACCTTGACTCAGCAGCTCCACAATATTCTCAGAATTCTGTGGAATCACAGAGTACTTCTTCCCCTGATAATTTCAATAAAGGTTACATTTAAAGCAAGCTTGAACTAGAATAAAATTTCAATGTTGCCTCTTCATACTTAAAGGATTATTATTAAAAAAAAATCCCTGATGTATCAAATAAAAATCCAACTCACTGTTTTGCCTTGGAGGTTCTGAGGAGTAACAGGCTGTAAACTCAGACCTGCTGGCATCGACCTTCTGTCAGGCACAAAGACATGCTGCACAAAAAAAATAGCACAGTGTAACCCACAGTTGTTTCTAAAGACTCAAAAACTTTAAATGCTAACACAAAAAGTCAAGCTAACTTCCCTCTCATGAAAATTTGCTACGATTTGTGCCAGTTATTCTCCCTGTTGATTTACTACGTAGGTTACTAAGTCTCTAAATTTTAGAAATATCCCAAATTTCATATTTCATTTAATTAACAGTTCTCCCTCATTACTGTTGATCTACTGACAGAGTGCTGACCACGAGCAAGGTCTACCCACAAATCACAATTATTTCTGACAATACACCGAGAGACTCCCACTACAGTTCTATTTCCAAAGCATAAGCAATATAACCAATAATATTCCCCAAAGTGGGTGTTTTTCACTTAAATGTACATTATTATCACTTAAATGTATGTTAAATAAATGCAGACATTAGCTAAGAACATTGAAAAATATTAAATATTCACAAATATAAAATGTTTTGTAGCAATTTTAAAGGAATCCTGGAAAATAAAAATTTTAGCATAAAAAGGTCCACAGTCATGGCAAGATACCTTAGGAAAGTATATCTACAATGATTTGTGATAAAAAAACCATTGAGGACTTATTTCCTTTACCAGTGTTGCAAAGGGAACTCATAGGACACAGTTCATTTAAGGACAGCTCAACAACAGCAATTTGGGGAGGCAGTCTTTTTCTGTCCTGCTGTACTCTCAAATATTAGGGGCAGATTGCTAGATAAAGTAAATTCTGTGGGTGTAGTGCAGCATTCTCAGGGTTGCAGATGTCATTTCTATTTCAAGAATAATAGGGAAGGTCTTGGAATAACAACTGACATATTATGAGGAACAATGTTTGAACTCTTCAAGATAGAAGAAATTAGAATATTGGATAAATTCTAGAGCTTCCTGTTTGGATGGCTATCAGTGCTGAAAAACCTAAGATCTCTATGTAGATGGGGTTTAGATGTTAAATTTACCCTACTGATTTCAAATGGTGAGTCTTCTAATAACCCACCTCTTAAAGACAGGAGTGTTTTTAAAGTTAATGGCAAAAGCCAATTTTGTAACTAATTAAATACACACCAAACAGCATGAAAAACTCAAGGGAAACAGGAGGTTTGAATAAAAGGTACTCAATACTAAATGAAAGACGAGCATAAAGTGTTCAACAAGGGACAAAAACATCATGAAGCAAAACACAGCTGACAGGACAAGCAATACAAACTCTGCAGCACTGACCCAGTGGTATTTCTCAGATATGTGAGAAGCATTGATTACTAAATTTTCAGAACAGTTGAGACATAAAAGATGCCAAAGCAAAATTATTCCTTTGGTGATAGGGATCTAAAAACTATAAAATCCAACACCTGATAATCAACTCTAAGTTGTTTAAATTGCTTTAAGTCATAATTACAGATTTTTTTTCTTTGCCGGCATCAAAAAAAGACATCCAAGAATGAAGTTTTTAGAAAATGCTGAGGAGCATTTTACATCCAACTGAAGGAGTAATTTTTATTTAATTATTTCCAATCTATTAAAACCCATGGTAACACACAAGCATGCTGGATGTAGCAGAGCAGCACATATGGCACCCAAGTTCACAATTCTTTGTGTCTCCCTCTCAGGGCTCATGCAATGGGGTTGTGTGCATTTACACTGATCTTCAGTGATCTCCCTAAGAGCTCAAAGGCATAAAATGGAACAACACATTCGATTTGCTGCTGGAGTCCAAGGCAGACAAACTTGTTGCTGAAGGACAGAAAGCAGCAGCTGTGAAGAAACCTGGGATTCTGAGTCCTCTTGGTGATAGAAAGGAGTTAGTGTTCTGTACATGCATGAGGTATTCTGAATAATTTGCCTATTGACTTATTGTTTTTAGAGGAAACATATCATGGGCAGTAATATCAAGACATGTTCCCATCTTCTAGTATTATAAAAAAATACATTTTTTCTACTCTTAGATTTTTCAGCCCTTTTTAAAACCAAACCTTTCTCCACGAAAACAGTGATGTAAAAAATCTGTTATAGTCAAATACACTCCAGCGCAATACGAGTTTTCCAGTGATCAGACACATTCTACTGAAGAGCCCTGCAGATGAGAGCTTTAGCTGTTAGATGAACCTTTTTTTACCTTGGTGTGATGTGTCCTGTGCCTGCGGTCGATGGTGACATCTCCCCTCTGCACCGGCGACGACACCTCCGAGCGGTACGTGCGCTGCGGGGAGTACCCCTGGAACGCCGCGATGGAGCCGTGCGAGGGGGACGTGGGGATGGAGTGCATGGTCTGGTCGGAGATGTTCATCATGGTCTTGGGGCTGCTCAGCGTGCTGTGCCTGCTCAGGGTGCTCTGCTTGTTGTAGAACTGGCGCTGCTGCCACTCGTAGAGCTGCCACATGGTGTCGTCGCGCATGGAGCGCCGCTTGTCCTCGGCGCTGACGGCGCCCACGGCCCTGTCGTAGGGAGCCACGCTGCAGAGGCTTTCTGGACGTGTCTTGCTGTTCCTTGGCAGTGTCCTGTACCCCTCTGGGTACCGGGGCAGCACCTGGGCTCGATGGCTCGGCATGTTCCTCGGCAGCGTCTGGTAGGAGATGATGCTGGAACGCAAGTTTCCTTCTGTTAGCGTTAATATTACGGCAATAGGAAGGTGCTCGCTGTGGGTTGGGTTTATCCAGCTCTCAGCTTTTATACCATTTTGAATGCCATTTTAAAAAAGCTCAAGAAATTCAAGGCATCAATTCAAGAATCAATGATTCTGACTGAATGCACTGTAGCAGCCCAAAGTGGATCCTTTCTCTCTGATTAGCTCTTGCTGATAAAATCCATATTTCATCTTTTTACCAGTTTGCCAGTCTAGTACTCTACTGGACTGGCAAACTCGATTTCAAGTTTTGATCAAATCTTGGAACTTGTCTATATGCTGGATAGGTGAAAGTTTTTAAAACTTTAAAGTTCTACACTGATTCCATATGCTTTCCATACTTCCATTTGAAATGTTTGTTTTTTCAAAAGTTAAAAAATCCTGCTGTTTCCGTAAGAAAATACTGAGCAATTACTACAGACATAAAAAAAAGAGCAGCATTAAAAAAACTCTTTGAACAGCAGTCCTTGGGAAAACTGCAGTAATTGTCTGAAGAAATTATATTTTGCAATTGTCAAGGACAAGCCATTTTGTATCAGCCATTCAAGTGAAACAAAGAGCAATACATGTCTTTGTTTGATAATATTTTATTGCTTTTCAACTCAGATATGAATTCAAAGGCTTATTTACTTAATTATTTGCCCCATTAAAAGTCTGCAGTTCTACAGCCATTTAGCAAACTTTCAGCATTAGTTAAAACACTAAAAAATTTTCTATACCGAGGATTGATGCATGCCTAAATATGACACAGCACTTCTTGTTAATTTATTTCAGAGGACAAAATCTAGGTCATAAACATTGATTTATTCCGCCCTTATCTAAAATGCAAATGAGCTCCTCTTAAAGCCTTTTGCTACAGAGCATGCATATGATTGATGCTTGCTTATAGACAACAAAATCAGCCTCAAATTGGACCTGATTTAGCCATGAGAGGGCAGCAGCTTCCAGCTACACCCCACACTAATCTGAACTAAAATCCTTGTACCATGAAGCACCAGAACCTGGAGATGGTTTTGAATTAATTTAGTGCCACAAAAAAACACAGTAAAGAAATTACGTAGATCAAATGGCATGATAAACTTGCATTATGCACATGAGATCCTTATGGAATAACTATCAGGGAAATTGATGCTGGTGAAACCCACTTTTCTGAAAATAGTTAAGCTGAGTATTTACGATCACCTGCAACATTTTGAAGATGAAAACTGCTATAAAGAGCTTTGTGTACAAAATCTGCTACAGTTTCTGAAGCTTTTCAAGAATTACTGAAGAATTATTCCCACCTTGTATTGGACAGCTTCCCATTCTTGCAAAAACAATACAAAAAGAGAAAAGGGATTCCAAGTCCTAGTCTTCTGTTGCCAAGTCTGCTTAAATACCTCCAGATTTCTTTAGTAACATACCATTAATGACAAGGCTTTTGTCCAGCTCCATATTTAAAAACAAACAAGATGCTTTTGAACTCCATTTCTAACTTTCAAAACAGATTTGTAGCTATATCCCCTAACAGCTACAGTAAGGCCTGACATTTTCATGAATATATTTAGTAGCAAGACACACCTCACTCACTGAAGTTGCTCACATATTTTATTAATTATACGGGCAGTGTAATCCTGTTGGCACCTTTAAATATCCTGATCTTGCAAAAAAGCTGCCTGAAGTTCTTACTGTGCAAAGACATCAATTTAAAATTTGCATGCAATTACTTATATTCTGGAACATTAAGAGAAATAACATAATCCATCTTCAACTGGTAAACCATGACAACTGTAAAAACCACAACCACCTCAATATTAAGTCTTGTTTTACATCATTTGATAAAATCAAAATAGATTCACCAATGTCCTGTTGATACTTGCAAAAATGTCATTCCAGTCAAGCCCAAACCCCAACTCCAGACAGAACTGCAGCTTCCAGCTGCCCTGCACACAAGGGGAGACTGCTGCAGCTGGGTCTGAGGCTGCAAAATATTTCTGCAGCTGCCATCATAAATAGCTCCTTATAATTGCTCCCATATGAGAAAGAGTCTTCCACATGTGTTTACAGACACCTTGAGAGGTGGTCTCTTGGGTAGCAACAGTGGTTCTGGTGTCTGAGTTGGACTATTTATGTGTCTTAGGTTGGAAACTTAAGATGTGCCTGGAGGTGTGCATTCTATTGCCATCTGTTAGAGGTGGAACAACTCTCTTCTGTCCATTGGGCAGTTTTCTTTATCTCTCCCACAGCCAATCCTCCCTCCAGGAGATCTCTTCTGTTCATAGGCCATTAATTATTATTTATCTTCTGTCCATGGCCAGTGAGTGTCCCTGCAGGGCTGATCCAATCCCAGCATCCCATGGGGAGATGCTCCGCCCAGGGGAGGAGCCAAGCATTCCTACCTGGATCCAATCTGAGGGTTGGGACACCAGCACAGCCTTTCCACTGGATTTCCAGAGGGAGCCCAGGCCCATCTCCAGCAGCCCCGAGCTGCAGAGGAAAACTCCCCCCTTGTGCAGGATCCCTGATGCAGCAGAGCCACAGCTGGCACTGCAGGAGGGCTGAGCCCCCATTGGATGGGACTGGGACACCCCCTGACACACAGGGTGCCATCTCATGTTCTGGCTCTTTTTCTTTTGTACTATTGTATCTGTAATTTAATTTTCCTAATAAAGAACTGTTATTCCTATTCCCATATCTTTGCCTGAGAGCCCCTTAATTTCAAATTATTATCATTCAGAGTTTACATATTCCATTTCAAGGGAGGCTCCTGCCTTCCTCAGCAGACACCTGGCTCTCAAACCAACACACCGGGAAAGCAACTTCGCTGCTAGGCCTTCAGAGGCTCAGTGCTGCAATGCTGAGAATATCCTCATATTGAAACCTCAAAACAGCCCCTCATCCTAATGAACACAAATACCAGCTGGCCCCAAATACAGAACTTCCATGTAAGAATCAAGAAAGGGTGGCAGAGTGAAGATGGATACCTGGAGTTTCATTGCAGGCATTTATTATTTTGGATGAATTTTATATAGGCAAGGCAGGAGAGACAAGCTCACATCCTGGGGTAACAAAAAGAATCCCTTAGTACCAAACAACCCTTCTGTATTTTTTCACATTTGTGAAAGGACACTCAAGTAAACTACTTTTGTGAAAAACATATTTTTTTCATAACTGACTTCTGCAAAATTCAATAAAATTATACCAAAGTGGAATGTGTTTATTTTTTATTCAAACCACATTTATTTTTGTTTTTAAAAAGGTTTGCCTTCCTTAAGGCAGCAGTTTATTCATGTGGCTTTTGCCAAACTAGATGTCTAGATCCATGGAAACAACAGATAACAGCTTCAAGAATTAAAATCTACATTGCTGTCATTCTCATTACTTTTTTGGGCAATCAAACTACTGAGTGGTCAGCCTGTTCCTCTAAAAAATTAGTAGCTGTATAGTGAACATTTTTCACTCTATATTAAGGACAGCTAAGAGATCCTCTTTTCTTTTATATATAGTCATTTAATTGAACATCTTTGTTGACATCTTAGAATTTGTCCCAATTTTTTCACAACAGATATACTCAGTTGGGTGCTCCACGATTTCTGTAAAGCAGACACAATAATACAGATGCACTGGAAAGCAGCTTGGTGGAGAGTCAGCAACTTTCCCCCATTAAGTAAAGACTACTTTTTTAAAAAATTATAGTTATGAGTTTTACAAGTCTTAAACAGCCTTAGGATCCTCTCCCAACCTTAAGCTTTAGCATAAACCAGACTTTTTTCTACTCTCATTCACCAACTTTGATTCTACTTAAATTTCTGTCTCCAGCCATAAACTGGCAACCTGAACAAAAATAAAATTTTAAATTTAAATGAAGCCCTGTTTAAAAGACATCACTATATACATCAGAAATTAGGATCATTATTCAAGGCTGTCTCCATGCAAAGCAAAAAAGATAGCGCAAGGCAAATTCTCCTTCAGTTTGCCACTTTTTTGTAGAACTGCTTTTGAAAGCATTTATAATATCAGTGCCACCCTTATCTAGGCAAACTAGTGTTCCCTGTACGCAGGAATAAAATATTGTTAATTAGTAACATATTGTTAATAGCACTTCCCTCTATTTGATTCTCACTATGAAATCAGTTTTAGTGTTTTTATACTTATTCAGAACTGAAAAATAGCACATCTATTCTAGCTTCTTCTGTTTGGTTGCAAGTTTTGAAGTCCAATTAAAAATATTAACTGCATCAAAGAGCCTTCTGAGTTCTCACTATGCAAGTTTGAATAATAAGATTAATGTCAGGGTGTGCAAGTCCCTGTCTGTATTGCAAGTTCAAACTTGATCAAACTACTTATGATGATTATTTCATGAAACACCACATTAACAATTTCTAATTCTATGTAATGAAAGGCTAAAAGCAGGGAGGAAATGTTCAACCTTGGCAAGTAGAAGCCAAGTTCATGGAAATGTTTCAAGATTTTGCAAAAACTGAGAAGCCCCCAGGTACTATCTCAAAATTTGTGGGGAAAACACATTTTCTGAACTTGGTTTATCTTAAGCTCTGCTCTGCCATCCATCTATACACAAAATCCTTCATTTCCAGCCCTTCGAAGTATCTCCTGTGATAGCATCTCCATACTTCCTATCAAATGTAATATAAAAAACCTTTTGCATTTTCCTGCTGGAGCTGCTTGTCTGTAAGGCAGCCTGGAAGCAACGTCCCTACACTTCTCAGACAGAGAAATTGCTATTGGCACGACATTCAATATTGCTAATCATTCACACATCGCTTTAAAGCTTCATGAATAAGCACTAGAGCTCAATATTATAACTGGCTGATAGCTAATTTCATGAGAAGAGAAGCTTTAAGCATCAAGTTAGATTCTGTGCCTTATTTTTAGATAAATCTTCTCTTCCTCTCTTCATTTAAATCTGGTTTAAAGTTTAAAAGCGCCCAGGAATATTTTTTAAAAAAGAATTTAAAATAAAATATTATTACAAGACCTTGCGAGCAAAAAATACAGAAGAGGGCAATTTCAAAAACACATTTTTATGACTGATGACATATTTTCCCTGATAGGACAAGGAAATTTCCAACACCCAAAAAGAGTTTCTGGCCATTTTAATTTATTGAGTTATTAATATACTTTATTAATAATAATTCAAATGCCAATAAAAGAAACTTCCACACATCTGTTCTGAGAAGTTCTCAAATGCAAAGTGAGGACAACCTCAGGAACAGATTTTAAGAGGAGAAAGAATTTTGTGAGTGATGACACCTTCTCCCTGCTAGGACAGGGAAATTTCTCACACCCTAAAAGGGTTTATGGCCAAGCTTAAGGGTTTATAAGGGTTTATTTATTATTAATATACTTTAGTTTATTAATAACCATTCAAATTCTAATAAAAGAAACTTCCACACATCTGTTCTGAGAAGTTCTCAAATGCAGAAGTGAGGGCAATTTCAAGAAGAGATTTTAAGAGGAAAAAGAATTTTTGTGAGTGATGACATCTCTTCCTTGCTAGGGCAGGGAAATTTCTCATATTCAAAAAGGGTTTATGGCCATTTTTATTTATTATTAATATAGTTTAGTTTATTAATAACCATTCAAATTCTAATAAAAGAAACTCTCATACATCTGTTATGAGAAGTCACCCAGGCACTTCTTAGAGAATGAAGAATGCGATTATATAATGTAGATCCAGAATGACAGAAACTAACCAGGGTACAAATGCATTATTTAGTAGAAAGTCTAAAAATAAAATTACCCAGTACTCACCCCCTTGTCTCCTCCTCTTGTCCTTTCCCCCTCTGGATTTTAATCCACTGCTCCAGCTGCAGCATGGAATTGGTTCTCTGCATGACCCGCTCGGACTCGGCGTTGTGATGGGCTCCATCCCCGACATCTGCCAGCACAACTCCCATGGATTTACTCTCAGATCCATTCAAATGGACAGGCCTGAAGTGCCCACCTGGAATTGTGCTTATGGGCAAAGTCCTGTACTCGGACCCCAAAGCGTTCAGCTTCACACTGTTGATTTTTGTCAACGGTCTGTCTTGCCCAACTTTCTGGAATCCGTATTTTTCGGCTTCCAAAGCTTTCTTCTCCTCGTTTTTGTTCACTTCTCTGTTCTTCTGGTTGTTTTGTGCCTCTGGCTTAATTAGCACCCGATGGTTTGAAATGTTATTTGCCTCTCGAGGTGATGTATTTTCAACAGTGAACTTTTCTATTCTGGAAGGGAACATACGACAAGTTATAATATGAAAAAAATGTTCCTTACAAATAGTAATAAAAAATTGGAAGTTATTTCAGTGAACCCCTGACCATATATTTTACAACAATATCTTGACTTTGAGAGAAAGAACCAGGACATTTTCACAATGATCAAGGAGAGGTTGGGGGGTTTTGTTGCTGCTGTTTTGGTCTTCTTTTTCTTTTGTTTTTAATTTTGTTTGGGGATTTGTGGTAGTGCTTGGTTGGTTTGGTTTTTGGTTGGTTGATTTGGGGTTTTTCTGGTTGGCAAGTGTGAGTATTGTTTTCTTCTACACTTTTCTCTTTATTTGCTGTTTTAAAAACAATTGTAACATGAGGTCATTTATTTAAAATTCACAACAGTCAATTAAACCCCTAGAAAACACATGCACAACAGGAAATAAAGCCAGAGCCTGAAAAAAGAGGATGCTCAGCTCCTGGAGGGCTGAAAATTCAAGGGGTGAAAATATTCAGTGTCTCTCCAAGAGCTACAGCTTCCAAATGTCAACAGCCTGAAATTCAGATGGTTTTCAAAGTCAGCTTGTGATTCACAACACTGCTGAATTTAGCATATAATGAGCTCCTTTCAAGAAAGCAAATGGCTTTTCATGGTCACTGGTATCAATTAGGTTTCTCTGGTGTGTTATCACTTTGGCTGGCACACATTTTGCAGAAAATGACTGTGGCTTTTTCCAATTTTAGGGGGAAATAGCTGCTGACTTAAGGAACTGTACCGCAGAAATAATGATATTTTTGGAATTGCTACTGCTTTACAGTATTTACACAAGCACTCAATGTATGCAGTTCTATTAGTGATCTTCTTTTTAAAATTTCAAAATGTCAAGAGCTCTATCTTTTGCCATACTGGGAGGACCAGAATTTCAATTTCAGCTCAAAAAGTGACTTTTGGGTTTAGCTCACTAGAAAAATAACCCCACTACTTTAAAATGTTTTGCTCTGCATTTTTTGCTATGGGAGGAAAGAAGAGGAAGAGATATAATTTCTTAAGATTACATCTCTGTATAAAACCAAACTAAGAACAACGCTTTATTTTAAGAGGATGTTGAATTAACTTTTTGTTTTGCAACTTTTTAAAAAAAAATGCATTATTCATCTTTATAACTGCATCCAGTTCAAGTGTCTGTAAAAAGGCTATTACACACACAACTTACCAGGAGCACAAGAAGACTGACTGCACACACAGCTGTAAGCATTATTGCTTATCCCATTGTGAAAAAAGCCATTTATTTCCCCCCACCCAAGATCCTCTCAAGACCAAACATCTGTGCCTAGGTTCCTTCTCAAGGTGATGGAAAAGAAAATGATCACCTCCTCACTCCCACCTCAAAACTGCACCAGCCAGTGTTCTACCAGAAACCAAAGGATTTTCCCAACAGGAATGTGAATTAAAAAGTCCATTTCCCACAATTATCAAGTAAAAAAAAAGGGTGTTAAGAATTCAGTTTTCAGGCAGCACTCTGGAGTTTACAAATGGATATAAAGACTACCTTGCAAATAATCCTGAACGTGGGCATTAATATTTGCAGTGTGCCTCAATAGCACCACCTACCCCATTATATAAAATTTATTATAAATCTTTCTCAGGTGGCTTTAGAGCACAGGAAAAGGTGGAAAATCCATGGTGGAGAGGGAGAGTGGCATCTCTAGGACACTCATTATATATGTGGCAAAGTCAAGCCTTGGCACTGTGCTCAATTCACACTCTCATACTTTCCACTGTGTTTTAATTAAAAACCAGCAACTCCCAAAATCACAGAATTGTTTTTCCATGCAGCCTCATGCTGTACCCCTCATTACTATGGTTATACAGAGCCAAACATTTACATTTGACACTCCTTGGGATGGTGTAGAGGCTGCAGCACTGACATTCAAACAGCCTGCTGGGCTCTCTCAACTTGGTGGAACCAAATCAGCCAATTCTGAGTGAGCAAGGGATCTCTTTCCACACTGAAGGATCCATATGGGGAGAAATTATCAGAAACAAATGTAAGAAACCTAAATCCATATGTATATTTGGCTCCATATTTATAGCTAGTTCTCAAAGACATATTCAACAAAGCTGGCAGGCTATTTGAGGATGGGATAGGGATAGAGGAAGAGAATGAGCATTGAACATGGGTCTTTCAGCATATGCTGAATGCAATTTATATATTTCTGCAACCAAAAAGGAATCATATGTACAATATGCAGTACAGGAGAAGTACTATTTTATGCTGGTTTATATAAAGAAGTAATTCTGAACGGGTTGGAGAGGGGGGAGCATGTGATTAATGATCAGATGGACAGGAGGGCTGTGATTTAACAAAGCTAGGCAGAGGCATCTGAGAAGGAAAAGCCATTTTTCCCAAGCACACTGACGTCAGTCAGCCCCCACTGTGGATGTCTCTATGCTAACAAGTGCTTTTTTGGCAGCCTGGCTTATGCTGTTCAGGGAAAGTAACTACCCCAGGAGGGAAAAAAAAGCAATCTTTTCTTAGTACATGCTGCATCACTGAGGAGAAACAAAGGCTGCAGCACACAAGGTGACAGTGAAAGGACAGAAAATGGCACTCAAACCTGGGAGAGCAGAGAATCAGCATTTAGGGTAAAATGGTAAATCACTGTGTTGGTGGACACTATCATCTACAAACACAGGCAAGCACCCAGAGAGGGGGTTTGAGATCATATTTTGAGTCATAAGCTTCTACAGCTCCTCACTGACTACAGCACTTGGATTAATTATTTTAATAGGCCTCTCAGTACATTATTAAACTTGAATGCACTATCTAGGTAAAATCAAAACTGTTTAGAAAGGAATAATTACAGTTCAGTCAATAGGGCCAAATACTGTTTGTCCTTCCCTGCAGCTAAACATCAGAAGGGAACATTTCTGCTGCTAATAAAGACCAGTTCTAAGAGAAATGGGTACATTTTGACTTTCTCACTTCACTATCTCATTTGTGGTTTACATGGCTAACTATTTGTGGAAAATAAGAGTTTATAAAAAACTTGCAACACCCCTTCCCTCCCACTAACTTAATGTTTTAAATATTCCTTTTCTCTTTATCCTCTCCAAGGAACTCACATCTCCAGAAAAACAGACACAAAAAATGTGCTAAAATTATTGAAAAGATTCTGTTTAACAGACAGTTGGATATGATTTCCAGAGTACCACAAGCAGTGGAGTGTCTTGATTTCTAGGTTTAAAGAATTATACTGCAAAAAGCTCCTGAATTATCACTGGGCTTTTTATATGAACAGGCAATTAACAGTGGCCCAACATTACTTTACATGAATATTTAAGAAAGTAAGTTCCTAATTACTCATTTATTGTATTGCAAGTATCCAGTCTGTTAATGAAAACTGTATTCAGTGCAATGCCAGGACTTCTAAAAAAAAACAGAACTCAATAACAAAAGCACTGCCAAATTTGACTGAACTAAAACCATTTATGCTTAAACTCCATCTATGCCAAACTTCAGGTTACTTAGAGATGAGGTAATAAGACACTTAATACTTAACAGATTTTTACAGGGAAGGAACAGTATTTCTTCTACATAAGATCATATCCTGCTATGTTTCATTTTAAGAACTTAAAAAACAGCCAAAAGATGGATTCTTTAGAAAACAGATGTCTTAAGGGTTTTCTTCCTTATTATAGCTAACAGATTTTTAACTTCTTTGAGACTTGGTCTTGAAATCTATTTTCTCTGAAGTAATTATTTCAAGGCTACCAACAAAGTTCTCAAAGAGGTCACATCTACTTCTGTTTCATTCTGAGGTTTCTTGCCTGAATCAAAACAACAAGATGGTGTTATATAAGTTGCTTTTCTGACAACTGTTTGGCTGCTGGCAAGCCTGTTCTGCCTGTGATATCCAGGCAGATATTCACAGTACTGCAAATATCAAATGAAGGTCATTTCACCAGTTCAGAAGAAGATTGAGAATGACCTCCCTTCAGTTTTGTTCCTCTACAAAGTGTTTATACAATTGATATGTGATTTTTGGTTGAAGTGAAGTGGGTTTGATTTGGTTTAATAATTTCTCCATATGTAAATTACCATCGTATCTCCAATACAAACCCATTTTTTCAGATAAAGTTTATTACTACTAAACTTCTCTCGTACCTGTGTCCATGAGATTTGTCTGTTACTTTTTTAAACTCAGAGTTGCTCAGCATTGCTGACTTTATTTAGCTCCAGGGTAGCAGGAACTAAGGGAGTGGAGAACAGATCAAGTGACAGCAGCCATCAGCAATAACTTTTGCGCTGTCAATAACGAGGAGCTTTTAAACTTTCAATTGATGAGGTTTCCATTACAGATGCCAGGGAGCTGACCCTAGGGACCACACTCTGAGAGCAAATGACTCTCACTGGAGAGACAGCAGCAGACAGGGCTCAGTCTGAGAGCACAAAGCTCCTGGCTGTAATTTGCTTTTCACTGTCAACACACAGGCACAGGAAGGTGAGGCTCCAGATCAGGTAAGCATAAATTTGGTGACAGCTTAATGATGAACAAGAATGGCTCCCCACCGGTTGCCCACAGGTACAAGTGGTTAATTTAGCCAGAAACTCCAGCTGTGAATTTGAGGACTGTGACAGCTTTAAGCCCAAGGCTGCCACCAGTTGAGCTGCTGTTGCTATTCAGTGAGGAGGGCAGGGAAGTCAAACATGCCTGCACACAGAATTTGTCATTGCACTTCTTCCCATGCCACTGGCTAGAGGGGTAGTTCATTTTTTTTCCTTCTAGCTCCTGACAACCAATATTCAGAACTGAACTTAGATTATTTTTGCTACTTCAAAATTTTATCCAACACTGTCCAGTTACTAAGGCGTCTTCAATATAAGGAGAAATCACTTCAGCCAATTTACATTCTATTTTATCATTAAACAAATCAAACTAAGCAAGAGAAACAACACTATCCCCACTGTTCTGTCAATCCACAGTACCTTTTCACAGGCTCTGTTTGCACAAGTGCTGCATCTATCATGGCTTTCATCCACAACTCCATTTCCTTCCCTGTATCTGTGCAGAAATAATAGGTCCTCATGTTTGGATGAGCTGCCTGATTGGAAATGACATGGTCATTGCAATAAAAATGTAAGATTCTGTAAAAGAAGAGAGGCAAATATTGTTACTGCATATTCACTCTAATGCTTTATCTAAGAAGATTTCTTCAAATAATATACTCAGAAAAAAAAATCAAAAGGAACACTACAGTGTTTCTTGGTCACTGCATTCATATTTTCAAAATAACTGCCTGTGGTTTTCAATCACAGCCGCTTCTTCATTAATACATTAAACAAAAAGCCCTTAAATTTCTTCAATCTACTAAAATGATATTGAGCATTCATTAATGTAGATGAATATAATTCTTATAAATAAGATTTTAGCATAGATTTTGGCAGTCTGAATGATACAGTAGGTTTTAATTTGTACTTACCATAGTAAATAAATGATGTCTTGGTTAGGAGACCAAACAAAGTGCCAAAAGGAGCTCATAAAACAACAACAAGAAAAAGTCAGGACAAAATGCTTAGTAATTTATATAATGATTTAAGATTGTCACGAAACATTGCTAAGAGTGATTCATGTAATATCATGATTTAAGTGATAATAAGTTCTTATTTTTATTTATGTGCAAAAATACTTTGTATTAAATAATGAATGAACTTTCATTAATGGGATAAATTCAGCTGCAGATGCTGGTTTATAATTCTAAATTATAATTCACCACAGAGGTTTTAAGACCCATGAACTACAAAAAAAATAAATCCTACCAGTTGAGTGTTATCCATCCATTTCCCCATTCTAGTAATTCTGTCTATAGTGACATCAGGCTAAGCACTTGAAACTTTTGCTACTCTATTATGCAAAAAATCAAGCTCAGAAGCTGTTTGTCAATCAATGCAAATGCTAATAAAAGAAACTTCCACACATCTGTTCTGAGAAGTCTTCAAATGTAGAAGAGAGGGCAATTTCAAGAGTAGATTTTAAGAAGAAAAAGAATTTTTGTGAGTGATGACACCTTCTCCCTACTAGGACGGGGAAATTTCTAACATCCAAAAAGGGTTTATGGCCATGTTTACTTATTATTAATATACTTTATTTTATTAACAACCATTCAAATTCTAATAAAAGAAACTTTGATACATCTGTTCTGAGAAGTCATCCAGGCATTTCTTACAGAGAACGGAGAATGTGATTATATAATATAGATCCAGAACTAAAGAAACTAACCAGGGTACAAATGTATTATTTACTATTTACTATGTATTATTTACTAATTTACTATTAACAACTCAGTAAAATGAGCTTTTGTGACCAGGCTCATGTGCTTTCAGACATAAAATCAGATGGCAAGGCTGCTCCCCTCACCTTGAAGGCGAATTTGCGGTTGATGTGGTCCTCAGCAGACAGCACAGATATCTGGAAACTGGGCAGAAGTATGCTCCCCAGGATCCCTTCTTCCTTCTCATCTGGGGATGCACACTGGCATTAGAAAATGGCCCTTGGACACAATATTGTGCTCCTTGGACACAAAACATTGCATTCTGACACTTCATTAAACTCCTTCAGCCACACAGGAGCACGAGCAGGGAGTTTAGCTCAGAGGAGAATGCATCAAGAACCAGAAACCCAGACTAACTGTGAAGAGTAAGTGGAAGTCAAGCCCCTAATTCAGTGATAAGAACCAGAAATGTTGGAAGCCAGGACATTGCTCTGGCTGCCCTGGATGGCTCAAGCCCCTGGCAAGGAGCTCAGAGACCCTGGCACAAAGCCAAAGACACCTGTGCCTTTGATTTTAACCAATTACCAACTTTGTGTGAAGATTTACAAGCCATGAAAATTTAAGTAGAATGGCAGTTAATTTGTCACAAGGTGGAAAAGTAGAATTTTGGGGTTTTTAGAATGGGGGTTCAGAAGGCAAGATGGAGGGAGGGATTTGGGCATGCCTTGTTCATCCTCTTTCTTCTCCTTAGCCTTCATCTTCTGTGTGATGGTGGCACTTTTGGATTGGCTTAGAGTAGAGACAGACTAACACAGGTGATAGGTATTGGAAAATTATTGTAAATAAAGTGAATGTAGCTTTTAGTATAAAAAGTTAACATTGCCCTGAGGGCGGTCATTGTGCCTCAACCCGACCTGCTGGACAGATCTCAGCTGGTCAGAGAAAGAATGTAATGGATAAGTGCAAATAAACAACCTTGAAAAGCAGAACTGAGGAATCCTGACTCCTCCTTTGATTGCTGGGCTGGGAAAAAGAGACTTTCTGATACCTTGGGGTTATCTCGACCACAGAGACCCCGAGACAGAGCAGCACACATCTACTGCCTGCTCACTAAAAACACCTCTGACAGCACAAGTGGTTAAAAACACTGCTCATGACTGCTGGCATTTCAGAGAAAATGTGCACATTCTTCTTCTGATCCCAGGCATATTATGCTACATAATCCCCATTATAATATTTAATTATGAATTATCATTATAATTCCCACAAAGAGTTTACACTCAATTACCTTCCATTTGTAAGAACGCACACGTTTCAGATAATTTGTAAAAAAAAGCTCTCCCCCAAAACAAATACCCTTTTCCCAGAGCCTTGTTTTACATAACATTTTAGATCAACAGATCATAATAAAAAAATGACATTTTAATTGAAAGCCACAACCAGTTTTTAAATCCAATTATACTTTAATAAAAGAATAATTGGATGCAATTCATAAAGTCTGTCTTAATTGTATTTCATGAACAGAATTTCTATTCACAACCACTCTCTTAGAGACTGTCCCCCATAAAACTTCTCTCAGTTGAAGATAGTGCCCACACTAAAACGATGAAATTCAGATGAAAACAGGCATTGCAAAATTTCAATCAGAACCTTCATTTGAGTTATATGGGGAAAGTTGTGCCCAGCCACCTTACTATCCCATGACAGATTAGATCTAAAAACTGTGCTTTCTGGGATAGTTGTTTAATTGCACAGCTGAGCATAAATTCATTCCTATGATAAGGCAGAAAAGAAATGGAGTGGATTGACTTCCAGGAACTCAGCAGCACCTTTAAATACGACTGAAACCATTCCACCCTTCCCTTCAAATATTTTTCTAGTCACACACAAAAATGTGCCCTGTCCCTGAACACATATGGCAAATATTGGGGTTTACTTTATTTGGACTTCTGTTTGGGGGAAAACTTCTCTTTTCCTAGATCATATTTTGACTGATGACTGGGTAAACCCCCACTAGTGCCACATAACAGCATTCAGCATTTCTGTTCCAGTGAACAGCTGCATGTCTGGAGCACTTTGGTCTTTGTTAAAGACATGCTGCCACATTCCAGCTCCACATTTTTAAAATCTGTTCCCTATCAAGTTTGCTTTTATCTACACATGCCACTGGCCCATATTATCTTTACTGGTGTGCTGTGTATGAAAGTACACAAGAAAAGCAGCAAATCTTCTGTCCAGTCCTAAGAACTTTTATTCATGCCAACAACAACCTTCCAATATGAAAGTGGATGGCTCTTCATGCCTTGGCAGAACAGAAAAAGAATATTCTCTAAGCTGTGAGAAAATACTATGACACAATTTTTCTTTTGATCTATAAATTGGATTTCAGATGCTAACACTGTAACACAATTCTGGAAATTTAGTAAGATTTACTAACAAAACCAAAGAAACCCAACAACCACAACTGCACAACCACAAACAGGTCTGTGGTTTGATCTGGGAGCAAGTGCAGGACCCTCCCTTTCCTATTTTTTCACTACCTGAGACAGAATTAACCAAAACATAAAAGGGTTTAGAGTAAGAGCTTTTTATATTTTATCAGCCACTTCTAATAGATTTTGGACTATCACTGCATACATTTAATTCCATTTTAACAGTTTTAACTACTTTCTAGTGAGTGATAGCTAAAAGCTGCATTTATCACAAAAACAATTTAGACTATTCCGCTTGTATTTCAGAATGTTGGGCCATGTAGAAAATAAAAAGATTACTCAGCTGTTTATATTTATTTTACTTGTTGCTGGTTTTGCTTATTGCTTTGTTTTATTTTGAATTTAAGCTGCACAGGAATTTTGTCAACTTAATCTGTTCTTAAGGCAGCTATAATGTAGCACTTTTTTACAACTTTTTGAAGAAGGAGCCTGAAGAGAGGTTTAAAATAAACCTGGAAAAAGCACAGAGTATGTAATGACCACTTAGGTAACCACAGTGTATCTGTACCAGTCAGTTGACGCCTTCATAACTGGAATGTGACTTTGACCCACTTGGGGTAGAGAAACAAAGCCTCATGATCATATTTGAATAATTCAGAATTTGCTAACTAAACCAGTTGCAAACAGAGCTTTTGTTTCAGACCCGGTTTGTCTTTGACTGGATCCATGCTGCACTTTCAGAGAACATCATTTGAAATTCATCAGTCTCTGCTTTCAGCATCAGCACCAGTCCTACCAATTCCAAAGTTTCATCTCAACTTGGAACCGTTTGATCCCCTTCACCCTCAGTTAAGGCTGCAGGTGGCCCTGTTTACATTCCTCTATTTTGCCATGCTCTACAATCCTCCTCACACTCAGTCTCCTTTAAACTAACATGTACACTTTATTGTAGGATTGTCCATGCTTCCCTGTGCCCAAGTCCATTTGTTTGTGGAGGAGCACTCCAGCTCATAATCTGCAGTGCTGAAGGGATCACTAACCCATGTAACTCCAGACTAGAATGAGAAGCAGCTAATTTTTCCATGTAAAATACGTCTGATCTAGCTACATGAGGTTACTAACAGATTCTTTTGTTCCAAAATACAGCAGAGACTTCTACTCATATGGAAATGGACAATGTTCCATTTTATAAGTATTCATGAACACTGATTAGAGTTCCCAAAGGCATATAGATGCTCTTTATCATTCTAAAAGCAGAGTTTCAGCTTCCCTGCACTATATCCCTTCCCTATCCCCATTTCAGCTACTTAACTCACATAAAAATCAGATTTAACCTGACATATTCAGTTTCTAGCAACAGAAGCAGTGAGAAAAACTACAACCCAGAATTTAGTAACAGAGGTGGCTATGAATGGGCTTGCCCCTTGAGCACAGCCTGGCAGGCAGGAAGCAATTATGTGAAACTGGTAATTAAGAAAGAAAGAAATAAAGAAGAAAGATAAGAGTAGCAGGCCTGGATATTGACAGCTATACAACTATTTTAATCCATTATGTTAAGCAGCAGCTTATTTCTTACATTTGACTGGTGTGTCAAAATTTATCCGTTCCCAGCAAAATTAGCAAAGGAGCTGAACTCACCTCTGTAGTAGAAGAGACACAGATCTGAGAGCACAAACCAGCGTTTCTTCCACAGCTTCATCCCAGTGCTGTCCTGCAGGAATCACAGGGGCCAGGTCAGAAAACACACATGGGGACAGCTCTGGCTCCCAGCACAAACCAGGCACTGCACAGCTGCTGGAACCCTGGATACTGACAATTTCAGACTTTCTGTGCTGCCAGCCACTGACCCCCAAAAGAACACTGCATTGGCCTGAGAAGGCTTCCAAAATGGAATGAGAGAACTGGGATTGTGGGTGTGGAGTTTGAACAGAAGTGTGTAATATCACAGGTTTTAGATTAAGTAATAAGGTTTAGGTTTTAGAATGTACTAATATACATAAAGCAAGATGGAAGTTTTAGGGTGGAGGTTGGTCCTTCTTCTTCTTCTCCATGGGTTTGGGTGGTTTTGTGTAATTGGATAAAAAAGTCCCCATTGCAGGGAATGGGTGGTTGGTTGTTCGGTTAAAAGTGAAAATAACTGAGGTGCCATTTTTTAATTGTACAGTGTATCCTTAAAAAGGCCTTGTAGAGAGGGAGATAGGGCTCCATTTTTAGTTTGTTAGAGTGAAGTGCTGTAGAACTCAGGGTTTGAGAGACTGTGACAGAGATAAGAACTAATGAACATCTAAGTCCCGATGAGAAATTCTCTCTCGCGATTTAATCCCAACCTTGGCAAAAAGAAGATAAAAACTCAACACACAACTGTGCTGTGTGTGCTGCCAGCTCAATTTCTTGGCTGTTTTAAGTAATTGACTTCTCATCCTGAGCAGTCACTGCAAACAAACGCTGTGACCCAGGAATCCTGAGGTGAAGAGGAATCATGGAATTGTTGGGGTTGGAAAAGGCCCTTTAGCTCATCGAGTCCAGCTGATACCAGCAATGCCAGGTCCACCACTAAACCAGGTCCCCAAGTGCCACATTAACACATCTAATTACACCTTCAGGGTTGGTGACCTCACCACTTCCCTGGGCAGCCAGTTCCAATGCTTGACAACCCTTTTTTTTTTCCCCAATATCCAGCCAAGAACTTAAGGTTGTTTCCTTTCGTCTTATCACCTGAGAGAAGAGACCAGCCCTCACTTCACTACAATCTCCTCTTTGGCAGCTGTAGAGAGTCCCTCTCTGAGCCTCCTTTTCTCCAGGCATAAATTGTAGAGATTACAATCTACAGTTTAACTAATGTAAAAAACCCCAAAACCTACACTTTTTTTTTAAAGAGCAAGATAACACTTCACGTACATCCTCTTTTGTTTTATGTAGGAACTCTCTGCTGAACTTTGTTTTCTATTACCACTCATATATCTAGAGCAAATTTCTTTCCCAAATAAAGTTTATTTCCTACAGCACTTTAATTTTCTTTTATGCTTACAACCAATTTACACCACACAACTCAGAATGAAAGACTGCCACCACTGCTGCAGTGTAAATAAGCCAGAGCACTGCAGCACACACATCCTGGCAGAATCAGATTTAATAAATATGTTAATCTGTTCCAAGAAGAAGAGTATGTGTGAATTAGCAATATTCTTGTAGTAAATAGGTTTTGAAACATGGAAGAAGAGGGATTCTCTAATGAAAAACTGTGAGGTGGGTTTGTTTTTGGGGTAGTTCGCCAGCCCAAGAAAAGTCAGGATAATTTTTAGCCTTTATTTCAAACTCTGCTCTTTCTGGGGTGGGGGAAATGAATTGAAAGAAAAAGAAAGAATAAACCAAGCATTAGCTAGGAAACATTATTCAGAAAAAGTATGTTCACTGTAAATACCTTCCAAAAAATGAGTTGGCTCTAGATTTAAAAATGACAGAAGAGGATCACTACATGTACTGAGACAGCACACCCTGAATTTAACAAAAACTGCCACTCTCTGTGATTACATAAATGTTATTTTCCTATCAGAAAGAAACCTGCACAAGCTTTCACTGTACATTTCTGAAGATCATATCTGTTGACAAAACTGACTAAACTGGCTCTCAATGACTACTCCAACATGGAAATACACAGTAGCACCTTTTCTAACAAACACCAATCAAACATCACAGCATTTAAGTGGTTTCCTACATAAACCATCTCCAGCCCTGAGGTGGATTAAGCACTTAGAGGTAGAACTTTTTATGCTCAAATACTGTCACAAGTTGCCAGAGAGGCTGTGGTGCAGTCTTCATCTGTGAGGAGATTCACAGCCCAGCAGGACAAAGTCCTGCCCAAGACACTCAAGCACATGGTGTGATTCTGGCGTGTCCTGTGCAGGGCCAGGAGTTGGAATTGATGATCCTGATGGGTCCCTTCCATGAGATTCCAGGATTCTATGACCCTGCCCATGATATTCCATGATTCTATGACCCTACCCATGATTTCCCACGATTCTATTTTCCATGACTCCCTGCTCTAGCTGAGCCTGGCTAATTGTGTTAGATCATCATGAGGTCCCTTCCAACCAAGCCAATTGTGTGATCCTGTTCCCCAAAAAACAGCAACAAAATCACCTTTGTGAGAATTTTTTCACTCTCAGCATTCACATCTCAGAATTCTCTTCACTCTCAGAGTAGAGGCCACAGGACTGTCTAAAACTGAGAAAATCTTCCACTAAACAGACACTTCTAGATCTACTATCTGAGCAGTTTTTAAAAACTGACTCATCACCAGCACTCAAATCTATGCAGGTCATTCCAGTCTATCTGAGTAGGCACATTAAATGACAATGTAGATCAAAATGACATACACACATTTGTCTCAGCTGAGTTTAAATTAATGAGTTCTCAAGGGTTTCTTGGTGGATTTTAAAAACAGATTTGTAATATTAACCAGAAGAGCAAATTTACAGCAGGCTAGAACACTGTCCCAATATTAAAGAGCACATACTTCAGATTAATTCACATTCCAAGGGAAAACCAAAAATAATCTCTGGTTTTAACATGATTATCTTTGAATTAAGGAAATGGACATACCTATGTGAAATATATGAAGAAATGGCTCCACTTCGTATTTTTTGTTGAAAATGTAACTTTTAGAAAAAAGACAAGGATGCATAGTCCAACAAAAGAAACTTTAAAACCCCCAATATTCTGGGTGATACACCTTTTGTCCCATCATCTCTACATACCTGAAATTAAATCAGCTATTTACTACCAACATCTGCTCAGATATTTTAGAGAGAATCATATATATAATCTACCAATGTTCTTTACTTGTCTGATGTCCTTATCTGTATCAGATATTCAGTAAGGAGTTAATGAATTGAAGACCACAGTTTATAGCCTCATTCTGCTATTGATATCATTGTATTTTTTAGAAGTGGTTGTCTGTTGTACCACACAATAGAGGAGAAAAAAAAAAAAGAAGGGGGTGAGGAGGGTCTGAGTACCTGTTTGTAGAGCCAGCCTCTTCTGACAACTGGTGCATTAGGATTTCTCTTTATGGAGTTGGATCTCTTCCCAAAATTATGAACCTTCTTTGAAGATCGTGATGTCTAAATTGAATTGAACATGTTATAGAAACCATGACATCAATAACTGTACAAAAATCAAAATGCTTTGCTTTTCTCTAAGATGTTTATCTTATATGTGCTCCTCTGGGGGACTGCAGAACACAAACTCTATTCTTTTTTTAGATAAATAATTACTACAATGGTTCTGCTGGTTTCAGCATTTCTTTTCTTCTGCAGAGAATCTAAAGATAAATCCCAAGACAAGTACCAAAAGATGTTTTGGGTTTTTTTCAAACAAGAAAAAACCCAAATTACAAGTATCTGACCTTCTTCCAAGGTAGGTAGAATACCTACTGAGCTGTAGGAAAAGAAGTAAACTCACAGAACTATTATTAATCATGGAAAACTACATCACCTGGACAACAAATCCCACTCTTTCCTGCTTCCAACACTGAAGTAACATGAAAACTTGTTCAGATTCCAATAAGATATAATTCCCTCTTTCCTAAAATAAATAATTTTTTTTGTGTTCCTTCTTTGTTCTGTGATCTCTTGGTTGGTTTGAATATTATTTTACTTGCATGCACTAAAGTCTACTTAGAAACCTTTACATGGAACTCCAGAGCTCATATCAGCTGTTGCTTTTACTTTTTATAATTCTGCAATGATCATCTATGATTAAGAGAAGTAAGAAAAATAAAGCATTTTAGATTTCTTCTAAATCCTTCTACTTGAATAAACACAAGAAACTGGAAAAGGCACAAAGAAACCTGTAGTGCTTTGCCAATTCACACTTCATTCTTCTCAGCCTACATTTAGAGAGTTTGCTCTGCAACTAAAGGAGCCGAACATTTACTTGTGTTTTAAATCCTGTAAGAATTCAGACACCATGAGACACAGCAAAGTACACTGCTGTGCAGAAAAAGTCAAGTCCAAATAAGTTTTTAAAGCTGCATTTCAAATCCACCATTTGGATTGAGACAATATGATAATCCTAAGTTTCAGCTTCCCTCTCTCTGCTACTGAGACTAATCGAGGTTATGCAAAATTCCTAAAGGAGGAAAGCTTGACAACCACTCAGGTTTTGTTGCAAATGAGGTGTGGGGTTTCTCCATGGAAATTCTCTCAACACTCATCACAGAACTAAGCTGGGTTTTACTCATGCTTCAGAGAGAATCCCACAGTAGCTGAAAAATCATAAATTGAGAACTTGATTTAAAATTACATGCAGCTTTTGTCAATTATGCCACTAACTGAAAAATACAACACTGCTTGGCAAAAAAAAATAACATTACAAAAGCTATATGTGCCTGCCTAGAGTCTATAACACAAAATAAATGTTATATTTCTTTGTTGCAAGAATCATGAGGGAATATAAAAACAATCAGAATGCTTTTAATTTCCCTTGGAGATACAGAAATTTGACTCAGTTCTGAAAAGCAAGACAGAGCAAGCAACTGAAAACCTAATTAAGAATAAAAGTAAAAAAGTCTACATTTTGTTCTGAAAAATTCTATCAGTGCAAAATGGACAAAGATCTGTAAGAAGCCAAGAGAATTATGACAGCCAGCTGTGAAAAAGGAATACATAACAAAGAACATATAAAAATGCAGTCATAAAGTGAACTACATCTCTCTGTTAACCTGTGAGACTGCTGCACTGGCATATCACACAAAAGCTGTGCTAACACTTTGATCAGAAATAATTTCTAACACTCACACCTACTCCAATATTAGCTACTAAAGGTTCAGAACCCCTCAAGAGTGCTCCAGAATTCCTACACTTGTAAAAATAGCTAATGCATTGAGGATGCTTCTGAAGACAAGCAAGCACTCACGTCAAGCCTAACAAATTCAGATAATTTAGGCAGCTGTCTCTAAGGTAGGCCTGATAAAAACCCATATTGACTCCAATTTCACTGAGCTAACAGCAGAGTTTTAATGGGTTACATCCTACCAACTGTGAATACAAACTTCCTTCAATTAAATGCAGCATCACAAGTGCTTTCTAATTTTAGTTAATACACAGAACACTTTAGATGACTTGTAATTAGTTTGCCACATGCTGCATAAAGAGAATAACTTCACAACAAACTCTGAACCTTAAGACAATGAGTATTTTGGGACACTGAAACACTGTAGGTGAGTATATAAACTAATTATGGGTTCTCAGACTTTAGATTACTCCTCGCTTTGTTATGCCTGAGATCTCTGGCCATCCCATGGTCCCTCAGATGTAACTAATTATCTCAAAAAGCAGAATCACACCTGGTACCTTCTGATCCATTCCAAGGCACAGCAATTCAGATGCCTCCAAAATCAGATCCTGTGGGAAGAGCCCTGCACAAACCCAGTGCTGAGAAAGAAGGCAGGGTGTCCAGCCAGTGATGTTCACTGGTTTACAAAAGTGAAAAAACCAAATACCCAGCAGGGTTTTGAGCTCTGGATAACAGACCAGTGAGCATCTGGGGTTGCACACTGCAGCATCCTGCAAGTGGCTTTTCTCCCTGCTTAGCCGGTAGGAAAACACAAGGTCTATGTGAGGCTTCTTTCCCAGCTTCAGAACTAGCAAAAAGTCATCAATTAACATTAAATTTATTGCATGTATATTTAAAAAACCTAGGTTGAGAACCTTGCTGATAAGGAAATTTTCTGCATGTAAACTCAGAGAGTACAAATCTATATCTTTGTTACTTTAACTTGTGTTTAAAAATATGTTTCCAGTTCAAGGCTTCCATTATCTTCCAAACCACAAAACAACAGGATGCTGCTTTCTGGATTTTGTAGGCAATTTTGGTGCCTTCCAATGCTGCAGCTTTCCATGAGTTGAGTGGGTTTCAGCCTCAGCATTTGAGCTTGAACCAGGAGGTTGCTCTTGAAGCAAACCTCCCCATCATTCACTCTTAGTGCGCTTTAGTTTGCATAATAAAGTAAACTGGATTCTATTTAGGAGTAAAATATAGAGATGCACAAAGAGCACTACTGGGCTGGTCTGAGTATAAATCATAAAATACAGTGCAGCTGTATTTTATTATCCAGCTCTGAGCACCAGGAACGCTCTTCACAACTCTCCTGTTCACTGGGCTGTTTGCCAATGAATTTTAATAATAATAACTAATAATAACGACAAAAATAACAATTTTTATTTCTGCTAATCAGAAATTTGCAGCTAACTTGGATCCTGAGCAGACCTGAATGGCTACACCTACACTAGCCACTCAAGGCTGGACTGCACTGAAATACCTATAAACAAATTGATTAATATTTGTGAGCACTGAGAAACATCCCAGCTGTACTGGAGTCACCAGGAGCTGTCCTGGGCTAAAATTCCACACCACTTTCTGCGAGAAAAATGTCTTCACCTTATTCTGCTGATAATCAGGACAGCAATGAAGAGCAGCAGATCTGAACTGTGGAGGGTGTCTGGAAATGTGATTGACTTTACACATTAAAAAGCAATTTATGACACATAATCCTGTTTGTCTAGGTAGTGATTTTAACAGCAGGGAGAAAAATAAGATTTAAAAAAAAAAAGACAACTACAAAAACAATTTCTTCATGCCACAGAGAGATGAAAATAAATACTTCTGTAGCAATCTGAAGCCTGTGGGTTTTCACAGCCAGGGGTCTGTGCTAGTGCCTTCATGTCTGGAAATAAACTTCAAGCTGCAGGAAATAAGCAGCACTTAAGAGAGCTGTAATTTGTTATTTGGCCCCCCTCATGTATACAGTGGGAAAGGAAGATTAGAATTAGGACTTCTACTGGGCAGGAACTGATTTGGCCTCACCTCATATTAGTCTCTGGTCAGCAACAGACTCCAGAGAGTCTTTCTGACACAAAACAGAAACTTCTCCAAGTTCCATGTCTATCAGAGATCAACTAACATTAATGGAAGGAAGAATTTTCTCCTATACCCCTTAACTGTCTGAAACTTCAGTTGAATCCCAATTTTTTTTCCATTCCTCATTACATTCCAATATCACGTGTGCTCATGAGTTATCTCTGAAAACAAAAAACACCTAAAAAAATTGGTTTGGTAATTACATGAAGCATCCATCTGCTCTGTAATTAATTCTGTGTAACTTCCTTCACTAATATTTTATTCCTGTTTTATTGTGCTACAATACTACTATTATATTAATATCATACTGCATATATATGCATATAATATATAAAAATAAATAATATATATTACATTATATTGTATATATACACACACATCTATACATATATACACACACTATACAATACTACAAACTACATATTGTAATAAAAAGTTAAGAATTTCAGGCTTTACTTTTTTAAGGCATGAGTTAAAAAAAAAAAAAAAAAGAAAAAAATAAAATCCGTTTTGTATCCAGGTACAACCCATGGGCCGTATCTACATTTCTAGGAAGCCAGGATTCAACTCATTATCCCTGAATAGCTGTCAGAAAAGGCAGCTTGATATTAGCTGTGGTTCTACTTTCCCAGCATTCACCTCCCCAAAAACAACAGTTTTTAAATGGTGTTGCACTAATTCAGACAAATGCACATCTGAAAACTGATGTACAGTAATTACACATGCAGCCACAAAGATAATATGAATATTTTAAGTGCATTTAAATAACTAGAACAGGAGGAATGAGAAGGAGAACAATCTTATTTTTTCAAAATGTTATTTTCACAGGAAACTAAAGTGTCATTAATCAATGAAAGTAGAAGAAATCACATTAACTAGGCCAGAGAAATCTCAATTTCCTTCTCGAAGACTATGAAATAAACACTAGGCTAAAGGGCATTTTCAACTTCTCTTCTGAAAGAGAAGTGTAAAAATGTAAGACACATGCTCCTAAATTGTAATTAATTTTGCATATTTGACCTGAGATTGCTTCCCAGAAAATGAATTTTGACAGAACTAGCTATGTGATTATTGCATTCTACATCACTGTTATGACTCTAACAAGAAATTACCTGGGGTTTTTTTTGCTTGCTTGGTTGTTTTAAGACTTAGCTGGTTTTGAGTTTGTTTTTTGACTGTTGTTGTTCGGGGGTTTTCTAGTTAGCTGTATTTTAAACTGTGCTTCCTGCATGGACTTACACATGATCATATGAAAGTTGAGATGGATTTTGTTACTGTTCATAACACATCTGTGACTCTCTATTTTTCCCCCCAGCAACATTAATAGATTAAAGACACTTTTCTGATTAAATAACAGTTTTCTAACATAGGTCAAGGACTCTGCCTGTATCATGAGATATTTAAAACAACAAAAAAGTTCCCAAAATGCACTGGAAGGAACCTTGCAATGTTCCTTAGCACATGATAAGTCAATTATTTCAATCCAAGTTTCTGACATTAAGGAATTTGCTCAGTTAGAACACATTCCAAAGTTTACTTTTTCCTTGCAGGCTGGATTAATTTACTGAAAAAGCACTTCTCAGGGTTAGCATTTTCAATGACTAGCTAAAGCACAGGGTTTTCTCCTTGTTTAACTGCTAACTACTGGCTAGAAGAGATGACAGCTCTTGTCTGTCATCACTGATCAAAGCTGTTCTCTTGGTCTCCTAGAAAACTTAAGGCACTTCTTATTTTTGCAGCAAGTGCACTTCTCTCTCAGGAATGCTAAAAATTAAAAAAAAAATTTAAAACGCACACAATAGGCTCCTCAGCTTTATCCAATAAACCTAAAAGTTGGTAAGAACATCTGGGCATTTCCCTTAACCTCCTGAGAACCCGGGTGAATGGAGAAGTAAAACATAAATGAAGGTGATCTGGGAGCTTTGTTTCTCTTTTTCAGTGGGACACTAACACACAGCACTGTCTAGCACCTTGTGGAATAACTAAATCATTTTAATTCTAATTTATTTGGACATAAAGACTTACTCTGCCCACAGGGCTCATTGGATGAGCAGCATAATCTGATGCCAGATTATAGTTAGTTGCTTCACATATCATGCTTACAGGTCGCTCCTTCTTTTCTTCAGATGACATTGCTGCAGCAGTCCTGAAAATAGAATATGTAATAGCACTGGAACATGCTGTGTGTGCAGACTGCTAATAAAAAGCACCCCTAGATGTAGCTTTGTACAGCCTGTGTCCTACTTTTCCAATTTGAAAGCAATTCACACTTCATTGCAGAGTTACCTGCACTGTGTTTTAAACTCCAACCTGTTGTAGATGAATTTTAAGATGTTGCTTAAAACCAGAATTTCTCTCTTAGCACCAGCCAGGTGTTGGTGGGAGGGAAAAAGACAGGTATGAGTGTGAGATGGAAATGGAAAGAAATGCTCTCCAAAGGCCCCCTCTGGCTTTGCCCCCCTTTCACACTGGGGAAATTTGGCCAGTTCTGGTGCTTTTCACTGGAGCCACCATGAAATGTGTTACAGCAAAGGTGGTGGGGAGGACACCCAGAACCCCAACAAAACCCTGAGCTCAGGCATGAGCTCCATGCAGACCTTCTGTATTGCTCTACAAAACTAATGCAAGGACAGCAAATCTGAGTTATTACCAATGATTCAGAAAGTAGCCCAACTGGCCAAGGAAATACTCAATTGACGAGAAACTATCAGGCAAAACATTATACATTAACAGCTTGTGGTTGTCCCTAAGTGATTATAAAATTTATCCCTTTCTGGAAGTTTATTTGATTGCTATATAATATCTAGGCTGTTTATTAAAATTACAGAACAATTAAAGTGATAAAAGGAAATTCATACAGTGCATAAATGTGATTCATTTCTACCATACAACTAATCTGAGCTGTGTTTTCTATCTTAATTAGTATAAAATATTTATCATTACTTTCAAGTGATTTAAACAAGTAAAACTGTCTACATGTTGATCTCACTTGGAAAAAATAAATACTGTCACTAGTAATCACTGAATCTTACTTCATTATTAATGGGCTTTAAAGGCTGTGCTTTACAGAGTGAAACAGAAGGCACTTACTGCTCATTCACAACAAAAATACAGTTGTCCTGTGAAGGCTGTCCTGTCACTGGATGTTTGCAGGTCACTTTTCGTTCATTATGACTGTGAAAGAAAGAGAAAGAAAAGTATTAGGCAATAAGATTCACTTCAGTTATAACTTTATGTATTCATTAACAGAGTTTCAGCTGGACAGGGACGAGTTGAACATGAGACATATTTAACTGCTCTGTAAGGATAAAACCCTGCTGTAAAAGCAACTGTCTTCATCCTCAGGACATGAAGACACCAGTTTCAAATGTCCAATATTACAGATAAATGCCCAGTGACTAGAAAAAGAGTGAGGGGTTGCAATCACAGCTCTACTTTTACAGACTTGACTTTTTAATTCGGGTTGCTGCTCACAAGTGTCTTCCAGAGGCTGGGAGGCTGAGCTTCATCCTCAGCAGCACAAAAATGCTCCCCTCGCATTATCTCATTCCCCTGAACTGCAGATCCTGATTGAGCACAGCAGCTCCTGCAGCTTGCAGGAAATTGCCCAAATTCAACAACTACCCGCTGCTGCCACACAGGAAAGAAATGCCTGGGCTTGAGTCCTCCAGCCTGTGAAGGCAAGAAGAGAAAGGCAGGGCTGGGTCTGGGTTAAGCTCAAGAAGGACAAGGAACTGCTGGGGGAGGTTCAGCACAGGGCTCTAGGGATGATGAGGGGACTGCAGCATCTCTCCTGGGAGGAAAGGCTGGGAAAGCTGGGCCTGTTTAGCCTGGAGAAAAGATGATTGAGAGGGATCTTATCAGTGCACCCACATGTCTGAAGGGTGAGTGACAAGAGCCCAGTGCCAGAGCAGGGGCACAAACTGAAACACAGCCAGCTCCACCTGAATGTGAGCCAGAAGCACTGAGCACTGGAACAGCTGCCCAGAGAGGCTGGAGAACCTCCTCTGGGGAGATCCAAACCTGCCTGGCCACCACTGTGTCTCCTGCTCCGGGTGAGCCTGCTTTGGGAGAAGGGCTGGACTAGAACATCTCCAGAGTAACTTCATCCTTAACAACTACTTCTTTTCTGCCTTTTCACTGAACTATCTGAAGTTTCAAGCACTTTGAAGCACAGCTCATCTCATGAATGTCACACTTTCCATTCTTCCTGCTTCATAAAAACAACGTGAATTAACAGGACTATCTTAATATTCTCCACTTTTAAACTAAAATTCTTCGGATCATAACAATTTGCAATTATACAGCATTATTGAGTAAAAATTGCCTCCAAACAAAAGCATATTAAAAAAAAATCTACATTACTTTCATGGTGAATGAATGGAAAAGCCTTCATAGAGTGCAAGATTAGAAAGACAGCCCAATGCTTTGCACTTCTACTGGCATTTTAGAAACCTACTAATGCCTAAATGGAGAGACCATGTTACAGTGCTTAATGATGAGCTGGCAATTGCCAGCGCTTTATCTTTGTTCCGAGTTCAGCAGATTTCTAAGTTTAGCCCCTGAAGGAGCTGTTGTTGCAGAAATGGATCAATTACAACGAGGAGACAGGAAAGAGGACAGTCTGTGCCATTCCCAAATGCCCTGGTCATACAATGTCTCTCAAGGAAATCAGCACAGATTAAAGAGAATTCAGGTTCAAAACATCCCTGAGCAAGTATCCAGGTTTCTTTGGTTGGTTTTTTTTTTCTTTTGTGAGTCCTATTTTCTTCCTTTCCCCCCCCCCAATATTTCAGAAACTCTGACACCAAAGTGAAAAAAACCCCAACAAACTATGGAGATGAGCTGTCCAAAACGCTTTGCCAAAACGTTGCCTTCTTGTTTGCATTAAACCTTGACAGGTGACTGTCAGCTGCATCCATAAATGTGGAAATAAGTGGATCAGGACTTCTGCTCAGGGACCAGAAATGCTCAGGTCCACCCAAGAGGAGGCACATCCCATGTTCTGTGTGAGTGCACATCACTGATGATACAGAAGAGGCAACACCCAAGGACTGCAATGAGGAAACCACACAAAACCCGGAGGGAAAGGAGGGAGAGCAGAGGAAGCAATACTCAAGAACATTTTGCTTCAGGTTTGAGTCATAGATCAAGTTAGCATTCCAAAAGCACCAAAAAAATCCTTGAACAAAACACAGTTTTCCCCACTAGTCACACAGATGTTGAGATGTATGGGAGGTAGCTGAGATTACACAAAAAAGGCAGAAAACGTATCACGGACATGAGCCATGCTCCTGAGGATTGTACAGCACTTTCTTCTAGACCTGAATAGTCACTTCCTTCTAAAAGAGTAAAGCAAAGGGAAAACAGGCTTTTTTTTCTCTTCAGCTTAAACACAAGTGAAATCTCATGGGTGAACACTGGAAATTCAGCTTGTGCAACTAAGAGTGATGACTGTAAATATGTCTAACTGCATGAACAGATTTTAAATACTTCCATTTGAAAACTTTTTCATTACTCATCTAATTACTGCATTTTTGGCAGTAATTTACCTGGTATTTTGACAGGGCCCCTCAAAATACTTGTGCAAGGTGCAGTGAAGCTTGATAATTATTGTCATAACCCTCCCACATAACAGTAGGTTAAGGCATTTGTTTCAAACTCTATCTTGCAGAGCACAGAGAGTTTGATTCCAACCATGCTACAGTTTGATATTCACAATCTTCAACATCCAATTTAGACACTTGTTCAGTTATCCATAAATTCCTAGCTACACAGAGAATTTCATTTATTATACTACAATAATCTATACATCATGAATAAATCTCAGGGACAATAAAGAAAAAAAATTATTGAGAACTCTAATTTCAACTTTATACCAAATCCAATGTGTAATTCAGAGTTTCAACCTTGCATATTTATGTGTATGTACTTTATTATGTGGAAAGAGAGTGATTCACTTTGACACAGCCAGTGTGTTACTTTTCCCTTATGCAGAGGTGCATCCTCTTCCTTCTCCTTCCAGTTTTTCCCATGTTTTGAGAACACAGGACAACTACACACCAAAGTCTTTTGCATTTTTTCTTAACTGAACCGTACTATTTTAGGATCTGTATTAATGGCATGCTAAACACTAGAGACAAAGACAGGAAAAAAATTCCCTGTGTATTTCATTACTATTCATGAACATATTCTCCAGACTTGGGATGTGGCACAAACTACTCCTCATTAATATTTGCTACTGGAATGTGCTGGGCTCCAGAAATCTACACTAAGATGACATGAGAGAAGCAATTCAATGTAAAATAAAGCATAATTCTTACATGTATCAAGATATTATTCTGTGCTTGATTCCAGCAGTGGTTTTATACCTGCCATGAAAGAATCAAAACCAAACTAAATCAAACTAACCATAAATGTGAAAACAAGCAACCCTAACCACACCAAAACAGCCTCACCTGGGTAGAAATTCCATTTTTAGATATCTCAGTGCAAGACAACTGGTACTAGCCTAACAGCACTAACTTATCTTGACCCCTTTTCTCGAGAATTTTCCAACTTCTCCTTTCCAATCCTTTCCTCTGAAAGCTGCAAGCTTTGGCATCATTTACAAGGTAGCTTAGCTCTGGCACATGGACAAGCCCCCAGACCAAAAGGATTTATCCTGTTCAGGTTAGAAATGACAGCAACCTTGAATTTGACTCATGTTAATTTGCCTCCTTATCTACTCTCTCTCTCCCATCCTTTGAGACTCTTAATCTCTTCAGAAGACAGGATTATTTTACTTATTTTCCAGAAATGTTCAAAAAAAAACTTTGTTGTGCAGTTTTAATCTACTCACTAATTGTACAGTCAACAGCAATCTTTTTGTTGGTTTAATGTGATCCAAGGACTACTGGAAAAAAAAAAAAGCCCTCAAATATATAATTCAGAGATATTATTCTATTTGTAAGCAGCAACTAAGCACATCATTCCAGGTGCAGAGCTTGCCAACACAAGTCCTACACAAGCAGTTTCTTTGTTTTCTATCTTGTGTTTTCAGGACTGCTGACCCAAAATGCTGTGCACCAATGTTTTGTTCTAACACACGATACAAAAGTCAGCCAAATCAAAACTCTGATCAGTTTTACTATTTTGAGGTCACTATCATCTTTGTCAGTATATTGCAAAGGAAATTAACTCAGATAACTGCAGCTGGAATGCAAAAAGAGCTATGTAATCCTTGTTGTACAGTTAAAATGAAGGGTTAGACCATTTTTCCTCTGGAACAAAACAGCTCACTCCTAAGTGGCAGCAAAGATCAAAGGACCAGGGTGGAAACAGTTGGTTTGGGGTCTCTCCATTGAATGATTTGGTTGAGCTCCCTGTCCTCTTAAAAAAAAAAAAAGAGCTGGGCCAGAACTCCCAAAGACATCTGGTTTTCTCCCCCTCAAATTAGAGCTAGATTCCACTTCAAAGCTTCTCTCATGGCCTTTCTTTGCAGCCTTTATTTATGTGCTCCTCAGTGCTAAGGCCTTCTCATTTGCTTATTGTCAATGTGGCCATCAAAGCAAAGGCTGAATACAAACAAATCACAAACCAGGACACAACTTTTAAGAGGCCTCCACATCCTTAATTTAGAAACACTGTTCCTTTTGACAAATGAGCACTGGAGAACACATTTCAGAAGAATGCTACACCAAGTATCTGCTTCCTAACATTTAGTCTAGGTCTTAAAATTCACAGACTGGCAATCTAATCTCTGTTATGGATACACACAATCCCTATATAGCACAAATATGCTGAAACATATTTCTTATGAGAAGCAGTTTTATGCATTTTTCATGACAAAATACTCAAGAAGATGACAAGGTAAGAAGACCAAGATTACCAGAGCAATAAAATCATTCTCTCTGCATTAATGCTGAATTTCTGCACTGATATTTAAAGGTAAGGTTCAACTGGAAACAAACATAAGACAAGTCTAGGGCAGATTTGTTTGGCTTCTGTGAATGAAGCCCTTCATTCCTTACTTGGTGAATCGAATCAGCCATTTCTACCTTGTGTGCTTGCTTTGTAGCATAAGAATGTCTCATTTCTAACAGCAATAAATGCAGTTATAGTTACCTAACCAAGAGTTGTCTGAACTTGGAAAAAAATTAAGTAAATGCAGTCCCTACACAACAGCAAGCAAGGATGTGGTCTGTGGCTATGCTGCCACTTCTATTTTACTGCATCTGTAATGCCACATTTTACAGCAAACAGCAAATGCAAGCACTTTTTTACCAGCGCTATCATACCCTAGAATTACATGAGCCTTTTTTCAATTAAGGTTTTTCAACAACAAGTTTGGAAAGGGGGCTGCATGGCTCCACAGGGAAACATCTGAGTGTGGTAACTAAACATCAGGGAGCCCCAGGAGAAGTGGGAGTGAAGAGACAGCCAGTCCCAAAGTGCTGACAGACCTGTAACACGTCCCATACGCTGCTGAGAACAAAGTGTTGGTGACCCTTTGTGTGTGCACACGCTTTTGGGAACGTGCAGACAAAATTCTCCTCGTTTTCCTGGCAGACAATGTAACACCTAAACTGTAGTTCCTGCTGCTACCACTTTTCTGGGCTGCTCTGAGTTTATTTTTTCAGGCAACCTGCCAGTTCTGTAGGCTTTCCTTTTAAGTCCTCCTCAGCTATAGTTATAGCAGCTTTGGTATCTTTGCTGCTGCTGTAGCGGAAAGCATCTGGACATTTCTATGCAGCTGACTGTAGTCCAGCTTTTATTTTTATTTTCCAAAAGATTAAGTAATGCTGCCCCAAAATTCTAAGCCTTCCTCTCAATGGGACCATTCTAAAGCCACACTCATATTCCAGTGAAAATATCCATATGAAAACAGCCTTTTCTCACTCGAGCAGATATGATTAACATGCTCACATGATATATTTCCAACATAAAACTAAGTTTACGTAAGCAAGAGCAAACATTTAAAAAAACCCAACTATTTCAGAATACTAGGATGAAATACTTGCTAAAACAGCATGCACTCTATTACAGATTGAGAAGGTTTTAATAAAAAACTCCTCTTGCTAACCAAACACTCCATTGTCAGGAAAAGTTACTGTTCTCAGAGTTCCCAGAACTTCATGGGAGGTGTCTTTCATTCTGTAGGTAACATATCTGGGAATTTGTAAAATACTGTGGTTCAGTAAGGGCTGCAATGCCATTGTGGCAATTAGTGAGATACACCTGCCATATGTCATCAATTTATGCAACATTTCATTACATTTTAAGCTCTGGGCACAGGGTCTGACACAGTACCCTGATAGCAGCACTGCAGATGAAGAAAACGTTCAATTCTGTAAGCATTACTCTGCAGTAAAAATGACTAAGACTCTGTTTGCTATCTGAGGTAGAGTTTAGGAGAACACTGAAGTGGGTTTTAGAAGGCAGACCTGTCTGTAAGCCTCAGACTTGGAATCCCAGGATCCTTCAATGGTTAACTCCCTGCTGAGATCCCAAGAACTAGAGTAACAATTCTGAAGTGAAACCCCACAATGTGTTTTCTGAAGAGAACCAGGGTTTGGAGCAGCATGGTCCAGCAGGTGGTTTGAGGAGCAGAAGCACCACTGGACTCTCCAGTCTGGCTGCTGCTGCCTCTTCCTGCTGATGACAGGACACTCATCATCATCATCACCATCATCTCACCCTCTTCTCAGCCCTGGTGAGGCCATACCTGGAGAGCTGTGTCCAGTTCTGGGCTCCTCAGGACAAAAGAGATGTGGAGATCCTGGAGGGGAGCCAGTGAGGGCTTTGGGGATGTGGGGAGACTGGAGCATCTCTCAGAAGGAAAGGCTGAGGGAGCTGGGGCTGCTCAGCCCTGAGAAGGGATCTCATCCCTGTCTGTCCCTGCCTTCAGGGAGGGCTCAGAGCAGGGACTGTGAGGCCCAGCAATGGTGGGACGACAGGAATGGGCAGGAACTGATGTTCCACCTGAACACGTGGAAGAACTTCCACTCTGTGGGCTGTGCCCACCAACACTGCCCAGGGAGGTCATCTGCCTCTCTGGAGATGTTCCAGAACCATCTGCACACACTGCTGGGCCCTGTGCTCTGGGGTGCCCTGCCTGGGCAGGGAGGTGGCACCAGATGCCCACTGTGGTGCCTTCCAACCTGGCATTCTGTGGAGACTGACAGCAGATGGCTGAGCAGCTGATGTTATCCAAAATCTCGCTTCCCTGATGCAGCAGGGACACTGTAGCCTCTCCTGAAGACATAAGAGAGGGTAGAACAAGTAAAAGCTAACTTGTAGAGAGGGCAACAAAAAGCCACATTCCATTTTAAAAACTAAAAAAAACCAGCAACCAACCAAAAAAACCCCACAAACAAACATGCCCCCAAAACAAAGAACGCAAACAAAAAATCCCTGTTACAATACACAGAAAAAGCTGTCTTTGCTGCTTGGGTTTGACCACTCAGACTAGCACTCTAACAAATTGGGACATTTAATTAATAGGGGTTAATGAGAAACCACTAATCGGCGTTTTTTACATATACAATATTAGAGATTTCCAGAACAAGAAATGAACCTGACTTAAATTTACAAGGGATAAACGATCACAGCTTGCATGAGCACAACTGTACAACACTACCAGAAGAAATTCATCACACCAAGTAAAGTAGAGATAATTGAGCTCTCTTCGTCACCCCCTCTACAACTACAAACATCAAATTCAATAAAAAACTTTTAGCAAATGCTTTCATAGCTACATAGCAACTTTTACTCTTTTCTAAGCTCACTAGACAGAAAATTATCTTCACCACATTCCACTAAGTTCAGTGATGCAAGCCCTGGCCTATTTCATTTATTAAAAGCCTAAGTGAGATGTGCTCTTGACCAAGTACTAGAAATAGAAGTAGGATTTCAAAAAGCATTTCTGATTTATGTTTTCATTTCACTGTATGAAAATTAGAGATATTATACAACAGAAGGCAACTTTAATAGCAATTCCTCTTAGCAATTTTAATGTGTTTTTCAATAATTATATTTTGAAAAAAAAGCTAAAAATACTTCTAAGAAAAGTGAATGCAGACAATTTAAGCAGTGTAATACCTATTGATGTGGAAACAGTTGTGTATTTGTTCAACAAACTCCTCCTATGGAACTGCAAAAAAGTAAAGTTCCCAAATTCACTGAGTTACAAATCCAACAGATGTGTAACTCAATAAAAAATAAAAAATAGAAAAAATAAGATTAGGAAAAAATAGAAAATAAAAATAAAAAATGAAAATCCATAACAATAGAAACAATGCATAATTTCAGTGAATTTCTACCTCAAATTCAACAACAGAATTTCATCAGACATTTGGTAAAAACACAGTGTTGCTTTGCAAATCTCTCTAAGCACACTGGGATCAAAAAAACAATATTCATTAACAGTAGTTAAATAGTAGTTAAATAGAAGTAGTTAAATACCTTATTTATCTTAAATTTTCTACCTTTGGTGACATTTTTAACTGGTAGAATTTATCATCACTCAAACTTGTTTGCTTTCTGGTTGGTTTGTTTTTGAGGTGTTTTTTTTTTTTTTTGTATGGTGGGTTGCTTTGGTTCTTTTTGCACTTGGGTGTTTTCTTAAGATTGTGTAAATCACACCAATTTTTTAATCATCTAAGCCAAGGTTATATAGAAGTTTAACAACATTGCACTGCATCCAGACAGCTACACAACTTCCATTTCTTGACCACTTCAGATACCTGGGAATTGGCATTGTCACCACACAATCACACCTCTGGTGAACAGCCATTTTTATTCAATAAAACCACATTTCTATTAGTAACTCAGCAGAAGTTCTAAAAGAAAACCATGTTTATAAAGCACTTATATCAGAATACACCAGGTTGTAACAAGACCCTTCCTAAATCTGCTGAGAGAGAAAAATGGTCTGGCAAACTTCTGCCAAGTCACTGTCATCTGGGAAATGATTAGAAATCTTTATTTTAGCAATCTGAGAGAAGAAAACAGCTGAGATGTTGGTGCACCCAGTTGTCTATCAGTTGTGACTGTGGTACCTATTCAGACACATCCTGCATTTCAAGCTGTCCCTCCCAATAGATCCTATTGTGCAAGAAATAAGCACCAAGATTGAAATTTATAAAAATAATTATTTTATAAATGAACAGTCATCACTAAGGCTTTAATCACTGGCCTTCTTAAAGCCATTGTGAGGATTTAATTGAATAATCTTGGTGGTCCACTGATAGAGCATATGCAAATATGTGCAGCAGGCCCCAGAGGATAATTAATTGAAGCTTACACCATGTGTGGGCCTGCATTCATCTCAGACAAAAGAGTACAAACCCTATTAAAAATATTCATTGCCTGTGACGTGAAGTTCAAGCCCAGAGACACACGGGGCACAAAGTGTGGCACTGAGCTGGAACACTGAACGTGTCCCTTGTCATCCCCAAGGTCCCAGCTGAGCCTCGCTGAGCTCTCCTTCCTTTCAGTTCATTTGGTGCAGCTTCAGGAGCTGATCAGCCCAGAAAAATAACAATATTATTGCTTTAGAACAGCAGCAAGTTGTTCTGCAAGTCTCCAAAAGATTAAAAATGTCAGCAGCAAATAAAATTGGTTTGGGATTTGTTTGACATCACAAGTAGATCAGAAATTATCTCAGGATTTTCTCAGAACCCTCCCAACCTTTTAAACAGACCTTACACTGTTTTCTTGAAACATCCACACCTAATGCTCATTTGCTCCTAAACCAGACTAACAATCCTGGTGCACACTGAATGTATTTTAATTTACAGGTGTGGACACCAATCAGGCTTGTGGGGGAGCTTTGGGAACTGATCTAGCTGCAGTGGGCCCACACATCCCCTCTTTTATTTAAGTCATCATTGCCTATTACTCACCTTGTTAACTTCAAGTATTTATAAAAAGTAGGCAGCCATCGACTGCTTTTGAGGAAAAAAATATACTGATTTTCAGGAAAAGCATCCTTACACTATTCACAGAAAAACACCAGAGAGTATCATACTTTGATATGGTGCTGTCACAACTCATCTTAAAACATCAACACAACAGGCAGAAAATGTCAGCCCAGATGGACCCACCCATATACAAAATATGCACAATAAAAGTTATTTTGAGAAAATGAATTGATTTTTAGAACCAGTCTACCTAACAAATAGCAAAAAAAGGCAAGTCAATCTAAATACACTAAAAGATTAAATCCTATTTCCTTAAGTAATATTTTCATTCTTAACCCATCTCAATGCCAAGTTTCTTATAAAATAAATGAAAACCACAATTTAGACAGATGGTTGAAGAAGCAGCTACACCAATACACACTATCAGGTAAGGAAGCATAGCAGATGAAGAGTAACACTTCCTCTCTAATTAAAGTAATTTGACCTTTTTAAATTAAGGACAAAAATCTATATAATGGGCAAACACAAATTAATTATTTAAAGTGCTATAATAAATACACTAGAATAAAAAAAAAAAACAAACAGATTTGTTTTTTAGAATGGCTTCAGGTCAGGTGTTTTAAAAGGTGACTTGGCCAAAGTAAGTACCAGAAGAAAAACAGCATTTGTGTAGCAGGATATATCATCATTCAATTTACAGACGAGATTTCAGAACCCCATCTGATCAAGAGTTTACGTCTGCCACCCACTGCTTATATGCAGACTGTCAATCACTTTGATGCCTGCTGGTCTCATATAATCAAACTGTTGGCTCTAGAAGTCCAGAAATTTCCATTTGACAAAAAGTATTTCTTGGCTGCCTCCCCTTGTATTTTCACATCTTCGATTTCAACACCTACACAGATTGATCTGCATTATCCTTTTACCTCATAAATGCAGAGGAACAACTACACTTTATTTACAAAGTAAACTGTCAGCACATTTGACAGCTCTGCAGGAAAAATACCCAGCAAAAAACCATTATAATTCAGCAGTCCCCTAGTTTTACATCTCACAACTGTATCCTTGCCTCACAATACAACAGAAATAACAATTAATATTTATTAAAGACTTTTGCTGACCCAGCAACACATTGTGCTTCAGCAAATGGCACACCAGGTTGCTCCTTCCAAGGTCGAACTGCAGCAGCAGAGAAAACTACAGGACAACACGTCTTGAACAGACATGATGCCTCCAGTGACCTTCCATTAAATTCACACCTCAGTGACAGCCAGGATCTGGGAGCTGGTTTTATTTCTCAGGTGGTTTTTTCAAGCTTAGGGTACAGCAAAGTGACATGGAACTTGCTTTTTTCACAACAGCTGACCATTGTGTAAGAACATCCTTAGCCTCAAGCAGGCAAAAGTGACTTTTTAAATGTGTTTTTAATGCGTTTTAAGTGTTTTTAATGAGAGAGCAGTTGATCTGTACGTGACATTTCTAAGAGTGTAACTATATGACAATGAAAAATATCCTGGTGAAGACTCAGTTCATTGAGAAACTCCTTATGGGAAGTGAAAATCAGTTTATTTCATTTGTGTCAGAGCAAGAGGTCAGGGACAGAAGAACATTGGGATCACACTCAACATCAGTCATTTCACGGGATTTTAAAAAGGCAAAGAAAGCCCCAGAGAAAACACCCTCTGTATTGGGTGGGAACATTATTTTTTATAGACTTCTTTAGGAACTTGTGTAAGTTTTTCTTATGTTGAATCTGGCTTTGGAAACACTTTTAAAGGACTAGTAAAATTGTATCCAAAGAAGTCAAATTAAGTGCTGTTTACCATATGGAGTATTACTCAATTCTCCTCTTACCAGCAGAAAACATGAACATAAGGAAGAGATTTGCAAGGCAGGGACTATTCCTATGAAACCCAGAAGTGAAAACTCCTTCCCCCACCTTTTTTCTTTCTGGATTACACATTGTATCAGGAAAGCAGATTTTAGGCTGCATTTCAAGACTATAAAACAGAGGATTTGTAAAGAAATATGTTTTTACAGTATCTCTCACCTTATATCCTCTTTGCAGAATCAGCAACTTTAGAGATGTTCCAGATCTATAAAGTAACTATGCTATGCAGAATTTTTACAGCTCTCCAGCTACTCAGTACAGCTCTACTTGTTATGTACCTTCTGACATTCAACTGTTTCTGAATGGTTTTCTTCTGGCATGCCAAATCTTGCATTCTTTATGGGGATCCAGCCTCCAAATTTGTGTACTGCCCTTCCTAACTCCAAAGCGTGGCAAATTTGGAGATGTAATTAATGCCAGCAGGTTTGGAGTAGCACAATACTTTAGAACTGGCACAAAGAGGAAAAATCCCAACACACCTGGTCATTCCCGGTTGAAAATAACAGTAGTTATTTGTTTCTTTACTTTAAATCCAGATTTCTGTGCCCACTGGAGCTCCAGGCACCACAGAACTCATGGAACAGCAATCACAGACCATGTTTAACTCTTTATGAGCCTCGTTTTGTGCATCCTCCTCTGATGAATGTGGCAATGAAATCTCCTGGAGATAATTAAGGCAAAACCACCCAAACCAAACAATCCAGCCTACTCTATACATTTTAAAGGAACAGAAAATGCACAAGCCAAAATACATATTTGTCAAACAACTTCAGAAAAATTTATTTTCACTTTTGTTTGGAGAATTCCAACCCTAGAATGACTGGCATTGCCTCATAAGTTTTTAATGATTTAATGCCAAGCTAAAAGCTTGATTTCATAGTATTTTATGCTATAAAGGCAGACGTGGTCTTCACAAAATAGGTGTTTTCAGTGTTTTGCAAAAAAAGAACATTCTGGAAAGTGAAAACAGATCAATGTATGACAGAAATAAAAAAATGTTAAGTTCAAGCAATGAATTCATCAGCTTCCCCAAAAGCAAGTATGAACAAGCAACAGTGCCTTGCCATGAATGTTGTTCATATTTTTCCTCATTAGGCAGAAGGTATTTTGAGGTAAAGAATTTGTTCCATAATCACGGCTCTGAACTACCTCACCGCTCAGGTGAAATCAGAAATTTATCCCTTCCCTCTCCGCCTCCCAAAATAAACACCACACTTTTAAGCTTTTGAAAATTTTTCTCTGCATGACAGCTTTCACTTGTTTACTGCAAAAAAATTGTTTCTATGGCGAGGTAAGTGAATCTGCAGATGACTCTGAATGTTCACACCTGGTGTTCCAGTAGGGATCATATTATTTAGATGGAACAGGAGTTTCAATACCAGAAGAACCACACGTAACCCCCTTTCACCAGTAAAACAGCAGACTGATACACCTGGCTCAATTTAGAGGCAAAGCCAGAAGTTTCTTTCAGTCTTGCAGTTCAGTGACACACAGCTTTAAATACATGAATATATTCCTCTGCTAGCTTAGTTAGGTCGCCACACATCTAAATAAAAATATACTTTCAGATTTAAAAACCTTGCTCATATTAATACTGTATTGTTTTCTCCTTTAAAAAAACCAAAAAAACAACCCAAATCCTGCAAGAAAATGGGAAACTTACGAGCTAGAATGTGACTCCTATGGGTTGGAAAAAGTAACTGGAAAATTCCAGCTATCACCACATCATTGAATGGACTATGGAACTATGGCTCCATTCAGTTAACCAACGAACCCAGAAAGTTTCATACTAGCAGCCATGATCAAGCTAACATATGCAATAAGCATTTCTAGACCTATACTTAAGAAAGGCCACTCATTCCATTCCATTTTCTTTTCTGGAAAGAATTTAGGCACATTATTATGTGCTTAACTGATTAACTTAAATGTATAGCTGCATGGGGTTTTTTTGCTGAAGAAAAGCAGCAAATTAGAAGTTTATGCACAATCCTAAATTCCTGTCAACAGAACAGCACAACAGCAATTTATGCCATTCAATCTATACAATTTCAAACCTAAAATGCTACCAGCACTTCATTTTTGTGCATAGCCTCTGTATTTATTTCCATCTCATAGTACATTCAGTATACCAAAAAGCACAGCACACTTTAAACATCTTTGAAGACAGTTTGATATAACTGCCTATAAAAAACTATTATGGCTAAGCCCAAATCACACTAAAAAAAAGACCAACAAAACAAACCAGTGATACAACTTGCATTAGAATTTCACTTATCCAGCTTAAGGAGAAATATAAAAAAGGCACCAAGTTGGTAAGAAAAGCATCTCACTAAAACGAAACATTAAACTTTATCTAAATTCAACATCATAATTTATTTGGGAACTAAAATGACACAGAAAATAGTTTTTCTATTCACGACAACAGAATTTAAAAGGCTTTTCCCAGAGCTCATTGTTTTTAGTTCTGGGTTGGGAGCCAAACCACCTACATGAAGAGTCAGGAAGAGTCAGAGCTACAAAGGAACTTCAATGCTAACAGTCATCTTCCAAATCACGTAAATCATAAATATTACATCAATTCTGCATCTGCAATACATCACCACCACACCACTGTACCACAAGAATTGCCAGTTGCCGCATTAATGAAATTACCCTAAGCACAGGTTTCTGGAAGCTGATGTATTACATCCACCCACAGCTCTGATTCAGACCATCCAAATTCTGTCTGGAATTATTTCCTGATGAAAATCAATACCTAACTTTTACTGAGATGAGTTGCAGTATTCCCCAGAATCTTCAAACAGATGAATAAGACATTTTTTTTGCATGTATTCATCCATCAAGACTTGTCATCCTTAAAGGAACACCAAAAGGAACCAAAACCAAAGTGACACAGCAAAACCCTGGGCTTCCCTTGCTAAATGCCTCTCTGGAGATAAGTGTGCAGTAATTTCCTAGCTATAAAATATAAAAACCTTCTCAAAATTGGAATCTGACAAGATTTTCAAGTGTTACAGGACTGCAGCAGTCTCACAATTAGACATTTATCTGCCAGGGAAGAGAAAAGAAGACACGCATTTTATATTTCTCCTATGAAGAGAAAACAGTTACCATGAAGTGGAAACTGAAGTGCTTTTCAGTTATTTAAATCCCAAGCTACAACCAGATACTGCTTTGTGGGTTGGCTGGTGTTTATTTCCGAAATAATTTTTATGCTGACAGATTTTGCAGCTCATTTTACGACATGCCTACAGAAATAAACACCCAGCTTTGCAGGTGATACACACAGAGATACATACACCGACTAGAAATGTACTTGGTTTTCTGTTTTGTGCCTTCCACAAGCCCGAAAATCACATTTGAAACCTGGCATCCAATAACACTGCCATATGAGCTGTGTGTTAAATCAGGTACCTTACAAGTGTCTATTTGGAAAGTACTTCCCATTCAGCATTGCAAGCTAATTAAAAAAGCTCAAATTCCTGCTACACTCAATCTCTATGACATGATTTAGCAGAGAAGCATGTCTAAATAAAAATCTTGGAAGTGAGACACAGTTACAGTAAGCAATAAACACAACCTCTACCCACAATTAGGCTTCTACTTAAAATCTTAACTTGAACTTTATTCTGCTTTGCGTATATAATGAGTTATTGAATGCTGGATCAAAAAATCTAAAAAAGAGCATTTTTTCCAAAGTGGGAGGAAATGCTTTATGTCTCAGGAAAAACAATCATTAAAATGTATAAGAATTACTCACCGGTCTCCAGAGACATGAATTCTTTAGCACAGGCTTGACACACAAACAGGAAAACAACAAGTAAGGATGTGAGGGACGACCCTTTTCTCTTGGAAGCTGTTTCCCAGTGAGCGCTGCACAGCCCTGACCCAGAGGAAAAGCAACTTAGCTGTCAGGATTGCCAGACTCTGGGAAAGCTGATCCCAGAGTGATGTCACTTATTCCTGAAATGTTACTGCAGCTCCAAACTATTGACTCTCTCCTACCAATAAAACCTCATCCTCCAGATGATGGAAAACAAAACGTTTAACTACAGGACTGAGTTTCAACAGGAGATAACAGCACAGATTTTAACTGCGTATCTTGAGCTCAGACAAACTATTACAGTGAGAAAAAAGTGAGAAAAAAACCCAAAACACAAAAGAAGCTCCAGATGTTATCTAAATATACTCTTCTAATTATCTCTAACCTGCAAGGATTTTTTCTTTCTGGCAGCAGTAGTCAGAAAACACTCCATGAGATGAAGGGGAAGAGCAAAGACCGACACCACAGCACTGGGCATCTGCCTACAAAGCTCCAGATATTCAGCTGAGAGGATCTTGGCCTGGCAGAGTGGCCCTCACCCAGGTCACCTTTCTCCTTTTTAAATTCTGAATCCCAATTTTTTTAATTTTTCTCCTCTTCTCCCAAGGTGTGCCCCACAAAGGAAGCTCAATCCTCAGGATTTTGCCCAACTCCATTGGGAAACATTTTTTTTTGATGGAAAGAAAAAGAAATGAGCCAAACCCATAATGCTTGTGTGCTAAAATCAGGAAGTTTTAATACTGAAATAGATGTATCCAAAATACTAATGCAGCTATAATGTGAAGCTATAAGTGCTGTGAAGAACACCACATAAAGTAAAGAAATTATCACAACGGGCACTGCAGGAAATTTCTATACTGGACAGAAAAAACAGGCACTAATACTCCAAAAATATAAAGCAAGAAGGAGATGAAGAACACGAATAAATTATTTTGCGCATAAAATTCACTTCTGCAATAGTAAAAAGCAGAGTTGTACTTGAAGGGATGTCTGGGGTCTTCTACAAAATCCCAAATTTTAGACTAGAATGCAGAGATTTCATATTAAAACCCTAAACATCAAAGATTATCTTCAAATTAGTGTCACACACATCTTTAAATATGACAGCCCACAGATTTCCAGCAGTCCTGAGCCAACACCATCCTAAATTAGAGCTGGTTAGCAACCACCAGGGCACTGTGTGGGCAAGCACCACCCTCAGTCAACTGCACCGAGGGCAGTGCCAGCCTTTCTGCACAGAGAAGGCCTGGATTTTTGCACATTTGTTACTGAAAATATGTGTGCCATAAAGGGATAAGTCTTGCAGAATAAAAAAAAAAAAAGCAAATTCACAAGATAAATTGCTGCTTTTTAAAAAATGATCCCACACGTGCAAGATGAGAAATTCTAAGGAATGCATAAAGTAACAAACTAGAGGGAACACAGAAGCCTTCAAAGCAAAGAAATGGCAACTCAAGTTAGAACAGCAGAAAACATTCCTCTGATAGCAATGGGAAAACACCCCAAAAGTGGCAGGCAGTCAGAAAAGGCTTTAAATGGGGATTGACACCTCAATTTTCAGTGTGAGCAGCATCAAAAGCAGAAGCTGGGAGCAGAATAAACTAGAAATCAATGCAGGGTACAAGCTGCCATGGAAGGAACGGGTTAAAGAGAAGCAGCCAAGTGCTCAACAGTGCCCAGGACACTCCTGCCAGATGCCTGCTCAGAGCTAAGGGGTGAGATCATCAAACCCTTCTGTGTCACAAAAAGGCTGGCTCCAAAACCCACAAGTGCTAAACCCCGAAGGCAAGTGACCTATTTTGAAACAATTTCACCTGTCACACTTAGAATAGCAAAAATCTGGAGTGCAAAACCTGTGAAATGCTGTTTTCCAAAAAAGTATGGGATGTGAGACTTGAGCCAAGTATTAACAATGCAGAATTAGTTGGAAAATGTAAGAGTTTTACCATCAGTCTATGGTAATGCCAAGCCATGCACTGTATTTCAAAATGTGACTGGATGGATTCATAAATCCAAGTTCTATTAATCTGATAATTTTTAAAAATATTTTTTTTCAGACTTAAATAAATAGAAATCACCATGGGTGCACTAAAATTGTGGTATTACACAGGCATGTGTTAAGTGGTCAATATTAGATATTGTGCCTCCTTTTCTTGCTTGGCACATTTAATTCACAACTTGAAGTTAGCAATCTTCTCTTCCTCTTTCTGATAGCATATGATAAGTTTTATAGAAGTAATTAATCTCCTGTTAGTTCTGTGGCATTAAAGCCTCTCTTTGTAAGAGCTGTGCTATTTCTAGAAGAATCTAAATTTCATTAATAGCCTCCAGCCCTGAGTTCAGTGTTAAGACTTGATGAAGCATTAGCACATGACGGTGGCAGACAAAGATCTACCAGTTCTGAGAGACAGAAGCTTGCCAGAATGTAAGGGCTGATTTTGAAAGAGAAAATCTTAATATTTAATTACACCGACTTTCTGGTTTTGTCCAGTTTTGAATTTCATTTAAAAATTAGCTATTTCTGAAGGCCTTCAAGCTGAGATTGTAGTCAGTGCTGAAGCACCATAATTTTCAACAGAGCTTAACTTCCTAAAAATATAAGAGAGCTAAGACTAATTCTGATAGTCTAAATCAGAGTAGTACAACAGGACACACTTTGTCACTACTGAACTAGAAAGTTAAGTTCCACTTAATGTAATTTGCTATTTTCAGTAAGAAAAAATTTGGTTTTTTCAGCCAAACCAACATAACTGAGCCCGAGGAGCAGGGGAAAATAAAATTACTCTGGGCACATATGTACAGACAACCACATGGCAATACTGCCTATATTTTTCACAGAATTTAGGGGTTTACATTCATGTCTAAGTTACTAAGACCTTTACTAAGTTATTTTATTAAGGCCTTTAGACATTTGATTTAGGGAACATACTTCTGATTAGCTCAAGAGGCTGCCTTATTAACAGTCAGTGTAAATGCTATAATATACAAAAACCTTAGGTTAAAAAGATGTCACACAGGAGTGAGGTTCATGCAGAAATGTCAGATGGACAACAATCTTGGTGGTCATCAAATTCAACCTCATGCTCAGAGGTAACTCCAATGCCAGATCAGATTGCAAAGGCCCTTGTCCAGTTGAGTCTCAAAAATCTTCAAGAAAGACATGGAATCATTCTCTGCTCAAGAGGCTTGGGTTTTTTACTACTATTTTTATTTTAATCTGTTAGAATGTACTTTACTGCAGTTTATGACCATTGCTCTTTTTACAGTTCTGAAGACAGTCTGTCTCATTTACAAAGTCCATGTAGTTAATGAAGGATGCAGTTAAGTCCCTGCTTTTGTAATTTCTTCAGGCCAAACACATCAATCTCCTTCAGCCTCTGGAGCAGAGAATGATTCCAAGTCTTTCTTGAAGATTTTTTGAGACTCAGCTGGACAAGGGCCTTTGCAATCTGATCTGGTGTTGGATTTACCTCTGAGCACGAGGTTGAACTTGATGACCACCAAGATTGTTGTCCATCTGACATTTCTGCATGAGCCTCACTCCTGTGTGAGGAACTGACTTGCTGATCAGTGACAAAATAGTTCCACCCCAACTCCAGTGAAGACTCTCTGCAAATAGCCACTGAATTGAAACTTTTAATTATTGACTGCTGATGGTACAGTCAGTTCCTCACCATTCATCCCATCCATACCCCACGCTCAGACACAAAGGTACCACATGAGATACATCAAAAGCCTTGCTGAATTTATGTGGTTTCCACTGTTTTCCCCCTCCGTTGCAAAAGGCAGTCACTGTAGGAGGCAGCCAGGTTGGTCAGGCAAGATTTTTCCTTGATATATCCATGCTGGCTGTTTCCAATTACCTTCCAGTCTTTCACATGCCTAGAACAGTTTAAATGAGTTGCACATTAATATTCTCAGGGAGAGAGGTGAAGCTGACCAGTGTTTATTTCCCTGGATTCCCTTTCTTGCCATTTTTTTTTTAACACAGCAATGTTTGTCTATTTGCAGTCATCAGGGTTATCCATGTTGATAAAAATCACTCTCACGGTGACATCTGTCAGCTCACTCAGCACCCTCAGCTGTTTATGCTCCTAGAATAAGAATCCATGGCTGTTCCAAGCATCAGTCAAAAAACAATTTTAACATGATATTAAAAAAAACCCAAACACACAACAAAAAGCAACCCAGGAGGGGTAAGGGCCTTAAGGCAGCTTATATCTGCCAAAACAAAAAGAAGAGGTGGGACAACAAATGACCACATAGGAAACACGTCACCGGTCCACGTTGCTGTAATGCTCCAGGATCTGCTGGGAGCTGCCACCTGATATTTCCTCTGCATCCACAATCCTGCTGTAAATCTCTCTACTGAGAGCACTGAGGTGTCACCCAAACATTTCTTTAAGCTTGCTCTGCTTAAAGCTTTAAGCTCTATACAGCATGAGCAAAAACGATAATGAATTTGAAAGCAGGAATTTTGACTGCTTGCTGTTGACAGTACAGACAGAACACGTTATCCCAAAGGGAAAGCCCAACCTTGGCTTGCAACTGGAATGCCTTGTTCTGTCCCAAACATCAAGGAATTTAAAGACAGGTAATGGAAACTGCATGCAGCATGAACATTACCAGTCAAGCAACCTCAGCAGGCAAGGCAAGCCCTCAACAGCCCACAGGGCTCTTTTTTCCCAATTACATGACACACAAAGACACTGAAGAGAGCCTTAAATGAGCTTGGGAATAACCAGGCAGCATTTAGAGTTGCAGTCATACTAGAATAACATGTTAGCCTTTGATTCTACACAAGGAAATGAAAAGAAGAAACGTGAATGTTTCCTCCTTCCCAATGCTTTCAGAGGAAGAGAACAGCATTTTTAGATTTACTACTGAAAGACCAAGATTAAAGCAAATGTCTGGTTAAAGAATGCATTAATTTTACAAACATATATACATATCTACAGCATCTTTTATTAAAGCAAACTGCACTCTCTTGCTGCAGGAGTTGCCATTAGGCAACAGCTGAAACAAAAATGTTTCAGGGAATTTTAGCTCACTGCTGATGCCACCACCAGTCAGAACCTACTCTTCACTCAATCACAGAAAGGTTTGGGTTCGAAGGGGCTTTAAAGATCCTCTGGTTCCACCCCCTGCCATGGGCAGGGACACCTTCCATGATCCCAGGGTGCTCCAAGCCCTGTCCAACCTGTCAGCTTTCAGGGATGAAGCATTTATAGCTTCTCAGGGGAACTGTGCCAGCGCCTCACCAGCCTCACAGGCAAGAATTTCTTCCTAACACCCAACCAAACATGCCTTTTTAAGATGAAAATCTGCACTCAAATTAAAAACTGCAAATTAAAAGCTTTCTAATTAAAAACTGCACTTACCCTGTCACTACTTGCCTAAGTTCCTCTCTCTTCTTTTTCTTAGCCCCCTTAGCTCCTTCCCTTACTTTTCTAAAATGCACCACACATGTTTAACCCAGGATGCAACTCTTCAGCGAAGAGCAATCACAAAACCTGATTATCTAGAGATTTTATTCACTGGAAGACAGATTTTCAACTACGTGCCAGACATGAAGGACCCACAGTCTCCCACAACTCATCATTAAGGCCTGAATCTTCTGAGATGGAAGACAGACACTTATTCCACTCCCTGAAGCCTGCGACAGTCTTCTGCTCCCCCCAGTGGCAAAAACCCAAATATAATCCACAAGGAGGCCACTGAAGCAGCATCACACGCTCACACAGCACTGCTCTCAGAGGTTCTTCAGACCCAAAACTTCCAGTATGCTAAGGACTTTTGTTCTACAGAAAATAAACTACATTTATCTTGATTTGTGCAAAAAAACTTTTTGGAATTGATAAAGTAGTTGCTAATGGAAACATTTTAATCTGTAATCCTAAAGCTGCCAGGAATTTTCTAGGGTTGTGATAAATGAAAAAAAAATTAAAATATTTTTGATACAAGCATTAGTAGCAATCTTCTGTTTAAAAAGAAGTCACAGGAAGCTGCAGCCACGCAGACATCACTTGCCTGCTCTTATCAGCCTTCTGATGTCTTCTTTTTACACTGGAGTTTTACACTCCAGTAAAGGGGAGCAAGACTTGTTCATTTCATTTCATTCAATAATATTCTTCCTTTTTCTCTCTCCCTAAAAAGGAAGGTGCTAAATAAGTAGGATTGGCTGAAGTGGTCCACAGAATTATGTGCTTTAAAACCACTGACTGCATGAGTTTTAAGACCTAACAGCTTTCTGAATTTCATTTCCATGCTTGTCTTTCAAATGTATTTTGCAGACTTTCCCCAAGGATTAAGATAACAAAGTGACAAGCAGCTTTCTAAGGATTTTTCTCCACTGTCTTTTAATGATTTTGCAAATGTTCATGCCAGTGCATAGCAGTTGCTTAACTTCAATGGCACGGTTTCTATAAGTACATTCCAGTCAGGTTACATTAGTCATTCTGATATCTCAAAAATAATCAGGATATCAAATATTCACTACTTGAGCTTGAGAAGACACATTTCCCCCAATAATCATAACAAGACTCACATTACAAACAGTTCAGCTCTTTGCAGAATGAATTCTGATGATCCACATCTATTGGATACTGCCTGTCAGAAAACATGAATTCAATGTTTGGACAGAAACAGAATTACTGATAACCATCTGCAGTGTGATAAAGGACTTGATACACTCTGAAAAAACATCTGGTTAGAAGTTACAAGCTTCTCTATTCTACACATTGGGGTAGTTGTTCCTAACATGGATGACATGCCACAGTTATTGATAAATCACGTTAAACCTGTAAATTACAATTTCTGCCTCTAGAGCAAGGACTGTGATGTCAACAGAATTAACAAAGGAATCTACTGTCTTCAACTAATTTCTTTTCTAGATAAAGAGCAACAGGGTCCTATTATTATTCCTTATTACTGTAATTCTTCAATTAAAAAGGTTTCTTCTATTTTCATTCAGTATGAGAAAGTGCAGAGAAGTGGAAGTGTATTCACCAGACATTTTTATCAGTAAGAATGCTACTGGTGTGTGCACGAGGTCCCCCAAGTAAAAATAAAGAAAGTGCAGACTATTTGCATTCAGTGAAATGCTTTTCAGTGAAAAAGGGTCTACTGGTTCAGTTTCAAATTGTAAACTTTTCCTCAATGCCACAGGGATATCAGAGCTTTGCAGCGAACCAGCTGGAAACATTTTAAAACTATGGAAAGCATTTTTCTTCTAATCTTTTTCAAGGAAATGGCTGAGCCATTTTCATTTAATCCTTCATATAAAACTATGGAGGTAACAAGAGACAAAAGAATTGAGCCTGGGAAGCTGAAGAGCTTTCTGGATCAGAAAGTCTACAAGTGTTAGAGGAACTACAACATGGTTATGGTTAGTGTAAAGCAGTGGCTGAACTTCTGTACAGGTGTGGACACACCCATGCACTCACATGACCCAGACATTTCTGAGCTTCTCTTCTCTTGGCTGTGCTATTACTTTTCCACATAGCTCTCTGACTTTGTTCCAGCTTTACATAGGTGCAGCAGAAGCTTTCATGAATTTTTGGATGAAAATGAAGAAGGGGAATGCAGTCACAGACTCTCAATATCACTTCAACACGGTTATCAGAAAATGACACGTTAGCACTCTACTAGACATGTCACTGTAACATAAAATGAAGAAATTAAATAAATCTAATTCTGTTGAAGTCCCACTCTGATTAATACATTTAATAGTCCTGTCTTAACAAAATTGAAACTGTTCTTACTTGGTTTCAATACAGACAAGGTAATGAAATAAAAACTTGCATCCAATGGATGAAATTATCAATCTGAATGTGTCCTGTGAGTGCGAATTATTACAGGACACAATGAGACAAGAACATCTTGGTGCTCAGAGCCTTGAGCTGATGAACCCAGGACCTTAAACTTCCTTTTACAGGGCAATACCACGGTAAGGTACCACAACAGAATTTCTAAATGGAATAATGCAAATCTGGTAGCTAAGGTATTGAAACCAATCCAGCTTCATGAGCAAGAACTTTCTCTGGGGCTATTTGGCTTTTCTCCCTATGGGGCCAGGTGCAGCTTTGCACTGACATGCATTTGAGGCATTTGACTGACAGTCAGCATCAAGCTAACTGCACCAGGGATGTGCCCTTGGGCTTCACCAGGCTTCCTCTGTGATCCTGGTTAAGTAAAACCTCAGTGTCCACTCCCAATTTGTACTATCATGGTATAAAATATTCCCCACCATTACAACAGATAAATTCAACTGAACAGCTAAATACAATAAAACAACAGCAAAATCCAACAGCTTAATGTTAAGTCAACCTCTGTTTCCATTCCAAATTTGTAGTATCATTATGTAAAATACTCCCCACCAATGCAACAGTGAGATACTAATGCTGCAACAGAAGGTTGTGGGGAACATTCCCAACCTATTTCTGGTCATTTAGGCAGCTGGAAATTGAATTCAGCTGCTCCTGCAGGAAGCACACCACAGCCAGAACCACACTGTACTTGGAGACACTTTCAGAGGCAGCATTAAAGAACTTATTTTGACAGCCTCAGTTTGAGGGCTACTAAGGATATCAGTCTTGTCTTTGCTCACAGAGAGAACAAATGCACTGGGCAGAGTGGGCTGAAGCAGATGGTATTACCAAAAGTGGTGGTGGTTAAGTCATGCCTTTCGTTCTCTGCTATGACAACCTTGATGGCTTGGGCTATTTTCTCCAGGAAGGAAAAAAAAAATCATCCCATTTCTCAGAACAGCAAAAAAAGAAATAAAAAGTCTTACATAGATTTCCCAGGCAAGATACAATATCTCATATCAGACAAATTTCTACTGAGTAAAATTGTTAAGACTTGCATTGATATCCTGCGTTTTAATGACAGCTCTGAAAACCTTTTTTGTATTTCTTGTTTCTCAGTACCTTTTCCCCCTCCAAAACCCCAAATATTTTACATCATATGCTAAACCCATCCTGTCAAAAATAACTGTCCTTTTATAATAATGAAATAAAGCCATTTTGCTGGTTTTGTTTTTATCTTAATCATGGGCCACACTTAAAGGGACCTCAACACTCCACATAGCAAATCCTGTTCCATGAAAATACTTCAGGTCCTTCCAGTAAGGATGTTACTCAATGTTGTCAGCAAACACAGCATTTTCACTGATTAAAAGGTTTTTATTCAGCTGCCCATATGCTAATGCTCATGTAAACGACAGATTTTCTACCAATATGGTTGTGTTATGATACCTATATAAATGCCTGGAAAAAATCCCTGTACACATTATTTTATATATTATGGCAAAAGAGGCAAAGGGACCATCTGAAATATGAAGAGAGCCAAATTTGGGAATAAACTTTAAAGATTGAAAAGACTGAAATTCTGACTAAGTTAATAATTCCCATATAAACAGGGAAGTATAAAACATGGAAATCTTTTGATATTTGACGCAAGATATGAATTCATTTTTTTGGCAAGATATGAACTGCACCCAAGTCCCTTCAAGCAGCCTGAAGTACATCATAATTAACATTTCCTTTCTTTTTTCCTCAATGGTCATACTTTCAAAGAGCATCAAGTTTTGTCTGGCTTGGAAAAAACAAAGTCACTGTATGGTACATGCTTCCATTAAATTCAGATTAGCTTAAGGAAAGCACAAAGCAATTCCAGTTTTCTTACAGCCATTGACATGTTTAAATACTAAACTGTCTCCTCACCACAGCATTGAAATGTGCTAAGACTGAATATTCTGAAAACACTGTAAAACATGGAAACATGCATAAACATAAGGAAAGTGATGTTGTACTGAAAACACACTGGAAATATTCAAGCTTATGTATCATTTTGAGAAGCATTCTCAAGAAGGTTTTTGTTTTTTTTTTTTCTTTTTTTTTTTGATTTTTGGTTTTCCCCTTTTCTATGTTCTTGGGGGGGGGTGTGGAAATTCTGATCTACAAAAAGAAATGTTTTACTTTCTCTTGGTCATCTTTTCGGAAATTTAAAGTTCTAAACAACTCCTCTATACAAATATATACAAACATGTGCTAAATTTTCATTGACAGAAAATCCCAATAAATACCTATTCACCATTGAATTGCAATGATCTAATGTATTTGTAGCAAAAATCTGCCAATATTCACAGGACTGTATTTAATATTCATTTTAAACCTCAGTGTACTGAAAAAGTAGACAATTTTTAGCTCATTCAGCAAAGATTTAACCAGCTCATTATTTCCACTCTCTTGGTACAAAAAAAAAAGCCAAATTTTTTAAAGAATAACACAATCCCAAATATTTTCATTTTTCACTTTAACAGATCCATTTCTCAACTTATACCAGACACATATAAAAAGAACTAATAATGCCTTCTTTACTTTTCCATAAAATCTCAGACTCGATTATACATGGCTGACATTAGAGCCAATTATTTTAAATGAGAACGGGTGCACATTTTCTTTTTCACTTGGAAAAGTAAATTTAGCTCATGCTTGTGAAACATAGCTCCACTCCTTCCTCCACTTCAAGAAAAAAAACTACAAAAACTAATAAATGGCAGTATCAGATTGTAGCAAACTGTCAAAAATAGGTCAAGATCTGATGCAGAATGCTGACAAGGTTTTTAGACACAACCTTCAGCCTAAAATTGTCACAGGCTCTCCATCCTCTCCATCTGGCACACCAACTGAGTATGTGCAATTGTCAGCAGTAGTAAAATCTCTTATTTAGAGCACAGTGTGAATGGAAAAAGGCTGAGCCTTCACTGTCCAAAAGATTTTAATAATTCAAAACACAGTTGGCAGGCAGCTAAAGTGATACACATCCAAAGGTTCCCCTTCACACCACATCCTTAACTCATTTTTTTCCCCCTGTGCAAACAATTATATTTATGAACACTCAAGCAAAAAGTTTATTTAAACATTATTTCAGCAGCGATGCTCTCTCAAAAGGACTAAAGCCACCACGACATTCTCACTGCTCTCCTGGTGAAAAAGTGCCATAGAAGTCAGTGACTTTTTATTCATGTGTAAAAAAAAATAATTTTTTTTCATCCTCTTCAAAAAATAACTCAACAGGTTGAATTACATGCCTTACATTTTCAGTCACATGAGGGAGTTCCTCAAGCTCCTTCCAGAGACCTCCAGTTTCTAAAAATCAGAACACCTACATGGCACAATCCTAGGAACCTCAATCTTTCACCTTATTTTATTGCCAATTACAATATATTCATCCACAATAAAACATAAGAAAATCCTTATGATGGCTGACATGTCTAAAATGACTGAAAAATAACATTCCTTAGCATGAAAAAGCATCATTTTATTTAATTTCAGTCCTCAATTCTGTGCAATTTAAATGCACTTGGAATAATCTTGTTCAGCCAGCAGCCCTCACACACATTCACCTCCCTCTCTGCATGTTCTCTGTGTATATATATATATATATATATATATTTATATATATATATTTATTCATGCACACACACTATCTAGAAATATAAAGAAACCAACAAAACTAGCACAGAGTAAAACTGCAGCAAAACTAAAGGCAATACATTATTGTCAAGTTGTCTGAGTTCTCAAAATAACCTCTTTATGCACAACCACCATTAAGATATAAACACAAGGCAGGTATTTTTCTTCCCACAAGCTGCCCATAACCCAAAGTGGACTTGAATGTTCAGTAAAATGGTTACAGACAAGAGAAGGTCTGCAGAGGGGACAGCATCTTACCTACAAAATTCAGTTAACCTTTGTAACAACAATGTAAAAATTCAGCTTTTTGGAAAACTAACCAGAGTCAGCACTCACTTCAAAGGAAAGAACAAATACTATCCTGAAGAGTAAAATAGACATGATCATGGTTATAAAAATAGCTTGTGATGTTTAACACTTGCAAATTTCTGCTTTCCTTTAGACTAAAAACTTTCTTTTACAAAACCCATGAAATACAACTTCCTGAGAGGTCTGAAGTTCTCTAGGACTCCTCTTTGTCCAGAAATTCTCTAGTGGTAAATAAATGGTGTAGCTTCATATTATCCTGCAGATCTCTGTGAGACACAGCTCAAGGCACCTGAAGGCACCACCATTATCACATAACATGTTCCAGCTATGAGTGAAAACTCGTATCAGAAATAACTAATAATTAGAAATAATAATAACTAATATTAGAAATACCTAGTAATGCTTTCAAGGTAACAAGTTAGTGTAAAAAGTGAATGTTGGTTTTTGTTTTGGTTTTTTTTTGGTTGAGGTTGGGATTGACAGTTTGAGATGATATTTTGTGTTTAGACTTAAATGTTTATTTTTAAAATCTATGTTACAGTCTCACAAGCAGTGAGTTTTGTAGTATTTTACTTGCAAGTTACAAAATGGTTAACTACCTTTTTTTAGAAGGTCTTTTAAGCCTAAACTACCTAAGATATGGCACAAATTATTTCTGTTTTTAACTTAATAACTAATCACTTGAAGTTGGCAATGCGGACTTGTTTGTTTAACTATAAAATATCATTCAAACTTATGAAGAAGAAGGTGAAGAAGAACTAGGTTCTGTTTTAAAACTTTTATCTTATTTTATATATGTTTACTATATTCTAAAACCTCCAACTCTAAGATTGTTGCATTGTGATATTACACACTTCTAATCAAAGTACATGCTTGTAATTTTAGTGCTGTCAATTAATTTTGGAAGGTTTCTCCATGGCCTCAGGTCAAATGCAGTGCTCTCTTAGGGGTCAGCACAGCAAGTCTGAAATTCTCAGCACCCAGGGCTCCAGCAGCAGCAGTGATGGATTTTGCTCAGCACAGGTCTGCAGTTCCCCCTCATCATTTGTCAGAGCAGCAATCCAGGCACAGCTCTGCTGATGGGTTATGACAGCCCTTTGCCACCATGAGGCCTCAATTAAATGCATTATCCTCAGGCTTTAACAAAAACCTTAACTCCTGCACCCACTTAGATCATTTTCCCCAGAAACCCCACATTAGGGGGTCAAGCAAACTCATGTTCAAGCACTCAAGATTCACAGATCACCCTCCCTCTTCCAGCAGTGTCAGAGTGAGGATGAAGCTTAAGGGCTTATTGATTCTGCTCCTATAAATCAGGTCAGCTGGAATCATAACAGGGGTTGTGTTTGGCAGGAGCCTCTTTGTCACACTCAGCAAATTCACTGACAAGCAGCTTTTCCCATTGTAACTCAAATCTTTTATCCAAAAGACTGAAATATGTATGCACAATCACAACAGGATAAAGGCTATCCACTTGTAAAAACAAGCTCCCCTCCCAACCCCCAAATATTTGTGAATGTATTAGTACTAAGAGCTCCAGTCTCATTCCTGTGTCACACCAAAACCTTAAAACACACTAATTTCATCCATAATATTAAATCATCTGTATTCACCCACAGGTAAGTGATATCAGGAAACAACTTTTTTTTTGGGAATGGAAGTGGGTGGTGTCAGTTTATCAATGCACTCACTGCTTTTTACAATCCCAGTTTAGAGGTTTTAAAAATATACTGCCAACTGATTTTTTTTTTTTTTTTGCTGGAGGTTAAATGCCTTGCATTAAAGAATTTAAAAGCTACAATTTGCAGATGTTCTTGGAGGAAAACAAGATTTTAAATCAAGTGCAAGAAGTAAGCCCGGATAATACTTTGTATCATAAATCCTGCCTTCCCCACAGTTAATTAGAAGTTAATTAAATCCTAAGCTGTATCAAGCATTCACCTTAACTACTACAAAGACTATAAATTTGTTCAGGAATTTCTACTATATCTTACCAAGGTGCCAAATCTCAGCTGTAACAGAGAACTAGGAGATACCTTTTCCTATTCCTTAGTTGGTTAAAGAAGGAAATACATGCACAGCAGCAAAACTAACATGACAACACCTAACTTACCCTGTTGAATTTGTCTTGAAATCAAGTACTGTAAATATCTTTCAGCATTGTCTTAAATAATCCTCTTTTGCAAGACTAATCAAGCCCCCTCGAACATATGAGATGAACAAAATAATCCAGGTTTTAAACCAAAATTGGTTTAAAAAGAACACTATGAAAAATGACTGAGAAGTGATGGTTGAAGAACTGTTGCTATATTTAGGTTAGCTAATTTGAAGTCAGAGGGAAAAAAAAAATTATGCCCATTTTTCTGCCCAGCCCAGCATTCCTGTTAAAAAAGCAATTCTTCTGCAGTAAAGAAATTAGTACACGTATTATTTCACTGGAGTGAAGCACGGCAGAGCCATTTCAAACAGATCCCATTATCAGAGCAGAGAGCCAAGTGCGAAGCTGAGTTTTATCTGAGATATCTAAAGGCATCAGAAAGGGAAAGAGATGAATATCAACTCACCAAAAGCAGCAAGGCTCGTCTCACATCCCCACTCGCCAGTTCCAAGAGGAATCATGTGTGCACGGACAGAAGGATGACAAAAGGGCATGCTGCGCTCTGAGTGACAGCTCTTCTCGCAGGCAGCCCAGACACACTCTGCGAAATCTCAAACGGTGGGGACCCGAGAGAGCATGCTCAGTGCCTCATTTAAACCGGCCTGATGCTTCATCTCAGCAGGAGATGGCCTACTTCCAAACAATTTCACAACTTTTAAGTCAAATCTAAAATCGTTAATTGGAATACGCAAAACTCAGCCGCCAAGCAGCATTGATTTTTTTTTTTTTTGTCCCCTCTCTTTTTTTGTTTTAAATCTGGGCTGATGCTCAGATAATTATTTGCACTGCTTCCCTGAAGGGCATCCTGAGGCTTAAACACTATCATCATGAGCTTCACTGTAATTACATGATGCCACTGCAATAGATTGGAAACCTTTTTCAGGATGGGATATGGTCTGAACACTCAGCACACAATTGATAAATCTGACAAAGACAACAGATTTGCTGAACAGTGTCCATATTGATTTAGGAATTGGCCTACCTGCTGATTTCTGGGCAGGTTTTTAAATTATTTATTAATTGAAAATTTTTTTTTTAGGGCGAGGGAGGCAAGACAAAAGGCTTGAGAACTGTCTAACAAGTGACTGCTTGAGAACAGTCTAGCAGATGATTTATGTTCCAGAGCCATTTACCTCCACTTAAAGTCTCTTTGTACATAAAGAAACCACTTAGCTTCTTAATGAAACAATTTATTTGGATATCAGAAGTCAGGTTATTCACATGCAAAAATCCTGTGAAGCAGATATTCAAACCTTTTCCCCTCAGGAGATGAACATCTTTTAATACACCCACAGACAAGTGGAACAGAAGCCTTCCGTGTTTTGGTTTCCTCTATCTCACAGCCCTCTTTCCATATTTATTGTATATTCATTTTTTCAAATGAATACACAAAGTTTTCCTCCTCTTGTGAGAAGAAAAAAGCTGTGCCCCAGGCACTTCTGGTTTTTTAAAATGCTTTCCTGCTTATCATTCAAGCTGAAAGCAGAGCCAGGCAGGCTGCTTTCTAAATGCTGTATTTTAAATTATGCTGTATAAAAGAGCAGCACAGCCCTCCCCCGGTCTGTACCACACCTGAGCATAAGAAAAAGATTTGGAATAAACTCTACCATCAAATCCTCCACTTCCAAGATGGTGGATATTGGTGAATACAGTGGTTGGCAAAGAAGCAGGACAATATTCTAAAGCTTCAGTAATGTCTACAAGTAACTTAAAATTTGGATTTTCCTATCTATCCAAAAATGCTTAGATCTATTATGAGGATCTGCGACTTCACACACAGAGTTTTGAAGTCTAAGACATTCACTCCAATGCTTTAAAAATCCTCTTTACTAAGGTAATTATTTGAACATGAATCCTTGCCCCTTTCCTTTGAATTCACACAAAACAAGAGGAAGTATTTCCACTTCAGCAATTCCTTCCATCCACAAACCCAGAAGCCAAGGTGCACAACAGAGCTGTGGCACAGCTGAACCTGATTTCATAAACACACCCAAACATCCCAGTCCATATTCCAGAGACACTATATAAAGTAGTTTATTTATAGTCATTTATCACATAATACCTTGATAATTAATTTTCTTACACCAAAATAGATAAAAAGAATCCTTGCTACAGTACATGTCCGCATTGCAAAATTCAGATGAATTCTGCAGTCTACCATTAGGTGATGAAAAGCCATCATCTTGGTAAGAATTTCAGTAGTTATTTGCCAGCTAATGGGCACTTTAAAGAAACAAGTAATCATATTTCACATTTTTACTTAAGCTTTTATTCTTTTGTCATCTAACTTATCATCATTTGCTTTGCTATTGCTCTCTAAACTTCCACACAGATTCAAACTGGTAACTCAAAATTTTAGTTTTCAAGAAAAAAAAGTTTATTTTTAAATTTTATTTTTAAAATGCAAGGTGCCATGGACATAAGAGCTGCCTCCTGAATGAGAAACATTTTCATCCAGGCTTGCTCTAGCTTAGTTCAGAAAACAAAATAAATAAATAAATAAATGCTATTGAAGAAAGATTACTTGAACAAATTCACAGCTACCTAATCAGCAGTTTGCAGTTTCTACACATGCAATATGAGGAAGGGGAAAAAGAAGCTGTTAATACAACCCACTAAAACTGAAATAAACACTGTTCTTGTTTCACGTTCATTCCCCTTCTCTGCCCAAAATCCCATCAAGCTGAGCACAAATTACAACAATTTTCTTTGAGATAAAAAACAGTTTAGAAGTTCAAAAGGTCTGTTTTGAAGTTAGATATCTGTGGGTATATTCTCCCCCAAAAGACAAGTTTTCATGGGGGAAAAACCAAACCAAAACCCTCTGCACTTCCTGGACAAGTGCCCAACTTTACAGAAGCATAAGGAAATTTTAGGACAATTTTTTTTTTCTGTTGATGAATCTGTATTTTATTAATGGCCTAAAATAGTACCCATCATAATGAAATGCAAGGGGGTTATGAGTAGCACATAAAGCCAAAATAATTTGATTACACAACTAATGCAGAACAGTTGAAATGTACTCTCCTGTTGACCTTGAAAGGGTTCCTTTACAATGACATAAATTTGAATTTCAAGATCTTGATAAGGAAGTTTTATAGTAAGTGAGAGTAAATTTGCCAATTTGCCATCTAATAAACATGTCTTAAAAGAAAAAAAAATAATTGAATTAATACATAAGTAGGGAAATGTAGCCTGTACAAAGGACTTGTAAGAAAATAATTCTTCTGAACATGACAAAGCTGGGATTAAAATCAAACAGCCCTGGAAGCTGAAACATTTTTCTAGAGTTTCTGCACTGATATCCAAACCAAACCACACAAAACACTAAAACCATGCCAGACCACTGTTATAAAGACAGCGAGCATCAGAGAGTGCTGCAGGAACACAATTAATTTCAGTAAACTCTCTACAGACAGTTAGAAGCTAAGTTAGAAAACGTCTAATGACTGAAGTGGTGGTGCTATCTATGTATTTTAAGGCATTTATATATTTTAATGTACTTAACAAGAAATCAGGTGCTAAATACTTTAAACATCTTTCTCACCAGCAACTTCTTCACAAGAGCTCACACACAAACAGCTCTGATCACCTGCTCTGACAGCAGAGCACCTCATTTTAATAAGATGTTTGATCAACAGTTTATTTAAGTTAATTTTCAGTCTCAGTATCCAACTCACCACTCTTTCCCAATGAAATATTATGCACTTTTAGGGTTATAACTGGGCTTTATATGGATTTTATTAAGAGCCTTGACTTCTGCGATTGACGTTTTTTGACTAAACATGATAAATTCTTCAGTAAATTATATGCAGCTGAGTTTCACGAGACTTTCTGGCATCCTAAAAAGAATTCCACAAGGATGTCTCTTACACATGAGCTCTTTCAGCTCTCCTCTCAGCCTTGGCATGATGTCACAAGCTGCCCTCCTGAATTTGGTTACTAGCAGTAATACCTCAAGATGTCTCTCTCAAACACTACATCACAGACATGTTAAGAATTCTTCCATTTCTATATAAAGCTACATTCTGCAGAAACGTGTAGCAATTTAAAATCTGTTTGCCATTATGTTATTATATCTTATCTATCAGCTGACCTATTCAAGTGGAAAGAACATTTTTCAAACAAAAGGAAAAAAAAGGATATATCTGTGTCTAGACAACCACAGGGGGAAAACTACATCTGCAAAGTTCAAAAGATGAGTAGTTTTTTTTTCTTATTTCTATAATATAATTTACATTTCTTGTTTCTATTCATAGTTTCACTGTGCTATATTTTTTCAGTGTTTCTGTTGCGTAATGTATATTCACCCCTTTATTATTTTCTAATTATTTTTGCACCTCACTTGAGAACAGTCATGGTTTACAGCTTTTCTTTCCGTTCCATCCCAAGTACTTTCTGCCTTCTTTAACTCTCTTTTCTTGTATTTTCCCTGTTAACCCATGCCCTGATGTCATCAATACTGAGAAAAATGAAACATTGACCCTCTCATGGGGCAAACAGAACCAAAGGACCCACAAAGTACATGTACATTTAGTACACCAGCTGCTAAGTGCCTTGGATTTTATTCCTTAAATTATTGCAATGTCCTGATAAGTCTGTTTTTTTACAGTCTTTCACTCTTCAAATGCCCACAATTAGACTGAGTTGTCAATTGAATTGAGCATTCCCATTTCTGTTGTCATTTAATTTCTAAATATAGGTTTGTGCTCAAGATACAACACTTCGTGCTCACGCTCTTGAAGAAGTAAAATGGAAAAATAAGGTTTATATCTGCTGTTCACAGCTTATAAAAGCAGGCTGCCTGTTGGTCTTTAATAAAAGACCATAATGATTCATCTGGAAAATTGTACCAGACAATGTGCCAGAACATATAAAACTGCCACTGCTGCCCACACTGTTAGTGTTGGTTCCCAAGTTTAAATATATATATTTATATTACAGGGTGTGTGAGACTAAGACCAGGTCTGAACTGAGCACCTTCCAATAAATCCAAGCTCCAACTACCCAGCCAAACTTCTGCCTATCCTCAGAGTACAGACAATTTCCCTTCCCCACCATTCTCTTAATACATTTGCTTGTCTTTTAAAAATAATCTAAAATGACTAAACACAGCCATTAGATGAAGGAACACATTCAATGTGGGCAAGAGAACAATAGTCCCTGACAAGGAACTGCACTTTCTAAGGTAAAATTGTTACTGTTTATAAAATACAACCTGTTAGTGACATTCCTTTTTCTTTTATGTTGATTCCCAGAACTGCTAAAAAGGAATTAAAGAAATCTAGTAAATTATTCCATACATGAATAAATTTACTTTTGCTGCAAGACTGATGACCTCAGGAATCCAATCTGAATCCTTCTTCTTAATGCCCAATGGAATCAGTTTTTCTACAAAACTTTGCTACTGCAAGAATTGTACAAGTCTAAGAAACGCTTTCAGGGCAATGACATCAACCAAAGGAGCATTAAATATTTTCCAGTTTTTGATGCAACACAGAAGTGAAACAACACTTCAAATCAAGTTTCATTAAAAAAAAAAAAAATCTAAGTTTCAACCCATCAAATACAAGTTTCTGTGTAAGAAACATTGAAGCTCAGCAGCTTTTTTGTGTTGCAAGACCTACACAAATTTTCAAATCCTTATTCAATAACTGTCACAAAGCACAAATCCCTTTTATTAACTGATAAATTCAGAGTTAAACTGCTGCAATCCCATCTGGAAAATTTCTCCATTCTCCTCTCAAAGTAACTTTCCAGTCAGCCAAAGCTCTTTGCAACATCCTTAAACTCATTCTGAATTGCAGCTACATATGTGCTCATTAAGCTGCTTCTTTCTATTAATGGCAGGAACTGTAGTAAAAATACCCTTTTGTAGAGTTATCAGTTTATAAAAACAAATAGAATGAATTTAAAATTAACTACTTAGAAGAACATGCTATTCTGACAACTTGCTGACTGTGTAGCCAGAGCAGAATTACAACCATGAACCAATCTGAACCTGCACAAGATCTCTGCTTCATCTCCCAAGTCTCTCAATATGCAAAAATTAAGTTGATTAAATTCTTGCAGTGAAAGAGTGGAGGAAAAACTCTTCTGTATTTGAGAAAAAGTAATGTACTGCGAGGGAAATGTGAATAACACTCAAAATTAATTAAAGCAAGATACAGATCAGCATCACTAAGCAGCAAAGTAAGAGAAGTTACTGAAACAAAAATTCTCAAAGTGCTCAAATAGAAAATGGAACATGAAAAAGTTCAACACAAACTCACAGGTCAGAAAATAAATACATTGCAGGCTGTGAGGAATCACTTGCAAATGTTTAGAGACCAAAAAGGGGAGAGACAGGCCCATATCTCAAACCTAATACAGCTCATGTTTCAAACTTCACAATCAGAAAACTTTTCAACTAAAAAAAATTTTAAAAAAGCCCCCCCCCAAAACCCCAAAAAACAAAAAAAAACCCAAAAGCCCCCAAAAAACCACAAAAAAATTAAAAACAAAACAAAAAAACAAAAACATTCACAACAGCTTTGAAAAATGAATAAATGAATGCCATCCTATAAGGTCACTTGTTAAAGCTCCTGAAAGAAGCTAAGGTGCCAGAGCTTAAGAGATGGCAATGGGCTCACAACAATGTAAGGACACAAATTAATGAATCTGCAGGGACTTGAGCTCACAAACTCTTCACCCTGATTTCAAAGAGGGAGGGAACACAGAAATTAAACTTTATCACTATTCCCAGAACTAAGGGTGCCATTCAGAAGAAGGGCCCAGTTGAAGGAGTTACACAGGATTAGGAACACAGGCAGTAAAATAGCAAATGACATTCAACAGTAGCAGTGTAACATGGTACAAATGAAAAAAAAAAATCTGTATTTTACACAAGAGTATGCAGGGACAGGACAAGAAGGAATGGCTGCCAACTGGAAGAGTCTGGAGTTACATGAGATATTGGAAAGAATTCTTCACTACAGGGTGGTGACACTGGAATAAATTAGCCAAGGGAAGCTTTGGACATCCCATCCCTGGAAGTGTTCAAGGGCAGGTTGGACAGGGCTTTCAACAACCTGGTTGTGTGGAAGGTGTCCTTTAAACCTCTTCCAACCCAAACCATTCCACAATTCCACAATATTCAGAGGGCTTTGAGATGGCCATTTCTAGCGTGGAACACAACTTTAGCATTATAACAGATACTGTTTGACAGACTGGCCATCTCAGAGAACTCACAGCAAGTTTTGTGTGAGCCTATGAAACAACACAGAGCTTTGTTAACTCTTGGAACAGCTCGTGGAGTGTTGGTGTGGGGTCAGGGTGAATCCAGAAACCCACCAGGTGCAGTTAAATACAAAGATATGAAGGCACTGAACCACAGACAGCAGGTTCTCCAAAACACCTCTGAAACAAATCCTCACCTCTGGCAATCTCTGTTTCTGGCAAATGCAGCAAACCCCAGAGAATACAAGGTTCAAGAAACCATGAAGACAGCACATGTCCAACTGCTGCAGGTAATTTCTCCTACATTCGGCTGCTTTTCTCAGCTAAAGAGAAGCTCAGTAGGAATGATGATACTGCAACAATTTATTAGAAACTAGGGTCTTTTCTTTTCAAATTTAAAGCTAACTTCTAGCAGTTTTTTGTATTCCCCTGACTTCTTCACCTTTTCAATGAGGTAGGGCCTGATCCACCCACTTGTGGCACACAGTTGATTTTCACTTCAGACTGCACAAGCTTGCCAAACATGAACATCTCCCTCCAGCAGGCCAGAGCTTTACCCACTGTTCCCTATTTCCCTGGGAATTGATGCAGCATGGATTGTGGGAGGGAGAGCAGAGTAATTCTCAAGCCACAGACACTGAAAGATTATGAAACCAGTGAACAGGATAATTAAACCCTGAATGATCCACAGCTAATTTACAGTTGAACTTCCCTACACAACACAGGTCTGTAATTATAAATTTCCATCAGATGCTTGATACGAGTCCTTGTCAGGGGGTTTCCACAGACAGATGCAGAAAGAGGGATACTATTTATTAGACTTGGACAAGAAAATTCACCAGCCAGGGTGTAGCTGTTGAATTTTGCTGTCAGCTGAATCACAGGATGCAGCAGGGTGGATTAGCCCCTAATAGCACAGGCTTTCCTTCTGTCCAAGCTGCCACCAGCTCAGCACTGCCCTCCCCAAGACGTCCACGTCAGACAGCAACCTCCTAAAGCTGCTGAAAGCAAATCTAATCACAGTGACAGCTCAAATAAAACCAGCACAGATGAAAATCATCATATTCTGGCTTTCTCTTCTGTTAAAATAGATTTAACTGATATAATGAGCTTTATACTCTTCTCAATAGGAGGAAGCCTTCATACATCAATAAAAACTGGAGGGAGCAACACTTGAAATGCTTTTTTAATTGACTTTTGCTTTTCAGGACAACAGCCCAGGGATAAAGTTTCATTAGCGCTTCAATATTTTATGTCCTTCAAAAAGTACACAATTTATTCTCAGGATACCATTCTAACATGATTCACAGGGAATAAACTAAAAAGAAAATCACAAGAAAATCTACAATTCAACTGGATTTACATGACTAATAAAAGTCTCCTCAGTTTTGAATCCTCCAGTCCAAATTTTTTTAAGGTAGTATACACCAAGAATATTTTGCAAGGTGATTGTATTTTCTTAGAATATCCATCTTTAAAATTACTAACACTGACATGCAGTCAGGTGTATTTACAGTACCTTCAAGAACAGAAAAGTAAATACTGGAGCTTTGACCTCCTATAAGTAAAATACTCATTATCATCCAAAGAACTTAAGAAAAAATCAAGGGAAATTTGAGAGGCAAAGTACATGGTATATTACATGCTGAAACCAAACTACAAAAACCCACTTAGTACAAAAAGAAAAGAAAAAAATGAATGAGCAAGACAGCCAAAATGTGTGCCTTCAATGCAAGCCAGAGGCAATTCATTCACAGCTTCACTTTTTTTTTCAAGCAGCCTCTGATGGGTTTTTCTTTAGGCTAAGGTATTACTTAGAAACATACACACACAAACTGAAATACAAACAGTCACAAAGCAGCATTGAAAGTGAAAATTAAAAAAAAATGTTTTGACATCCTACTTGAAAAGCATAAAAATAAAAGATCAAATGCTTTATTCTACACTGATTATTACACGAGAACATGATTACTTTAATCCTCTGCTATAGAGATGAGAAGAACAAATCAAAATTTGCTTGTGTTTCAAAACTGCTGCTGATTTTGCACCTTTTAAGCCATTTGTGACCCAAGATTTTAAAGCAAACTAAACCTGAAACTCACTTGAAACTTGTGCTTGAAACTCACAAAAAAACCCCTAAACAATTGCAAAAATTCAAATAAAATAAGAAAAGATGACAAACTGGCTTTGGTCCAAACTGAAAATGAAGAAAATTAGATAAAAAGACTGAATTACTTTCAGTAACACAATCTGAGAAACAGAAGCTTGTACAGTGCAAGTTCAGGCACACCATCAGAATGCAAACAGCAGAAATGGACACAACCTGTAAATGTGATTGTTCCAACTTGGCTACAAGCTTCTCTGCCCAACAGCAGCTCTGCCTACTGCAGTGAAGTTTGCAATACAAAAATACACAGAGGAGTTTGCAATGTGCAGTTTTACAGTCAATGGTTTTGTAGACATTTTCTAAAAGTGCCCATGTTTGTTTGACCTACAGAACTCAACCATGCACACAGCAAACCCTTCTGGACCATCTTTCTGTCATGTGTAGCTACAAAATTCTCAGGAAACCATCTCCACACAAGCAAAAGTTTAACATTTTTATCACATTAATTCCTCCATCTAAAAAAAAATCTCTGTAGTTTTAAGTGCTTTTAAACAATTTATGTAGAGCTACAGATCCCCATGCAATATCCTATGCTGTACTTCTAATATATTAAATTATACCTGAAAAGCCTTGAAACAATAATCTAATTTACTCTGTATATAAACACATAGTATTGCAGAATAATTATGAAAGAGCATTAATTATGGATTAATACTCTTTCTTGGTAAATCCTTAGCTGCTAAGACTATAATGTGGAAATATTATAGTATTAGCAGAATGAATCCTTGTTCTCTCAGAGCCATGCCAACAGAGCTGAAATAGGCAGCATCCTGCCACTGGAGAAAAACAAGAATTTGTTTTATTTCCTTAGCAAAGGGTGTCTTACAGGTGTTGACACCTGCCAAATCTTGTACGTGCAAGGGCTAATGAGACAGAAGTGCGAGCTAACTCCCAACTATTAACTGAGGGTTATTAATTGAGTATTAATGGAGTTTTTCTCTGCCCACAAGGGCAGCTCCTGAGGCACACACCTGCAGCTTCCAGCTCCAAGGAAGTCACACCAGGACCTGCTGGGATTTACAGGGTTTGCACAGCAGGCCTTGAAGATTCATTGACATCTTCCCACCCTTCTGAATAATTCATTAACGTGTGTAAACCAAACAAAAAAAAAAACCACAACCCCTGTTCAGAACTCCACACTCAAACACTCCCCACTCAGGGTCTGAAATTCAGCAATTTGTTCAGAACTGGAAGTTTGATAGACAAAGAAAAAAGTGTTTTTCCAAAAAGTAAGTTTCAATTAATGTGCTAAAACCCTAATCCCTCTATCTGATACAAGGTGTGTTCAGACTCAATTTTTTTTTAAAGATTAAATCAACCTGAATAAGATACTCCCAGCGTTCTTATTGCACACCAAAACATCAAAATAATTTAAGAGCAGTATTAAAAAAGCTAATTCTGCTGTAAGTTTTAAAACAACTGTTGCTATTAAATGTATTTAAGGCAAAATAGTCCCATATCCTGAAAGAAATTCTGGCTAGTACTACTCAGTGAATTACTACATAATTTCTGTTAAATGTAGGAGCTGCAGGGCTTGTTTGTGCTGTTTTTTTGTTACTTTGTTTCCTGGGTTGCTTTGGGGTTTTTTTTGGATTTTCTTTTTTTAAATAGCTGGTAACAGGTCAATATTCAGAGAAATCCTTTACTTACCTGCTGCCAGATTTTAGAATTGTAATTACCTTTAGGCTTTATAATGGGAAGTGTGAAAAAAAAAAATCAATCCCTACAAGCAATAACTGCGTACTCCACTGCCAAGCCATGTAAATAAGAATCATCCAAAGAGCACATTCAGATAAAAAATGCTCCCAAAAGCTTGTTAGAAACACCAGTACCTGAATTGCACACATACAGATATTTCAGTGCCATTATTGTATGATCAATCAAAATTACACCACCACTTCGCATTTTAAACGTGATAAAGAACGTCCTAAATGCACTAAAAGAATGTACTAAAGAACTTCAAACTGCCTTGTTTTTCTTTCAAACAGGGGTATTTTGATTCTTTAGTGTTACACTGTGGCATAGTACATTTTTCCTTTTCTTTCTGATCTCTTTAGGCAACCTGTTTGAGATTTCTGTGTGCTTGAGAAATGACTCGTGCAAATTGACTGACAGGCATTTGAATTTCCTGTTGAGTGTGAAGACACAAACTACCTTTGATGATTATCACATTTATTCCTCTGGATATGAATTTCAAACCCTCTATTTTTATTTTAAGAACAATATCTAGCATTTCTGCTCTTTTAAGCCTTGGTAAAAGCTACTGAAACATGAAGTGTCAGCACTTATGCTTGCCTGTAACATGCATTTCCTCCAAAGCCTTTGATTTTATTAACACAAAAGCAGCATTAACCCTCAAATATTTCATCCAAGTTTTAAAGTTTGGAAGTAACTTTAGAAAGATGAGCTGGCTACTACCCTGGTATCCTCCCCCAAAAGCAGCTTTCTGCTTTTGAACTATATACAGAATATTTATGCCTGTTCTTGGATGAGCACAACAGGTAACAGGTCCATTCTAAAACTCATTTCCAAACTCCCTTTCACTCTTGAAACCTTTAAGAAATTCTATTTAGATGCCAACTTCCTTCCCCAGAATTCCTACCAGTATCCCACAACAGCCTATATTTAAGTGATTCAGGCATGCATAACCTAAACAGTCAGAAAAGCAGGTTTTATTCATGATGGTAAGTACAATGTAATTATTAATTGTATGAAGTACATTGAGAATAATTACACATAAACTAGATTTCTTTGGCACTGCAGTACTTGGCATGGTTTTTCCAACCTCAAGTCACTTCACCTGGAAAATCTTATTCTTGTGCCAAAGAGTCAAATATATCCTGCATTAATATTTTAATGTGGAACACACATAGCTTATTCACAGAAGAATGTGAAAGGAGTAACTTGATCTGCAGTGTAAGGTAATACATAAATGCAACTTAAAAGAAATAAATTAACAATACCTCACCAAATAAAAACTAAATCCCATCTAAATATTTAGCCTTGTCCCCCAAAAAATGAAGCTTATAATGTAAGAGAGTCTACATTTATTAAACTAAGCCTCAAATATTCTTCCAAAATACAAAAAAAAAACCATTTGGCTTGAACAGCAAGAAGAGGAAGGTTTCCACAGAAATGGGTATTACCCTAGGCAAAAGCCTTCTAAGAAGTAAAAAGAGACACAAGGTAAATTTCTTCAGAAAAAACCCTCCAAATTCCTCAAACCCCCCCAAACAGTCTCACATTTGTTTGTTTTAGGCTTCATCTCAAGTTTCAGGGTGGCTGAGAAAGGACTGCTGCGATTTGTCCCCCTAAATCCTTTACAGAAATTTTTATACAAAGAACAGAATTCACCTTCAGAGTGTGGAAAACAAAAAGACTAAGTTTCCTGGATAAAAATACTTCTTTTTTCCCTATGGGCTATCTACTCAGGGCTGGGACAGAGAGGAGGGAGAAGGAAAGAGAGCAACAATAGATTAAAGAATCACAAATTTCTGGTCCCAGCAATAACAGAATTACTCTACCTTTTAAACCTTTTACCATTACAAAAGTCACTCTTTCTTCCTCTGAATCAATGATTTGTTTTAATCACACTGATATACTTGTAACCCACCAGTGCCTTCGGGACACACAAGGATTTGGTCAGTTCCAGCAGATTTACAGCCCAAAAATGCAACGAGTGAGAGATTTCGTTAGAGAAGTGCCACATTATTTACCATTCACAGCACAGATATTATGAAGTTCTTCCATAAAGGCTAATGTCTTTACCAGTCACTGAATTATATATTCTTTAGGAGATTTTCCATCTATACTCTGATGATCTTTAAGTGTCTGATATGATCAGCAAAAAATACCCAAATGTTTTTGTTACCAGGAAGAACACAATAAACAGATTTTAACTGCATTTTCAGTATGTTCCTTGAATTGGTTTGGACACAAAAGTCAACACTTCCATAATGCAATGAACTATTTCCATTCCCTCCCATACATTCAATCATTTCAAAGACATAAAAAGCAACATTTAAAAATATTTTGACACTTCCCTCCCCTTTAGATATATATATACACTAACTGGTTGAAAGCACAGTTACCCAATGAAACCAAGCATGCTGGTTTTTTTCCCCACAGGAAGGATGAAAACACCAAATATTGCAATTCTCTTCACCCTTGACATACCTACTCTTTCCACACCATCCTCATTTGTGTCCTGTTACATTTTATTCCACATCCTACCCCAACACTGACTTTTTGTCCTCTTATTCCACTTCTAAGTTTATGGCAAAGTAAAATGTTAGACTTGGTATCAAGTCGTGTTCTTGTAGCAATTTTGCAAAGAGGAAGGAATACTGAGAGCTTGAAAGAAAGCCTGAAAATACCACCGGAATAATTGAAGCAATACCACCTCTGCTATTGAAGCAAGGCAATATTAATGACAGATTTATTTCTAGAATAATCCTAGTCTTAATGTTCAAATTCAATTTAATTAACCTTTAATGTAGTATAATTGATCTTTAATGTAGTATGCTATATATGTACGCTGTATTTATAGTCTGTGCATACTGCATCCAGTATTTAGATTTGTGCAACAGAGAAGCATCACCTCTTACTCAGAGGCTGAGCTACTCAATCTACTCTGAGAAATTCCACACAATCAGGAAAATGAAAAAGAAAATCCACTCCTGAGCCAAGGTGCCCAGCACAAACCACGTCCCAAAAGGTTCTGCACCCTTGGCAGTGCTTGCTCTGAGTCTGGGAGAAAGCTGACAAAAATCTCCCTCCCTTGCCCATGAATCAAGTGAACCCAGCTCCTGCTGGGATGGGCAGGAGAACAGGCAGTAAATGCTGCCATCTACCAGAAATTCAGGAGTTTTCCATTTCAGCTGGCAGTAGGAAAGCACGGAGCTGGGGGAAGGCAGGGGAGCTGCTGGGTAAACACAGCTCTTATCCAGTCATGATCTTTAAAACATAAAAGCCACTAAATAAAACCCACAAGGAAAAAAACCTTTCAGAAAGTGGAACCCGGTCCAAGTATGGAAAGCAAAAATGTAAAGCCACAATTCAGCAGGCCAAGAAAAATTGCCTCTGGCGTATGGCACAAAAATCGAACACAGGCTTGCTCCAAATAGACAAAATTCTCTTAGAATCTTAACAAGAGGTTTGATCTGAAGAGGCAGAAAGAGCACTCAAGACAGGCAAAACCACAGTAAAACAGCCAGCTACATTTTTCTCACTGGAAAAACCAAGTTTCCCTTAGAAGCACTGAAGAGTTTCTTTATAGGCAAGAGAGTTCTAAAGTGTCCCAAAGCAATGTCACTACAGAAGTTTTATTTTAGAGAATTGATAAGTGAGCTGCAATAAAACCACCTGGTTAAATTAGTATTTATTTAATTACTCGAAGGAAGTAAGGAAAAAAATTAGTAGTATGACATAACAGCTGCATTTTGCATATAAGCTGACATTTTTATCAGAAGAATGTGCTGATCCTGTCTGCTCTTCTCCACTCTTTTCCAAATTCAGCCTTTGTATTGGGTGGTTATCAGGTATTAAGAAGAACATCATTATCAGGTATTCAGAGAAGAACATCATTAATAAAAATTTTAATGCATAGAGTACACTGTGAAAAAACTGGTGTCACCTCTGTAGGGGAAAGCCTCTCCTTGCACATGTATTGTAATGGAATCAAATTAATCAGAGTCACATGGTTATCTGTAAAAATTTGATTTTTAAATGTTTTTTAAAGTCCATCATTCAGATCTCTTAAAGAAGCCTCACAGTAATGAAACAAAACCTGAGCCCTGTGTAAGTATGGGTAGGAATACGCAGAATATGAGACTCATTATACTCAAGATATTCATAAGCTCTCTGAAAAAGCAAGTGAAGTGCATAGGAATGACTTGCACTTGATAGAAAATTATTCAGGACAGGGAAATTTGATTGAAGAGGGCTGCTGAGAAAACCCACAATAGTCTATGCCCGAGATACAAGATAGTAATGGAAAGGGGTGCATTAATTGAAAAGGGTTCTTACAGGAAACAGAAGTGCAGCCAAGGATCACGCTTGGATGAGGTGCTGCCTCTCAGAAAAGGGCTGGAGACCCTTTCAAGTTTCAAAAAGCATCAGCCCAGAGGCAAGAAAAAAAAGGTGGAACAGCAGCTAGCTGTGTCCCTATGGAATTCCAGGGGCACGGAGATCCAGCCTTGTGTCCCCACTCCAGCTCCTACAGGGCCAGCAGGGAACAAGGAGAGTCTCCAAGAGCTTGGGTTTAACTGGACTCAGGCTCGGAGAATGGGGAGGGGGCACACAGGAAAATGGTGCAAAGCACAGAGCCAAGGTGGAGCAATCCTGGGAAGTGGTACTGAAATTCCTCCTGCACAGGAAGCATTCGTGCATTTCTCAAGGGGCAGGAGCGGTAATGGGAATAGTGGCTTCACTGAAAAGCAAGTTTTGTTCATCAAAACAAACAAATGGAACAAATTCTTCCTCTCCCATCACAAAGTATTATGGAGAGGAAAAAAAAACCCCACATGCATATGCAGAATAAAAGTACTAAAATACCACACCATGCTTTGGTGCAGCATTTAGCTACACCCACACACTCAACAGGTACCCTATTTTTATATATTCTTTCCTACACTCAGGTCTCTTTGGTCTGTCTGCCTAGTACAACCATTTTGAGGTTATCCTCCAGATGACCATTGATTAAAACAAAAACCAAAAGCAACCCTCCATTTACTACACAATTAAAATTGAGCTATAAAATTCAACCACTTGGACAAAACCTCCCAAAGGCAGCCTTAATGTTTTTTGGGGTTTTTTTTTCCATAGGAACATTGGTATCAGTGTAATAATAAAATAAAACACTTAAGATTACAATAAAATCCTACTCTGAATATGCACTTAGGGAATGCACTAGAATTGTTTTGAAACTAGTATATAATCCTTTATGAGAACAAACTGATGCTTGTGGGGATTTTCTCCTCTCCACCTATTAAAAAATAATATGTTTAATCAATATTAATGTCAGAGCACAGAACCTGCACTCCCAGTTAACTGCTTTATTAACAAATAAAAAAATCTATTACTCCCAACAAGAATATTTTCACACTCCATCACAAATTTAATTACTAATGGCACTTCAGGCATCATACCAAATTCCAAGCCTAACCCTTTTATCCCTACATTACATCACAGCAAGGTTAACATTACAACTCAGGTGAACTGACTTCACCTTCCATCAAGAATTTTGCCAGCAATCACAGAAAGCAACTCTTGAGTGCTAAAGCACTAAAATTCTCATTATTTGTTTTCCAGGCAGCCTGTTCAGCCATTGCTACACACATTATTTTTAAGAAACACAGCATTAACTCCCAAAAGACAAAATTAATTCCCCTGCAGGAGCATTTACTTGTAAAATCCTGGTAACCTGATGAAGAAAGGAAAATAAAATTTGGCTCCCCAAAGAAAACACTTTGTTTAGCACACAAAGGAGGCAGATTCCTAAAGATGACAGTAAGTTACATTATACTGGTTCCAGCCTTTAATAACCACTGAATAGACACCACATAACACAGCTGCTCTGATACCACTGCAAATACATACAGCCCAGCAACTGCCTCAGTTTTAACTTAGAAAATCCCTTTCCTGGCTCAGAAACCAAGTGGTGTTTTGATTTGTGCACTACACATGATATAGGAAAACTTAGTCAAGGACTAGTACCTTATCAGCCATATAGGCGTAAAATGAAACCTCTTACTTCAAAGAGATTCACATTCATAGGGGGTAAAAGCATACCAAAAATGCAGACAATATGCAACAGAATGCACCTGATGAATTGCTACCAGAAAGCTAACAAACCCATCCTGAAATAATATGTATTTGTAAAATCTTTCAGAATGCAGAGTGCAGCATCAAAAAAAAAAAAAAAAAAAAAAACAAAACCAAAAAACCATTCCAAGACTGAACAAACACCAATTCAAAATTCAATGTGAAAGCCCAAAGGGACATCATCATTTCCGAATAAAAACAAAAATGCTCATGCGCAGCACATTCTTAGCCAATAAATCTAGGCTATAGCTAGATATCTGAACGCTTTCATCACATGTTTATTAAACAAAACAACCATTTTAATGTGTGTTAACACCATAACTACAAACACAGACTGCAATTGTAATCTGTCCTACCAAGGCTTTTGAAACTATCAGGAACATTCTCCCCTTTACACTGTTTTTTTTTTTCCAACTCCAGCTTCAGAGCATTAGTACTTGTCCCAAGTACCAGACACAGAAAACCAGTTACTCTCACTTTGCTGTAGCTGTTAGTGTATTTCTGGAGGTCCATTCCCTTCCAGCCTCTCCCTCTGTCAGTGACATAATCTGTCTTTACAGGCTGTGCTCCCCTGTTTTTGGTTATTTCAAAGTTTGCACTCACCAGATGTGATTTCACCAGCTTAATCCTTAAACACAGTGCACCCATGAACTTACAACCCTTTCATTATTTTCTACAGAATATTTGATGTGACTATTGAACTATTCTGAAATCCACTACTGTCTTTAAGAGATGAGATCCTTTAGGGGTCCCATTCACCCTAACCAGGCTTCCACTCTAACACACTGGCAATACCTGGATTTCCCTATCCAAGATTCCCAGCATGGATAAAATCACCAGCACTGCTCATCCTCAGACACACTTCATATCTTCAATATTGAAGTATTTGGGGTATTTTTAGTTAATCTCTACAGCTGAGGATGCACCTATGCAGCACTCTCACAATAAAACAGATCAATTGTAGAGCAAGATCCAGTTACCAGTTCTATCCAGGACGACCAAATCCTGGTGAGAGAGAATACAAGGTTGTCCTCCAGTAAGGACAGAAGAATTAGCAAATTCTTGTAATAAAATTACTGCATTGCTGACAGGGAAATCAAGAGGCTTTTGTAACCTAATTACATACGGCCTTGAAAGTGATCTTGCAACACGGAAATCTTACTGGACAGTTTTACAGAGAAATCTCCTGTTCATCTTAGTATACTACCAACACCTTCTTTTAAACAAAGCAAACATGTCACCACCGCATCTACAACTTGGGAATAAACTTCCCTTTTGTACAGAAATGCTTACTCTACCCTATAAACTCCAAAAATCTGCCCGAGTTTCCTTCCAAAGCAACAGTCATTGCATATGAACATTCAAGAGAGTCTCTTCATCTGCACCACTTATGTTACAGCTCCAATTCTTCCCTTCATGAGGTAAATAGAGTGTTTTTTGATGTTTCTTCCTTGCTGTTTTCTGGCACAGAAGAAACAAGCAGCAGGAGCAGAACTACAAACCAGCCACCATGCTATGATGCTCGTGCACAGGATGGACTGGCAATGGCCCACACCTGTTGTCATTATATTGCAAGAGTTCTAATGTCATTACATTGCAAGGGCTCCATATTATCAGAGTTTCATACCTCCTTGATGTTTCTCGTAGGCAGCTCCTCCAGGCACTGACTCTTTCTTGTCCTCACAGCAGCCAAGTGACCCCAGTTCCATGAACCAACCAATCCACTCTTTTATAACACTCCTCTTATTGGCTACAGGTGTGGCCTGTTAACATCAGGCCTGCTCCTAATCTTTAGTAATTGGCTCAGCTGCAACTCTTTAGGGGACAAGATTACATTTTATACCACCTTCATTTACCCACACTGTATCCCCCTACACACATCCTTCTATATAGAAGTATTGGTTCATAACTGTGGCATCAAAAACATTAACTGGATTGAATATCTAATTATATCTATTTCTTTACTCATCCTCTGTATTTTTTTAATAGGAGCTTACACTGATTACAGACTTTAACACCAAATAATTTCCCCCGTATAACTACTGGCAATCCCAGACTAAGTAACTGTAATGAGCACTAAACAAATCAAGCTTTTCCAATATTAACTTGTATTTTGGAAAGGAGTAACGGGGTACTGATCCAACTTGTCCATTTTACCAATGCATCAGCATGGAAAAAAAAAAAAGAAGAAATATTTTGGAACAAAAAGGAAGAGAACAGTTTGCGCCTGGAGAAAGTCATAATATAAAATCAATTTACACATTAATGAATAAATTATTAATAACATAATATTGCAAATTCCTTAAATGATGAACTATTTCCTCTTTACTGCAATATTTTACAGCTTACCTATGTACACTTGCGTATTTATGTGAGTGCTTCACAATCCCAGAATACAGGGCAGAATTAGACATGGGAATCTTCAGTAGCAGCCCCTGAAGCACTCAGAGAGCCTTTGCTGCCAAAAGGACCTCAGCTAGGACTGGTTTTAATAGGACTGGAGTATCAGTTGACTGGATACCAGTCAGTAACCAAGGCTGGCCAGAAAAGCCAATTTCCAGGATGCTCCTAAGAATGACAGAGGAGCAGTTTCAGCAAGGAAGCAGACTGAGAACTCTTCCAAAAGGACAACAGTATGGCCTTGCTGGAGTTTAAGCAATCCATTGCACCTGAAAGCTTTTGTGCCCTTCTCCTGCCCCACATGCCAGGCAGGGAGAGCAAGAGAAGAATAAAATCAATCCAAAAGGAGAAAAATGGGTTTTGTGCCAGACTACATGAGTTGCAAACCTGGCCTTGCCACTAGTTCCAAGTTGAGGCACCAAATCTCATAGCAAGAATGCAGAGGGTCTCAGAAGAGGAGACTGAGTATGAAAAAATGATCCAGTATTTATAAAGAAACGCACTGGAGGAAACTTGGAAGAGCTCCAGCAAGTCATAGAAGCAGTTCAAAGCATTACCAAAGACAATTCACTCAATGCCAGTCCTTCCTCCCAACTGGAACAAAGATCAAGCTCACAAACTACCAATTAGTTCAGACTGCATTAGAACACTTTGGGGCTACCCTAGCCAAACTAACCAATTATTTCATTCTTCAAAGACCTTTCCCAGATTTAGAGACTTCCTTGTCCAGGTTTGCCTACCAATACTCCATCAAATATTAAATACTTGTTATATATATCCTGTAAGAGTCACCTGTAAGTCACCTGTGTATTCCCATTTCCAGTCTGGTTTTTCCACTTTTTCTTTGTATATTCTGAATTCTCACTTTTCACTGCACATCTCCCCAACTTAACTTTAACTTCTCCAAATTAGGGCATCCCTTTTTTTTGTGTCAGACAAACTCCTGCATTAATTTGCCTCTTCTTATTTCACTTCCTTTTAGAACAGGTTCAGTCCTCTTGATACCACCCTAATACTAAAAATTAAGAATCCAAACAACCTCTACAGGTTCCTTGCAAAGGAAACAAAGGTTAGAATTAAATACTTCATTTTAAAGCATCTTCCTTGGACTACATCCAGAACTGCCTCTCATTTCACACAGATCAAGACTATTACTCCTCACACACTTCATAAGAGATCACGATTGCTACTGACTAGAGAGATGGAACTCCTCTCATAAACACCATCCCCCAGCCCTTTCCTGACACTACGGTGGGACCTCAAAACCACTCAAGCAACAAACAAAAATCAGCCTAAGTCAGTTACGAGGTCTTACTTCACATGGAACGAATCCGAGGTGACAGCCTAAAGGCACTTGGCAGCAGCTTCCTCAAGGCATCATTTTTATTTCAAAAGCCAGTGTGAACAAACGTAGGAAATGTGGGAACAGGTTTTTGTCTACACAGAGTTACACAGGAGGGCCACAGGGATCCAAAGTGTGGCTGAAAACCCGGAGCTCACAGTGATTTTGATGCTGATGTGAAGAGATCCCTCACCTCCTGCCCTGAAAAGCTCTGCCCGTTTTTAAAGCAACAACACAACCACACCCTGCACTAAACACTGGAGATTGTTTTGGTAAAGAATATCCAATCATGAGGGTGTTACACACTCAGCTGTTGGGACAATGAGATCCACACTTTCCAGCTCATGGGATTTAACGTCCTAGCTGACATTTCCACAGGTAAAATCTACTGCTTTGAGGTGGTGTCTGTCTGGTAGCAATCAAAGTCTCCCAATTTTAGGTGATGTTTCTCATCACTGATATCTGCTGGTGACAAGGAAGGAGACAAACTTAAAAATGCTCATTGTAAGTAGCTCTTTGAGTAACAGCACCTTTTGGAGGAGTCTGATATTCTGACTAGAGAAGCTACATGAATAAGATTATTTAATTTACACTTCTACTGTGCAAGACACAAAGCAGTCTTGTTAAAAGCTACGGAAGCATTTAGAATTAAGCAGGACAGAATACACAATTTCAGATTGTAAAGAAGGAGCTGCTTAATGTTCTCATAACTATGAGCTTCACCATAACAGCAGCAGCAGAGAAGAGCCTTGTACTCCCTTTCTTAAAATCTGGCACAATAGAGGTAACACCCACGAAACTATAAAAACACAGACATTATCAGTGAGGAAATGCAGAGGGAATTTTGAGGTGAAAGCAGAGCAGAAACAGTGGGAATAAAGCTTCAAAAACATGTCAAGTTCTATCTTTCTCTCAGGTTTAACCACTTTTGGTGTGTACGCAAAGCCTTTAAAAAGTCAGCCCAGGAATCACTACACCACAGTGTAAGCATCAACTGAGGCACCCCCTCTAAAGTAATTTCTGAGGTGCCCGAAGCTACAAGATGAAATCCCTTAGGAATTCTGACTCCAAACACTATCCCATTTACAATAACAACTTGAGTGTTGTTGATGTGGAGGTTCCAGCAGGATTTGCTGGCAGGCAAATCACCTCAAACTCATCCCATTGCTCAGCTACGTCCACCGCGCTCCTGGCTTACGTCACCTTAATTGAGCAAAAAGCAACTTAACTTGTGCTGACTGCTGACAGACAGAAAGACTAATCTGAAGGCACATTTCAAAAACAGACCTGCTGTCTGAAGTGATGTGATTTATTCCTGACTCTGAAAGCCAGGACAGAGCTCCTGAGCTGGTGGAGCATTGGGCTGAGCAGCAGAACGCAAACATTCTGGTCCTCATCGCAGCCCGCCGCAGGGATGTGACAGGGTCACAAAGGCATTCTTCACAAGCCAGTTTCCACCACTGCTTTTCTGACTGCTCCCCAACATGGAGATGTAAAATATGCAAACTTTTATCGCATCTTTTTGAGAGGAAATTGTGCAAAACCTTGCTGGAATGCACAGAGCTTTCTAGCAAGAGTAAATAACCACGCACTGCCCTGCTGTCCTGGAGCAGGGATAGAGCTGCAGCTGAATTTCAGCTCTGCCCATTTGGTAGCTTTGAACAGTTGCAGAACGCTGCTTTGAAAAGGTCATTTTTCAGTGTTAAGAAGATCACTGGCCTTTTATGCCTCAGCCTGAAATCATGGCATTCACAAAATCTATATGCTATATTTAGTTTGTACTGTTTATATTTAGTTTGTTATGTTTTCAGTGACTAATTAGAAAAGAAAGATGTTTGTTGCTTACAAGCCAAAAAAACCCCAACCAAAACCCAAAATAATCCAAAAAACACCCAAGGCAACCTTTTTTTACTCCTAGAAAAACAAGTTGTTTTACTTCTCTGCTGATGGTTCCCTAAGAATCAGAGTGAACCCAAACTAAAGACTTCTAACCTACAAGCTGCAGCATTTTTTTTCTGCAGATACCTTGAATTTCTGAGCTTTACAGCAGCAGTCAAAACACAAATTAACTCTGAACATGGTCATGTTGAGTTAACTGACATGTTTGGTTCACACAGCATTGATCATTTGAATAAACATGATGCAAGCTCTTTAAAGAAGCCAGTGCTGCAATCTGAAGTTTGTATTATGCAACTTGTATTAATTGGCCTGTTCACTGTACAGGAAGATTCCACCAGCTGCAATCTTTGTGCGACTACAGCAAAGGAGCAGATTTCATCTATTTTTTAAAAATTAAACGTTATGCCTTTAAAATAGAAAGCATTTTTATGGAAAAAAAATATGCAAACCAACAACTTCCTGCAGTTATTTCCTAAGACACATTTTACTGATTTTTTATATGCAATGAAGCTAAAGAGTCAGAGAGAAATGCTCAGTACTGGAACTCTTTAAATGAAATTCAATACAAATTCATTTACAGGCAGTTTCTAACTGCCAGTTTGGGATTATTACTACTTATGTATCAAAGTCATGCACCACTTTGGAGGCTTTAGCAAGCCTTCACTGTTTGCAAGAACAAGATAAAACGATCAGTAACCCACAGAATTCTTCATTATTTTTATCTTGTTAAAAAATCAAAGGTCTCATGCAAGAAGAACACATGGAAGGTGCACATTTGAAACAAAGAGAGGCAGGAAAAAGAAAAAGTAAATCCAGGGAGGGAGCCGTAGTGCAGCTCGGGTCCACATGGGGGACCCAAGGCTAACACTTCAACAGCTCAGGCACCGAAATTCACGGAGGCATCACAGCTCTGGGAGGGGTTTAAAATCTTCCCAAAGTGGCACATGCACAGAAATCATCTTTTAGATCGTGGCAGAAGAAAGAATTAAAGGTTTGCAAACAGAGAAGATGGAAGGGAGGAGAAGGACAAGCACCCACCAAGGGACAGGACAAGAGGGGACTGACCCCGTCCCTGACCCAGTATCTGACAAACCCAACTTCACATTTCTTCCTTGATTTGTTCCTTGGCTCATGACCCCCCTAACTGGGGGCAGTCTTTAGGGTTGTGAAGTTGTGTCACAGAAGCCTCCAAGAGGCCAAAAACAGCCAGGCCCCAAACATTCTAGAATACTGAGGAATTTTCTTGGCACTTCTTCATTGGTTGTCACGTTAAATATTCCAAAATAATTTCTCATTGCTTCTCCCTAGAGCCATTTCCTTCTTAAACAGTGACTACTTAACAGCAAAGGCAATACCCCAAAAGCATTTTAATATCCAAGAAAATGACTTCAAGTTGAAGCACCATGGCAACTACAAGTTGCTATGCATTTTAAGTTTATCACTTCTTTTGAATTTCCATTTATAACAAACCAGAGTTGTTCAACACCCAAACACACTGACAGCCCAACCCTCCAAACAATGACATTTTCAAGTTGATTCTCCAGTAGTCAACAAACAAAACAAGAAAAAAAGTTAATAAAAAGTGTTTTACTGGCAAGAATAAATACTAAAATAATGAGGGATGGGGTGACTCTCAAAAACTGCTTATTGCTTTACAACTAATAACATTCTTGCAAGTCTTTTCATGTGGAGACACGGGGATCACAGGGAAGTGAATGTGCTCACATGAGGTAAGGAAATGTGAGAAATGCTTAGAATGTGAATGGGAAGCCACAGTAGGATAACTGAGGATATAAAGTAGAGATGAACACCTGGCAGAAATATCCAAGCTTTAAAAAAATAAAAGTATTCACCATGTGGTAGCAGAATGTCTCTACATTTCCATTTCCAACTACCTTCCAAGTCTAAAATGTTCAAATCTGCACATGCAATACGTCTGAAGATGAAGATCAGAAGTACAAACTAAGGGGCTTTTTTTTTATATAGAGGGAACAATTTTTCAGGACAATAGTAAATTTCTAAAAGTTACAGAATCCATAGTAATCAATTTTCCACATGCTTTAGGCAAGAAGAGATCTCAATGAGTTAGTACCTTTCTTAACAAACTCTTCAGATTTAAGCAGTTTCAGTCCTGTTCTAACTCCTATGCAGAAAAAAAAAAATATCCCCAGACAACAATGCAGCTTAGATTCAGTTCTCAGGATTATGTGCCTTAACTACATCTTCAGCAAAAGAGATTTTTTAAACAGAATTGTTATTTTTAAGCTTTCCTGTGTTTTGGACTTCTGATGAGATCAAAATACTGCTCCTATCAGAAGAGTCACTGAATCCAAATGTTTACAAGGAAAACTTAAACACAGAGTAATTGCTAAGCACACAGTACAAGCAAAGTTTTGGTGGAAATGCATTATTTCTGCTATAATGTAAAACTTCCCCTTCTGGATTTATTTCAGTCCAGTTCCTGCATCAAGAAAGTTGAAACCAGAACTAATTATTTTTTGTTACAAGGTTTTTTTAAAGCTAAACTATTTAATTAAGAAATTATACTTAAATTATTTTCACTTTCAATTTAATAATTAATTTTTCAAAGGCTGCACTGTGGACTTTTTTATTTAATTACAAAACACTACTTAAACTTATTAAAAAAAAGAAAAAGTAAAGAAAAAGAACTTGTTTCTCCCTTAAAACTTCTATCTTGTTTCATATTTATTACTATAAAACTTTAAGTTTTTTTACTTTGTACTATTATACACTTCTAACTAACTACACACTCATAATTTTAGTGGAATTAACTTAATTTTAGAAATCTATTCCATAGTTTTAAGCTAAATATAATGCTCTTTAAAGAGTTAAAATTTGCATTAAAAGTTTAAAATTCTCAACATTTAAAACTCCAACACAGAACCATTTTCTCATGTACAAAATTGAAAGGCTCAAATAAATACTTTCTACTATGAAGGACAGTAGAAATCCATATATATTATGGAATGTATATACTATGAACATCATATATTTATATATTTATATGTAAGTCTATTTAACTATTTCAGCATATTTCAACTTAATACATATTCAGCATATTTCAACTTAATACAACATTTTCCTTCATAATGAAATGAGAGAAAAAATATATTTAATATTTTTGTTCTGTATTTTTGCAGCTGACTGTGCCACAATTGTCACTTCTGTTATTGAATTTACAGTTGGCAGTCTTTATGCACTTAAATAAAATATAGATAGTGCATTACTTTTCCATTTCTATATGAAATATTCAAAGAAAGCAAATACATCCAGCAAGAGGTTATGTAAAATTTATAGATTATGGATATTAAGTGTTAAATACGATAACTGCGTAACTGCAACGCATCCTGTGTGACCATCTTTGCTGGAAAGGCCCCTAGGATCCACTAAAACAGGAAAGAAATGGAAAATAGGCCTTTATGAAAATTTTTGATGGTCTGCAAGGTAAATATCTAAAAAAAATCTATTTACTAAATAGATAAATAAATATCTAAAAATAAATAAATACCTGTTTACTCTGCTGCTTTAATTGGCATTTCAGAAATAGGAGATTTCTGAGCAGAAAGCAGCAGCAAAGAATTACATAATGGAAGGCACTCTTATAAGACCAAAGACTATCAGATTTTTGTAAAAGGAAAGAAGAATTAAAAGATTCACCAACGGAAAGAAGGCACATCACAAAACCTTTAAAATCCTGAGCAGTCACAATCCATGAAAACTTTTGAACAGATGGGAAAACAAGCATAGAAATACATCAGAAACTGATTATATTATTTTGACCATTGTCCATTTCCTGCTGATAAATAAGCAATAGCCTCTTTTAAAACCCTGAGAGCAATTAAAAGGTGCTAACAAGGACATTTACAGTAATTGATTAGAGAAACAAGTAGAAGAAACAGGAACAGAACTTTGAAAGCAAAACCTTTGGTGCCAAGGACACCACACATTTCAGGTAGGTTTGGTTTTGCTTTCAAATACACCTGAGGAGCTACAAATTACTCCCATAGGTTATCCCCTGAAACAGAGCACAGGAAAAGGAAAATTTAAGCTGCTATTTCTGCTTCACTGGCCTGTCTTGGCTGACCGAGTACAGCTGTAGTTCCACATTTTCTGGAGGAATGATCTGTGGAAAAAAGGGTGCTCAGAGATGCTCAGCACAGAAATCTCCCCAGTTTCCAACAGAGGGAGCTGGCCAGACTCACACGGTAGTCTTGAGAGTCTCAAAATAAAACTCAGAGGTAAACCAACCACATGGAACAACTTATTCTCACCTCTGCAGGAAGCAGAATTTAAACATATATCTAGCCAGCAGCCAGGCTATATAAAAATGGGGAAATGTCACATTATTTCTTTAAAAAATTCCAAAAAACCCAACAAAAAACAACAACAAAAACCCCCAAACAAACAAACAAAAAACCTCACCCAGAATATATTAAGACAAGCAAGTGGCAAGATGTTTAGCTTTATTTGAGACATTTCAGTTGCATATGATCACTCAAAAAAAATCTGCAATATTTTCCAGTTAATAGGCTGCTTACAGGTCATGAACAGACCCTTAGAGGATGCATCCTTATAGCCCAGTGGGCAGCTGCAAATCAGCTGACAATGATTCCAGTAATCTGAAAACTAGGCTTTATTAAATGGGATTCTTAAGGGGTAACCATGACTGCAAGACAAAAAAACCAAACCAAACAACAAAAACAAAACCAAACTAACAAAAAACCCAGGAAAACAAAAGAAAAAAGAAGACGTTTAGAAGGTTTTATTTCTGAGTTTAAAAGCTGCTAAAAATCCAGAGCACTGCTAAATCTTCTCCTTTTCTGTAATTGCATAAAAAACCACGACAGCGAATTATTCTTTGTCACAAGTGCGGATGTCAAGCTGTGACCATCCTGACTCTGGACAGTTTGTGAAAGAACCCTTTGATGTGGATTTAAATTAAAAGGGTTCTTCCTCTTGCCCCCAAGGTGCAGTAAAATTCAAATGCAGACCTCAGTGTTCTGGCTTCATTTATAAATTACTTTTTGACTGACAGAAGGCTTCCAAGAGATTCTCTTTAAAGTAGATGGGAAGATAAGAAGGTGGCTGTTAATCATATCCATAACATGCATGCATATTGCAGCTACCAGCCTTAAAATTACCAGGATTTTATATTTTTAGCACTTGAAATTCTTGCAGAAGCAAAATTATGTTCCTAACATTTCTCAGAAGAAAAAAGCGAGACACTTCAGTATTTTCACATGTAAGAGCTACTTGAATTAAGGGCTGATAAGGATCTGTATCTAATTGATTAAGATGCCAGTTGATATCTACTAAAGATAAAATACAAATGAGCAAAATCCTCTCATATATTCTATCCACAATTCATGCCTGTCTACTTTTGGAAAAAAATGGAAATATTAGTTCTATCAGGTTACTTGAGGTTATGAGGAGACTTCCAAACACAGTTCTGTGCATCCCCTCCCCCCAAAATATCTAGAAATTGATAACTGACAGCTCAGGGATGCACTCTGGCAATACAAGAAGAAAGGCACATAAAAATATGTGCTAATTTGTGAACTGTAAGCTGTAGATTCTCTTTATGATGTGCAATAAAGAAGAGGAGCATCTCTTGTGCATTGTCTTTCCTAAGAGAATGACACAAAAATACCTTTGCTAGAAGAGGAGAAGGAGCCTCAACATCTAAGCAAGGAAACCTCTTAAATCACTGCAAAGTTCTGAAGTCTGTCTGAAAGAAGACTCTTAAGGGATCAGCTCATCTTCCATATCTTGCAAGTTTCCAGTCATTATTCCCCTGCACTGGTTCTTTACACTTATTTATGTAACATTCATTGTGCAGTCCATTTTCTGCTGTATTCAGATTGGAGACCCCCTTCAGAAATGTTTCAGGATGCATCTGCCACCTTAAGCACCTCCTCAGCCAGAAAAATGACTTAAAATAGTTCTGAACTACCTACCCCTTTTGACAGCTACTCAACTTCATTATTTCAGAAGTTCTGATGTTCCTATCACTGCTACTGGTGAATTCTAAGCACCAAAAGTCTTGGAAGATGCTCGACTCTGCCCCTTTACCCAGGCAACAAATCCAAAATCTCAAAATGCTTTACACCGAACAACTTTTATTAGCACTGTACTAAGTCATGCCTTCTGCTCTTGCTCTTTCCTTTCCTTAGTTTTGCTGTTTTCATTTATTTTAATTTATGAGCTGTCATGCAATAAATTCAACTTATTTTTTGGTGGGTACCAATGAGATTCACCATTTTCCATGTTAAAAATCAACACACACATTCATGGAAGTACTTCCTGCCTTGAGGGATTTTTATTCTGTTTTAGCGTTGAATCTTCTTCCTGAAAGATTAAACTTTAATCTCCCTAAGCCAAATTTATTTAAATATTTTGGTCTGAAAATTATAAATCCCAGTTATACAAAGCAGTGTTTATGTAGTCCTACAGTTCTCAGTTGCTTCTTCTTTCACACTGGCATAACAAAAAAGCAAAAAGGCAAAGCAAAAAAGTCAACACCAGCATTAAAGTTTGTGTAATCCTAAATGATTTTAAAAGGGAGAAAAAATTATAAAAAAAGAAGAAAAGCCTCAAGAGCTTCGCAGCAGTCATCAGGTACTCACCCTGGGGCCTAAAACAAGTTTTTCCTGTTGACCACACCAACCATAAAGTTCATAGTTTAGCATGGAAGAACACTCCAATTAAGCAGTGGTGTACAGAAAGGATGTTTGCCTTTTCCTCCTGTGCTAGACCTTGTTCATTTGTAATCAACCCAAGATAATTAATTGCCAAAGCTCCTCCACCCCAGCATTACTCATGTTTTAAGCAAGAAGTGGAACAAAACAGTGAAAAGCTTAGGAGACACTGTGTTTAAACCAAAGAACACAAACAGCTAAGCCAGCATTTTATTGCTGTTACCTGTTTGACTACACTTGAAAGACAAGGTCCTAAACTGGTTGTAAATTGTTGTAAACTCTAAGTTCATCACCTCCACCACCACCCAGCAGAGCTCCAATCACATGTACAAATTGTGCAATACACTTAATAAACGTAATACAAATTTCAGCTCCACGTTCAGCACAGCTTCATTGGCTGATTTCTGATAGCTACAACATTGTGGGTCTTAAAGCAATAAATGAACTTTGCTGACCAATGTCCTCCATTGCTCCACGTGGTGCTTTTCTTGCTCCCAAAGATGAGGTGTTCATGTCTGAGCAAATGCTTACCAAAAGGGATGCTGAGCACCTATGGAAGAAGTTTTACAGGCACTCGCTGTTTCATGAGGTCAGATGAGAAAGATACTAAAGTTTTGGACACAGGATTGCTCAGTTTTGAGAGGTGTCTAAGAAAAATATTTTAAACGTCTGATTAAGCATCCAGATGCCAAAAAAAAAAAAAGGAAGAGGAAAATATTACAAGATAGCTCTCTGAAGCTCAAAAAATTAGGCACTTTCACACACTGCCACAACAGACATAATAACAGGACTGCTTCTCCCATAGATGAAAAGTCTTGCTTTATGCTCTGAAGCATATTATTAGTCTAAAATACAAGTGTTTATTTCACTTCATTTCAGCCTGTCTGCTTAATGAGAGAAAAGGTGAGGGCTACAGTTTAACATGTGGGTCACTTCAACAAGAACCTTGAGTTCTGTTTGTCTTCTGCTTCTATGAGTCAAAAACCAATCCCTGTCCTAAATTCCCAAATTACTCTTGCTCAGAGTTCTGAATCCTCTCCTGGCAATTAGTGCCCTCCTTAAGCAGTCAAGCTGCTAAGTTAGGAGTTAGGCTCTACTTAAGCAATCCCAGATCAATGCAGTCAGACCTGGATCACTCCTTTAGTACAGGGACAGCATTCCCACCAGGAACAGGTGGAACAATCTCATTTTACAGTCTCTGTGTCTAGAAGAAAGGTTCTGAGCTCATTAAGCCTCAAAAGTCCTGCATCATTTACAGCCTTTAAGTACAGAGTCAGTGGTTCCTTGTCCTGTGCTAAACTCCTGCAGTTTTCTTCCTAAACAATATTTCTAATAGAAGAGCACTACTTGAATGCTCAAAAATAACCCACCACAAGGAACAGCCACCCCCAAGCCCCACAACAAATGTACACTGACTGTACTTCCAAAACCACTGTCAGAGAAATGAGCATGAGCTAGATCAAAGATCAAAGCTTCTCCTGCAAGGTGACACAACTGCAGCCATGACTCACATTCCTCCTGCTTCTGAAAGAAACAGGTCTGACCAAGTGAAGAAGCTGCAGACTCAGCATGTAGGGTGTTCTCAATATCCTGCTCCATAAATGAGCTGCTCACAGTGCCACTGTTACTCTTCCTAATAGTTTGTCTTGTCCAGATGAAATCATGGCAGTCAAATTGAATTTTCCATGTCTTTTTAAACTTATTTTCCCCACGACTATGGGGTAGGCAGCTGGGGTTGGCCATGCACCCTAAAAGTCAGAATTTCCTCCAGTCTATTCCTCATTATACCACTTCTTCATCTCTGCTTCCAAATTTTTCCAGACACATGAACTAAAATTAACTGCAGCGATGAGCTCACCACCACAGATTCACTCAAGGAGGTGCCCAAAGTTCATGCTTGCTCTATTTTCTGGAGGCTGGAAAACTCCTCATTTTGGAAAGCATCTGGTTAGGCAGCCTTCTCTCTGCTCTACCAGGGAATGGCAAGAAATTTAGGACACGTTAAAGATGTGAAAGCACAGTGGAAATCTCTGACAGCCATCAAACTGGAAATACTTGCACACAACACAACTATGCAGCAATGCTGCTTTGGTCTGGAGCTAGCACAGAAGTATGCCAGAGATGAAAAACAAACAATCTGAAAGGCTTTTTATGCTCCAGAAAATTCACTCAGGAAAGATTTCTTGATTAAGTAGTGGATTCTCTAGCGTATCACCCAGAAATTAATTTCTCAACTTCGCCATAATATTTTTTTCCCCACACAGAATAAATGCTTCTATCTGTTTACACAAAACCTTGTAGGGATTAATCATATTTGAGCTCTAACCCACAGCAGGCACGTTTGAAATTACTTCCAGCAGATAAATGCCATTATAAACATGTAACAAATTCATCTCTTCTTGGTCACACTGGAGCCCTGTGCCTGCTTGCTTGGCTTCCCCTGGGCTGAAAATCAACGCTGAGGACAGCACCACCTAAATCAACATTCCTCTAGTGAAAATCTCACAAAATGGCACAGGTGACAACAGCTACAAGAGAAACGGAGGTTTTAAGTATAGTGGCAGGAGGGAAGATGCACAAGGAAAACAGAGGCAACGCGACAATGAAGGTGTCCCAGGGTAGCTGTACCCACACTTGTTGCTTTTCCCCCACATAAAGAGGAAAAGCTGTTTTTCTCTGAGGTGATCTGCATTTGCCACAGGGAAGTTCCACTAATTGATGCTTCCAGAGAGGGCACAAACCCAGTCAATCCAAAAATGTGACCTCAACTGAGTTATGAGTCTGTGTCTGACCACAGCCACCAGCCCAAAGCTTCTCCCCACAATTATTTCTTGTACCTATGGAGCAAGATCAGGAAACTCATTTACTGGCACGAAAAGACAGTAAAGACAGCACAAGAAACATACAAAAGACATACAGTACAAAAGGCATACAAAAGACAGTAAAAATGAAAAAAATTAAACTCCCAATATAAGTGCATGTTATCAAGCTTCCATAAAAGATGCTCTAGAACAAACAAAAAAATAAAGATGAGTCCATCAGTACACATTTTCTACAGAAGTCCATGCTCCTCTCTTCCCATTTTGGATTGCCACTTCACAGAGGGAACTGTTAAATTTTTAAATTCGATCTGAAGAATAAATTAAACTAGGATTACTTCTAACACACTGCAACAGACTGGAACAAGCAAAAAAAACTCAACAGCGCAAGTACCAACAAGAGGCTCCCCAAATTTAAGGAAGTTCTGCCTCTTTTTACCATATTTACAGGTAACAGTCACAACTACACTACATCAATTAAAACTAAATGCAAAAAATAAGACTGTACTGGTTTCTAGACTTCTAGGTTTTTTTCAAAAGAGAAGAAAGAAAAGGAAAATTGGAAACACCTATGTATTACATCAATATATATATAAAACGCGATCATGTTATGGAGAGAGATGTTAAGCACCTAAAAACCTATACACACCTAAGGTTTCATAACATACAGTTTGTTTGAAGGTACTGCATCAACAAACAGTCAATTAAAATAGAAATATATAATGGTAGATTACATCTGCACTGTGTTGAAGTGCTTGGAGCCCCACTCTTATTGGCATTGCTTACTTCAATTTATTTTACACCCATAGCAAACCAGAAACATCTAGGCAAGCATTGTGCCTATAACAATTCTAAGTATTCAACTGCCACTGAATTCAAAACAGAACAAAAAACAACAACCAAACAAGAACAATAACAACAAAAATCAAACAACTTATTTGATTTATGCTTTATCAAATCAAACTTAGTTTGTGTGATAACACCCAGAAAGCTGTCACACTCAATTATCCTCCAATTTAATTTAAAATGATGTAGCATCAAATGCCTCATGGACAAGCACATATAAAAGCACAAGAACACATCACAAGTTTAAAAAAAGAGCATAAAAGAACAAACTTTAATATTTGAGTCCTTTTGTTGTCTATCCACAAGGAAAAAAACAACAACATGAACCAAACAGAAACACTATCTCATCACCATCCATGGGATTTAGTGTTTAAAAAGCCAAAGAGATTTTCCTCTCTCTGACACAGTAATATTTTACTGGACCAAATCAGAAATGAGACAACTTACAACACTGCTCTGCAGCCTCACTGCATATTTGTATTTGTGCACCACAAAGCTCTCCCAAGAAGGTGCACAAGTGTTGGATTGTTTTGGTTGGCTGCTGTTGTTTTATACAATTTAAAGGCACTACCAAGCTCCCTCTGCTGTTCTGTTTATTCCTGAGATGTCAGTAAAGCACAAACCCAAGAAAAATGCCTTGTGCTAGACAGATGTGCATCCTAAAAGAAGAGATTAATCTGATTACTAAGACTTATTTCAGCATTTTTAAAATAAATTGAAAAGTGCTACATTCCAAACTCAATGCAGTATAGAGATTTTCCTTAATAGTAACTGTAGCACTTAGCACTTCCCAACAAAATATAAAACATAGGAAGTAGAAATAATCCATGATACAAAAAAAAAAATCTATAAACATAAATAATAGTAAATATAAATAATGCAAATAATAAAAATAAATATAAATAATATATTTATATAAATAAAATATATAAATATAACAAACCCAACAAAAACACTAAACAAAGTAAAAGCATAGTAAATTTCTCCTTCACAGTTCACCACATTCAGGACAAGCTGGTGCCTTAACCCACTTCCATTAACTTTTATTCTGCATTTCAAATATTGATCTTTTATGATATCCACTCAGGTATATAATACAAGGGGGCCTTTAAGCATTCTCTTAACATCCCAGCAAACTCCAGCGCTGCAAATAAAGTACAGATGCAGCTTTTGTGAGAGCATGGGCATGGGGCTTGCTCCCGGTTCTCATCCCAATCCAGAGTCAGCTCTGAACTAACTCTGCTCAGTCTGAGCTTCAGCTCTCTCCCAGGTACACACAGCCAAGATTTTAAAGTTTAAATTCAAGGTGGGTCTTGATTTTTTTTCTTTTTAGTTCAGGGGGACTAAACTGAACATCACCTCTCATTGGTGATGAGAGGTACCCAGTTTTCACCATTACTGAGCAAACTGCAATTTCAGAGACATTTCCAACTCTCTGTAACCCACAACTGTACTGGCAACCACAAAAAAATCCAAAAAACCCAACCTCCTCTCACCCTGATATCACTGACTTCTCAGCACAGAGATCTGTGTTTGCAGCTACATTTCTGCTTAGTGCTCATCCTTCTACATCTCAGCCACAAGCTGATGTCCACCGGGAAAAGAAAATAATTTAATATTATCTTACAAAGAGCCACTGCTTCAGTGACAAAACATCACCCCATGATTTAGGCTGGGAGACTCCTCTGAAGCTGATTTATTCTGACCCCGTGCTCCAAGCAGGAACAGCCTCAAACCCAGCTCAGGTTAATTAGAACCTTGTGCAGTCAAGTTTCAACAATCTTCAAAGACAGAGACCCCACGGCCTTCCTGGTCAAGAGCTGAGATGAAGCAGGTCACAGATTATGCTCCTCTCAACGATAATTACATTTCTTTATCATCAAGAGCTGGCAAAAGCCCCTGCCATTGCTGACAAAATTATATTTGCTATGTCAAATAGCTCTGGAAGAGTTAGCAGCAACAGCAGCAGCAGCTGTCAATTCCCAATAACAGAGTTCCTGCACTGAAAACTGTTTCTGACAGTATTTTTCAAAGCACAACCATTTCACGAAGTCATCTTGCCAAAACTGACAAAACTCTGGGTATTCAGTCAGAAATACTCCTCTATTTCTAGGCACAGAGGTCCATATATTTACTGCTGTGCTGTGATAACAGGTGGATCAAATACAGAAAATCTTTTCTGCCTTTAAACCCAACAGACACATCAAATAATCCATGGAGAAAAAACAGTGCTTACAATCACGTCAGCTAAATGAAAGGTCTTTTCCCTTATTTTATTAATGTGATTAATGACTTGCGAAATCACTTCTGAATCAACTTCTTTTGTTGTTTGGGGTTTTTGTTTAGTTTTAATCAATTATCGTAACACATCAAAGACAACTTAAAGATTCAAATTCCCCAGGAACTTGTAGCCAAGGTAAACATTCCTTCTGCCATTATTTTCTATTTGGTGCTTCCCTCCTTAATTGAAAAACAAATCTTTACCTGCCCAGTCAGCTTGGCACTCCTTTTCTTATCTTAACTTCAATAGTTTGGTCTCTAGATATGATCTAGAAGTCCAAGAGAGGACCTGAATTTTTGATACTGAAATCAGCAGGAAAAACTACACTAAATATCAAAAGTTTGTTTCATATGTACACAAACACATGTGACAGTCAAAAGAAAACAGGCAGTAGCCTTCCCCCAAAGTCACTTTAAAAAGTTCCTAAAATTTTAGACTTGTACCTACAAGTGTAATCCACAGGTTTTACACTCATTTCAGATAGTTATTTAAGGTCTCTACACACACTGCTAAACCAGAGCAGTTAATTCTACAATTCTGATGAATTCCTGGGAGTACAGTTACTTTTTAATCCTGACTCATCTTCCATTTCAGCTATACCCACAACATTATTTTTCAAACTTCTGTGAACAGACAGGCAAGTCATTCAACTCAATAAACAATATTCAGTTTTGCTGGGTTCTAAAGTTTCTGCTGATTTTGGAGGCAGCCATAAAAGCAGACTTCAAAGAATATCTTCACATCTTTATTTCAATATGCCTCTAATGCTAGAAATAGCACCTACTTACTGTTTTAGTTAATCAAAGAAAGCTTTAGATATAAATAGAAACACAAGAGAACTGCAGGGAAATACTGAGCTGGCATTACTTAAGTATGCACATAAAAACACCATATAAAAACTATAAGCAAATCTACATGTCAGATTTTTTTCCCCCCATATAGCAGTACCAGGCAATGTGATATTTAGTGAGAAACATTTCAGCATTAACAAACCCTCTTAAGGCAGATGGAGCCCATGGCAGCATAAAAGTCTTTTCCCTGAATAGCTGAAACTGTCTGAGGAGCTGCTATCTGCAGCAGCTCTTCTGGAAAGTGGCACAAGTTCTCATCAGCTCGTATCTCACTGTAAAATAGTCCTACAATGGACACAATTTCAGTTTGATGAGACTTGCTCTGTGGCTGCAAAAATTAAGGATAAAAGAGGAAAGACTTCATAACCACAGGAAAAGGAATCTGTGGCACTGATAACTTTTATAGTTCTAAACCCAGATGAACCAATCCTGGCAAAGCGCTCCAAAGGCACCATGAAAACACAAGCAAATAAAAACCCCTGAACACTTTTCTCCTTGGAGTGAGCCATGGACTTTGAGCTTCTGACAGTATTTTTCAAAGCACAACCATTTCCTGAAGTCATCTTGCCAAAACTGACAAAACTCTGGGTATTCAGTCAGAAATACTCCTCTATTTCTAGGCACAGAGGTCCACATATTTACTGCTGTGATAACAGGTGGATCAAACACAGAAAATGTTTTTTGCCTGTAAACCCAGCAGACACATCAAATAATCCAGGGAGAAAAAACAGTCAGCTAAATGAAAGGTCTTTTCCCTTATTTTATTAATGTGATGTTTGAGCTTGGCAAACCCACATCCACTCTGTGTAATTCTCTGCCTGCAGCTGGGATTGTTCAGCCTGGAGGAGAGCAGGCTTAGGTGTCACCTAATTGTGGCCTTTCAGTGCATGAAGGGAGCTGCAGGAAAGATGGAGAGGGATTATTTTTAAGGGTCTGCAGGGACTGGACAAGAGGGAATGGCTTCAAACTAACAGAGATAGGTTTATATTGGATATTGGGAAGAAATTCTTCATTATGAGGTTGGTGAGGCCCTGGCACAGGCTGCCCTGTGGCTGCTCCATCTCTGGAAGTGTCCAAGGCCAGGTTGGATGGTCCCTGAGCAGCCTGGGATACTGAAAGGTGTCCCTGCCATGGATGATCTTTGCCAAGCTGTTCTACAATACAAAATTGTACAGCAGAGCCTGAAGAAGATCTATTGTCATCTTTCCCCTATTCTACTTACATTCTTTATACTGTCAGCACTTAAAGCAGCCTCAATCCACCATTGCTTCCAGGCTGCTGAAAAATTACACATCAAACAGTGGCAGAGAGCAAATGCTGCTTTGACAAATGCAGCCTTTGACATAACTTCTAAGTTATGTCAAATTCCTCATCTTGTTTCCTGTATTCAAATTTCTTCAGCTATTACAAAGAGTTCTGCAAGAATTAGGTCCCAAGAGTTTTTTGAAGAGAATGAAAATTAGAAAGCTGCACCCCAATAATTTTTGATGTGGACATGCCACTACATTAGATTAGGTGCAAGTAATTATGTGAGCTAAAAAGCTTGCACAGAAAACAAAACCTATTTTTCAGTAAAAATAGATTTCAAGTGTCATTATTGTATGCAGAAGAATTTTAAAGTAAGTTGCATAGAAAGCTGCTGTAATCCCTCTAGAGTGAACTCCATTTTCCATTTAGACTTGCTTCTGGAAGACTGGAGATTTTTAATTTTTTTTTTTTTCAAAGTTCTGTTCGTGCTTTTGCTGTCAGCAACCTGGCTTAAAAAGCAGAAGGCAGTGCCAAGATACTGGTTGCTGACTTCTCTGCCAAACAATTCTTCTATTGTTTCTCAGGATTTAAACTGACTTCTTTTTGAATAAAGGAGTAGTCACAAACCAGTCCAAATTAAAGAGCCTGAAAATTGGGAAAGCATGGCAAGATCTTTATCAGGATTATTTGGAAACTCAGTCAACTATTCTTTAGTTTTATTTCCTTATTCTCTCTTCAGAAATGGATAACCATGCAAAAAAATACACCAAATACCTTTAAAAGCTTTGCAGAATACCTGGTAGGATTTAATTCAGGCAGTGTTGGTAGAAGCTTCACAACCTAATTTCTGGTGATGAACAACTTAAATGAACAAACTTGATTTTAAAAGTGTTAGTTTCCAATATTCTTGTTACTCAGCTCTCCCTTGTTTACTAGACCACATGAGAACCCAGGTTTCCAGTGCTGTTAGATAACCTATTCCTGATCTTGCTCCTCCCAGCCCAAATGAGAAATCATTAAAAGCACATAAATCCTACAGCAGGAATCCAGCTGCTGCTACACTAAGCTGCTTTCACCAGCTAAATTCTCTTTATAGCATTTTCTTCATATTTTAAAGATAGTCCAGTGGCACATCCAGCAAATTTAGGAATTGATTCCCATCATTTGAGAGAGTTTACAAGTCTATCCCCATAGATGCAGTTTAACAGCAAAATCCATCATTTGTGTCAGAGCAGTAATCTGTATTTCCACTCTTTCAAACATCTGAAAAGGAGCATCACCACAGGTTTTCTGTTTTGTTTGATAACATGAGATAATACTGAGCCCAAAACACCAAACCTTTCACAGAACCTTCCAACAGAGTGTTCTTGTCCTCCAAACCCTTTTGGAGTTGTCTTTATACAACCTACAGTGATTTACTATTAGCAATACTCAGGTAAGTATTTGGCTCTCAGATTTTATGAATATGCAACTCAATATTCTGACATCATTGTCTTAGAAAAACAGAAATTCATGATCAGAGTTGATCAACATTGAGATCCACATGTAAAAAGTTTCCGGATTCATTACTCAAATTCATAGTTTCACTAGTTAAAAGGAAAAAAAAAACCCAACCCTCATAGCTTTAGAGAAAAATGTTGTCTAAATTATGATTAAACCTCTACTACACTATCCCACTTGTTATATTTCTCAAAGAATTTATTTCTTGAGAGAATAAAATAGAAAAGGTAGTTACTTCCTAATAATCCAAGTACTGAGTTGAAGAAAAATCATTCTTTAAAGCCCATGTGCTTTGACAGAACAGATCTTTTGGGAAGAAAGGAAGAAAGAAAGAGAAGATTTTCTTTTCAAGTAAGTAAATATTTCATCATTTAGACTGTTGTAAGCATCTTACTCTACCCTCCCCAAGCTTGTATCATCTAAATTAATCTCCTACTATCTCTAAAATGATCTCATGGGATTTCTGAAAGCAGGTACAAGTTTAATACTTCAAATCCATTTATAATCTGAAAAACAATTCAGCTTTCAAATCTCTCTGGCAGGTTCCAACTCACTCACCCAAACTCCTTTGTGCAAAAAGTCAATTACACCAGTCTGAATCAATATTCAGCCAGCAGACAGTATCTAATGATTTCACAACTTTTATGTTTCTCTCATTAAATCTCTGTGCCTAGTAAAGCTTCAGTAGGAAGATCAGTAAGATTTTCATGTCTACATAGTTTATTTTCAAAACAAGCTAAAGCCAAAACTATAAGCAAACTATTAAGTCTTCCCATGCAGCCATGCTTTGTGCACACACAGCGCCCATCAAAGCTTCAGTGATAAGATACAGTCAGAGATATTCTGCAAGAGCTTCTCTGAGTACCTGCAGCACCATAATTAAAGCAACATTCCTCCCACTGACTCCTGGCCAATTAAAATGTGTTCCCTGGTGATGAATGCTGCTCTCCAGAGCGGCTGGAGCAGCTTGGAGCCACACAGCAGGGCTGGGATCAGCAGCAAACACCTGGCACAGGTGGGATGCACAGGGATGCCTTGTGTGGCATTTGCTGGGTTTCGAGGATGAAGGAGGAAATGATGAATCTGACTCCATGTTCTTAGAAGGTTAATTTATTATATTATGATATTCTATTCTACTACAGAATGCTAAACTAAAAATACACTAAAGCATAGAGCAAGGATACAGGGTAAAATGATGAAAAACTTGTGACTCTTTTATAGAGCCATAGACAGCTTGACCATGAATGGTCTTTAAGTTAAAACAATTCACATGTGGGATAAACAATCTCCAACCACATTCTAAAGCAGCAAAACACAAAACACAGGGGAAGCAAACGAGATAATTATTGTTTTATTTTTTTCTCTAAGGCTTCTCAGCTTCCAGGGAGAAAATGCTGGGCAAAGAGATTTTTCCAGAAAATATGGCAGTAACACCCTTGCTTTGGCCATGACAAGATTCATAAGTGGGCTACCAAATAAAAGAAGTGAGCACATGATTCTGTGACTGCATGTGGAAACACTTTCCACCTGTTTTCAGCAACTTTCCTGAACAACAGAGATTTCTTTCAGACCTTTGGAACACCAGCCACAAGGGCCAGCTCTCTTTGATTTGTGATTCCTCCTGGTAGCTCTCCTATTGGAATATACAGCAAATCTGTTCCTCACTTGCCTTTCTACCATTTCTAACCTTGGAGAATTGCACTCTCAGCCCTCAGCGAGGTGTTCCAGGCATTCCCCAAATGAAGCTCTTCCATCTCTGAGCACCCCTGCCAAGCTCCTCTGTGTCTCCAGTTCCATTAGATCACTTTCCTGTTAAACCAGTCCTACTATAGCCTACAACTCTGCTCCTATTTCTAGACATGCTGAACTGGAACAATATTATTTCAGATGTCAGGTCTTTCAAAATTCCACTTTTCCAGCTGCAATTTGATTTCAAGAAGTCTGTTTTCTCTGTGCTGTGGATGAAGGCCACAGCTTCTGCTTCTTCTCCTAAATGGAAATGATAAAATATAATCCAAATATCAATAGATTACATTTTTCTCCTATCCTGAGGGCATGCAATTCTGCCAATTCATAAGCTTAGCATCATGAAGATATCAGTCGAATTTGAGCAAGGAGCGCTGCCTTTCAAACAGGAAATCTTGTTAAAAAGAGCCAGAAATCCTTGCATGAAAAGGTCAGTGAAAAGCAGTGGCGTTGTGACAAAAAAGAGCACACCTGAAAATCAAAAAGAATTATCTCCTTTATACTTTCCATGTGAAATTATTAAAATAATCCCATTCTCCTAAACAGCTTAGGACTCTCTAAGCATTAGAAATACCAATAAGACAACATATTGATAAAGTTGCATGTAACTTTTTTTTAAAAGCATATCCACTCAAGAAGCAACATTTGCTCCAAGTTTATTTTAGCAAAGTGGAAATAAAGGATTTAATTAAGATACTGGCTCAAAAGGAGACATAAAGAGGTAAAAAAAACCCCAAAAAAGCAACAACAAAAAACCCCAAACAACCAACTTATCCAACTTTGGAATGTCATCACTAAAATTTAGGACCTGGTGGCTCCATAAGCTGAAGTGATAAAATAGCATATATTATCTGCAGATTGCCTTTGTAGAGGTTTAAATCACATCAGGGAACAACAATCCAAAAAACAAACAAAAACCCCCAAAAACGCAAAAAAAAAAACCCAAAAAATGCAACCTGTTGTTTAACTCCAACTTCAATTTTAATTTTAGTGCCCTCTTCACAAAAATCTGTACCACAATTCACAAGAGTTGGGATATATTTGAAAAACTCTGAAAGTCTGAAAGAACATGGAGCTTGTACTCCTGTGTACTGTGTGTTACTGCTGAATTCAGTATTCACCTTGACACACTTCAAGTGAGAGGGCAGTTTTCTTCCTGGTTATCTTAAATAAGAAACAGATTGTTATATTTAGTTTAATTTATTATTTAAAGAAACCAGTGGTAAAATCTGCAAGGAAAGGGATTTTAATGTTCAAGTTGGTACCTAAAGAATGAAAATTACATGTCAGCTAAAAAGAGGAAAAACCTTGAACCAGTATTAACACTACACAGATGTGCTTTTTTGGTTATTAGTTTAATTTTGAAAAGTCCCTCTCCCCAGGCAAATGAAAAAAAATTAAAAGAAAACAATTAAGTACTCAATGAGCAAGTATATAGAGGAAAAACCATTTACCAAAATAAATTCTCTATAGAATGCAATTATACATCTCTTTTTTTTCTTTTTTAATGCTGACTACCTATACAGGGTAACCAAGAAAATATTTTAATTGGCCTCTACCTTCATATTCTTCCACCTATTCATCTTGCACCACAAAGAAAACCTTTAATCTGTTTTTGTGGCAAAATAATGTCCGACAAACAGATGGTTAATTTTGGTTAGATAAAAAAAATCCTTTAAAAGGGAGAGCCGAGCCATGTAAAATATTTAACATGAACCACTTCAGCTGCCTCGGAACAGGTTACAAAGACACAAAAACTCTTGATGAATTCACACTATTCAGTTCATCTGCTGCCAAGACAGGTCATATCTTGAAAACACTGCAGTTCTCCTCAGCTCAAAGGAAGCAGCTCCTGTATGTAAATTCCTGTCCTAATTTCATGTAGGGTGTTCATCACTCTCCCCTCAGCTGCCAGGACTGCACATCAATCCTGCTCCTGAGCATTTGGAGAAATAACCTTTCTTGTAAATGTTTGCTTTGCTCCATTGAAAGTTTTATTTTGAAGAAATGTGTCCATTCAGAGGGATGCTGCCTGTTCCCACAGAGCTCCCTATTTACTGCTGTAACCCACAAAATATTTACATCCCTACAGCTGCTGATGCACATCAGCTTTTACTCTGTACCATTATCTTCTTTTGGGACTTGCACCTCCTCAGCTTTTCATGAGTCACTTTTCCCCAAATTATTACCCTGGCCATTACCACAGCACCAGGTGAATCATAAAGCAGGAACACTAGAAGGGGGTACAGCAAATTACTGAAAACAAAATCCCAGCTTCAAAGACCCTTCCACACACAATATTTACATACTCTTCTTTACTATGCCTTGAGCAAGTAAATATATATATATATATATTTATTAAATATCCTAGTATAGCTAACAAACTAGCAATGGTCTTATATAATTTCTGGTGGTCAAAAGAATCACCAAAACAGCAATCAGAAATAGCTCAAAGCAATGTCACCACAGAGCTCTAGAATTAACATTTCCATGGTATTTTGTCCAAAACACGGTCTAAAGAGCATGAAAAGCTGAGATGCTTTGAAAAGTGAACAAACATGAGCAGTGGTTTTGTACACAAATTATAAAAAAAAGATTAAAAACATAGTCAACCCAAGTTGGTAAACTATGGAAATGTATTATGAAATTACATTCTTCTCCATTCCCACCTCTTTTATTTGAGTGCTGAGTGCTAAGAATGTACCATTATGTGGAATTTAGTCAGGCAGATTTTTTTTTTTGTTTTATCATTTCAATACATAACTTGGACAGCAACCAGTGAAATAGCACAATTTATCTCTAAAAATAAGACCAGAGATTTTAGTGGCTCTTGATTATGTTTTCCTTACAAGGATTCTTTACAGAAAAGTACAAGTTTCAGTTTAGAGCCCTGATAATTAGTGCCTGTGGGAATAAAGCAAATTATTTTTTCCACAGCAACATAATTTCCTGTAACTTTAATTTTTACATGATTACATTCCAGTGGTTACTCAGACATAAGACTTTACTGTCTATGGTGTGATCAGGATTTGAAACAATTATCTGTGCTCAGTTTAATCTTTCCCATCCAAAAAAAAAGTTAGATTTATAGTTATTAAAAAACCGTGTATGAAGAAAGAGTATTTGCCAATAAGCTCCACATAATTTTAGGGCTGGTAACAAATTGGATTCAATTATTTAAGGTGACAAAAACTAACAGATGCCACCTGTAAGTGCGCCTGGAGCAGAGGTGCTGCAGCCACCTTCCTGCAGGTGACAACTTACTCCCCAAACTCAGAATCCATCTTCAGTGACTGGGAAAAGCTTAATGCACAGAAAAGGGGTGCAGAGAAATGCTGAGATGCAGATGTCAGAGCTGCCAGTGGTTTGCAGAGAGGCAGCACAGCAGAGGTGACACTCCAAAGTCACCCCAAGCGGCTGAGGAAACCACTGCTGCTCTGAGTGGTTTGTTTTCACTCAGCAATGGGATGAAACAGCGTCTTACAGGGCACAGAGCTGTGCAAAAGACAGCAGAGGCAACCACCCTTTTCTACTGAAATAAAAACCAAATATCAGCACTTTTCCTCAAGTCTTAATGATGCACAGGGATGCTATGTTTAATCATCACACCTCATGAGGAGGAATCATTTAACACTTCAAAAAAAGCTTCTAAAAAAGACCAGTGTTCTACTTGATTGAAAAAAAGAAACCCAAACAAACCCTACATTCCCTTGTAGACATCTCAGCCAGCAATACTGGATCCTTCCCAAAATAAATGCTGGGGTTACAGAATTGGAGCAGGAAAATCAGTGATGCCATGATGAGCCCAATGGACATTGCGTGCTTCGCTCAGGCTGCTGCAGAACCCAAACCAGAACCAATCCAGATGGTGAAATGAGGCACTTGCTGGCGTTTAAAACACCCTTAATCCCCGACTTTAGAAATTCAACAGCATTGCTGCAGTGTTGTAAAAAACAAACAATGAAACCTCACAAATCAGTTAGTCACATGCCAGACTTCTTGCCATCCTGCTGATGAAATTCCCACCATTTTCAAATGGACTTTGGGAATGACTATTACATCATTACGTAAACAACAACAAAAAACCCCACACGTACATTCTGTTATTAAGTTAAAAAATTGCTTTTCATTTTATTTTAAAAGAATATAACTGATAAATGAGCTGTTCCTACTCCTTCACAGCCTGAGTTTTTACTTCAATATTTTAAGGAATGGCCTCCTAGCACACAGGTGTTTATTCTTTTCATTTTTAGAGAGAAAATGTATGAAATGTTCATCTCCCAAGTAAATTATTTCTAGTAAAAAATGCTGCCCAATGGCACAAAACTAAGCATTAATAAAGCTGTTCAAGGAATGCATTTTAGTTCTATTCTTGAAATATAGTTTTACACTCCATAATACATTCATCTTTGCTTCAGAATGAGTATTTCATAATGGATTCATTTGAACTTAACATTACTTTGCTTACATGACAGCCACTAAGACTGTTCATTTTAAAATCTGTTTTATTCTCTGTTAGCACTGTAGTTTTTCATCAATACCTCTAATAGTTATTTCCAATACCCACTTTAATCCACTGAGAAAATCAAAGTGTAGCATTCAATAACCAAATATTCCTTCTTCTGAGCATCATGAAGTTTCCCAGACAAAACCATGAAAATTTACCAGGAACATAACAAAAACATTGTGAAGCAGTAGGGACTTATCTAACAACCACAACACTGTTTATCTCCTCAGAAAAATAAAACAGCTTTGATTTCTGAAGAAAGCAAACATCCCCTGACCACAAGCTGTATTTTTCTGTTGTCATTTCACAGTCACATTACCATGACATCTTAAGAGACCTGCAGAAAGAATTGGTCTTGCCATGGCATGGCCAACAGAAAATACCAAAGAACAACTCAACTCCTGGCTTGTCTATAAATATTCAGAGGTTATTTTCTTCTAATTTCATCAATTAGATGGATTCTTTCCCAGACTAACAGCAGCCAGTCTTTCACAGACAACAATCTGAAAGACAAATAGAGCTAAAATATTTCAATTTACTGACAGCAGCCCTACACAGCAAAACCCCCTCGAGTCCAGTTGTTAATCTCTACTTCCTTCCCCTCCTGGTAAAACGAGAAGTTCTGGTCCCCAGCAGCACACAGATGCAAGCAATTCAAACCATCACACAGCAAATTAAAGAGCATCCCTGAGCTGAGGGGATCACAGGGAGCAATTCTCCCTCCAAAGCATGGCCAGCAGGTTGTTTGAAGCACAGCAGAAAGTCATCAAGAGCAATTTGTCTTTGCTGTGCCATCTGAGTTTACCCATGCCCATTCTTTTTCAGCCACAAAGGGAGGAGTGGAAGGAGGTGAGGGGAAACACAGAGGAATGGATGGGCTGAAGATTTTATTTACAGCACATTAGTTGAATGTTCAAGTGTCACTGTATTAAATATGTTGCAGGTGAGCATGCAAAAATATTCACCTCTTTGCATTTATAGAAATAAATCAAATAATCTAATCCATCAGTGTACAGAGAGATGTTTCTAACATATCTGTTAATTACCACAATTCTAGTGAGTAGTCCCTAGTGCACACTTTTTCTCACTAATGTGAAAGAGTAAGCTTAATTAAAGAAAAAAAAAATCTATAAAGCTTAATATATAATTCAAAGTCTTGACTTTTCAACATTTAGCAGTGTATCCTGAGCAGGTTTTAATTTTGACTGAATAGCAGAAAATCCTGCTGGGTTCATTTCAGGCTGCAGGCATTTGATACTGCACTGACCTCGCAGTATTTACATTCCCCTTAGGAAAATCTGGCATGCAGTCCAACTGGGGAAGATCATGTCTAACACTCCTTGAGCTACCAGTGCTAGAAGCAAGCACAGTAACAGTGAAAATAGTAGGGTGAACAATAAGGGCATGTATACAGAAATAAAATAAAAAGGAAGAGAAAGAGAAGGTCAAACAGCAGAAGAGAAGAACTGGAGACAAGGAGTTGGAGACAGTTGTTTTTCTGATATAAATAAATCCCTCTTCTTTTTTTTTTTCCAAGCCAGTGGTGCAGAGAGGCTTTTAGACTACTAAAAACCCAAATTATTTCAGCTCAAGGAAAATAAACTGATCAGAACACTTGAAATATTTGCCTCTGATCAAAACAAAGTAACAGCTGCCATATGCAGCTTTGTCTGCATTGCATTTGATTTTTTGTTGTGGTTGACATATCTATGTCAAATTTGGACAGAAAAAACCCCAAACCATAAAATCCTCCATAAACTCTGCTTTGACCATTTACTCTACAGTCCTAATAGAGACACTCAGTGAACCCAGCTGTTAAATCAAATCCAAAACCTATTCACCTCCAGTCATTACAATTCAGGTCCCCACTGCTGCAAAGAAATTAGGTAGGAATACAAGAGCCAATTTTCCACAAATTCTACTCCAATTTTTCTTAGACCATCTTCAAACGAGTGAAACATTTAGTTTGTTCTTTACAGATTCACTCTGCCAGCAACATAATCTCCTGTATACCAAGCCTGGTGAAAGTGTATGAGACACACAGGTTCTGAAACAGTGCCAGATTCATTTCTTCACCTCCTTGAAAAAATAAATAAAAGCCTTAAGTTACCAGAAGAAAACTCTGTTTACAATTGTGCAAGGCAGTTTTTCAAGGAAAATAATAAAAGCAAGAACTCTTGTCTAAGCTAATGATTGCAATAGTTGACAAAAACGATGCTACCTTCACTCCTCATTAAAAGTTTGAGAAGTCTCTGTCTGCACTAATGACTTTCAAACAACATCACTAAAAGTCAGAAAGAAAAAACAACTCCATTACCGAGCAAAAGACTTCCTCCCCCTCTTCTTTTAAAGACCTGATAATTCCAACTCCTCAGCCTGATGCAATCTTTGCTTAAATCATCGAGGGCTGTGAAACACAGCAAACCCCACTCAGAGCCTAACAGGACACCAGCACTTTAATCAACAGACTCTACTTATGTCTCACTGCTTTTTCAGCAACTAAATAGCAAGAGTTTCAAGGAACTTACATATCTGAAACTCCAAAGTGTTTTGAGGCAGCAGGCACCCAAACAAAAGATTCTAATGAACAGGATAAAACACTGGCATTTGAATTGCTGAATTTGATAGCACTTTTTGTTGTTTTGAACCGCAAAACGAGCAATCAGAGGCACCAGAAATCCCGAATTTCTCGTTAGACAGGTTTGGCACTCTCACCTGAAGCTGGATGAAAACCACAGAGTGAGCTCAACTCTGAAGCACACTGCAAAGTGTCTAGCTTAGAATGCAAGAACAAGGAGCACTTCAGGAAAAAGGTGCAGATTTTTATTGTATTTTGCAAGTGAAGCAAAATGCAAATATTCCAGGTAAGAAACTTGGGAGTGGGTGGTCTGCAGAAGAGGCAGAAAGAACAATGTGCTCTGTATATGTATGTGAGTATATATATGTAAGAAATAAACACTAGTGGTAACAGGAAGACCAAAAGGATAACCTTTCATTAAATTTACATTTAAACAGATATCACTTTACCATACTACCAGGCATCACTCATCTAAATAATTCTAAAATGTCACCTTTTATGCTCTTCACTATGTACTGTGTAATATATTCAGCTAGAAGAGTAGGCAAATTTAATGGTTTTGTTGTCAGTTTATCTGCTCTTTAGAACAAAAAACTTTCCTTAAACCCTCCTCTTTGTGGCAATCACTACAGAGAAAGTTTAAATCTGGGAAACTCTAAATTCAGTTTACAGGAAAAAACCCTTTCATTTAGTTATTGAATTGTCAGACAGACAGGAGTTGCAGATAAAGAAATCCAAGGCTCAGTACAGGGGAAATAAAACACCTTTGGCAGCAGTGCTGGCACAGCTCACACCCTGCTTCCTTCCACAGCACTCCAAGGCAAGGTGGATGAAGAGACCTCGCAGACTGCAGGATTGCCAGCTCATTTCTACCTGGAGCTGAGCAACAGGAGGGGCACGGGCAGGAGGCAAGGCAGGGATCAGGACATCCTGCTGCAGCGCCCAGGGATGGGTGTAAGAAACCCCAACCCAGGGCTTTTAACACACCACAAACTATAAACACATTGCCCAAGACTCCCGTTGCTGAGTGTAAATATTTAGGCTCCCAAACTCTTCCAGTTCACAAGAAAATTCACAAGAATGACCAGGTTGGAGAGACCTTCACAATCATTGAGTCCAACCCAGCCCCAACACCTCAACTAAACCCTGGCACCCAGTGCCACATCCAGGCTTTGTTAAACACACCCAGGGATGGGGACTCCACCACCTCCCCGGGCAGAACATCCCAGAACTTTATCACTCTTTCTGTAAAAAAAGTTTTTCCTAATTTCCAACCTGTATTTCCCTTGGTGCAGCTCAAGGCTGTGTGCTCTGGGTGTGTCAGTGCTGCTGCAGAAAGAGTCCAGCCCCAGCTGAGCACAGGCACCTTTCAGGAGTTGAAAGGTGTAAATTATATAAAAAGGTCACCCCTGAGTCTCCTTTCCTCCAGGCTGAGCACCCCCAGCTCCCTCAGGGGTTCCTCACAGGGTTTGTGTTCCCAGCCCCTCTGGATGTGCTCAGTGTCCCAATGTCCTTCCCAAGCTGAGGGGTCAGAGCTGGGCACAGCGCTCAGGTGTGCCCTCACCAGGGACAGGGGCAGGGGCAGAATGAGCTCCCTGCTCCTGCTGGCCATTCACTGTAGGACAAAAAAGACGCTAACATTTGTGTGCTTTAACAACCGAAAACATTTCAATGTTTCAGACCAGGTAAGCAACTGATACCCACATCAAGCAGAGAAGATCTGAGTTTGTACCACAAGAGAGATTTCAGATCAGAACAGATGATATGAATATCTAATGAGGTTTAGCTTGCATCATTCTTCTGATTAAAATTCATCATGAAAATGAACACTTGCTCTTACGACACTGATTGCTCAAACAGGCATTTTTGTTTGCAAATTTCTTTTTCAACTTTTGCATCAAACCTTACAAAAGATTTCAACCACAGAGTTTTATATTCATCTAGAGGATTTTCCTTGTTCATCAAAAAATACAAAAGTAACCCTACAAAACGGTGTGAACATAATCTAAAATTCATAACAAAACTCTCTCCCCACAGTCTTAGCCATGAGGAAACCAAGTTCCCCTTTTAGGCATTCAAGTAAATCAGATTAAAAGGTTTTCTTCTTCACCATAAGCATTTCAGAGCACCATGTGTTTATTCTTGTTGCTCACAAAATTTTATTTCCAAGAGAGATTTCTGTCCTTTTTATAAGCCAAGTTCATTGAAAAATTTTAAAGATTATACATCACATGTTTTTACTCATCTCAAAAATAGATTCTCAGAAATGATAAATGTTACAGGCATTGGTCAGCAGCTGCATAATCTGCAGGATTTAATAAAAAAAAGGAATAAAACAAAAAATCCAGAATGACAGAATTTTGCTAGTAATATAGCTCAGAACAAAATCCAAAGCTGTATTTTTGCAGGATTTGTGCAATTACAGTATCCTGCTTATTCAGTGAGTAGTAAACATGATAAAAGCTTCCAGGAAATACTGGAATGGAAAGATGGCATTTGAAATTGGAACTTTCATCAGGCATTTTTGTTTTCAAACGCCTTTTTTAACTAGGACCTCTCTTGCCTGGTCTGACACACTGAAACATTTCCAGTTAATAAAGCACAAAATTTGTTTTTAAAGCAATTGTTTCTATTAAACATGATTTCTAATAGATTCTGGAAAAAGAAGAAGCAGGGAGCCAATTTTAAAGGTTAGGTTGCTTGGCAATATACCTTTCCTTGCAAATAATTGTTCTTACTAAATCACAGTGGAGAAAGCCATGAAGCACTAAGTTTGTGGAGCCTCCTGAATATGGAGAAGTCTTTTTAATTGTTTATATAAAGCTTCAACACAGTCACAGGTCACACAGGCATTCAAAATACTGTCTTAAAAGCCTTTTTTCCCACCCCACAATTTCAAACAAGCATTCAGTTCAAGTTTCATAGGTGCAGAGCAGAAAGATGCAACTTCCCAACCAACCATACAACCAGACCTTCCTGGTTGTACGCTCTGCACTGGGAAGCAGAGTTTCATTGCAGTGCCTCTGCTGACAAGTTCTCATCCCCAAATTTCTGCTTTTGATGGTGGTTCCTCACGCAGCTTCTCCTCCCCACATCAGCACTGCCAGAGAACTCATTCCTCTCAACCAAATGCAAGAGAACTGCAAGGCATGGTTATCTCACACATCCCAAAGCAAGACGGCAAGGGAGGAGGGAGAGAGAGGGAAGGGAAAGTTTAAATTTAGATATTTACTTACTGAAACCCAGAAAAGAACACACATGCAGGCACCACTGCTGGCAGAAATCCCAGCAGTCAGGGCTGTGGAGCTTTGCTTCCAGCAAGGATTTCTCTGCCTGGAGCTCCACAGGAGCCTTCTCTCCCTCTCCCAGGACAGAACTGAGGAGCGCTCTGCACTGCCAGCCCCAGTGTATCTCAGCTTTAATGCAAGTGTAATTCATTAGAATAGGAGCTGGGGTAACATAAACATGTGCAGGAAAAACAGGCTTGGTGCAACACCACAACAGACACCAGGTCTGATCAGCACACCAAAACTCTTGTCAGACCACAGGGATTAAAAAACAAAAACAAAAAAAAAAGTGGGTGCAACTCCTTTAAAGCAAAAGCAGAACATAAAAGCACCAGGTGGAATCTGAACCTGTGAAAGTTCTAACAAATAGAGGTGTAATGTATAACAATAGACGTGAGGTGTTTTTGGAAGTGTCCCTCAGCTACAGGTGCTGCAGGATATGGGTACCAAGATGGGGAGAAGAAAAAGAACCTGTGCAGCACCCAGACACAACAGGAAGATGGAACAGCCCCAAAACCATTCTTAAGAAGGCACATGAATTTTTTTTTTTTGCAAAGAGGGGAGGGTTTGGGGAAAAAAATGTACCACTGCATTTATTAAACATTGCAGCAACCACCTACATGTAAGTTTTGATTGATAGCATTTCCTTTGCTTTTTGCCATCCTTCACACATGGTGAATACCAAAAATGAAAGACCGTGTAAGGATTCACTTCACTGTAGTAAATGTAGAGCACATCCACTTGATCTGCTATTAGTACCTAATCACCAAAAGAGAGCAAAGCTAGGGAAAAGATCTTTCCACTTCAAAAACAAGGTTCTAAAGATATAGACCAATTTAATTTGGTCACAAATATCAAAAAAAGTTTGAGTGTCTTCAACATCTTTCTCATGGACTTCAGCACTTCATGTTACTACTTATGTATAGGTATTTTTGTGGTTTTAAATAATTATTAATTCTTACAAGTGTTGAAAAACTTGGTAATGATTAAAAAAAAAAAATCAGTAAGCTCCTTCATGCTTTCAAGTCTTTGTCAGTGAAACTGAAACATTTAAGGTATTGCCCAATTTAGAAACACAGCTCAGGAAAGAGACAGCTCAAAATATCAACCACAGACGTCACAGGCAAAAAGAGCCTTTAGAAGCAGAGCAATTCCTAACACTCACATTTGATATTCCACCTCCCAGGCTAACTTTGAAACAGACTCCCAAGCCAGGGATAATGGGCCCTCCCAGACCTGCACACGAGTCAGACAACTTGTTTGTGCAGGGTGAACTTTTGCCACCCTTCCCTCTGGGAGAAATCCCATTCAGTTTGCTCCTAGGAAATCAGCTCCCAACTCCTTTTCCTGACTGCTCCCCTCTGCCTGGTTGTCTCTTTCCTCCTGCAATTCTTCCCACCCTGCAGCCCTGTCCTTCCCCATCCAAGCCATCAGAAGCTGCTTTTTGGATGCAGTCCCACCTCTGCTCTGACCCACACCCGTTTCTTTTCCTGTGCCTAGAATCCTTCCACCTCCACACCCAGCTCCAGCTCCGTGGTATTTTTGGTTCTTGGAATATTTCAGTGGAAGAAAGAAGCAAATGTTCAAACAGATAATAAATGTGCAGGCATTCCCCAGAAAAAGTTCTCCTCATCTGATCAGCTTTGCTCACTACAAAAGGCACAAGGTAGCTTGTAGCTAAGTCCCAGTTCTCACATACACCATTATTTGACCTACAGGTCTCACCATATGAGAAAAAGAATTAAGTTTATTCTTCATTTTAGTAAAATAAAGGTTAGAGGTAAAAAGAAAAGACCTGAACTTCTGGGAGGAATACTGCAATTCTTATTCTTGGAGAAAAACAGTTTGATCTGTTCATATTTTTCTCAAATTGCATTTTTTCTTTTCAAGAAAGGGCTTTTCTGCAAACACCACTGGCTGTTTGATTTTTCTGAAGAAAGTCTCAGCTGAATGGGAAAAGATCTTTAGAATGCACATAAAAGACAGGTTCAAACGAAAGCTGAATTCTCAATGAGCACAGGTTTATTTTAGTAAACAATAGAAACTCAGGGCTGAATGAGATCTTATCCCTTTTAATCACTTAATAAATTTTTCTTGCCTTCCCAATTTTCAAGCTACATGTCTACAATAAACAAACCTGAGCTGAGAAAAAAGTCTCTATAAAAACACACAAAACCTCTATTTGATGCAACAGTGAATTCACCTTGGCTTTGGCCAGGCTTTGCCAATGCCTCAATTCAGCCAGCAACACACAAAAACTACTCTGATAAACACAGAAAAAAGTAAACTTCAAGAGAAACCCCCAAAAATTAAACTTCAACCCTCTTAATTCTTTGAGCTTTTTAAGCACTTTTGCAGTCAGCTTTTGTACTGCCCAAAAAGTGTCAGTCTTACAGCAAGTTAAGAAAAATCAAATTCCAACATGGAAACAGCTTACCTAAAAGTACTTCTGTAGAAACCAACATAGGCAAAGTCATGCAAAATTCCACAAGTATCATCTTTGGACTGATTTTTAAAACAACCTTATTTCATAAATTAGTAATTTAAATAATACAGTATTTGTTTAAAAAGATAAAAAATATTTTCAAAATTGAACATATTTTTAGAACTACTGCAATGAGAACCAAAAATGCAAGAAAAGTTAAGTAAATGCCTGACTTTAGATCACTGGGTCATTTTAACCAATGGTAAGGGTTTCTCAAACACATGCATAAATGCACACACAAATTTATGTCATTTTATGGTCCTCAAACCCAGTGCTTTGGTGCCTAAAGATTATGAAGCCATCACCAAGTCCTAAAAACATCAAGTTGGAAATTCTCAATGTTCTTACCAGGTGAGGAGTCTGAGCCCCATGACCAGATGTATCTTCTCTACTGACAAGTATCATAATGGGATTTTCCTGTGGGGTCCTTTTCCTCAGGCACGTATAAATAACATAAATAGCTTAAGCTTCCCACAATACTGCCCAGCGCAGATGTGTTTTGGGGAGAAAGCCCTTAACTTTTCAGAGTGCACAATACACTCAGCACAAGTAACCAGTCCAGTGAAGGACCCTAAGCAGGACAAAATAAAAATAGCAAGTTTGCTGCTCTTTTCAAGCCTCAGGAGTTTTGCTTCATAATACAGAAGATTCAATGCTTAACTGAAAATAACAAATGTTGTAATTGAATGTTATCAGTCCTCCAGTCAAGGGCCTTATATTCTGTGTAAAAGTTTTGTTGTTTCAGTAAAGTTTACTGCTAGAGCTCCCCCCAAGTGCCAGCGAAGGGATGCCAGTGTACAGGTCAGATGTTAAGTAAATAAATGCAGATTTCTCACCCTGAAAGAGACAAAAACCCCAAACAATGTACCTACTCTTCTGAGAACACACAAGGTATCCCAGCATTGCACATTTTTAAACTCCAAATAGCAAAGGACACCTTTTGTCATTCGGGTTTACCAGAGGTGAATGAGGAGGATGTGGGGAAATGATTCTGTCATTAGCAAATATTCTACTGCTCAAAAACTCCAGAAAAAATAACATGCCAAAAAGGTCAAAGTCCTAGCTAGCATCAACTTACTATGACAACCCTACACCAGCAGAAAACCACAGTATGCAATGGGAACAACTCCTTATCTGTCCCTGTTTAAGTGTATCTTTCCACTTCAAAACTAGAACAAATTCAATGCCACGGGAGATAAAAAAAATTGTGTAAAATAGTCACTGTTTGGTATTTACTTATTCTGAAACCGAGTGCACACATCCCAAGAAAAATACAGTGTCCTTTAGGAAGAATCACATTTCAGTGCAGTCTGTATACTGAGTCATTTGTTTGAAATGCCAGTGCAAGGAATGTTAAGATTTAGCTGACGATTATCTCCTCGACATTATCCCAATTTGATTATACAGTGTTTACTACATCAAAGCCAAAAAAAAGCACAGTAATAGATTCAGCAACACACCCACTTGGAACACTGAAGACCTATTATTAAAGAACCAGAAGAATAATTTTCAAAAGGTTTTTATTTTCAAACACAGTCTAGCATAAGATCTTACCATAAAGGATGGTTGTTAAACATTTCTATTCAACCCACATATTTGAAGCTGTGCCTCAGAAGTTAGGTCAAATTATTTATGTGATCAGGAAACTTGACTGCCCTTCTTGTCTAACTCTGACTGGACACAGGAATCCAACAGACAGGTTTCAGTGGCTGAAGCACCCAAAGCATGACATTAACATTAATCTCCTTGTAACTCAATGGAACATAAAGCAATATGTTTCTTTCAGACCTAACCACAAGCAAGCTTTCAATATTTATAGTTTTGCCATGGTTTTATTACGCTGCAATTGACATAACAAACGCTAATATTCAGCAAATCAGTTCGCACAAATGAGCAGGTTATGGTTAAAAATCCACACATGGAGGTGTTTGCATGGCAGGAGGTCACAACAGCCAGTGCTGTCTGCCCCTCATGCAGAATCCCCACAGTAGTTAAAATTCAGACAACCAGAATTATTGTAATCAGCACATCACCCCGAGTTGCAGTGCCTAGGATTAGAAGACAGTGATTATAACGTTGTCTACGTTAGCTCTCACATCCTCTCTAGCACCAGCAGGGCTGAATGTGAGACAGCTTTAAAAGGAGAAGCTATCACTGGGCAGGAATTCAAATTCAGCCCGAGACTCCACACAGCAAACCAGTATTTAACGAAGGATGCCAAACTGGTCAGGCCACGTGAACCTTTCAGCAGGCCTGACAGCACCAGCCCTGCTATCCTCCTACATCTGTCAAATCCCACAGAAGTGTTTGTGCAACGTGTTTTCAAAGACAGCTCAACTTCCAAACACAAACAGAGCTATTTGGTGCTGGCTATCAGCAAAACAATCAGCTCCATGTGCATCCTCACAGTTACGGTAACACCTTGAACACAAGATCTTGGAAGGACAAGGGTACACAAACTCAGTCTGTCCAGAAGAGCTCTACAACAGCTGTTCACACACTTGTTTATTCCAGGAGAACTCAAGTTGCTATTTTCCAGTTACTACAGCTGGCCAACACACTGTTCATAAGCATATTCTACAAGAAAGGTTCCATCTCAAAGTCTAAAAGAATTTTTTTTCACATTGTATACACACACAAACACAGCTTCCTTTAATTCTCACTTGTCTTGCTTTAACAATCTGCACAGAACTCCAGAGGTAAAATTCTCAATGGATCCCTGTCCTAAGTCTGGTGGATTTCTTGTCAATGTCTACGCAGCACTCCCGCAATGCCAATCACAAGAAGGCAGAAAGGAACAGAAAAACAAACACGCTGCTCATCAACAAACAATCTGCCCTCCTAGACAGCACAGAACCTATTCTCATCAGATTTTTTGGGAGCATTATGCTTCAATATATGTTTTTAAATTTTGTTTAGGACCAAATCAAACACACTCATGTAAATTAAACCATGAAACACACACATAACATCCACCTTACACTGTCTGCAAAGCTTCTTACACAGATAAGAGCAGCAACCTTGTGCTCAACTCAACACAGAAAACCTACCTGCAGCCTATAAACTCTATCTGTAACCTTCACTCAAAAAGTTACCACACTAATGACATTTTTAATTTAAAGACAGCAAACCAAACACAGTGCAGTGAGCAAAAACTCCTGAATAAACTGAGAAAAGACTGTGAATTGTTAAACAGAAGAAAAAGATGCAAATTAACCAAATATACATAGGTGCCACTTAAAAATTTTCCAGGTGAGGATGGTCTAACTATCAGAAGAAGAAAAGCCTTCTTCTACAAAGAAGAAGTTTGTACAGATCCAACCAATACACCCTCTGGACTTCTATACAAGAGCTTGATTTTCATGTCTCTCATTCAAAAAGACAATACACACAATAAGGCTACCATAGTGAGCGTGCTCCTCAAAACATACTAAAACCAGAACAAAAAAAAAAAACAAAAAAAAAAAGAAGAGGAAATCAATGCTAGAAGCAGAAGCAGGAGGTCTGCAAAGAAAATGGCCAAATTAAACCTTCAGTGTGGCTTTAAACCATGTAATTAGAGAACAGGGCTGAAACCAAGACTCTTCTCCCAGTGATGAAGTAAGATCTTGCCTTTGTGAAAGCATTAATGGCACAAGAGGGTACACACACAAATGTCAAGCAAACAGAAAAATGCAAGGTTTTCTTGGCTTGCAAGGACATTTGTTGCTAGATGGTTACATTCACAGCAGAAACTGCACTTGAATCTGCATCCTCAAACAGCTCGAATTAGCACAAACAGTGAAGAAATTGTTTCAGCCATGCAGAATTCAGTAAATAAAGGACTAGATACCTTATGAAAATTTAAATGCTCCTTTTGGGTTTATAGCACAACAGTTTCAGTATGGAAAGCATTCAGAATTACAGCAACATTTACACAAACTAATTGAAAATAATAGTATTGTGACAAACATTCAACTTACTTTACATAATATCTTGCACCTTCAAAAGTATAGGCTTCCTCCCAACCTGTGGGTAAGTCTGGAAAACAAGCAGCAAAACATTCCAATTACCTTTTGAAATGAGAAATGATGCTAGCCATCCTGGTCTACTCCCTAACACCAAGGCAGTTAAAACACTGTGTCGGATTCCTCATGCTGAAACCTTCAGCCCCAGAAACAAGGATTTCAGAATTGACTCACCACACTGCCTAAGTGTGAATTCTGTAAGCCAAGACAAGCTACACATCTGAAAACCTGATTGGGGTTTCAGGTTCTCAAATAATAAGAAGGATGGTTTAAGCGTGCCCTCATTTAACATTCCTTCCTTTGCCCAGGACTCAGGGTCATCCCCAGACCTCCCTGCCTTGAACCTCAGCAGCACCAGCTCACCTGGCAGGCAGAGATCTGAACAAAAACCCACCTAACTGAGCTGCATGCAAGCCACAAGCTCCTTAAGAGGCACCATATCAACTGCACCACAGAGCATTAGCATTGTATTAGCATAATTCCACCGCTGTTGTGACTAACAAGTGCTCCTGCAGTGTTTACAACTCTGTTGCATTTTACATGAAAATCGTTTTCCATGTAAATCTAGTGGAGGATGTGGGTGCATATCTTCTTTTCTATTGCCAGTCTTAAGAGTCAGGAGTCCAGATATAAAAAAATCCCATAACACTAATGGTCAAAATTTCAGTTTTCTGGTGTGATGGAAGCTCTGGAGAAGTTTGGCACCTTAAAAGTTTGCCTCCATCAATAAAAATAATGATTGATACATAGTGCTCTCCCATTGAATTATAAAAGCAAGAATGCATTTCCTAAAGAAAAAAAAAAATCAGGCTGGGTTATGTGATGGTTTTTATCCTCCTCATTACTTATTTGCTCTGGCTGCTTTTTTTCTTCACTCCCATCTTTCTGCAGAACAAAAATCAAGGTGTCTTTCGATAACGGCACGGGGCAAAGTACAGCAAACAGGAAGTCTCTCCAGCAGAAGTATTTATGGCTGCTCCAAGAACTTTGCAAAAAATACTCTTCCAGTGCTGAATAGCTCAAAGAATAAAAAGCACTTCCATCCATAATGGAGGACAAAGCTTTCCTCACCGTCTAGAACATGCCTCACAGAATTATTCAATAGAGAGCTTTACAATAATATACATCTGCTAAAGAAGTGCCATTCACTCAAAAATTGTTTCTTAAGAGGAGATGTATTCTGAACATATTTTGACTAGGTTCCAGAACAATGGTCAGAGCAAAGGAAGAGATAAACCCCAGAATAATACTGTTTGATTATATCTGTGTATGGAGAGGTTCATTAACATACACATGAATGAGGAAAACTCCAGGAATAGATTTTGGTTTTAGACACTTTAGTTATCTGATTGATGAACTATGGTCAGTGTATCCAAGGTCATGCCTCAGCCAAGTTTAATTTACCTGATGATAACTCTGCTCTGTTACACGCAATACTCCAGACACCCAAAAGCAAACTGCATTTCCTTTAGAAGGCACTTCACAGCAGAAACAAATGAGACACTTGGAAAATTACTGGGAAATCATCATCAGTCAACAGGGACAGTGGGAATAGCTTAAAAAAAGAATTAATACTCAGCCAATGCCGGTGTTTTACAAGAAAAGCACTTCACACACATCTGCCCCCATGCATGCTGCTGTATTTGAAGGCCACTTTCTCAATCTGAGCCCTGAGAGCAGGAGCAAGAGGAGCCTGATAGCAATCAGTAGTTACATTTCCCAGCATTAAATGACTTCTTACAAACAACAGAACCTTCGCTGCAAATCAAACTGCAGGGTTCTAATAGCCAGAAACCGGTGGTTTTTAAACTATTCCCAACTCGAAAACACAAAAAAAAAAAAAAAAAAAAGAAAGGCTGCCCGCAGTTTTCTAAAAGGCTGTTTCTGATTCCTTAATGCATAAGTATTAACCAAACATAAAAAGCAAATAATCTGATAGAGACCAATTCACTTGCAGATTATTTCCCCGTGATTATCCAAGCGCTTGTACACATGAAAACAACTGCACGTATTACTACACTCCACCACCTCCCAGCGGCATATGCAGCCTGTGTGCAGCTCCGGCAGCCAAGAGTTTGGCTCCGGGTCTCCGGAGTGTCTGCTGTAAATCCTCCTCCTCCAGCACCTCCTGCTGATACTTCTCCAGAGTGGAACAAACAGCAGAAGCAAAGACTCGATTCCACCCTCCTCCCTTCCAAGTTATTTCTAATGTTTCAAGCCCTTTTTCCTCCTACCTATTCCACCTCTCCCAGTCACTTGGAAACCACATAGACTCTCAGCCTGGATGCAAGCGCGGGGAGAAAAAAGGGTTTCTAGGTGACTAGCGAAATCAGCCCCCTACATTTCTAGTACACCTATCGTGGTTAAATCTAGGCACTGCTGGAAATAGAAATACGATGAGTGGTTTCGTGCTAAACTGGGGAAGGATGCTGTGCAGGTGGATAACCGGGGTAGCCAGCGAGGAGCACGGGAGGAACGAGGCGGTCTCTAATGGTAACTACACAGGCTCGCAGGGGTGATACAAGGCAACGAAGGGAGAGCGGAGACAGATACATTACACAGGCACAACTCGGGGGCAGGGGGAGAGAGAAGGCGCCTGGAGAAGCTGGCCAGCACGCTGGGCATGCAGGGCTGCACGGCGACCGCAGCGCTGCTCAGCCCGCGGGGAACAACTGCGCGAAGTGCGGGCAAAGCGCGACCGGGACCCGTCCCGGGGGGCTGCGGGGACCGGGGCTGAGCCCGGCGGGGCAGGGGCGGCCGAGCTAGGGCTCCGGGCAGGGCTCCGGGCAGGGTCCTACCTGCGCTGCGGCGGTGCCCGGTGATCACGGCCTCGCCGGTGAGCGGGTGCAGCCAGGTCGTGCTCTTCGCCTCTTCGCTGCGGGGACGGACACACGGACCGAGTCAGGCAGGCGCAGCCCCGCCGTCCCCTGCTCTCCCCCTCCTCCCATTCCCTCTCCTTCCCTTCCCCGCACGCCCCTCCCGGCCCGGCCCCGCTCCCCTCCTGGCCGGCCCCGCGCTCACTTGATGAAGAAGACGCGGCCGCCCTGGCTGATCCCGTAACTCCAGCTGCCGGGCAGCGCCCGCAGCCGCTCGGCGCTCAGCTCCGCCATGGCCGAGCCGCCGCAGCCGGGGAGAGCCGGGCACAGCCGAGGGGAGCGCGGGCGGGGGGGAGGCGCGGGCACGAGCGGCGAGCGCGTCCCCGCCGCCGCCAACACCTTGGGGAGGGGAGGGGAGAGGAGGGCGCAGCGCCCGCCCCGCCCCGCCCCGCCGCGGGGGCGCGCGGGCCGCGGGGGCGCGCCCGGCCGGCGGGGGCGGGTTCCGGCGGGCGGGGAGGGAGGGAGCGCCGTGAGGCGGCCGGGCCGTCCCGCGGGGACGGGGGCGGGATCCGATGTGCAGCGGCCGTGCTGGGGCCAGGGAGGCACGGACAGAGCGAGGCGGCCGCGCCCGGCCCGAGCGCGCCTCCGAGATCGCTCCCCCGGCCCCGAAATCGCTCTCCCGGCCCCGCTCGGTCGCACCGGCCCCGCGATCGTTCGCCCCGCAGCGCTGCGATCTCCCAAATGCTCGGCTCCGCCGCTGGCAGATCCCTGATCGCGTCCGTAAGGACAAAGGAAATTGAAAGTTTTGTCCTATTTCCTCCCCCGGTGAACGCGCTCTTCTCACACCCTCCGCTTCGGGCGTTTTTGGAATTGCTTATGGAAAATAAATTTGTGATTTCTTTGTAATTTCTTATTTTAGTCCTCAAAGTGTAAAGGGATGGCATGTTTTCCCCGTCATGCAAACCGCCCTGTCCGTGTTTTGTGCCCCTATTCCAGAGGAGGTGTGGGATGTGGCGTGGGTGCGTGTGTCAGTGTTCCAGGGAGGTGGCAGCGATCCAGGTAGAATCCAGTGTGTGGAGTTTAATTCACGTGAGTAATCCGACTGCATGTCCATTTATGCACAGCCATCCAGGCCTTCGATGTAAGTTTCACACGACAAATGTCAATTTCTAAAGCTGTGCCATGGCCGTGATATTTCTAAGAGAGCCTTGCCTTGCAAAACCACTTTCTGAATAAGCACTGGAGCTGGGAAATCTCACAGCATTCCTGTGTCCACAAAACATTTGTAATTCACAGCTGACAGGCAGCTTTGTCCCCTCTCCCACTCTGAACGCCTCAAGAAAAATAAAATTGGGCAGACAAGCTATTTTGTGGTTTGGTCCCCATCGTGCCATGTGGTCAAAACTTTAAATACCTGTTGTCCCACACAAGATATTCCAGACACAAAGAGCAGTGAATGTGAGAAGATCTGGCGTTATCTTTAAGTAACTGGATGCAAGATAAGAATTCCTCCCTGTCCAGCAATACCTTTCATTTCCACTCAGCACTGACAGCACCTGGGATTTATGGACTAGCAGAGGAACAGCACTCTGGGGGAAACACAAGTCATTCTGTAAACAGTTCCCTTCTCTCCTCAGAGCAGGAGCCCTTCGATGATGAGTACAGTGAGTAATGACCCTTCCTGTGAGGGGCTGTGGAAAGCTGCCTGGCAACAGCAAGGGGGAAAATGGAGTGCATTTTGGGCTCCTGAGGTGGGAGTGGTCATGTCCTAATATTTCCCCACGCAGCCTAAGTAAAGCACAGAGCAAGTGCTCTTAATCCCCAGAACACTGGATACCTTCCACCATCCAGAATTTTTTTTTTTCCCTAGTAGAGAAGTGCATGCAGCACAGCTAGGCTCATATTGGCCTAGATCCATAAATTAGGTATTTAGGTAGAATTTAGGTGCATGAATCCTGCCCAGTCCCAGCGTGTGCTTTGCCAAATGGTTTCCTTAAGCAACTAAGTTCTGCCAGTCCCTTGCTTTGCAGCCTTTTTCTGCTTCGCTTGCGCTTAGATCTTGGAAAACCAGCATCATTGTACTTAAAATAAACCCAAACCTGGCTGAATTCTCAGGCAAGGCATTATTGCCCCAGATGCCACGGAGGCTGGATAAATTGGCCATGTTCAGGCCACACCTAAGAAAGACAAGTTTTGTTTCTGAATAACTCACAGCAAACAGGCTGGCAGCACAGTCATCACCACGAGCACTACAGGGAACATGTTCAGCCTCAAGGATTAAGGGTGTTCAAAACCCTGCCACTCTATTCCCAGGAAAATGCTTTCTGCTCTGAGCCATGAGCTGTTCTGAAGCTGAGACTATTCTATGAGGATGCTGAAGGTGCTCCTCCTCCCCTTCACATTATTTTGCAAATATAATTATTGGGCTGTAGGGTGGTGGCATGACTTGCTGGGCTCATGAGAAGGAAGCTCACCCAGGGAGTGATGGAAGACCTTGGTTCTTCTTCACTCAGGGACATTCAGTTCAGGGACCCAGGTGCTTTATGTTAAGTAGCCATCAAATAAAATGTATTTGCAGATGTTCACCCTGCCAGGTGCTATGCACCCTGAACCCCCAGTGATTTCTGGGAGCCCAAAGTTTTACCATTTTTTGGAACAAATGGTGTGAGGGAAACCACATCTGCATCATTTATGCAGGCTGGTGCTGGCAGTTTTTTCCTCCTGAAGGCTGCTCTATGTTCCACATTAAAACTTTTGCTTCAAAGTTGGTCTAAAAGTTTGATCAAAACAAATCACACATGGAGTGTTTTGCAAGGTTCAGTAATGGTACATATTTTCTACAGTCAGATAAGTGCATGAATGCTCTTAAAGGAGGGACTCAGGAACAACATTTAGGAAAAAAAAGGTTTAGAAAAAAAAGGTTTATCACTAAGGGGAGTAAAACTCTTCTTTGAAAGGAGTTTATATCACTATAAAAAACCACATGCATAATTCAAGACACTGGATATCGTACCTTTCACATCATTCTTTTTTACTATGAAAATGAACTAATGATTCCAAATGTGAAACTGGTCAGTGTGATTTATGAAGCTCAGAGAAACCCATCACAGTGCTCCCATCTGGATGATGATTTTTTTTTTTTTTTCCCCAGAAGAATTGAAGGCAGACTGTTGGAGTGGTGACCACCATTGGCACAGCTGCTCTCTGCATGTATGGCCTTATTTATCTGCTGCTCCTGTCTCTGATGGGAAGAGGATGTGGAGGAGGATGTTAATCTGGGAGACAGAGCCCTCCCATCAGGACATTGTCCCTCCACCACTGGGAGCCTGGGATGAAGTAAAAACCCAGCTCCACTGAGAATTTTCATGGGAAACGTTCAGTTTCTCCATACTGACCCAAGCTTCTTCCCTTCCTCTTTCACATCCTCATGACAGAACCTTTCCTAGCAACTCCCTCAGGGCCAGGGAGTACTAAGGGAGAAGTAAGACTATTGATGTTTTAAGACAATAATTTTGGCTCAATAATGTATTCATAATCAAAATACTTAAAATTCCTGGGGCAAAGGAACCCTGCCCATAAAACAATGAGTCCCTTTAAATGAGATTAATTAAAAACAGCGTTGAGAGAGCAGTCATTGAATAGGACTCAGGGAATTCCATCCACACCTCTCCCAACAGGTATGAGGTGACAGCAAACATGATGAGCCAGTAAAAAAGGGCTGGAACTCTAAGCATAGCATCTGACAAAGCTTCTGAAGCAGGGAGTGCACTGCAGTCAGAGACTCACAGAACATCCTGAGCTGGAAGAGACCCACAAGGGCCATCAAAGTCCAACTCCTGACCTTGCACAGAGTGCCTGAGGGACTTTTGCAAACCTTTCTTAAGCTCTGTCAGGCTTGGTGCCATGACCAGTTCTCTGGGGAGCCTGTTCCAGTGCCCAGCCACCCTGTGGGTGGAACACCTTTTCCTCATACCCAACCTAACCCTCCTCTGATGCAACTGCAGGCCATTCCCTTGGGTCCTGCCACTGGTCATGGGAGTGAAGAGATCAGTGCCTGCCCCTCCTCTTCCTCATGAGGATGTTGTGACTGCAGTGAGGTCTCCCCTCAGTCTCCTCTTGTCCAGGCTGAACAGACCCAGTCCCCTCAGCTGCTCCTCACACGGCTTCCCCTGGATGCCCCTCACCTTCCTCATGCCCTCCTTTGGACACTCTCTACCAGCTCAATGTCTTTTTTACACTGTGGCACCCAGAACTGCCCCCAGCACTCAAGGTGAGGCTGCCCCAGCCCCAAGAGAGGGGACAATCCCCTCCCTTGCCTGGTGATGCTGTGCCTGGTGCCCCCAGGTCAGGGATGTCCCTCCTGTCTGCCAGGCCACTGCTGCCTCATGTCCAACTTGCCTTTCACCAGCACCCCCAGGTCCCTTTCCATGACACTGCTCTCCAGTTACTTATTGGTAGGTATTTATTTACTACTAGATATTTATCTGTTGTTAGATATTTACTATTATTAGTTATTTACAATTGTTAGATACTTATCTGTTATTAAATACCTATTATTAGTAGATGTTTAGATTGGAGACTCAACAAGGTAAAGGCCTTGACAAGCCTTAAGTTTTAGCTCTCATATTTTTCAGATTTTGTGCTGCCTTGGTATGTAGCTCTGAGCTTCATATTTAATGTCAGTAGGTTCTCTTCACAGCTTAGTTAGACAAAACAATTCTTTTCCAGCTTGAGAACCAAGGACAATTGTTACAAGCTTCAGGCCCAAAAAGCACAAACAACAGTGAATTGAAGAGAAAAAAACAAGCAGGGTGGGACTGCCTGGGCTAAAGCTGGAATGGGACAATGAACTGCAAGGTGCAAATGGAGCAGAACTGATCCCAGGGACAGAGCCCGTGCCCGGCCGTGCATTTTGGGGCCATTTTGGTTCATCTTGGGTGCAGCCCTGGCTGGGCTCTGGTGCTGCCCAAGGTGGATCCATGGAGGAGATCCTGTGAATAAATCCCTGCTTTATTCTGTAACTCTGCCCAGCCTCTGTTCTAGGTCAGCCTTCACAAGGCATCAGTTCCAGACCCCAGTCTGTCCCTACAGCCAGGGCTGCTCCATCCCAGTGCAGACACTTCACCTAAAACCACACAGAGCTGTGTTCATCACAATTGATTCTGTGTGTTCTGTCAACATGAATAAAATTGGATGAGGTTATTTCATGAAGTCTGTGACTTTACATCTTTTATGTTGTTTAACTAGTGAGACAATAGAACGCTTGAAGAGTGAGGAAAGCCCATTGCTGGAGGTGCAGTTTTATATTACACATTCTCACCAGGGAGCTGCTTCTGAAGGGTGGGTTCCTTTTTACCCCATCCCTAAACATGATTTTTTTTTGCCTTTGTACCACCTTGCAGTCCATGGTGTATTACATGGGTTTGCTGATCTGATAGAGCATAAATCACAAACCCTCTCAAATAATTAGTTTCCTATCAGATCAATAAGCTGATCTAACACATCCTGAGGTCACTTGATAACTAGATCCAACACATGGGGTGAGAAGAGAAGAACCACTCCTTTAGGCTACATTCCTCAGTGATGAGGAGGGGGGGAAATCAACAAATCCACTAATTGACGTTCTCTGGAGTCAGGATATCTCTGTGCAGATGAAAGAAGCAATTAGCCTGGGTCAGAGGAAATAAGAAAGAGGAAAAAAGCTGTTGAGCACAGCCTCTGCAGACAGCTCTGTTGGTAGATTGGAGCCTCTGCTTTGCTCCAGATAGAGAGCCTGATGCCTGTCCAGTAGCTCTGGAGGCTGGAAGTTTTTTGGGGGTCATTGGTACCAGTGGCACAGGATCCTCTTCTGGGTTAGTGCAAGGCACCAGTGTGACTGAACAAGCACTGGGTCATTAGCCTGCCTGCCATCAGCACCAGATATCCTCACACACTGTGAGATACACAACCAAAGCCTGTGCATGCTCAGGCAGCAAAAACAGAGTGGTATCTTGCAGCTTAATAAGTTTTGCAATCTGTTCTTGACAGGAAAAGCAGTTGTTCTCATTTCAAAACTATTTTTTTTATCTGCAATTAATGATTTCCAGGTCTAGCTGTGCTCTGTAGGATTTTTGTTTCCTTCATGGCAGTGAATCCTAATATGAGGCCATTTTCTTTGAAACATCCAGGCAGACTAACACAAAACAAACTCCAAAGCCAAAGCGTGAGATTTGCTTTTCCCTGGCAGACAACACCAGAAAAGCAAAAGGGCTTATTATTCTCTGAACCAGCATCATCTTGCCAGAATCATCTTGCCCATTCAGTGCAGTTTTGAACAGAGAACAATTTTTAATTGCAAGCCTCTTTTCAGAGGCTCACTCACTGTAGGGTCCATGCCATGTATGTACCATGATGAGTCACCCAGCTTGAAATGATGGGTGCCATATTTGGGACCTTCAGGTTTCTTTTACTGATCCTGTGATATTCAATGTCTCAAAAAGAATTGAAGATGCTACATTTCAAGATGAACAACTACTTGTCTGGAAGCTTCTTTTCTTCCTTTTCACACCATTTCACAGCCATCTTGCTTAGGAAGACCCCAAACCTCATTAGAATGGTTGCCTGTGACTTTCACACAGCGTTAAAAATGACATTTTAAAATCATGTTTATTGCCAGGATTAGTTTAAAATAGTATTAAGAAGGAAAGAATTTGTGAGGGAAACACAGGGATCTCAATATCCTACTTTTCCTCTCACTGGCAGTTGCTAGCTACATTTGACTAAAGCCAGGGTCTTTCATCTTTCAAACAGCCCTCTCATTTGAATCATCTAGAAGGAAATCATATACAGTACAACACAAATAAGTTCCCTGTCTCACAGCTGGCTTCTCTGTTTCACAGATCTCTTCAAGATCTGGTAGACTTCAGCATCTGCTTTTCTTCACACAGTTATCTTCAGTGCTGCTGTCCAGTTGCACAAAACCCTGCTCTTTTTCAAACTGTAGGAGACAAAGATGCTTTCTCTGTTCTGGAAGAAGCAGAAGATGACCTGAGTTCCTCCCAAGAATTGCCTTTGTTTGTTCAGTAATTGCTTGAACAAATGGGAATGAGCTTCATGTGGAAGATCTGGAAGGGCTTCACCTGTGGTTTGCATTATGTGAGATATACAGGGCCCTGTGGCTGAGAGGGCTTTATTTATGTGGGCTTTTATGTGGCTTTTTCCATACCTTTCCTCACATGCATTCCTTCCCCCCTTCCCCCTTTTTATTCCAATGGGGCTAGTAAGAATTTGCAGTATGTTTGTATTTAATACCAACTATACAATGAATTTTAAGCAATTCCCATTAAACTTTCAGCAACTGGCAGTCATTTTTCAGAGTAGGGTGAAATAACACTGAATTTCACCCTTGAGATTTTACTAGGCACCCTTGTTGCAATCTGAATGACATTTTCCACAAAATCATTATGTTGTGGATACCTTGGCCATGAAGTGCTTTAAGTGATACTATTTTTGCAAGCCATTTAACATCTTAATCAAATCATGGGCCATTTTCTGTAATTACCACAGCTGGTGTAGTACGTGTGTCAGTCTTTATGGACTAGACATAAGATTACCAGTGATGTTCTTTAATGGTGTTACAGCAGAACAACAAGAAAAGTAATCTATTTTTAGCCTGTAATTTTCTCAGCATCATAAGCAAATCCAAGCCATATCTTAACTTGTTGATCTAAAATTCCCTTGACTATATTTAGATATGGGCTGGTATCTGTTTCAAGGCTTGTTTTGCTGTTAACAGCACTCACCTTTTATCATCTTAGCAGGTTCTTTCTGGCCTGGTCTATTTACTAGAAATTCTGTTCTTTTTTTGTCGTAATTTTTGTGTACTTCAGCTTTTCTGTGCACATCTCTTTCATTTTATCTTCATGAGCTGCTGTTCTTCCATAGTTTCAGCTCTCCCAATGGGAGGTAAGGCTGACTTTTGTTCTTTCACATTTGTTTCCTTTACATCTGATTTACATTTTACTCACAGTAAGAATGTTTTGTTCACTGCATGACACGAGTTTTACCTACCCAGGCTGAATAGTTATTTAACTTAAAAAAATATTACTGAAACTTGGCTTGCAGAACTGCGTCCAGCTCAGACTCATTGAATTTCAGGTGCTGGGGCTGGATTGTCCTGACAAAAGGAAGGCGTCTTCCAAAGCCTCAATTACAACAGCAGTGGGCTAGTCAATATAGTTAATATGGACTATGGAGCAGTTCTTATTCTGATGTAGGGACTTTTATACACACCTTGAGCTGTTCTGGCCACGCTGACTCTGTTAACAGAGCTGGGATTCCTTCCCAGGCAGGAGGAGAGACCTTGACTGCAAACTGCTCTATTCAGAGGAGACAAATCCCACCTGAAACACAGCTGCCATTTGGACAGTTCCCACAAAGAACCTCCCATGTAGGGTATTTCTTTTTGAGACAACTGTAGTCACTCATGGGAAGCTTTTACAAGATGTTTTTATTCTTGTGAATTTAACTGTGCATTTTCTTCCAATCAGTTTCTTCCATTGCTTCATGAAACTTCCCACTGGTTGATTGCAATTTTTAGACTTCACCTCTGACTATTCAGACCTGTTCTGCTTCTTCATTTTGTGATGAGGTTCTGTAGCATCAGCTGGTTTCGTTTTCAAAACTTGTAATCAGATCTAGCTCTGTTCTGCAGCCAATTCTCAGAGTCTAAAGCTGTGTGCTTCTAGCAACCCTCTTCTGAGGGTCTCTTGGTCCCCGTAGTATTCTGATCTCAGATTTGATTTTGTAAATTACATGATCAACAGTGCTTCCAAACATTATAAGTGTCTGGAAAGATTTCCTCTTGGTTTCAGTTATACAGTGGCTGTGTCTCAAATATTTCAGTCTTTCCAAGAGCACAATATTTTCTCGAATCTCTATAGCACAGGATTTCTCATTTGCAATCTGGTGCTTCTGGTCCTGCAGTACTCAGAGTTACCTTAATTCATCTTTCTTTTCATCAGCCCTGTCTCCTTTTTAAAGAAAAATTGTGTTATTTTATTGAACCTACTTCAACCATATCCCCCATTTCAGGAGAATTTAATATGCTTTGAACTTTTTTTTTTAGTTTCTCCTCCACAGTGTTCTCCCCTTACCACTCCTTCTGGTCTTTTTTTATTCTAAATGTCATCTTTTGTTTGTACTCTGCTGCATGTTAAGTTGCATCAAAGAAAATGCCAGATTAGTGATATAAAAGGCATCTCTCACACAAAAAAAGGGTCAAATGCATATATATATATTTATTTATATATATGTAAGTCACAAAGATACAAGAGAGGAAGGAATTTGTGAAGGAGAAACTAAAAATATTCAGATTCTGTCAGCAAGTATCAGTGACAGCAGTTGCTGAACTGGGGAGTGTTCCAGCCTCTCAGGCAATGGGTCACTTTGTTGGAGCCAGAAACCCACTGTCATCTTTCTTGCTATCATCTCAGTGCTCATCTGTGCTTGGTTTTATGTTTGTATAGCTCTGTCATACTTTATATTTCCTCATCTCCTATTGTCCTTCGGATGGTTTCCAACCTTCATTTTTATTTTTGTGGATTTCTCTTCTCCAGGGGAGGCAGGAGCCCTGGGTGGCAGGATTGTATTAGCTGAAAACAAGGTTATCTTTCATTGAACACTTAGTGCTTCACACATCACACACAGGCTGTAACTCCCTGGTTAAATATTGCTGTTAACGCATCTCTTTTTTTCCCCCAGCCATTTCCATTTGTCCCAGCTTGTAGCAAAGGTTAAGCCAGCTTGATTTGTAGTAGTTTCCTTTTATCCTTATGCTTTTAGTTTTCTGAAGTTATATTTTCTGCATTGAGGAATTTTCATCTCAAATTTTTAATACAGATTTTTGCATATGTAGAATATCTTGTCTTTCCCAATTTAAACCATTGTATGACTTTCTGATTCTGTTTCCTTTCTGCCTTGTTGTCCTGCTGCTCCCACCAGCTTTTACTTTCTCATTTTGCCTTCCTTTCCCAACTTCTGTTTTATCTTCCTCTGAAATGGGCCATTCTGCTTTGACCCCTTCTTCCTCCTCGTTGTCTTTGCCTTTCCTGGCGTTCCCCTTTAGCTCAGCCTCTCCATTCCTCATTTACACTTCTGCTCCTTCTGCAGAGGACAAGGACAGGTAAAAGCTGTGACAGGATCCTGTCCCCTGTGCCTGGCTTCCCCCAAAGGCTGCAATTCCTCTCCAAGGCTGGCTGTGCACCTGTCCTCTCTTGTGATCATTCCTGCAGAACCCTGCTCCTCCAGCTGGTCCCCAGAGGACCCAGATTCATGCTGCGAATAACAAGGCTTCCCTCCCTCCAGTCTGTTCTGACTATCACTTCTTACTTTTTCCTCCCTGCCCACTCATTTTCTATGTTTAATGTCCATGTGACACCATTCTTCTCTCTCTTGTACTCAGCCTCGCGTTACAACTGGCTCCTGGCTTTCCATTTTTGCTTCCCAGAGCTGATGATTTCATTTTCTGCACTGAAATCTCTGCTCCTCTGCTGGATCAGCTGCTTTATTTCTCCAGATAAGCCCTGTTTGTTTTGCTTTCTTCATGACATTTCAGCATGCTCATGTTAATTCCATCAGCCAAGCTACTGAGAACATTAAACATGTAACTTTTTAAATTTTCCATATTTTAGAGAGGTCAAGGAGAAATGTGTCAGACTTGCAAGTTGAAGAGGTTACCTTGTCCAAGCTTTGCCATTATTCCTAAAACATCATGAAACAAACAAACAAACAAACAAACAAAAGGATGCTATTGTCATACTATGAAGAGTATAAGAAAATCTCTGTGAGATCAGGCTGCTGGGAAAAGCTCTAGAGAAAACCAGCAGCACTCTGAAACAGAAAGAAATTAAGTAATCCTGAATCTTTGGAAATGACAGTGAAAGAAAACCAGAATTTCTCAGCAAGGGCAGGGGGAAGGGCTTTTAAATAACAAAGAACTGCAGAGGGGATTGCAAAAGCTCTGAGCAATGAAGCAACCCTGCTCAATCAAAACCAGGAGCGAGCAGCAGCAGCCAGAGCCCCAAGGGCTCCTGGTGCTTCTCGAGGAGCAGAGCAGAGCAGAGGAGCTCCCTGCCACACGGCCACCCTGCTGGAGCAGTTGTGCAAACCCTCCTGGGTGGGTTAACCTGCCTGCAAGGGAGCCCCAGGATTATCAGATGGGTGCCCCAAGGTGTGTGGTAGGAGATGGGACAGTACAATTGTCCCTTTATTAATGCGAGGAAAGGAGCAGGTTTGCAGAGGAGAGGATGTGCTTGATTTCGTCTTGATGATAGGCAGAGTTTGTGTCTAGCACCACTTACAAAGATTGCCTGTTGCAACAGAAAAACAAGCAGAAGAAAGGATGTTTTTTTAACAAGAATGGCTCAGTTTATGTGATTGTGAAAGAAAATGTTTTACCAGTCCAGCTATCCCAGGGAACAATTTCTTCCATGTTTTTGACCATCAGTGAAAAGATCATGTAAACCAGCAGCGCTGTTTATACCAGCAGCAGAAAATACAACATTTCCAGTAATGCTACGAGGTAAAAAAATAAAAGTGAGAGAGATGAGAAAGTCAGATTTCCAGTGTAATAATAATTGTAGTGCAATAGAAATGCTCACAGCAGAATGCTTTTGTGAAAGAGAGGAATAATGAAGTGTAGAAGAGGGTGGGGTTATAGACTGCATCCAGAACCAGGAAAAAAAAAGAAAGACAGAAAGAAAGAGAGAGAAAGAGTAAAAAAGGAAAAAAAGAAAAGAGAGGGAGGGAGGAAGGGAGGAAAAGAAAGAAAGAAAGAAAGAAAGAAAGAAAGAAAGAAAGAAAGAAAGAAAGAAAGAAAGAAAGAAAGAAAGAAAGAAAGAAAGAAAGAAAGAAAGAAAGAAAGAAAGAAAGAAAGAAAGAGAAAGAAAGAAAGCAAGCTCTGTGTAATCACATTGCAGACACTTACTAAAAATATCAAAAAATCCTAGAAACCACCCAAAGGGGACTGAAATCAGGAGATGCTTCCGTGTTCCCACAGGAGACAATATAGTGGGACAGATATCACCATATTGTACTAAAGGAAGTCTAAATGGCTGAAAATTCAAATTGGTTCTGGAATGGTTGTTCTAGGGACAGTTGCTCCAAAAAGGTCCAAATGTATCAGTCATATGTGTGAAAAGCCTGTATTCACCCAGTAAATATAAACCCATGCTCACCCAGTAAAGCTATGCTAGATGTTGATTGGCAGCTCCTAAGGAACTGCTAAAACCACCATACTGAGGAAAAAATGTAAGTGGAAAAAAGATAAAATTGGGTTTGGAGCAGTTGTCACTGGAAAAAAAAAAAAAAACCAGCAACCTACCAACCAACCAACCAAGAATGACAAAAGAAAAATAAAGGGAAACCCTCAAAACAAACAAACCCCAAACCAACCTAAAACACCCAAGCCAGGTCTGTTCAATTGCATACCTGAAGAAGACCTGATTGAGTTTTGGACATGTGCTGCATTGCTATACTGCAGATATAAGTTGTTACAGCCAGTTCCTAAGGAAACTAGAGGAGGGAAAGAAAATGTTCCAAGAAAAATATGAGAAATTATCAGCTCCTTTTACTGTGATTGCCAGCAATGAAAGAGTTTGATGTAGAGGGAGAGCTTGGTTACGCTGGTGATAGAGGGGAATCTATAAATAAATGGATTTCACAGGTATACCCAGGATTAGAATAAAAGGAACAAAACACAATTGAGATAATTCACCACTTCCTTTGGTGTCACAGCCTTTCATTGCTTTTCACTAAGAAGGCACTGTAGTCTTTCCAAGACAGGAAATATTGGATCAGTGCTGCTTAAGTAAAAACCCAGCTCCTTCACAGACATCCCAGAACACAGGTATGTTTGTGGAATGACATTCAGCCTGTCATGTCTTTGTCAGGTTATTTGTTACCCAAAGCCAAAACCCCAAAAAAGTGACATGAGAAACCTCTGGCAAATGCTTTCCTGCAAAAGCATCAGTGCTGACTGCAGACTTGGTGTTTATATCCCATCCCTGGAACATTTCTTCAGAAAGGATCAGCCTTGTGAGGACCAGGCTACAGCATAATCTCTGACTGGTGAAGCTGACAGGGAACAAAAAGCTGAACAAAATGTATACCACATGGTCTAACAAGTCTAACAAGACAACCTTGCTTTGCTTAGAAGGAAACACAAAACTAGAAAATCTGAAGAGGAAACGAGAAGTGGGTCAGTCCTTGAGATAAGCAGAATCATAAGAATTACTTTTTTTGTAATTTTGTTTTGTTTCTTTGCAGCAGATTCTCTATGTGCCAAGACTTGTAGGGAATCTCAAATGAAAGTAATGCATAATTTGTTCACCAAAAAGATCTATTCACTATGTGCCTCAGCAGCTGAAGAAAACAGGGTGTCTTTGTAACATTTAACAACTGTGTTTAAGAAGTAACAGCAAATGAAGAGAAAAACCAGAAGCCTGTCACGTATTTCAAGCACTGCAAACACACAAACAAACCCAACCCAACATTATGTCCCAGTGGAAATGAAGGTCTTAGTAATGACAGAAACTTTTGAACAGCTTGCTGAGTATTTGGTATGGTTTGTTTCTGTTGTAAAAAAAAAAAAAAAAAAAAAATAAAAGCTCTCAATGCGTTTAGTGGTGTGATGGAATCCAAAATTACTGAAGAAGTTTTTGCCTGGAGTATCAGAGTGCTGTTACTGCAACTTGGCAACTTTCTTTGCGAGCTGAGCACTTCCCAGGGAGGGCAGGCTCAGGCACACGTGTTCTGTCAAGAGCTGCACTTACGCAATAGCACAACAGGAAAGAGCTTAAATCACTGAAATAAAACCCCAGCAAACAAAACCCGAGGCCTTTGCTGACCTTACAGCGCGAGCAGTCTCAGCCCCAGCTGAAGCTGGGACCAGCGAGGGACGCAGGGCTGACAAAGGCTGCTGGAGGCTGGCACGGAGCTGGGTGGAGCTGGGGCAGTGAGCCAGCTCTGCCAGGTTGGCAATGACCTCCCTCTCCCCGACAAAGTGCTCAGCACATTCTTACCATCTCTGTGCTTCTGAAAGCAAGGGCTTTATGGCTTCCACAGGGGATGCAGATTTAAATGAACGTAGGACAAAATGCAGCAGGCAGGTGGATGGCCTTGACCACACAAACAGACAGACTCTTGCACACAGCTATAAAACACAAGCTAAAGACAAAAAACTACCCCTTTTCCCCACCCTGCAGAGTCTCTTAATGGATTTCAGCAGTGAGTAGGCCAAAAAGCTGTTTTTCTGAAATGGAAATGTTGTAGTTATTTCCTTCCCTAAATATACAAAGCGGGCAATAATGCTGAAAGAATCTCATCCATAAAGAAATTGAAATCAATATTGCAATACGTGATATGGGTGAGGCCCTGATTTGGCTAAAAGCTCTTAATTTTCAGTATGGTGTTTGTGCTGCTGGCAGGGTGCTGCCCAGCAGTGATTCATCAGCAAGGAAAATAGATCTCTGGAGCTGGGCTCCTGTATCCATACCTAGTTACCAAAATAAATTGTCTGATTTTCAAGCTTGCCAGGAACCAGCAGGTCCCAGGAGCACACGTGTGATAGAGAACAATTACACAGCAGATCAAAGCTAAAGCAGAATAACCACAGTCCCCTAAATTACAGGGGAAACTGAGCCTTTAGTGCCAATTGGAACCTATTTTAAACCTATTTTAAACCTGCTTTTCGCTTTTCAGTTCCAGGTCTCCAGTCTGTGATTCACTGAGGAAGATGCTAACTCCAGAACCACCTGTTGCTGACCAAATTTGACAAAGTAGAGACCAAATCAGGGATTTTTCACCTGACATTTTAGGTGCATTTTTTAAAGCTATGCCAAATCACTTACATGTCCAAATACCCTCTAACCCAGGATAATGTAATGAATTTTAAATCACTGTCTCTGGATGACTAACACAGGGCAGTTTCAGAGACCTTAAACTCATTTAAATCAGCTTTCTGTGGAAAAAAGCATAGCATTTTGATATTCATGCATTATGTCTAATGTTTCCTTCCTTGATGCAGGCATAAAATTAAAGGTCTCTCTTCAGAATTAAAATCAAAAGTCTGTCTGTCTGATATTTCCAGAGATGCATGTTATACTTCATAGGACCAAGTGACCAGAAGTGAAACTACCTTGGGCAGATGCTATTGACCCTAATTGGTGCCACTCAGGCAGAAAGAAGTGGCCCCAAAACACCACAATAAATCAGGATATTACAAATAATTTATTCACAAGTAAAGCCTCAGGCTCCCGTGGTCTACAAACATTCATGTTTCAAGACATAAATGAGAAAAAAAAAAAAGTGGCTAATAAATTCTCTCCTGTTGAAAAATAAATTTTTCTGTTTGGCTCAAACAAATGCAGTTGGAAATGACTTACTGAACATCAAGAAAACAAACCCCAAATGCTTCATCTTTATCATACATCACCAGCTACATAAATGGACCCAAATTCTAACCATATCAGGATCAACAAGGATCCAGTATCATCAGAGACTATGCATGTTGCTGGAACAAAAATAAATTCAATAATATTCACCCCACTAGAACCAAAAATCAATTTAACCTCAGAATAAAAAACCCACTGTTTGTTCTGACATAGCATAAAAAAATTACTTTTTCCAGTTTCAGCTACATCTGATCCAACATTGCTTTAACTTGGTGTTAGAAGCACATGTGTAGCTTTTTCAAAGCAAACTGTCCTGGTTAAATAGAGTCACCAGAGGTTATTCATAACAAAATTACACAGTAGATCTCTTTCAGTAGAAGATCAAAGCAAAAAATAAAACCAAAAAACCCCAGAACAACCCTTATTATGCCCCATTTCTGTTATATATTAAGCTTAGCTCTCCTCTTCCACTATGGTTTTTCATCATGGCACAAGTGTGACTGATTTTAGGAGGACCAGAAGTTGAAATGCTTGGTCTCAAATGCACCTGCACCAGCTTGCAGTACACAGGGACATGCAGTGCCACTCATGTTTGCAAGGAGTGGATTAGGCCTGCAGATCCCATAATGCTGACCACATCTGCCATGACTCAGCTGTGTTTTCAGTGGAATGTAGGGGTGAGGAGCACGCAGGGTTCCTTCAGGGAGAGATTTGCAGAAGAACGACCTCGAATTTTTGCATGGAAATCCATGTGGCTATTACCATGAGCTTATGACATTTTTTTGGGTGTTTCTCTTTAAATTTACATATCTGTATGTAGGGCTGAGGCTTGGCCTCATGCATCTGCTTTCCCATTCCTTGCACACTTCACACTGAGAGGTTCCCAGCTCTTGCAGAAGCATGACTCACATGGAAAAATTTTCCTTTTGGGAAGCTCCACTTTGTTAGGTCTGGTATGAGCTGGATTCTTCTGACCAATCCAGCTCCAATATGAGGTCACCTTTGCTGAAAGACTTCAGCTTCTCTAATTCTCTGCCAGAAGGAAGCTCTGAGTTTCTCCAGGGAGACTCAGCCACAGCCTTTGACTTCTCTCTAATTCCTACACTTGCAACTTTTGTTTTGTTTAGGGATTTTGTTTTTGCTGAGGTCCCCTTTCATTGCCTTCTTCAGAACAGTGTTCTTGGAGCTCAGCAGTCCCCACAGAATGAGTGGGTCCAGCTGAACCCCATCTGAGGACCCTTCTTCTCCCTGCCCTCTGACACCTTTGGATTAACTCCATAATGCCCATTTTCATTTCATTCAACCATTACAAAATCCAGTGGCCAAATCCTCCACCCCAGGTGTTTCACCTGCTCAGGTGATTGCTCAAGAATGTTGGCATTTGCACATCACAGATTTGAGTGTGAAACTTGTAGGCTGCCAGCAAAAGTCCTCAAGTCCATTTGGCACATCTTTGTCCTCCTAGAAATCTGTGCTGAACAAAGGATTTAGAAAAACACACAGGTGAAACAACCACAGAGTATAAAAGCTGGTCTTGGAATTGCCACCTATTTTAACAAACAACTGATTTTTAAACATGGTGAAAAATAGGCATTCCCAGTTTATTTCATTACACGTGCAGCCCCAAGTATTTGTTGTCTAATGATCTGTGGGCAAGGGTCAAATATATACGATAATAAAAAATATATAAGTGAAATATATAAGATAAGTGAAAATAATCACTTATCTTAAGGTTCTTAATTTCCCCCCCCCCAGTTCATATTCATTAGCATGAACCTGCTCTAGTATAAGATGTGCCTTCCCATTCCTGCAGAGGATTGGGTCTGGATGATCTTTAAAGTCCCTTCCAACCCAGGCCATTCTGTGAATCTCTTTGTTAGACACAAAACCTTTCTCTGCTCTTGTGCCATCCAGTGTTTGTATTAAATGGAAAAAAAAAAAAAAAGTAGCCTTATGCATAAACTCTGCATTTCCAGAAAATCCAAATGGATTAAATTAATTCTCTCAAATGAGCTGAAAAATATTCATATCGATTTTAATATTAACTTAAAGAGGCCCAAATAAAAACTCCAGTGCTTACAGAGGAATAATTTAAGAGACCACAATTTATAAAACCACCATCAAAATGCAGAAACATACCGACAAGAACCCCAGCAATCTCACAATGTAATATTTTGATACAATAAGACAGCAGAGAGAGAGATGGGTCAGATTTTCCATTTCTTGTGCACATAACTCATAATGATATTTGCTTCCTGGCAATGTTGCTTCACTGATATAGCCTGTAGCATATCAACAAGTGTACTTAAAGAAATCAGGATCAGTTAAGAAATGATTCACGAGCCTGAGGAAGGGCTGCATTTGTAACAAACATTCAGCCATCTCTTCACGTTTGCTGTTCTCACCTCCTGCTTACCAAGTAGCTTCTGGTTGGGTTTGCAGCATTCCCTGTGGAAATGGAAGGGCTGGTCCAGTCGCCAACAAAACCTTTTATTTTTAAACATATATATTTGTATCTGGTGACTAAGGCTTTTCTTTCCCACTCAAACAAAGTGTTTATCTTTGTGATGACTACCCTGTATTATTGCTTTCCCACTTAAAATCTTCGTGTGGACAGCAAATTCTTGTTTTCCTGTGCACCATAGCAGGTGGAGTCACTTTGAGTGATGATGTAGTGCCGACCTCCCTTTGCTACCTCTCGGAGGAGAGCATAAGAGTTCCCCACCCCGGGGATTTTAAAGGCAGATAACCACCATGACATAATTATCTCCCTGTAAAAGCAGTGGAGAATGAGCTTGAAGTGTGAATTAATTTCTTACTCATCAGCAGGTCCATGGAGCCTCTAAAGCTGGTGGTGCACAGTTGCTGCTGAACACGTTGCACCAAGGAGCCACAGAAACCCCTGGTGGGGGAGTCTCGATTCCCTGAGCATTCCCACACTGCCATCAGTGTCAGGGCTGAGGAGGAGGTGTCAGAAAAGCAGATTTGAATTTTTTTTTGGGTAACAAAACCAGCGAGGGGAGGCACGTCATAGACCGGGGTAAGAAGTGTGGCTGTGACTTGCTGAGCAGATCAGATCCTGGGAGTGTATTGAGCCTGTGACACAGCAACACTTCATTTCAACAGCAAAAGCACCCTCAAGTTATAATCTAATTAGAGACATTAAGATTCATTTGCATGTTAGGGGGCATATTTTAGGGACAGGCTTCTTTGATCTGTAGAAAGCAGACGATAAATGGCTGTCCTTTGCCATATCTAAATCAGGTAACCTGAAGTTAATATGAACTGAGTTTCAGTGTGCCAGAATTTACATAGGGATGATTAACATTTCAAATGGAACAGAGCAAACATTAAATGCAGGCATGTTATGGGTCTGAGGCTGGCAGGAGGCTTGGTTTATTGCTGTCCTAGGAGATGAGTCCTAGGTGACTTTATCATCTTTCAGACTGAGCAGACAATATTCAGTTTTATTCAAGCACCCCAAAAGTGGGTTGGAAAAGGCATTGCATGCTGCATATAAATATATGAGAGAGAGGGAGATGGAGAGAGATTTTGCTCTCTAATGGAGACTATTTTACTGAAATATGATCATGGGTTTTTATTCAACTCTTTCCCTAGGTTAATACAACCAAGTAATTCTTCTAATCTGTATTCAGGACATTTGAGCCAGTAATAATTTAGGAATGAGGAAAAATATTCAGGTCTCACTTCACCTTTGCAGAGTCTGGAAATTGACTGCAGACTGTGGGCCCTAAACCTCCATGTTTTATCAGGGAACAAGCTACAATCATTCCTCTGCTTTAGTGCACATGTTTATGTGAGGGAGATTATTAAAGATCATATATGACAGGGCAGGCTGTTTGTGACTCTCTGTGAACCCCCAGTGAAAACAAGAGGGGTGTGTGGCACAGAGCTCTCTCTTATACAGCTTATCTGGGAGAGGAGAAATTCCCTGTTCTCAATTTACCTTGCTGAACAGGTTTTTTTCCCAGGTGGTTTTTTTTTTTTTTGGCCAGTGCACTGGTATTTCTTCTTCTCTGTTTCTGTCCACCTCTCTTTTCTTCTTTACACCATCAGCAGCCTGGGGTTCTCACTCTTGCCATCCTAAGATGTTTTCATATTAGCCATTTATTTTAGGATGTGCTGTCTGCCTGCTTCTGGGGGATTGGCTGTCACTGCATCTCCAGTATCCCCAGCAGGCTTTCCATACACGAGCCAGTTGCTGCAATCACAGAACCTGGGCTGTGCTGGGGATCCAGGTGCTGTGGGGCAAACGTGGGCTCTGCCTCGTGTGGAAAACCAGTCCCTAGCTGTCATTCCCTGCTGCTCCTGTTCTGTGCTTGTGTTCAGAGAGCTGCAGAATAATGCCAGCATCTTTCCTCATGCATGTTTACCTTCTTCAAAGAGGATTTAATAGATTCTTTGCGTGTTGAGAAAGGCTCTGTGCATAAGCACATTAGGGACATGGGTAGACAAACTACAAGAATGAGAGAAAGGGGAGATTCTAGCAGAAAATATAAGCAAAGTAAAATCTGCTCACAGAAATTTTTTTTTAGCAGTGTGTTATCTATTCAGCATCTAAAGCCCAATGTCACTTACAATTGCTCTGCAGGATTATCATGGTTGGGACTTTGATGTTCTGCTGCACCAGTGGCCTTCTCTATTTTTATCCACGGGCAACAAGTCCTTTGAGCCTCCCCAGCTTTTTTTTGTATTCCTACTGCCATTAATAATGATGGACAAATTGTATGGGCCATAACAAGTGAAAGGCCAAAATGTCTAGATCAGGAAGGGGTGAAAACAAGGTCACTGCTGACATTATATTTTTGAAGGGGATTCTACAGATTTAGATTGTGTTGCATGGCTTTGAAAAGTTTAGTTATTTATCTCAATTTGTTTCTGTAAACATAATAATGATTATTAATAACACTGTAGAACTATTGCAAATATTAAGTGCTTTGGGAGCCTCAAAGGAACAGCTTTAAGTAAAGGCACCACACTATTATTAACTGTGACAAATATTGACTGTAACACTAAATATGTATTCATACAATCATTCACTCAATTTGTTTGCACCCAGAAAACATTCTGGGACAAAGCCATGGGTCTCCATCCAGGTTTTAACTGTAATTTTATTCAGATTAGCTCTAGGTAAAAAACCAAGATAAGCAAAATTTTCTAATAATGCTAACTGAATGAGCCAAGAGATATTTCTTGGCTATGCTGGCCTGATCATTACAAAGGTGGCCAGGAAGGGGCAATAAATAGTTTTCATTCTTTAATGAAAATAAGGAGGGTCTAAAATAACTTTCTAAAATTTGTTTTTCTGCTGTACTTTTTACATCAGAAATTCACATTCTTTTTACAATGAAAAAAAAAATTACAAGGCCTTAATAAAAGCTCTGGAACTGGGGGCAAAGGTTTTCAGTTGACATTATGTTGAAACATTTTTTGCCAGATGAGGTGGTGGATACCCCAACATTCAGGGTCAGCTGGAATGGGGCTCTGAGCAACCTGATTGAGTTGAAGTCCTGCTTTTTGCAGGGGGTTGGGTCTAGGTGACCTTTAAAGATCCCTTCCAACCCAAACCATTCTATGATAGCCTTGACTGCTCCAGACTTTATGCTCCAAGTGAGCTGAGGAGGTACCTGGCAGTGATTCTCTCCGCAGGTAACAGGTTTCATCAGCCACAGCATTTCTGTCCCCGTGTCCTGCTGCCTCCCAAAGGGGGAGGTCTGAGCTGGCTCCTGCAGCACAGGCTCCTCTCCCCAGCTGGAGCCCTGTCCCTCTGGGATCACTGCCACTTGGGGTGGGTTGGAGCAGCCCTGGGGCTCCGCTTTCCCTTCCCTGAGCAGAGGGAAAAAGCTGCCAGAGTGTGACTCCATGAGCAGAGCAGTGTGTGTGTGACAAGCGTGGGGGTGATCCTGGGTGATTCGTAATAGTTTGGAAAAGGCTGTCACTCGTGTGCCGTGTTTGCATTATGAGCAGGATAAATATTTCACTCTGAGAGGTCTGTCTAGTTAGCAGAATTACACATCCAGGCAGCAGCAGCAGCAAATTGTCTTTTTGTCTGAATACAAGAAGGGCCTTTGAGGTACCAAGCCAGGCAAATAGCAAAAGGTGCACCAGGGGGGAGCTGCAGCAGGCAGGTGCAATCAGGCTGGTTCCTGGGACAAGTACTTGGGTCTCTACAGCATTATTCCAGCTAAAATAAATAAAGATTTCTCATTATAATAATGTGTTGATCACCACGTGTATGCCTGCATTACATTAAACATCCTCCAGTGTTCTGGGAGCCCAGCAGTGTGATCCAATTGCACCTGCACAGACAGCCAGGTGCAGCATGGACATGAGCTGGGGCCTTCCAGGGCAGGACAGTAAAACAACCTGCACTGCTGTGTCCTGTCCCTGAGAGCAGACAAAGGTCCCTCCATGAGAAAGGAGTGGATTATCAAAACAGGGTTCCTGTGGTGGAACCCTGGTTACTGAGACTTTTAGACTTTCTGTGCTGACAGGAGCTGACCCCCAAGAGAAAACTGCATTTAATTGACAATCTCAAGTCTTTGATTATGTCATGTGTCAGTGGCACCCATTTGGGGTTTGCTTTTTGTTGCCGTATTTTATTGGCATGGCCATTATTTGTGCTGATGCCATGTCAAAATCTCCTCCCTGTAATGCACTTTTTCTAATCTCTGCCCCACTGGTAGAATTTGGCATGTCTCATGAAGGATCTTTTGTATTATTATTTGAGATGACTCCTAGAACTCCCATTATTTGAGATGACTCCTAGTCTAGATGAGTCCCAGACTCACAAGGAAATGGGACTATTCTCTGTTTGTGTTCTGTGGGTTTGTGTCCTGCAAAGATTCTCCTTCTCCAGGCTTCCAGGCTGTATTCAGGCCTGAACTTTGAGGATAAGGGTGGAGGAAGGACGGGATTATACCTGGATACCATGGGTGTGCACAGCCTGAGGAAAGGCAGGAGGGAGCAGGGTAGAGCTGCCTGTTACCATGACAATGGAGTATCTGTGTGAGGAACAAAAAGATTAGCAGTCGCTCACGAAAGATTCCCATCAAACCCCTACCCCTTCTGCAGCTTAATGAATGGAAATTTAACCTTTTATTTGAAAGATTGTCGACTCGTTGGAGTCTTCCCTTCCCATCCCACCATCAACTAATACATCCTGTAGCAACTACAAATTCTGTGTATTGCAGCATTTTTCACATCCATCAGAAAGCATATTAGAATTCAATGGCAGCTGTAAGAGGAATGTGAATGTGAGGAAGAACTTTTCCAGGAAAAAGAGTCTCTGAGTAGCTCAAAATTTTGCATCACCACTCTAGTGAATCCCGAATGAATCTATATTTTTAACCTTGATGCTACAATGTGGCTGGTCCATTAATTCATTATTGCTTCTCACATATTCAGTCCTTTGCCTAACTGTGAGATGGTTGTAAAATACTGTCACCCTGAAGAGGTGATATTTTACCTCCACTTTGCATTGTTATAGTAATGATTCCTGGTTCAGGGCCCTGGTTAATAAAATTTAACAGCTTTTTCCACAGGAGCTGTTTTTGTGATCCTTCAGCTCCTCTCATGGGGAGAAGAGAATGATGTATCCAAGACTGGCATGTTCTAAAGCCTCAAACTGTCTGCCAGATGCTTAATGAGAAATGTGTGCCTAAAGTCAAGCAAATGGTAGAAAAACTGGTGTGATGGGTTGAGCTTGATAAAGAGACCAGCTAATTAAAAAAATCTGCAGGTAACAAATTACTCTAAAATGATAATGTTTTAGTGGGTATTAACACTCTATACTGTAAATTAATTGCTTATTCTCATGTAGTAAGCCATTTTAATTTGTGTTTGTCCTGCACGCAGCTCTGTATGGACATTATGGAAATGAAAGGGATGAAAATGCCCTGCTCTGGATGTACAGACATAAACAGGTTCATCTGAGTGCATTTATACAAATACCTAGGACAGCCTGTTTGGAATATTCATGGCGAGCTATTAGTCATCTTCCCAAATATTCATTTAGATTTTGTTAGGCTCTTAGAGGAGATATAATCAAATATTTGCGAAGCCTGCACACCACACTGCTGCTGGAATTGTGTTTTGGATTCTCTAACAGGAGGGCAGAGCTATGTGGGCTGCTGCTGTGCACTCTCTGGCAGAAGCCTTCTAATTTGAAACACAGCTATTATTTCCCCAAAGCCTGACACAGTGAGTGTTCACATCCTGATTTTCATTACTTTCATTTTCGGGGACTGAAAGCCCTTGGACTGTGGGCTGCAGAAGTTTCTTTCTAATCAAACTTTTTCTTTTTTTGTTTTCTTGCCTTTTTTTTTTTTTTTTTTTACCTTTGCTCAGCTACTGTTTGCATCAGAAGCAAAAGAAAGGCATAAGGTTTGTACTTTCAGTCAGGTCCCTTTCCCCTCCATAGCATGTCCAATTCTGTTACTTTCTCTTCATACATGACATTATTCATAGGACACTTTTTTTTTGATGACTCTTAGGAAGTTTCCTGGTAGTTTTAGAAAGACACTGTTTGGCCTCATTCACACTGGTTTTTTTTTATTCTATTATTGCTATAGATAGCCTATTTCTTGAAGTTTAGGCAAGGTTTTACTGTGATAAAGATTGTAAATATATATTTTGTTTCACAGTTCTCAGCTTGAACTGGATACAACAAAATGATTACAGCCTTACAGATTAGTATATCTATTCTGTATAAAAATCTATAAAACTCCGTGAATTATCATAAGAAAGAAGTAATCATTCTGTTTCTCAGACATAAGAATCTTTAAGTGCCAGTAGGAGGCCTGTAAACTATAACTAAGGGGCAATTTCCACACAGTAAAAATTGACAAATGCAAAATTTGCCTAGAGATGATAATAATTTATGAGCTATGATCCATGTGACGTTCTGCAGCTGATTTTTCTACACTAAAGTAAAGGCAGGTCTTTTTGCAGTAATGGTAGTTATAGCACAAAGCAGAAGTGGGCATTATAAGCATTTTCAAACACTACTGTGTGTCTTGGAAGATCAAAGTGTGTCATCAGGAAAACCAAGATTGTAGGAAATTCAGAATCCTGATGTTGTCAAAACCCAAAGTGGATCAATTAATTTTTGGTTTAAAGACTTAATGTGCTTTTAAATAACTACTGGAAAAGTTCAAGGCCACTGATGTGGGACCAGGGGTGTGAAACCTGCCACAAACCATAACCACCCCACAGTGCAGACAATGTCATCCAGACTTAGGTCCTTGGCTTCTTGAATTTCCCTTGAAATCCCTTTTCTTGTGTCCAGAGGAAGGAAACCACAGATCTCAGGGGGGGTTTTGTTCTGTTTCTGATGACATTCAGCAATGTCATCTTTGCTAGAGGTCTTTAATGCTCAGTTTATCTTAGTGCAACAGGGTAATAATGAAACCTGCTTGCAAAATGAATATTTAAGATAGCTAAGTCACTTTTATCCAAAGCATTCAAATATGTAAAACACTGCTGCTTTGTTAGCTGCACGAATGTGCCCCACTGCTGGGGGAATGGCTGGTGCCTGCTGTATTGCAGCCCTGATTTAATGAGCTGTCCTTACAGTTCAAAATAGAAAATATAAAAAGTAATTAGCTGGGATCCTGATTGCCTGTGCCCACCTTTGTGATAAAACAAAAAGTTCTGAACAATGTTGTGTGCATCATCATCACAGGCCAAGATTAAAATAGATGTTCTGTTGTGTTTGGGAAAGTCTGGTGGCCTGATTTTCCAAAGCACTGTGTGTCTGTCTGAAAGCAGCCTTTGCATTCAAGGTGTAAATGACAGAGAAAGAAAAGAATCTATTTACTTGTAAAGAGGAGTCAAATTGGAAAAAGTTAGAAATTGACTTTTACAAAATGAGCCCATGATCAATAACAACTTTAGCAGAAGGGAGACTAAATTTACTGGCATATATGGAACGAGTGATTTAATCTATTGCTGAAAGACTGCCAGTGCTGGGGTGGAATGCAGCAGATGTTTTTCATGGAAACTTTAAACATAATTTTCCAATAGAAAGTGAGGCATAATATTGTCTCTAATAGAAATAGTAGGAAAAACTTCAGTGGGCCCAGTAACTACTGTCTGGACTACTTTCACTGCTCCTAGTGAAATCCTTTACACCTTTTTTTTCTCATTTCAATTTTAATCCTTTTTCTGCTAAAGAACCAATATACTTAGAAATAAAGGGAAATTATCATACTAAACAAAAGTAATTAATTCAGCACAGAAGCAGCAGAATTAACTAGTCTGAGGTGAGTAAGCTTGTGTACCAAGCAAAGCCTACGTATTTAGACCTTGTTACTCATCTGAGCTGCTCCACAGATGGGAGAACAAACTCTTGAAAAAGCCACTTCACAACGGCAGCACCAGGTATTAGAGGCAATTTAAGCAATTATTAAATGCAAATGGTGACCTCTGATGTGTCTGTTCTCATCACTTCTGCAGAGCATCCCTTTGGTGGATGTACACAAGACGGGGCTGTGCAATGCCAACTCAAATCCCCCCAAGTATTCATTTTTTAAGCTAGAAATGCCTATGCTAAGATGCACAAAAAGAGAATACAAAGGATCTTGACCCATAAAGGTCTTGTTTTACCTGAAGTGTCCTTGGATTCGGCAAAGCAAGAAATATTTAGCACCCTGCAAAGTTACGGGGAAATGTTAGATACGTGTGGCCACAGGATGGGAATGCACAGAAATACTTTCAGGAGTAAGTTTTAAATTAACATTGATGCTGTATGATTGCAAGAAACAGCAGAATGACAAACAGCAGTCCTTTAATCCTGTTGGTAATCTGATCCATTTATTTGCATAAGTATCTATTCACATTTTGCAAGTGAAATACATTCATGAGTTGATATGGATTATCCCATGGTTTGTGCTATGGAGATTTAAGGGGAGTGTGCTTCATTAGTTATAAAGAGAGAGAGAGAGAGGAGCCATGAGCCAGTCCACAGCCCCCACAGTGTTCACTGTAGAGCTGTTCCAACTCATTTAAAATGGCTCAGTGATGAGGTTTTCATGACTTCCTCTGGGAGACTGTTCTACAGAATTGCGAATCTCAGAAATGGGAAGTGTAAATATTCCCTCCGTTAATTTAATTAAGCTCTTCTCCATTCTTGCCCTCTCACCACCTTGCAATTTCTCTCTTTTCTCACGTAGCATATTCCTCTAAAACTCTGTGCTTGAGTGGCTGCTAATCTGGCTGGGGATAAGGAGTAATTCTTCTTCTTCTTCATCTTCTTCTTTCTTCTTTTTTCTTCTTCTTCTTCTTCTTTTTCTGCCCATGCTGGATGCACCAAGCTTGGTAAAAAAATTTAAGGCAGTGGAAGTGGCAGAAGCTGTTAAGCAAGTGATAATGTGAATAAAGTGATAATCTTCACCACACCAAGCCGAGATGCTTCTGTCAGGTCAGGTGGGGTGCCCCAAGCAGCATCTGCTGGGTGCTCTGCACAGAATAATTTGCCCTGCAAAGAACAAACTTGGGTCTGTTTCCACTGCACTGAGGAGTGTAAGTGTGGTGTTTGTGACAGATGTTAAATGAGCTCAGCTCTTGTTAGGCTGCTAAGAAAGGAAAGACTAAGGGGGTCTGGTGGAGCCCTGGTGGGAAAGCTGCTGACTGGCATGAAAATCACAAAAGATGATAGTGATGCAGGACCTTTCTTGTCAAAAGCCCGGGATAATGTCACCTTAGCTCTGTAAACTTAGAATAGAAAGCAGAGAGTGTTAAAGTTTACATAGTAATAATGTCTGGTTCTGTTGCTTGGCTACTTATTAGGCTGGTAATTTTCCACTTTTTTAATATTTGATAGGCTACAATCTCCTGCTTTGTAATAACTAGAGTCAGATCACCTCCTTGATCCAGTAGAGCTACTGAAATGTTGCTCTGCTGAAAGTCAGCCATCATAATTAAGAGGGAATTAGAGTTTATGTGCTCTGTCCACATGTGAACAGGAATGGATATCCTCAGCTATCCCTGTCTCACTAATGCTGAGAAAACTGTATGAAACTTACAGGAATACATGAAGGGATTCAACCCTGTTTGTCTCTCTGTCAAGATAAATAGATGTCCAACACCTTTTGCCCTAAATACATTTTTCCCCCCAATAAATGCTCTTTCTCACTTCCCGACTTCCTGTTTATGAAACGTTCATTAATTCAGAGTTTCAGCAGATCTGATTGTGTGAAATAGAGATGGTTTTCTTTATTAAAAAAAAAAAAAACAAAGCAATCAGTCAAATGATGAAGGTTGCTATAGTTAAGTCAGTAGAGTTACATCAAGGTTAAGCAATTATAAATGAAAGAACCAAAGTCTAAACAGTCTGTAGGATTTGACCTTTAATGCACAGCTATTAATACTTCACTCTTTGTACTTGTGCTCAGATCTCCCCTCATGCCTGTTGTCTCCAGTTCCTTTTTCTACTTGGCAATGACTTGTTCAAAACTTAGTATCTGCCCAATGATCTCTGTACCCACAAATGCTTTTTTCCCTTTTTCCCCTCTACTTATCAACTTTCTTTTAAATTTAGTGGGTGTCAGAAGCTTGTCAAACATTCTCCTTTCAGTCCTTTACTACTTTCAGACCTCTTCCCCTCTGTCTTTAAAATCCTACTGTTCCTCTCTGCCTGTCTCCTGCTGGCACTGGAACGCATACTCAGTAACTTAGGGAGGCAGCTCTGCTCCTTCCAGCTCAGCAAATGGATCAGCTCAGCATGGAAGATCAGGGGAATAGCATGGAAGTGACAGAGAGATGCTTTTAAAACTGCCCACTAAGAGATGGATGAGTGAACATCTAATGGTGAAGTAAGAGGGGTAAGGACAGGTGGTAAATCTCTCCTGGATTTGCTTTATTATGTTAAGAACACATTTCTGTGACAGGCACTGTACAATATTTTCTGATAAACTACATCTCATCTTCAGCATTTTACCCTTCATGCCTACAAGGCATGTTTTTTATATTGGGCTTGTGACCTTTCTGATTCATGAAATGTAAAAATAGAAAGTTCTTATATTTTTGTTTTATCTGATAGTGTTGAATTTTGTGAGTGTATTATTAGTATAAAGCCTTTTCTTTGTGGTTATAAGTAGTGTTTTCTCTGACATTTAGTGAAGGGGTGTTCTGTTCTCATGACTGCCTTTGCTCCAAAATGCTAAGTAACCACAGAAATTACAAAAAAATTACAACTGCCAACCCTTTACGTATATGTTCATATTTTGATTTTTCTGTGATGCTCACCCTTTCAGTAAGTGTTTTGATTTTTTTTTTCATGTTTAGGTCATCTTTGAAAAGAATGCAGCTTTGTAAAGAATGACCTTTACCAAGTTGGTAGGAAATGCCATTTTACTCTCAAGTGAGGTGAGATTCATGTGGGAAAGGCTGCTGCTCTGCAGTCTGAGAACAGTCACTCACTGCTTTCTTCCTCTGCAGGATGAGCAGATGCTTTCTGCAGGCCTAGGACAAAGTCTGGGAACCCCTTTTAGTGCAGACTCCTCTTGGGGCCCAAGTCAGGCTTTTTCAGAGACAAATTGCCCTCTAAAGTAGTGGTATCAAACAAAATACTCATGTTCTCACAGAGGTTGCAATATTGACCTCATCAATATTGACCTCATCAAATTCCCTGCTCTGTGTTTGGAAGGTATAAACCCAAAAGTGAAGATTACAGATGTTCCCCAAGGGGCACAGATTCATTCTTACCTGGTAAAATCTGTCTTGTAGAAAAAAGGGGTTCAGCCTCAGCATGCTGTTGTCTGTCCCGTATTCTAAACCTTTAGTAGAAAATCTCTATCCAGAATGCTGATAAGATTGAATAGAAATTTCAAAGAAGAAATTGCCATAATCCTTCTAAAATGTTTGCCAATAGGCTTTAAGGAAAAAAAAATTAGATCTTAAAGCTGTTTGTCTTTATTTTAACATTTAATGTCAGTGCCATGACAAAAAGCTCAAGTATTGGTGAAGTGTGGATAGAAAATCATGTAACTGGTGTAATATTAGTTACACACCTCTTATAAGCATGGGCATGAATGGATCCTTTGTTTGTCAACAGCATGTTTCACTCATTTATAGATGGAATAGTTATTGGTAAGGGTTTATAAGTTATAAATAAGTTATTTATATATTTATTTTTCTACTTCTATTTTATATTTATATTTATTATAGGTTATTTATTTATATTTATATATTCAGCACTACAGACTGATTTCTGTTGCAAAGTTTTTTTTAAATTGCCTGATTACTTCTAATACTTCTGGTTTTCCCTGTATTTAGTCAGCAGTAACCTGATGTAGCTCCTGATCTTTTAGAGGTTTAACATATGCTTAAATTTTGACAACATGAGAATTCCTGCTAGCTTTGCTAGGACTAGTCATTGGGTATAGGCATGTGTAAAAGTCTTAGTGAGAGCTGATGTCAAATCCTTTGCTGTCTAACTCTTGGCAGGAGAATGACCCCAGGCTGGATGGGAATACTAAATAATAAAAAAAAAAGTACATAGATGCTGTTACTATTCTCCTGAGTCATGCAGACTCTAAAAATATTTTAAAAGCTGTACACTTCAAAATTAAAAAGTGCATTTAAACCTTCAAATTATTTGTTTTGATGGATCATGTGTAAATATACACCTCTAACTTTGTTTTCCTATCCTTATTGAAAAGTATTGTTCTTTAAGTGAGAGACATTTTTGTGGCTAACCTGAGAAGGAGAATATCTGTTTATGAACTAATAGCAAAACTGTAGAGCTCGATGGCAGCAGGAGCAGCATCATATTTCAGTTTGAACAGCTGCTATCTCCACAGCCAGACCTGGCAATCCTTTTTGAAATTACACACAGAATAGGCCCAGACAAGAAGATGTGATTCAGCAGCATCCCTAGAAAGACTTTAAAACCCTTTTATGCTGCAGCCACACCTATGTGGCCACCCGTGAGTCAGCAGAGCAGAAATTAAATTTTCAATGAGTCCAGTGAATTCAGCAAGCAAATAGAACTTGTCATTTTCTTGTAATTCAGTTCCCTGCTGTGTCACTGACCTTGGGCAAGGTATTCAGCTTTCCAATGTGTCATCTTCTATGTTAAATGGATTTAACAAGACCTAATCATCACAAGGTATTCTGTAGACCTCAGTGGAGCTGCAGCCCTGGAAACGAAGGGAGAATTTAGCACGCAGCCCTGCCACAGTATTCTGGGGTTCTCAGCTGACTTTTGACCAAAATGAAATATAAATTATGCAGAGACCTGCTAACATTTAATTAAGTGAAGCCTCTTGCTATTTTGAGAACAATTTCTTAACAAGCAGAATTAGCAGAAATATTTTGCTGGTGGAAGTCAATAGCTTCTCCAGGCAGAGCTGGTCTCTCCCCATCCCTGCAAGGCTGTAAACTCCTTCTGTGTTTTATGAATCATTTATCTCCTGATTTCTCATATTTTGGGTGCAATTTTCCCTTTGCTTAGCTCTGGAGAAGCCATGCATCTAACAGGGCAGGATGATGGCTGTTATTTTTTGTACACCCATGAGCTGAATTGCTTAGTAGCTTAAGCCACTTTGCAACTGTACAAACACACTGTGAGCAGTAGGAATGCACTTATGTCCCCAAGGACCTAATCTGGCTTGCAAAACTTCCACTAGTGGCACAGATGTACAAAAAACAAAAATCCATCTTCGTTCTCTGTTTGCATTTGCAGAATATGGATTTAGCTAGAAAATAATATATTAGCATTTATACATCCATTTGTATTCATGTTCTCAAAGCATTTTATTTACATTGGGTGGTAAGAATCCTATCAGTGTATATTTCATATTTGGAAGCTGAGCCAAAAAGTGACAAAGTGTTTCCTTCAAAATCATGCAGCAAGTCAGTCTTGGAGAGAAATGTGCCTGTTCCACTAGACTGTGTTTGTATAGATCTTCTTATTTATGAACAGCTGTGACTATTAGAATCTATTATTTATATTTCCACTAAGCTCGCTTTTCCCCCCTCGCAGCAGACACTCTGCAAAGGAGAATTGTTGTCATTTTTCTGCAGGTACTGAGATTCACTGGGGTGTTATGGGCAGTAATGAAGCAGCACTGCAGGTACTGCTCAGCAAGGACCTTTGTAAAGCCATTTCAAATGTCTCACTTAAAACCAGTGCAGCACTTTAATAAAGAATTAAAAGTGTGCAGGCTGAAAGTGTGGACTTTCAGTGATGAAATAACTCAGGAAAAGTTGGTTCTGCCTGCATCACTGACCCCACAGCATCAAGCATTTTCAGGCAGTGTCAGTGCTCATCCTCACTGCCAGCAGCTCCATTTACATGCACGCTCTGTCCCAGCAACACATCCACTGAGAGCTGCTCCCAGCCAAGAGGCAGAATCTGTCACCTGGCCACAGCAGTGGCCTGAGGTTTACACTGCTTACAAGCAAATTTCAAAAAGCCCAGAGGATTGGCTTCAGACCCAGCATTTCAAATCCCCAGAGTCTGGCACCTCACTAAAGAAAACAATAATAAAATGCCAGAAATGATCACTGGCAAGCTCCAGAGTTGTGTGTGAGGCACTGGGGCTGTGGCTCTGGGGACATGGAGCAGCAGGTTGTGTGAGGAAGGAGTGCCTCAACTAACTAGCACTGACTGGAGACACAGACATCTGTTTTCAATTTGCACGGAGCTGCTAATTTTTAAAGGACGAATTAGCATATAGCTAATTTTAACTAGGGAGTTGTAAATGGGGAGTTTCAGAAAATGTGGTGGTCTCTGCAGGCATTGCAAAGCAATATCTGAGTTCCAGTCCTGCATTGGTCACCTGGAGGAACAAACTCCCTTTGGCCAGCAGGAGTAGGTGAGACACAAGAACCATCACAGGTTTTGCTCAGTAGGAAAAAACTTTGAAATCCAGGCATCCCTTTCACCCCCTCTCTCAGAAAACAACTTGATTTGCTCTTGCAGAATGCAGCACTCTGGATTTTCCCCTGAGCAGCAACAGATGGATTTCAAAGAAATCTCCACTATTACAGCAGTACTTCAGTCCCTCTGCTGCTTCTTCCTCTTCAGAAAACCAGCAGCTGATTTAATGCAAGGCAGTTTCTCCTTTGTGGTCCATTCCATAGAATGGATGGATATCCTGTTTCCTGAACTCCTCAGCTTTACCTGGCAGTTTTCTCAGCCTCAGGGGTGCTGTATCTCACTGCAGCCTCCCGAGAGCATCCATCACACACCGAGGGCTGGGGAACAGCTTCTCCCGTGGCTCCAGGAGCAGGTTGGGAACAGAGTGCTTCCTTGTGGTGATGAAACATGAAAAACCAGCAGTGTGCTGCATTACCCACCCCTGACAAGCACTTGGAATACCTACCTCAGGCTCTGGCAACCTGCCTCTACCTTGTCTCACCAGTAAGATGCTTTTAAGTGAATTGGAATTGAAACATTAACTCAGTTCCCAGAGGGGGTGGTTTAGTCTCTTAAGCATCACATTTAAAATACCCAAATGCTTTCAGTCCTGTGAGATGCCCTGAGCCTTTCACTATTCTGGAATACAGAGAATGAATCTCACAATTTACTCAACAGGTTTCCTTTTGAGATGAAACCTTGGAAACCAAGTACTGCACCTTGTAGCAACTTTGGGGTAGAGATGTCTCCTGTTTATACAGAAGGAACTTTGAAATTTTCTATCATCATTTTCTCTCGTCACCTCTGCATTGTTTAGTGGATCACAGCAGGCAGTGATAGTCACTCTTTAGATTAGCAAACTGAACCTTGGTCACTCCAGACACAGCTTTCCACCAGCTGCATATCCCCTGACAGCTCTTGATGTTGGTTGAGCTTGTCCCTATCAGCAGTTGCTTTAAAGTGGTCAGGCAGGCTGTGTAGATAATTTGTAAAGTAATTTGCAATTATTTGGAGTGAAAATTGCAATACAAGTAGTAGCATGAGCCAGACACTCAGCCTACTTCTATTAACCCAAGATCTGTTGCAGATAAGAATGAGGTGGGTTGATTATACTCCTATGACGTGCTCTTCAAAATGGACTTTTCCTAAGTTCATAATCATTGAATTCATCCTGGTTTATAGGATTATTTTATGTGTGAAGTTCTGCATTCCAAAGCCCCAGTCTGAGGCTGAGTGGAGCAGCCCCTTCCCCCAGAGATGGCTCTGTTAATCCTGTGGGATTAGCAAGGGTGGTACTTCCAAAAGAACACTGGATTCTCATTTCTGCCTAACATCAGGCAGATCCCAGGCTCTGTTCCCATGCCACAATATCTCCATTCATCACCCCCTTGTTTGGCTCTGAAGGAATAAAGGCAGCTCAGAAGTCCTGCTGGGAGGAGGAAATGTGTGACTGAATTTTGATTTAACAGCCAGATTGTGACTTCTTTTTGATAAGGAACATGGGAAGGAAAACTTTTTAGAGATGCCCTTAAGTGCTTGCAGAGGGAGGCCAAGGCCAGAGCTGTGTCACAAGCTCTGAAAATCCAGGGCCTCCTTCTCTGCCTGCCAGCCATCCTGGAGCCTTGCTGGGAGGCAGAACACCTCCTGTACCTTCCCACCCTCTGGAAATCCTCTTTTTTAGGGCTGGGTGGGTTATCTGAGGGGGTTTTACCTCCATGCACTGCTGACATGGCATCTCCTCTCTGGTTCAGTCTCCTTACCAAGGCTGGCTCTGCTCTCTGTCCCTGGAGGATGAATCAGAGATCACAGGGGCTGAGGGGAGGAGGAAGAAGAGCTGCAGAGAGAGATCTGATATTCTCTATCTGATATCCTGGCAGAGGAGCAACAACAGTTCTCATGGGGATCTCTGTGTACTGAACTTGGACAAAATAGCTGTGTTCCATTTTTAAACAGAAAACCCCAACAACTCCAAACCAAGCAAAAATAAAACCCCAGCAACAAAAAATGCAGTTTTGCAACTTGGTTTTGCTTTCAGCTCTTACCTTTACCTGTGCTTTCCTCATTCTCTTCATAATCCTACATATCATGACCTCCTTTGTTAGATTTTCTTCTTATGATGTATTATCTGCAATCTATAGATAGAAATGAATAATGTCATAATCTATCCAGACTGGTAATAGGAGATGTAGTCCACTACATAACACTGTTATAGGAATGTGGTTTCTTAGGAACAGCCTGGAATTTTCTGTAATTTTTTATTCTCAAAAGAATAAAATTCATCTTCTGTTGTATTTGCTGTATTTCTTTTCCTCCAATTTTTTACATTGTGCCTACATGTGTAGAAAGCATGATTTTTTTTTTCTTTTAAATGAATTCAACACATCAGTTAGGTGAACAAGAGAATAATAATTTTCAGTATCTTAATTTTAACGTATGCATGTTTGTCATGAAGTAACTTAAATGGCTACTTAAGCATCCATGCCATCTGGATTTTGCAATTGGCCATGTTTTTATCTTTGTCTGCCTGGCTCCACAGCAGAGTGACAGTGGAAATGCATTTAAACAAAAAGAATGATGAAAAAAACCCTGATTTAAACTTGTTGTTGTCAGACAAACAAGCATGGTAGTTACACAACAGCCCCAGAGCACACTGAATGAATCCTCTGAAATCAAAGCTCCAAAGGCTATGGGATTATTTTTAAACTGCCTGCCAAGACCCTGAAATATGATAATTAATGAACTTTAGCATATATGACAAAATTCCTAATTGAAGTAGAAGGGGCGCAAGGAGCATTAATGAAACGAAACTGAGTTTTTGAAGCATCAGTTTTGAAACCTCCAATTTTGTCTTTAATTATTAATTTTAGGGGAGAGCCTTGAGAAGTTCAGTGACATTCATGGTGAACTTGGAGGTGTGATTAGACCCAAGTTATTTTGGGCAAGTTAGAAAAAGGCATCCCAGAAATAAATGATAAAGAATGTGGCTGGGATCCCCTTCCTTTCCTTCTCCTTTTCCCTTTCCTCTTTTCCTTCTCCTTTTCCCTTTCCCCTTTCTCTCCTCCTTTTCAATTTCTCTTGTCTTTTTTCCTTCCCTTTTCCCTGTGGAGCTGGGACTACAGTGTTCGTCCTGGCTCTGGATTTAGTTCCTCTTGAGGGAAATTGAATCCCTCACACAGTATTTCATATTAATGGCTGCAGAACTTGCTGCACATTTCTCTTTGAGTCAGGAAACTGAAAAGTAAATCTGAAAAAAAATTTCACAGTTTCAGCTTCTCTTTTCCCTTTTACCTATTTGCTTAAATAAAACCTGAAGAAGAAGAAAAAAAATGACCTTCACTGCTGTTTTTCATTTGCTTTCAATTAGAAAATGCAATCCTTCTGGCCTGTAAAATTTGCTAATATTTGCAAGGATTCTAGACATGGTCCCTTAACTAGAGAAAAAAATATTACAGTTTTTAAACTAGTCTGGAGGAAAAAAATCCTGTTCTAGTGCCTCACAGCATTTTAGAAATCCTTGAGACCAGAAGGATGATTTCTCTCAGAATCACTGTATATATTAGAGATGAGAAAAATGCAAATATTTTGTTGTATGTTCTCCTAACTGACCCAAGCTGAAAGTTAAAAATGCTGCTTCTCTCTGAGAAGATATGCTTTAAGTCAGACTTGAAATTATAACTTTTTTCTTATCAAGATTAAAGATTTTCATGCTCCTTCAGATTATCCTAGAGAATCAGAGAACATAGGAGTGAAAAGAAAACCATAAACGTAGGGTGCACACATATTCCTCAAAGAAGCAAATGCTGCTACTATTAAGAAAAAGTTGAAAGGAAAGGCAGAAAACAAGCCCAATTCTTTGTCATTTTTTGGGAAATAGTAAAGGTAAGAAGATTCTCAGAAATCTGTAAAAGCAGGCCTTAGAAACAGAAAGAACAGAAAACAGAACCAGCTGCAAAGTCTGGAAGCAGAAAAGTTACAATAGTACAGCAAGCAAGGACATAAAACAATAGCTTGAGTTTTAGGCTTGGCTGAGATAGACCTTAAGAGTGCAGAAAATATGCTTAGCAGATAGTAGGAGGTTTTAAAATTAATAATGGAGTGTTGTGTATTGTTAATAGAGAGCAGACAAGCAAACAGTGTGAAGCAGGTGTAGCTGTGCTTTTAGTGATTGGCCAGAACAATTATCTGTAAGCTTTAGCAATGTGCTATTGGCTAGAAAGTTTCTAAAGTGCTCTGTAACAAAGAAATCATTGGCTGCTGTTGGCAAGATGTGAGTTTTTACCACCTTTCTGTTGTCCCAACCATGTAATGAGGCTGATGCTGCAACAAAGCTCAAGGAACATCTCCCAGCAGTCCTATTCCATTCATGAAAAACTCCCAGCACATCATTCTTTGCTTGCCAGCACATTTTGTCCAGTGAGAGGCCCAAATCCCCAGCAAGGATGCCATTGCCAGTGGATTTGTGCTCCTTAGAGCCTGGAGGTTTCATCCAGGGCTAAAGCTGGAACTGGACAATGAACTGCAAGATGCAAATGGAGCAGAACTGCTCCCAGTGATAGACCCCATGACTGGTTGGCCATTTTGTGTTCTTCTGCCCATGGTGCATCCATGGAGGAGATCCTTTTAGTAAATCCCCGCTTTATTCTGTAACTCTGCCCAGCCTCTGCTCTAGGGCAGCCTTCCCCAGGCATCAGCAGCACCCTGGGCACATTTCCCTCTGTCCCAGCTCCCAGCAGCACAACTCCACATCCTGAAGGGTTCCAAGCCCTGATCTGTGACCACCAGCAGCGCCTTTCCCCCAGGGGGATGAGGAGACCCCACTGGGACCTTGGACCTGGGCACTGCCCTCAATGGGGCGCCTGAACCCCGTGGGGTGACCCCCTCTCTTTGCACATTCTCACAGCCATGGGGAATTTAGGGAGCAAAAGCCATGGTGAAAGGTTGGAACCCTGCTTACTGAGAGTTTTAAACTTTCTGTACTAACAAACACCGACCCCCAAGAGAACACTACATTTAACCTGAGATCATAGAAAAAACTTACAAAATTAAACAATAAACCTAAAATAATGAGTATATAGTTTAAATAAAAGCATGCAATATTACATAGCAAAACACTTAAAGTCTTAGAATACAGCAAAATATATAAATAAAAATAAAAGAAAATATAAAATAATATATATTAATAAAATATATATATAAATCAAAATATATAGAAATAAAAATAATTTTTTAAACCAAAACCGAATCCTTCTTCTTCACTTTCTTAATAAATTTAAATAATATGATATAATTAAATTTTAAAATCCACATTACAAACAACAAGTAATTAGTTATTGTTGTCATTACACTGCACAAGTTCTATTATCAGAACATTGCAAGGGTTCCATATTGCCAGTTTCATACTTCCTTGATGTTTCTTGTAGGCAGCTCCTCCAGGCACTGACTCTTCCTTATCCTCACAGCAGACAAGGAACTCCCGTTCCCACCAATCCACTCTTTTATAACAGTCTTTTTCTTCTTATTGGCTACAGCTGTGGCCTGTTAACATCAGGCCTGCTCCTAATCCTTAATGATTGGCTCAGCTGCAACTCTTTAGGGGGTAAGATTACTTGCTATACTACCTTTATTTACTTATATTCTATCCCCCTACAAGTTATGAAATTGAAAATACAAATAATTTAAATATAATTTAATTAAACAATTTATCCTTAAAAAGCCTTGTTAAAAATACAACTTCATTTTTAATTTATTAAGGTAAAATACTATAGAACTCACAGTTTAAAAAACTGTGATATAAATAAAAATCTAATAAACATCTAAATCAAAACAAAAAATACCATCTCACACATTTAATCCCAACCTTAATTAAAAAAAAAAACAACAAAAAATCCACAGTAAAACATTATGACTTCCTAGATCTCTACCTTGTTCTATCGTAGATTGCATTTGAAAAAATTAAGTATATATATGCTTTTATATCAAGGGCTCCGAGTCTTGAGCTTTTTCATTGTTTTGGGGGCTGTTCAGGGGTTTGGGATGGGTTTTGTTTGTTTGTTTGTTTTGTCCTTTTTTTCCCTCTTTTGTTGTTGTTGTTGCTTGTTTGTTTTTATAATAACTGGTTAAAAAAAAAGGTTTTTTTCAGGTAAAACATGAACCCAGCACCTCCTCAAGGTCTCCAGTGATTTCTAGTGTTTTGAAACACAAGCCTGGGAAAATCTTGTGAATGTACACTGGATAGGGACTCATCTGCTGAAATACTCTCCAGCTTAATTCTGCCTGCCTCCTTTCAGTTTTAATAACTGATTATCTTCATAAATATACAGTGCAGATTAATTGACTCTATGTTTTAGCTACACAAACCAGAGGCGTAATCAATACCCTTTATCCAATTTATTAGGCATGCATGACATTTAGGCAATTAGAAAGCAAAACATAAGGATCAAAAGTGCAGAATAGTGTATTATTAACAGCAAAAAGGACTTTGTTTTCTTTCCCAAGTGAAGTGGTATTAAAATAGCTTAAAAGAGGTAAAAATAGAAAGTTTGGCAGATGCATTTTGCCCTTGGTGCACTGTGGAATCCCTGGGCTTTTGAGGCCTTAGAAAAGTTTACTGTTCTAATTTAAGGCTTTTATTCCACACTGAATAGAAAAAAAAAATCAAAAATTTGGAAAACTTTATGCTAATAAATAAGACAAAGGATTCTTGCTCCTGCAGTTTGCAGACAAACTGAAAGTCCTGTTGTACATATTTGTGTATTTTTGCTTTTTCCTCAATGTCCCAGCTGTCCACTTTAAACTATTGTAACATCCATTTTAGACATGGAACATCTTCTTCTGCCACTGGTTCCTCATGGATAATGGGGGTTTTTTTCCATCATCCATTATCCACAAAGAAATGCAACACCCCCAGCCATGGCTGCTGCAGGGAGCTGATGGTTGCATTGCTCTCACAGCTCCTTGTGCCACTCATGCCTGATGCTGGAAAGTAAAACACCACTAAATAACACATTAAATAAACTGTGCCCCTTCTCTGGGCCTCCTTGTTTTCCCCATCTTGTGCTCCCATGGCCCTTCCCTGCAGGCCCTGTACAGTGAGCTATTGTGTGCAGAATAGAGCAGGCTGGTTGTGCAAACTCACGTGGGGCTGTCCCAGCTTTGTCACTGGCATGTAGCTCCTCCCAAGCTTTAATTAGGGTTAATTTAAACCTAGTGAGCTCTTGCTTCCCAGGAAAACCAGAGATTTCACCCAGTTGTGCATGTCCAGCACTTAAGGCTGTGGCACCAAGCCTCAGCAAACAGCTCTGGGCAGCTGCTGCTGCTCCCTGTGGTTCTGTGAGTTCCACATTGGCTGGATTCCTATGATGTAACAGAATACAGTGAAAATTACAAGTGTTTCACTGGAGAAGCATCAAACTGCAGTCTGGTTTCACTTTCTACACTCTGTTTGACAAATTGGAAGTTTTGTTTGGACTTGCTCAAAGCCAGAGCAGTGAGGCGCACCTCTGCTTGTTCCAGCTGCTGTTTGCCAGAGAAGAAACCTCCCCAACACCCAACATGTGTGTGTGTGCCAGCCCTCACATTGCCCTGAGCATTTCAGCAGAGATACTCCCATGCCTGTGATACTGATGCCTTGTGAAGGCTGATCAAGAACAGAGTTACAGAATAAAGCAGGGATTTATTCAAAGGATCTCCTCCATGGATGCACCTTGGGCAGCACCAGAGCCCAGCCAGGGCTGCACCCAAGATGAACCAAAATGGCCCCAAAATGCACGGCCGGGCACGGGCTCTGTCCCTGGGATCAGTTCTGCTCCATTTGCACCTTGCAGTTCATTGTCCCATTCCAGCTTTAGCCCAGGCAGTCCCACCCTGCTTGTTTTTCTCTCTCCAGCCCACGGGGTTTGTGCTCCTGGGCTGAGATTTGGATCATTTGTCCTTGGTGCCCAGCTGGAGCAGGAATTGTTTTGTCTCCCTGCTCTGTGCACAGAGCTCACCATGCCCCAATAGGAAGCTGAGACCCACACACTAAAGCAGCACAAAATCTGAAAAATATAAAAGCTAAAACCTGAGGCATCAATATTTCTGCAAACACAGAGCCTTCAAAAATCTCTGCATGTCTGGCTTTACTTGGATCTGCTTCCCTTATGGAGGTGGAGCCACCTGGGTTTGCCCATTTCACCTCCTGCACTTTGCACTCCAAACACCATAGTAGGTCAGAGTGGCTCCTCCCTCACAACCATGCAAACACACACATTTGCATTTATTGGGCAAGATTTAACGCCAGGATACCCAGACTGCTAAAAGTAGGCAAACAAGCAGAGCAAACAGAAGGGCAGCCCCAGGTTCAGTCCATAGCCTGATACCTGTGTAATCGCCCTGTCTCTGTTAGCCAGAGCAATGGAGGGGCTCAGCAGCCTTTAAAACTGGAGCTTCAGGATCTCTGCTAGGCTTTCTCTGAAAGGCTTTCCTCCTGCTGGAATACCTTTGGAGTTTGGATTTCTGCTTTCCTCCTGCTGGAATACCTTTGGAGTTTGGATTTCTGTTTGGCTATTGCTGCAGCTCCCTGGGCACTGAGCAGGGATTTCTTCTCTGCCCCAAACATTTGGGCACACGAGGGTTGGTACTGAGGAGCCTGGGAGTGTGAAAGATGAAAAAAAGATCTCCTTTTATCTGGTCCAATAAAATAAACCTTTTATGTGGTTTATTGGTACCAGTGACACAGGATCACTGCAAGGACTGGGACTGTGGCTATGCTGCAATTCCTTCACAAAGAAAACATGGGACATGAGACATCCTTGTGACAGACTGAAGCCTGGCATCAGCTTTAAGGCTGCACAGCCCTGTATAATTTAAAACCTTTAACATTTTTCAGATGTTTTGAAAGACAGTGTTCTGCTTCTCTCAAGTAATTTCTTTTTTTTTTTTTTTTTTACTTCTGTCACATTGCCACGGGTGGTCAAATGTAATTGTGTAACTACTGACTCATTTCTGTCAGGTTATGCTTTAATGTCTCCATTTTTCAGTGCTATTCTGAAAGTAAAATGTTATCTACTAGTTCAGAAGAAAAAAATCCCCAAGATTTGCAGGTGAATGACAGCTGAATTGACTTTCAAATTCTTGACTTAGAAGTGCAAATAACTTTTAATTAACTTTAAATACATTTCCCCTCTTCTGTTTTCCATTCACTCTTCCCAGAATCAAGCAGTTGCATATGTGATGTCCCCTGTAATTTTTTACTTCTGCTGTTTACAGGGCTACAGCTTTGAGGGCTGGCTGCATTGCAAATGTCTTAGGCATTACAGGGAGAAAAAAAAAAACAAAAAAAGCCCACAAAAAACCACACAAAAAAACAAAACAAAACAAAACAAAACAAAAAACCCAAAAACCCCAAACCAAACCAAAAAATCCTGAGCATGTTTAGTAGAGTCTAGAGGAAATTTTGGTACCAACTGACTCTGGATAGCATCCAGAAGAAAGGAATCTGATCAATTCACTGGACACTGAAATCTCCCTGTACACTGATTTTGCAGGTGCGACTCATTTGATGCAACACAAGATTATAACAAGATTACAGATCTTTCAATGCAGGGCCTTCTCTAATCAAATCATGTACAGTGGGCAAATTATAGGAGTACCAAGGCATTTCATCCAACAACACATTAATATGAGGGGTGGGCAGAATTCTGATGATTTATCATTAAAAAATAAATTAATCACAGTAAATATTCCAGCCAGTGAACCACAACCAAGACTTTATTTTCCCCTCAAATGCAAGATGGAGGCAATAATGTTAACTGATGAATCACCATGAGGTTTTTCAACACCTATCCAAATGTGCAAAAAGCTTAAAAACACTTAAAATCCTTTTGCTTTCAGGTTAAGGGTACTGTCATTTTTTGTGACCAGAAAACAAGTGTCATTTCGGGCTGATGGCACTCGGTGCTAAATCATTTTTTGGCCCTCTGAAATAGTGAATTTCCCTCAGCAGAAAGTAATAGGCTGTGTCAACATAAGGAGCCTAACCAGTCTGGGCAACCTGCTTGTTGATGTAAGCTAGTCAATGAAGGCTAAACTTGTTTGTGAAACACTGCATTTGTACTCCTAGGGCACTGCTGGACTGCAATTCAGGCACTTATCTTCACAGAAACACAGAAATTTAAAACAGCCCTGTCTTATTTTGTGTCAAAGAAAAAGACATTTTGCTACTTAGCCACTGGAACCATGCTCTGTCCTGCTCAGCTTGACAGCAACAGTAAGTGGTTTTCTAAGGCACATAGAAATTTCAATTAAATTTATTGTAAGAATTTATGCAATTTAGTCCTGTTCTTTCTGGATTTTGCAATAGACGCTCTGAGCTGTCAGCAAAACAAAGTGTTCAGGCATGTCATAACGAGAGTTTTTTGTTATCTGAGATGTAGCACACTCTGAGCTATCTCTTTCATTCAGGTCTTTTATCAAGACTGAATATTTATCGGCTCTCGTATAGCTCAGCAAAAAGAAAAAGTGAAAAGGTGCCAGTCACTTGATCTTAATTTAGCCTTAATTACATAATGACCCTTTATAATGGTTATTTCCTAAGACAGGCTGCTGCTTAGACACTGGGGATGGAACATTTCTGCTATCCATAAAAATGTTTACTCCTTTTTCACAGCCACAATGCCTTTTCCACATAGCAGTCATACAGGAATTTTTACTGTGTGCAGACATTTTGGAGGATGGTGTTGATAATGACACTGAGAATTAGATTATGCTGTGGTCTGCTAATGATCTGTCTCCCAGTTTTCAAACACTCTTTGCAGTGTCTCATTTAAATACATGGCTCAAACATTCTTGCACAGGTGGGTGTTAAGATGCTGGATCCCAAATTCAAAAATAGAAATACTGAACAAGATAAGCCTACTGTACAATCTACGTGCTGCCACTGGGGTTTAAATTTCGGCTGCTTGTAGCTATCATGAATTTTTTCCTTTTATTTGCTGTATTTTCTTTGGTTTTAAGAGTGTATGGGTATGTAGATAACAGGGATTTTCAGCTCAGGTTTGCTTTTGCCTCTTAACAGTTTGGGAAGTACCTGAGGCTTCAGGTAGAACTCTTACTCTCCCTTTTTTATTGGTTTTTATGAAACTAAAAGCAAACAGCATTTTCAGCTACTCCAAAACATCCCTTTGTTTGAAGATGTGTTGCACAGCAGCTTTGGGAGTTGCATCTGATGGTGAATGTGGATAGTACTAAATTACTGAAACTAAAGAGTCTCTCTGGATTTTTTCACAGCCAATTCTGGTTTGTTGATGATTTTGCAAAAACCAAAGTGTCCTATCCCATTTTGGAAGATAAAAACCCAAACCCAAACCCAGAAACAACAACAACAACAAAACTCCATAACAAAACAAAACAAAACACACCAAAAAAACTCTAAACCAAATTTCAACTTAATAATATTGCATTCATTTAAATGTTTCCTCAGGGCATCCTGAGAGGAAACTTTGGATTTCTGAGCACACTCCAGACAGGATTCTCATCTGGTTTTGTAATGGTAGATTTGCTTTGAGTGTAGTTTTCAGTTATTCAGAATATCTGTGGTTCACAGGATGTGGGTGGTACTCAGTCAGCAAAGAAGAAAGCTGGTGCTCAAGCTTTGCAGGAGTTTGTTTGCTTTTACATAATACTTGTAATTTGTGTTTCTGATAAGAAAATTTTATTGTTTTTTTTGGTTTTGCTTTAAGGGGCACAGTTGAAAAATGCCCTGATTTTATAGAGCAGGTTCTTGGCTTTGTACCCTGAATGCTCTCTGTCTTTCTGAGTCAAATGGAAGATCCAAAAGAATTGGTTACACACCAACCAATAACTCCCACACCCCTCTCCACCCCCAGTCTGTATTCTGCAGCCTTTGTGCAGAATTATCCCCTTTCATTTACAAATTTTAGCAAGTCAGTGTCCCCAGATGGTGCCTAGTGCAATTTAATTTGCATATGCAGTTCTTACACCCTAATGAAAGGTTCTGCTTCTTTTTACAACATTTTTTTAAAGAGTTTCTGCCTGATTTTCTTTCTTTCCTGTAATTTTATCTCATTGTAATGAGCAGTTTCCTCTTTACCTGCTCTTGTGCAGGGTGAAGAAATACCCCCTCATATGAAATGAATGAAATTAATTTAGTCGTCTTTGCCTACTCTTGAAATAACAATTTCTGCAACCTATTCATGGGGAAAAAAAGTGAAAAAAAAGCAGCTGTTGGTGACTAATGTTGATTGTACTGTGAGGTTTTCAGCAGATAATTATATTTAAATATGTGGGTTTAAGACTAAATAATTGAAGCAAATTAATGCAAACTAATAGAGTTATTTCTAGAGGGAAGTAATTTCTTGAGGGAAGTACTGTGGCAGTTGTTTCTTTGATTGTTTCTACTGTTTGCTTCAGAGCATATCTTAAACTGTGACACTAAGTAAAAACTAATTGGTAGAAAAAAGGTGTGAAATTAAGACTGAGTTTGTTTTTTGGAATTCCAACACAGCCTTCAACAGACTTGCTTTAGTCCAAAAGAAGAATCAGGGCTTTTGTCTTCACATCAAAGCAACTTTTGAACCTGATATTTCATTTTGCAAAGGAGGTTTTGATATGCCATGTGGGATTACAAATAGCAAAGATGAAAAGCTGCGCATCCAAGCCTCTGTAATTGCCACCTATGAACTGATATGTATTCTGGAGCTGAAGTGGTTTGGACAGTGACCATATTAAATTTGTCCCCTTGTTTTAGTTCATATTAAAATGTATGAAACACAAGTCAGTTATTGTGGAGTGGTTAGGGCCACGCAGGGCAGGGTCTGCGTAAGATGTGTTCAGTGCCACCTCAAGACAGCAATTCTGCTCTTTGATGCAGGAAGAATTTAATGAAGAATAAAAGAAATGGGCTCTCCTTGTACTAAAGAATAGCAGTAAGTGGTAGAAAACACCCTGCCTTGTTTTAGCTGCCAGCAAAAACAGAATTGTTCAGGAAATTGAGAAAACTTTCCAAATCCAGTTAATTTTATTTTTAATATAATTTGGTTATTTTTTGTCCTTCATGTATACCTAAATAAACCAACAAATTGTCATGCTGTTTAGATTTGAAAAATGAGTACAATATATGTAAGATTTTGATTTAACCCCTAGAAGCTCCCACATTTTAGTTTGCTCACACTAATGGTCTTTCCAGAATGTCTCTACTTGAGTTTGAGCTGTAGGTGCAAAGAGTTTGGTTGAATCAAATACAAAAGTTTATGATAATGAAACAGTAAAGCTGAAAAGAAAAAAAGAAAAAAAATCACCAAGAAGCTGCTGGAAGTGTGAGATGAGAAATCTTTTTGTCATACAATTAACTTGTAAACACAACACTCTGTGGATGCATTGGGAAGACAGCTAAAAGATCACTAGTAATTGTTAAAAGCAAAACAAAAGCTTGCAGAATTATTGGAATTATGCCTGGAGTAAGGTGATATCAAAGGTTTAGGCAATCTAGGCTAACTAACACAGAAGAGTCATGGGTTTAATGTCAGTCAGTCATTACGTGTTAGTTCCAGTACATCTGCTTCAAGAGATGCATCCATCCACAATCCTTCAAAAAGGGACTGGAGACTTGAAGTTCCTTCTGTAAAATTCACTTTTACCCTCTCTGCTAAAAGCTTTTAAAATTTCTAAAACTCCAAAGACCATCATTAACTCTCCCAAGACTCAATGGAGGCTGCCAGTATAATAGAAAGAATTAGAAAATGTAGAAAAATTGTGCCCTGAACTTACAGATTAAATTGTGGAATGGTTTGAACTTGTGGCACTGCCTGAGTCTGTGCTCATCCAAAGTGATTGTGGGAGGCTTGACTTGAAATTTGCCTTTCCAAGGACTCAGAGACCTTATCTGCCTCTGTGCAGGTGCCTTTAGGGCAGAGATCAGAGCTCAGAGGGCAGGTGGGACAGCCTGGGCTCCCAAACCCTTTCACACTGCACTTTTTGCGATTGATTTTTGTTTTGGATATTGCAGCAGAGTCCTCCATATGCCAAGGCTTTCCCTTGTAATTACAGGGAATTCTCTCCAGAGCTGGCCCTGGGGGTGTTTTAGAGCTCGTCTCTAGACAGGTACCAATTTTGGCTCTGACAGCATTTCTGGAGCATCAACCACAGCAATGCAGACATATCCATAAGGCTGGATTTTCAGAGGGAGCGAGCAAAAAATGTGTCAGAAACACCCAAAAAATAAAAATAGTCTGAATTGCTAGAAGACAGCAGAGATGGAAAATAGAAAGCTCTGGTTTGGCACAGCTCTTACAAACTGTGCTAATAAGAAATACATCTAATAATTCCACATTAATGGAAGGCCAAGAGCTTTTTCAAATTTTGGTTGCACCAAAGAGATTTTGTGCTTTGCTGCCCTGAGCAAACTTGAAGCAGTGACAGGTATTTAAATGAAGAAGCAAAAACTTTAATAAAAAGAAAGGCATTCTGTTCTACTTGGAATAAAGACTCAAAATATTTTATATTCCCCACATTTTTTTTTGCTTATGTTCCTTATGGAAATATAATTAACATTACAGGGGTATTTTAATATACTTTTTGAATAATAAGTCTTCTTAAACATGAGCCATGAGACTGACGTGGATATCCCCTGCAGAAAAGCACAAACCTGATAGTTTTACTGTTGTATTGTAAAATATTACAGGATTAAGCAGGTTTATTGTTCTCTAGTTAAACTTAGGAGAGTAAGAAATGGCAATTCCTGGAAAATCTTCAGGCAGGAAAGCTTGCCCCTGTCTCAGTAGTGTGAGTGGTTAAAAGGAGAGGAGATTTTTCCTGAGGATAAAATGAAATATTTGAAGCCTAAAGAAGTTTCTAAATTGGTTGAGTCTAGCATAAGGAATTATTGTTTTTTTCAGCTGTCTGATACAGGCAGTGCCTGGGAATGGAGCTGTGCTATGGAATCATTGTGCACAAGAAGCTTTTGGGTGATGCTCAGGCTGCTCCATGCTTAGAAAAACAATACCTATGTTGAGAGTTTTGAGAGGAAAAGCTAAAACCCCATGTGTAGGATAAATCCCAGATAAATAAATCCTGCTCCCTCCTGAGAACAGGGACGGAGGAGCGGATGTTGTGGGCAAGGCAGGGATGGATGGGCACAGCCTGTCCACCTCTGCCTGGCCAGAACCTGTGTGCAGCCTTTTCCCTTGCAGCAGAGAACAGGAACCAGGGCAGAGGAAGGAGATATTTGCTGCACCAGGTACACCAGAGATCTCTGAGAACAGGGCTTTCCCTCTGTCTTGTCTCCTGACATAGGAAGGAACCTGCTGACAGAGATTGCTGCCTCCCTCTCCTCTCTCTTTCTTCCTGAACTGCAGATGAGCAGCTGTGGGGTGAAGCTTCCCTTGAAAATCCACAGTAGGACCAGAAAAGTGGGCTGGAATTGTCCCTTCTATTCAGTCAATACTTCAAAATAAAACCTAAATAAAAAGTAGTTCTTGAAAGCAAGAGTCTACTTCCCAGCTCCTCCCAGGGGCAAGCCTGATGTGCTATTTTCCTGCTGCCTGGAACTGCCTTGTGGCTTTTGAAATGTGCTGGTTTTCAAGATGCTGCTGATTTTTTGCATGCTAGTTGTTCTAAATGCTATTGTGAAATAAATTTTCTTCAGTTTTAAGAGTCTATGGGTATGTAGATAGCAGGGATTTATTTTCCATGCAGCACAGTGGCAACCACTGTGTGCAACAGTTTAGGAAGGAGAGCTGCCCAGGAGTTACAGAGCTTTACTTCTGCATAACCAAGTCCTTTGTTTGACAGGGATTTTTTATCTTACTGCACCTCAGCTCTTAGCTCTGGAAAGGATAAAACCAGCATGTTAACAAATGCTCACTAATTCATGCAAAAATAGCGCTTGCACCCTCCACAAGACAATGCTCTCCTAGGGAAATCACCACTGTTTTGGAAAGTGAAATTAAAGCCCTCATCATCAGCATTTATTACTGAACCAATGATTATGGCAGCAGAAATCAAACCCATTTAGGTATGGAGGCCTGTAGCCAAAATGTTGGTGCTACTCCTATTGTTGTGTGACCTTTCCTGTGTTTCCAGGAAAGCCTTGCTGTGCTGAGAAGAATCTCCTGACCTAAGCTTTTGAAGAGATTGGCAGACTCTCCTGAGTGGGAGGCTGCATGAGAGCAAAGGATAAATATTTGCAATACAATGGAGATAAAGAGGAGGCTGGAAATGTTACTGCAGCATCGAGGCTTTATTTTACTTTTGAATTTGGGTTAGTGCCAAAAGGACTAAATCAGCACACTGGAAAATGCAAGAATGAACCCTCTTGAAAGAAAAAGATAAGCTACTAGAATCAGGAGGACAAATTTTATTCTGAATATGACTCTTGGATTATTTTCACATCTCAACCTGAAGTAATGCTAATGGAAAAAAAGTGTTGTGTTTTTATTTCCAGATATATATCTGCCTTTATAATTTACATAAGTCTTGTAGTAGAATATTAACTTCCATTATTTATGAATCTATTGAACTTTGCAAGGATGTACTGACAGTTGAAGGATTATAATTTTAAAGGCAGTTCAGTTCACATCATAAATATCCTAAAAGGTCACATACTACCTTACAGTACCATCTGAAGGACAAGGAGCTTAAAGTCAGGGTGCTTTCTGTCAGTTCAGGAAAAGTTCCACCAACATTATCATTTTAGGAATCAACATGTACCAATTTATCACCCTGTGGGAATATTTTTCCACACGTTTCTGTGAAAGGCTGAGCTCTCATGTGGAGTCTCTTCTCTTGGTTCTTACCAGACCTCCTCACTCTGGGGATAAAGAAAGTGAAATCCCAGAATTCCTGCAACATGGACACTGCAATACCAACATCACCTGCATCCCTAGCATATTTTTTTCCTTACATCTACTTACCCTGGAAGTACCAGAAATAAAAAAAAAAAAAAAGGCACTCAATATTTTCTGGCAGCTAGCTCAGCTTAAAGATCCACTGACTGGAGTGATATGATTTTATTTAGCACCACAGAATCACTACAGATCCTCACTTGGAATGGGTGCACAAGGATCACTGAATCCAGAACATCCCTAGGATAACACCTTGAGCCTGAGAGGATTCTCCAAACACTTCTTGAGAGGCTGTGCCCACTTCCCTGTGGAGCCAGTTCCAGTGCCCAAACACCCTGTGGGTGAAGAGCCTTTTCCCAAATCCAACCTAAACCACCCCTGGCACAGCTGCATATCATTAACAACCATTAATTTCCTGCTTCTGATCCAAATAGTGACATCATTTCCAACTACCTCTTTTCAAGAGAGAGGGGGAAATACAGCATTTATTAACTCCCTCTAATAAAATGAATGAATAGATCACACTGAAAAAACTGGAGTATTTCATTGCATTAAAACGCGTGCCTGTAAAATTTCTTGTTAACTCTGTTTTATACCCTTGAGTTATCTGCCATAATAAAAAGTACTAGGACAGATTTATAAGAACTTTTCATTATAAAGATGCAAAGGAGACTGACAAATACAAACTGATGCTCTTTGGCTGGAATACCAAGTTTTTCCAAGGGAGTTTTAAAAAGCCTGTTACATTCACATTCATTGGCAGCAACAAAAGAAGAGGGCCCAATATCTATATGAGTCATATACAGACTTATTTTTGTTCACTACTGAGTGAAAGACAGAAAACACCCTATATTTTTTTTTATTTAAACAGTTCCTAAATGTGAGTCTCTCACACTGCATCCCTGTTTCAAATGGGGAGGACAAAGCAGTAACTGCTGACAGGCTGGGTGCTAACAGAGCTGGCATCAAGTGTTTTATACTGCCTGCCTTAAAACAAACTCCCCTATTGAAATATGGGCAGCTGAATTATCCCTGTTCAGGAAAAACGCTGGCAAAATACTTTCTTAAGCAGATAAATACCATGATTATTTTAGTGTTTTCATTCTTGTGCCAAAGACAGATTTCTTTTGTGTTTTTAGGAGCAAAACACATGAACAATTGTAAGATTTTTGGTTTGGGGTTAATTAAAAAATAAATACAAATAATATAATAAAATAAAAACTATAAATAAAACAATAAATATAATTATATAACTATAACAAAACTAATTAATAACTAAACCAAATAAATATAACTATAACTATAAATATCAATATAAATGTAATTGTAACTATAAAACTATAAATATAAATATATAACTACAACTAAATGATAACTACAACAATATAAATATAAATTAACACACAAATATAGATATCAATATAAATGTAACTATAACTATAAAACTATAACACTATTACTATAAATATCAATATAAATATATAACTAAATGATAACTATAATGATATGAATATAAATAAACATATAAATATCAATATAAATGTACCTATAACTATAAAACTATAGCTATTACTATAAATATAAAATATTTTTCTGGAATATAAGTGTTCCAGAAAATGGAAAAAAGAAAAAAAACGCCAGTGTCTTTCATTTTTGACCTCTCATAATGGAAAACAAGCCCCAGAAATCAGTGGGTTCTCAGAGGTGATAGCATAAACTCCTCAGGCTGAATGTAAAAATGAGAGGGAGACAGGACTGTCCAATGAAACTCCCAAGGAATTTGGGCAAATAAACCCCAGAAATCAGGATGGAGCCAGAGGATCAGGTTCCTACCCTGAGCCCTTTCCTTGGGAAGCCGTGTGTGACACAAGGCCCCAGCTCCTGCTGGAAATGTGTGCTGCTGACTGCTCTTAACTATTCCAGAACCAGGACTGCTCCCACCAGCTCCAGAGAGGCTGCTTGTTAGATAAAGGATGACAAATCTGGTCCTGAAGTGGCAGACTCTCTTGATGAATGTGCGTCCTAATTCTCAATGACATTTAAGTGAGTGAAACATATGTACAGAGAGAATAAAATGCCAAAATGTGTTGCTTTGCCAAGTTGCCACAGTTGGAAGCTTTCAGTAAATTTCCAATGTGTTTGTTGATAAATCCTTTGTTTTGAATAAAACGTTATTTCATTTTTAGAGTAGATTTAGAGTGACAAGTCCTTCAAGGCTAAGCAACACCTTGGTTGGTTTGCAACACCTGTGAAAGAAAGCAATTCCTTCACTTTTCCCCTAGATATCTGCAAGAAGTCTGAATTTTCCAGTAGCTAACTTACTTGTTATACAGATGTAAATTTTTAAAAGCTCACAGGCAAATATCAGTTCAAAGGTCCTAAATGTTTATTGCTGGAAGTAGAAATGAGCTTGGTTAATTGTTAAACAACAGGCAATTTCCTGGGTGATTCAATACATCACAGGAGATAGGTAGCCTTGATTAGGACCTCAGAAATTATTGAACAGGATAGATTACAAAAACAAGCTTAAAATGCAAAGAACACAAGAGATAAATTTGTTTAGCATAAATACTATTATCTTCAAATTCAATTATAGAGTAGGTCTTTTTTGGTGTCATTCTGCAGCACGTTTCAAAGCTTGCTGAAGTTATTGGAAACACAGTGAGATGGCAGGGAATATCTGGAATTAAACCAGGATATTATTTAATTATTTAAATTTGCACTAGTCAAGAGAGAGATATCTATGCACTCCAATTAAAACTTAATACCGTAGAATGGCGACAAACTATTTTAATTAGCATTAGATTGCTCCATAATGCTAGTTAACGTAACACCAGCTAATTCCCTTCCACGACAAGCGATTCTGTGGTGCAGCTCACAAAGCACAGCAAGCCCTGAACTGACAGTGCTGTAGCTGCTTCCTCTGCCAGAAACCAGGAATGGCTGGACAAGGAAGTCACAATATTTGGAAAGCAATACTTTTCCCAGTTAAAGAATTAATTTCCATGTGCACCTATTAACCTCTCACCCTGTAACTCTCAGTCCTGCATCAACCCAAACTGCAAAATCCTTCAGATGGGTACCTGGGATGGAGGGGACAGAGCCAACAGCTCCCAGCCAGGGGCTCTGTGTGCTCCCTGACCACAGCTGCTGCCAGATGTCCACACAAGCTGCAAAGAAACAGAAAATACACAGTTTGTACTCCAGAATATCCCCAGCATCCACCACTGCAGCTCAAGAGCTTCTTATTGGTTCTTATAGCTATTCTTATTCTTGAAAATCTGTAGCACCTCAGACCAAGTGAAGGCTCAGCCTGAGAAAAAGCTGAATATTTTTTATGCAGAAGCTTATAGAAATTAATTGCAGGTAATATAGTTACGGAAAGGAAATAAAAGTCTTTGAAATGTCACGCTGGAAAAACATTTTTTTTTTTTTTAATGTAATGTGGCTACTATAGGTTATTTCAAAATGTCTTGTAAACCAGAACACTCCTAAAATGTAAATAGATTAATCACAGTTTCCAATTTATCCAAAATATCCCATTAACGCTGTGTTATTTTAAACAGATGTAACCACTTCTGAGCTCCATATATATTTTCTTTTTGATATCCTTGCCAATATCAATCTCATTAGCATTTAATTCACCAATATGACTGAAAAAAGCTGGATGTTTGCATTACTGAAGATGTTAGTAAATGTAGCAGATCCAGAAGCTCCTTGAAAATCCATGCATTTAATGAGCAGATGAAAGCCAGTTTTACCAAATACATAATAAATCATTAATCAAAATAAAGCTAAAATCCATGGTAAATTTTAATGTACATAAGGAGTGATGAGTGATGGTGATATTCTTAAATATTTAAGAATGTTTTCTGATTTGTTTCTAGCCAGAGATTAAACTGCTCTGGAGGAGTTTCATCTACTACTCTGAAATAAACTCCATTACACTGAGAATTCTGCTTTGCTCCACAAGCCTACATAAAACCATGCTAGCTTTTAATTAATTTAAGGCTCAATTTGTAAAACATTAGATGATAAAGGAATCTTTTATTTTTTATTAAACCATCCCAATTGTAAAAAAAAAAAGTTTTGATCAAAGAAGGACTTTCACAAAGTTCAGTGTTGTCAGAACCAACAATGGTTCAAACCATTCCAATAATGACTATTTACAGAAGAGATGGAGTGACTCACAAAAAGAGCTTTCAAGGCAAACTGTAGCAATATATTTCCAGAGAGTAGCCAGTTTCTTTTCAATTGTCAGCTGCTCACTATGATCTAAAAGGGTTCAACTGCAGTGATTTGTACCACTCTCCATTTTCATCCATGTTTCACAATTCATCAGTTTCAAACCTAAATAATACTGTACCCCACTGCAAATGTTCTTCTAATCTTTTCCTCCTCCAACGACCTCATCTGCAGAGCTACAGGGGAAAAATCCCCACTGTTCAGCACTAAATATAAATCCTGCATGAAACAGATGTCTTCCCTTTATCTTCTGCAATGCTTTGGTGTTGCATTTAATGACCTGTCTATGATTTCCCTTATTTCCTGTCTTTTAATAACCAAAGAAGAGCAGACAAATCCACTGTAATACGCTGATCTCTTTGAAGTCTCCCATCTGATAATTATAGATAAAATGATGTTAAAGAATATAAAACCCCACAAGTTTAAGGGAACAAACGTGAAATGTATCTATAATATGATGCTCTGTTGTACCTTGCTGTTTATTATAACCTTCCTTCTTTGATTGTCATACAAAAACCCCAAGACACCAATTGGTGTCAAATTGTATTATTACAATTTCATGGTGTAACTCCTGAATATTGCTGGATTTATTTTAAATATTGATTATTTCTAGGTTTAAAATGTTATTTAAAGAGATGCACACCTCCTTTCCCAGTGCTCACCTCTTTAACTCTTGATTGATACACTCTCCAGGTTGGATTTCCAAAAGAATTGAAAAAGCAAGGCAGGAATCTGAGTGTCCTACTTTCCCTGAAATCCCTGTTATTTCCTCAGTTTCATTGAAATTCTCAGCATATCCTACAGAGACTTTCAAGGTGTTGGCTTCCTTATCAATGCCAGAACTCACCACATATCCAAGAATTATCTCCTACCCCTTGTTCTGTATGACACTGAGCTCCACAATAGCAAATCAGACTTTCATCCCTCAGAAACATCCTCTGCATATGTTAAAACTGGGCTTGGAAATTTTGCATTTCCTGGACAGAATTATGGCAAAGTAGAGATCTGGATTCCTCATGTCCCATAAGCAGGGGGTGGGCTGCAAGGGGGCTGGATTCAGAGGAGATGCACAAAGTGTGTCTGGAATGGAAATAAATTCCTGCAGAAGCCCCATTGTAGAGCACCTCACACTGTCCTTAATCCCTCCTCTTGTTCAGAGAACAGGGCAGATGCAGAAAGTAATTTCTGGGTCCTTGCACTTGTGCAGCTCAGTGTAATTTAGACATGAATTCTTTATCAATAATATGTTAAAAGTTACTCTGCTTCCCATCTTCCTCATGGAGTAAAAGACTTCATGGCCAGTCTGATCCTTTCATGTTTTTGTTTAATCCTATTGTCTCTTTTGCTCCACATCTCCCTAATTTCATTTTCTCAATACCTCCTTCCCTGCAGGGCTGGGTGGGCGCTGAGGAACCCCTGGATCCTTCTCCAAGCTCTCCAGGCAAGGCAGGGTCTCCAGCCCTGATCCACTGTGCAGTCTCTCCTGGGTTGTTGTCATATATTGTAAGGGTTCTAAGGGTTCCATGTTGCCAGAGCTTCATACCTCCTTGATGTTTCTTCTTCAGTTCCTCCAGGCACTGACTCTTCCTTCTTCTCACAGCAGCCAAGTGACTCCAGTTCCCCTCAAGCAACCAATCCACTCTTTTATAATACTCTTCTTCTTTTCGGCTACAGCTGCGGACCAATCAGGCCTGCTCCTAATCTTTAATAATTAACCCAGCTGCAACTCTTTAGGGGTTAAGATTACATTCTATACTACATTTATTTGCTTATATTCTATCCCCCTACAGTAAAGAACTGTTATTCCTATTCCCATATCTTTGCCTGAGAGCCCCTTAATTTCAGAACTTTAACAATTCAGAGTGAGGGGGTTTTACATTCTTCATTTCAAGGGATTCCTGCCTTCCTTAGCAGACATCTGTCTTTTCAAACCAAGACACATGATTAATTAGCTCTTTTGGTAAGAGGTAAAAGAATAGCTTTAAAATGTGGGGAAAAGCAACCAACTTGTAAAGGAAAATTTAGAATGACTAAATCTGGTCCTTCTGCCCAACCTGAAGATGCTTTTGCCACAGTGCAAGTCCTTTTGTGCTCCTGGCAGCAGCTGCATCCTTCAGACTGGGGAGTTGGTAGGCCGGGCTGGCACTTTGGGAATGCTCAGCATACAAAAGGAAAACTTGATATATTTGCTGACATTTTGTCCTTGTTCATGTATTTGTTGGACTGACAAGTAACTGTGGAATGCAGATGCATAAGGAAACCTTTTCAAAGAGAGCAAAGAATCAGTGTTTGAGAGTGATGCTGCTCATGATGACAACTCCCTGGATCTCCACGGCATTTCTCCTGTCTCAGGCACTGTTCTTTATGTCATGTCCCATGGCTTGTTTTCCTTTACCTCAAGTCCCCTCTTCCCTAGTTATCTTTCATTATAAAATATTCCAGTTGCTCTGTTCTGTTCTGTTTTTCCTCCTCTGTCACCAGAGTCCTCCGTCTCACAGAGATGCATCTTTAGCACAAAAAATTTTGAAAATGGGAGCAATAGCTTGGAGGTCAACATCAAACCATCCAAAGTGCTTCCCTGAGGACAGTCATTGTGAGCTGCACAAATAGAGATGCATGTGAATAAAGGCTCTAATGCTTCATTACCACTGCAAAGGAATAATTGGTCCTCTAATTTACATCCTCCCAACGTTATCTATCTATCAGGATGTAATGAGATATTTAACATGTTGTTACTCTATGTACACACATGTTTTATACATAACAACCTGTTATCTGTCAGCTTAAACTAGCACTGTACAGTGCAATTAGATTCTTTCCCCTATAATTATCCTAACATATGTCTGGGCAACCCCAGCAAAGTCAAATAATATGCACAGGATATAAATCATGACAGAACAAGGCCGTGAACTCTTTTAGTTCAGTATTTTATATCATTTCACTTTCTTGAAACTTCAGATGCTTAAAGACAAATGGATTTTTAAAATGAAAAATCTATTCATTTTTCTAAGAAGATGGCATAATATCTACAAACTCCTTCTCTGCATTCTTATTCAAAAAGGAATAAAATGAGCTATCCAGCAGGGTAGAATATGGATCAATGTGTGCTTTCAATGGTTCATGGGTTTATTTCCACTGAAGTCAGGAGGTGTTTTGCTACTCATTTCCAAGAGTGCCAGATTAGGTTGAAGCTGGAATTTCCAATCTGTCTATTTCTTTTTTAGGTTCACAAGTACTCCAGAAATCTTTAAATTCCACTATAAACCAGTAAAATTTGCAGAGAAACGTGGAGTTCCCCCGTAATCTGAAAGTTCTGCCATCACACAAATTCCTTCCAGTTCTTCCATTCCAATCACTGCTCTTGCAAATAATCTTTCTCAGTAGAATTAAAGCAGCAACTTTTTCCTTGCTCCTATTGAAACCTGTTTTTTTCATCATCATATACAGCAAGAGTTTTCTTCTGTGTCTCTTCTGTACAAAGAACTGCAGAGAAAGAGTGCCTGTATTCTTACTAAAGATGATGCATGGTAATTTCAGGGATAACTTAAACCAGGATGTTCTCTCCACCTTCCCTGGAACCTTCTGCATGAGCAGAAGGTATCCTTGTCTGACACAGGTAAGTAATTCTGTGTTCTGTTACTTCAAATTCAAGAAAGAGAAAAATGAAATTAATCAAAGGGAGTGATTCATTAAGAACACAATGAAGAATGTGCACTACTTTGAAAAACATTAGGTGGAAACAATTTCAATTACAGTAAGACTGATGGGACTGTGCTTTTCCATAGATATGCTGTAATATATTGACAAAGAGATTTTAACCCTCGCTTTAATTTTGTTATTTTTTCCTTTTTTTTTTTCCTGCAGAGAATTTATGGCTTTTAAAAAAAAATTACACCGACTGTAGTTTAGCCAGAGTGAAGGGAATCTAGTGCATCCAGTTATTTCAGATTTCTCATAATATCCTTTTCTGTTCGTTGCTTAGACACCAGCAAGTAGCAAACTGGTAAATTACTTTATTTTCTTAAAAAGAAACACCTCAGTTTAATAAAAAAATACAACCTTCACAGAGGCATTACTTTTGAATTTTTAGAGACTTCAAAGATTAAATAATTTTAAAAATTAGAGTGTACACAGTTTTGAACTGGTTTTGCTTTGCAGACAATAGCAGTGGATAAAATACTGGGTGCATTCATCATGGAGCAGCACTGAGATAGGATTAGGGAAATGCTCAGGAAATTAGTGGCCATCCCTCTGGTATTTCAGATTTACATCTTAATTTCCCTTCCCTTCAGAAAACTGTTCAATGTATTTCCATGTGTTTTTGTCCAGCTAACATAAGGGGTTAGGGTTTATTTCATGTGCAAAGACATTTTTTTCTGAAATAGAGCAATCTGCAGCTATTTGATAAATAGGTCTGGAGGCTTTCTTGTGAAAACATTTAATTTCCATTTCCAATTTCAGATCACCTTACTGACACTCAATTTATTCTCCTACAGTCAAGAATGCTGGAGAGATCAGTTGTTTTGTCTAGACAGTAAATAATTTGAAACAGGGACTATAATTTACTCAATATTTGTATCACTTTCAAAATAATGTATTCTCAAATTGATTGACTTCTAGTCAGCACCACAATATGAATGGCAAAACAGGGTTGCAATTCATACTAAGGCAGATATTAGCCAGCATTCATGGAACCCAAATTTAATTCTGTCTTGGGTGAGTATCTGCACTACAGAGTTTAAAGTTACAGTCATCAAATGTCTGAAAGGAAGCAGATCCAATACCTAACTGGGCAGTCAAAACAGCTCAAATTGCAACTATCAGACACTTATGATGAATTGCTCATGAATAAGCAGCAGGCTAAGAATTACTGACAGAAGCTATTCTGAGAGGAGTTATGAACAAATCCTGGGAAAAAAAAATCGTGCTCTTTCAATGACAGTTCACAAACAGAGAGTTGACATTTGGCAAACACATAATTCAACATGAATTACTCAGTCAAGACTAGTAATAACACCTAGCAATTATATAGTCCTTTACACATTCAATGGATTAGACAAACTCTGACATTAATTAAGTTGAACTGCCTCTTCTCCTCTGCTCTTTGCCTTAAAATTCTCTTCAGCAAAAAACTTGGTTTGGCACACACAGATTTTTCACACAGGCTGGCTGTGTGACCAGCAAAAATCTCCATCTTTTTGGGCAAAAAGAAACAAGGTTAAAGTTTGAGGTAAAAACACAAGGCTGGCTTGTAAATTTACAGTCCAGCATAAATTAGGAGTGATGCACAGTTGTGACAAGGCAAAGATGGACTTGAGATTTCTCAGTTGCTGTCCTTATTACTGGGAGGAGGAGGAGGAGGAGGATTTGTCTGCTGGGCTGGTGCCAGCTGAAACCCCAGCAGCCAAGGCAGTGATGCACAGCCCATCCTTGCACAGGAAGAAGCAGGAAATATTTACAGCAATAATTTACCATTATTGCAGGAAATATTTCCAGGTTATTTGGTACGTGAGCTATGTGTCAAAAACCTTCAGAGGGTCAGGAGACATAAAGCCTTCGCATGGACTTTTTTTCTCCTTCCCTTCTCCCAGCCTCCTTTCCCCCTGTACATATAGAACTTATGCAGGGGCATATATAAAAAACTAAAATTTTATATAACCTTCCAATAGGTTTTACTCACAACACCTGAATAAAACCTATTGGAAGAAAACAGGAAGGCTGACAGGCTTGGATCCCACTCATAGCTCAAGACAGCATTTTCTGTCACCTCTTTTAAGATTCCTATGAAATTAATTTCCTAAATATTGTCAAATCATTTACCCTTTCTGTTCAGATAAATGATGAATGTGTGAAGTTGATTAGTCTGTAACAAATATGTCCTCAAATATCAGGCTGCTGATAGTGGGATAATCCCAATGCTGGAGGATGCCTTGAATAGATCAGAAATTAGAAATTATTCTTAATACACTGAGGAGACTGCATATCAATTTTTAGAGATGATAGATATTCTAAAGAGACAAAGAAAAATAAATTAGCCCCAGCATTTTTAGCTGATGGGGTTACAAGGCAAGCTCATTAGCACATTCATAAGGCATTTGCTTATCTGTACACCAGCCTTGTGTTGCTGAACAAACCTCCAGAGTATCCCCTGGTTCATTTCTCTGCCTTTGTCAGTGGTGCCACACGTATGGGGTTCAATATTGCCCCAGTTATTCAGCACTGGTGAGTAATCAGTGTGCCCAGTGGCCACTCACTCATGTGTGAGAAAATCAAATGGCTCAGAGTCTTTGATCTCATTGCATTTCACTGCTCGTGTAATTTATAGGGCTGATAATTGAAAGTGGTACAGGTTCCCTGAGTTAAATTCTCTGCTCATTTTCTAATGTGCTTTGATAAATGAAGTAGGTTGGTAAGCATAATTACGGCCCTGGATTTTGATATTTTTCTCTCTCTCTCTCTTTAGGATTATATTTAGATATAGTGGCAGTACAATTTTAAAAAGAGCTTTTCCTTAACTACCATATGCTGAGTATCTCCCAAAGCTCAAGTCTTTTAGGTACAAACTCTTAGAGCACATATAACTTTCTGACAGGCAACCACCTGTCATGTATTTGAATGTATTCTTTATAAATTGCATGGCCCTTCTGTGATTATAGAAAGTGAGCACTCAAATGAAGCTTTCAAGATTTGCCAATAATCAATAGTTCCATCTTTTCCTGGAATTTCCTGCACCTACATTACCAACTCATCTCTGCCAGGTAGCAATTCCTGTCTCTGAGACATAACTAGAATATTTTCTAGTGGGCCTGAGACACAACTAGAATATTTTGTGTTTTCTCAGTGAGACAACGAGAAAGAACAAGGTGCAATGTGCACTGCATTTTCCCAGAGCAGATGCCAGCAGCGTGCAGAGCTTGCCCTGCAGCCTGTCCTCAGGGTGTGCGCTCGCCTTTGTGGGCACAGGACCTGCAGCCATGGTGTCAGCAGCCTGTCTGGGGCTAAAGGAGCCCCTTTTGGCTCCATCCTGTTCATGGTTTCTGCCTGCAGTGAACCCTGCAGCAAATTAATTTGCCCTTGGCTGTCCCTTGGCTTCCTCGTGGAGCAGAACGAGGTTGTTCCAGCAGCAAGGAGCCTGGGAAGGGCTGGGATAGCTGCTCTAGGAACAAGCAGCACCCAGGCTGGGCAGCACAGGGGCCCCTGAGGACAGGTGCCACGTGCCTTTGCTACCTTCTCAGGGCTCTGAGTGTTTCCATGGTGGAATAGAAAATAAAATATCCCCCACATCACGGTTTCCATGACTATACGAGCTCGCAGAGCTCCTTATCCTCACTTGTGAAGTTGTAAAGAGGAAGCTTTTTGTCACCCTATGTGTAAGATCCTGGGTTTAATACAACAATTCTTGTGGAAGGGCATTTTAATCTCTTTTTTGCCTGTAGTATGATTCCTCATTGCATATTAGTAAGTTCAGGAGGAATTGCTGGAGTACTGCAAAGATACTCTGGAAAGATGCTATAAGCATCAGAGATCTGCCTCCCAAGCACTAACCAGGCATCACACCCTTTTTTTGGACAGCTCTTTCATCCTGCCACTTTCACAAATACTAAGAGTAATTAAAATCACAAACATTATTTAAAAATGGCTCGTACACACCTGTGTTTTACACTGCTGCCTAATATTTACTTAATTTTTATAATAGTATTTAGTGCGTTCACTTCTTTAAATGGATCTGTAACCATAGCAACACCATCATCATCTCATAACTCATTCTTTAAAGTCACACTCTGGAAACAGCACATTGTTCCAACTTGTATTGCTTATTATTGTCTGATGCTGTGGATAACAACAGCACTGCACCTATTTAGCTGTTGCTGGAGTTAAGTAACCCTTTCCAAACAAAGCACTTTTTAAATGTCCCCCAAAACTTTTGTTGAGGCCACTCTGCATCATTCCCAAGAGGAGGAAACTAAGGCACAAGTATTGAGCAGGACTGTCAGCTGTCAGACAGAATTTCTGGGCAAAAAGAGGCACCAGGACACATTTTCCACACTTCCAGGTAAAACCCTCATTGATCATCAAATGAGCAGTGAGTTGTCCTCTAGATCTTAAGTGGAAAAAAAAGAGGTAAAAAGAAAGGAAAAGATAAAAATTGGGATCTTTTCCAGTCAAAGTCAGGCTGAAGCACAGTAATTCCAGAGGTCTGGGTGCAATGCAGTTTGGGAAAAAAATTCTTTCCATCATCTAGGTCATTGGCCATAAAACACACTCAGAAAGCCAGTGTGGGATTTCTTCTGCTTACACTGCTATTTGTTTACTGTGACTGTTGAATTTCAAATTTATGCTGATTGGAGAGCAGAGCTTGACCTCTTGTTTTCATGCAAACATGAAAAAAAGAGAGAAGCAGTAAGAATATCTGAAAGAAGCCAAATAGTTTCTCAACAGCACAAGTTTCATAGCTCCTTGCAAGGCCTCCCTGAAGGGTGCAGTTGTGCTGCTTTTGGTGTAACATGACATATTTTTGCCCTTCCCCTTTTATTGCTATTCCCATTAGAACAGAGTGGTAAACATTTTTAACAACGATATGTTTTCACCAATTATTCAACAAATATAGAGAATGTCAAGTTGGGGGAAATGAGGCATGAAATACTGCAGGCAGAGTTTGTACAAAGCACCACAGAGGCTTGAGAGCAGCTGCTTGAAAGCCATTGTGCTAAAATTTCACTTTGAAAAAGGTACACTCCTGTTCAATAGGCTAACATGTTGCTAAAGGAACCATTCAGAGGCTTTTGTGTAAATCATTTAGAGTCCCATTGTGAAAATAATTCACATTTCAAAATAATTTCATTTAAAAAATATCTAGGCAACTGAAATGCCACAAATGCTCATATGACTGGTTTGGAGGCCTGAAAATGTGGAAATGCAATTCAGATATCCGTTGCAAAGGCTGTCCTTGGTTCCCTTTGCTGTGGAAACAGGGACAATGTGTGATGAGCTGGCCACTGCCCCTGTTCCTGTCCCCCTGCAGCACTGGGGACAGGAGGCAGAGAAATCCTGAGTGAAGTTAGCAAAGGAATGCTGGGAGGAAGGTGATTCAAGATTTATTTTTTGTTTCTCATTATCCTACTGTGGTTTGGCTGGTAATAAATTAAACTAATTGCCCCAAGCTGAGTCTGCCCATGACTTTATTATGGTGAATGGTGTCTCCCTGCCCTCATCTGGACTTCTGGACCTTTCATCATTTCATTGTTTCATTTTCTCTCCCCTGCCCAGCTGAATAGGGCAGTGATAGAGTGGTTTAGGTTTTGGTGGGCACCTGGCACCCAGCCAGAACCAACCCACCTTGGTAAATCTCTCCCTTTCACAGAATTAATCCTTCTTTAGTAGCACTGCTTTTAAGGAGTTGTTTATATTTTCTTGTGACCAGATTTTGAAAGCAGCCCAGTGATGTCATTTTTACACTAATACACCTTCTGGCCATGCTGACCAGGGACTGTCAAATGCCATTTGTGATGACTCATGCACATAACTGGTTATTCTCTTGCCTGCCTGTTCCTTTGATGCTCTGCCCTTTCAACTTTGTGATTTCTCTGCTCTTCTGAGCCACTCCGTGTCCTTGTCTGACCCTCCCTGTCTCCAGCCTCTCTGACT